>NC_090923.1:555296903-555921903 GCF_040938575.1 Ambystoma mexicanum
GTCATCCTCCCACTCACTGACCAGGTCCAGTATTATGTGTGGGGGAAACCTGTACCTCCCATACACCTGGTCATCAGGCATCCCAAAAAGGCTGGTTTTGCGAGTGAAAATTCGGGCCCTCACTATCCTCCTCCACCTCCTTTGGTAACCCACGGCCACTGCTGCTAGGAATGGTATATTCATCCTGGCGTATGGGCTTGTTTGTTGTTTGCGCGCACTTTTATGCTGCGCGGGTCGACGTACGCCTGCTTCATGCTGGCGTACGTGTCTCGGGATTGGACCATTTATTTTTCGGCACGTCATAGGCGAACGTGTGAATCTTCCCGCCCACCCCAGGAATACATGTAGCACGCTCTCACAGGCACAGTCGCAGGTAAATATTCCCGCCCACCCCTGGAATACATGTACCCCACTCTCACAGGCACAATCGCGTGTGGAAGTTCACGTGCACCCCGAAGTACACGTACCTAGGCCAATCGCGTGTGGGACTTCCCGCGCACCCCGAAGTACACGTACCCAAGCTAATCGCGTGTGGAAGTTCACGCGCACCCCGAAGTACACGTACCCAGGCCAATCGCTTGTGGGACTTCCCACGCACCCCGAAGTACACGTACCCAGGCTAATCACGTATGGAAGTTCACGCGCACCCCGAAGTACACGTACCCAGGCCAATCGCGTGTGGAACTTCCCGCGCACCCCGACGTACACGTACCCAGGCAAATCGCACGGCTGGGGGGGTGGGGGTGCAGGGGGACATGAGTGGGGGCCTGGTGGAGGCTGCCCCTGCACTGCAGGGGGGTGGGGGTGGTGGGAAACATGAGTGGGGGCCTGGTGGAGGTTGCCCCTGGTGGCTGAGGGGTGGGGGTGGTGGGAGACATGAGTTGGACATGAGTGGGGGCCTGGTGGAGGCTGCCCCTGCACTGCTGGGGGGTGGGGGTGGTGGTAGACATGAGTGGGGGCCTGGTGGAGGCTTCCCCTGCACTGCTGGGGGGTCGGGGTGGTGGGAGACATGAGTGGGGGCCTGGTGGAGGCTGCCTCTGGTGGCTGGGGGGTGAGGGTGGTGGGAGACATGAGTTGGACATGAGTGGGGGCCTGGTGGAGGCTGCCCCTGCACTGCTGGGGGGTGGGGGTGGTGGTAGACATGAGTGGGGGCCTGGTGGAGGCTTCCCCTGCACTGCTGGGGGGTGGGGGTGGTGGGAGACATGAGTGGGGGGCTGGTGGAGGCTGCCCCTGCACTGCTGGGGGGTGGGGGTGGTGGGAGACATGAGTGGGGGCCTGATGGAGGCTGCCCCTGCACTGCTGGGGGGTGGGGGTAATAGGAGACATGAGTGGGGGCCCGGTGGAGGCTGCCCCTGGTGGCTGGGGGTGGGGGTGGTGGGAGACATGAGTGGGGGCCTGGTGAAGGCTGCCCCTGCACTGCTGGGGGGTGGGGGTGCATGGAGACATGAGTGGGGCCTGGTGGAGGCTGCCCCTGCACTGCTGGGGGGTGGGGGTAATAGGGGACATGAGTGGGGGCCTGGTGGAGGCTGCCCCTGCACTGCTGGGGGGTGGGGGTGGTGGGAGACATGAGTGGGGGCCTGGTGGAGGCTGCCCCTGCACTGCTGGGGGGTGGGGGTGGTGGTAGACATGAGTGGGGGCCTGGTGGAGGCTGCCCCTGCACTGCTGGGGGGTGGGGGTGGTGGGAGACATGAGTGGGGGCCTGGTGGAGCATGCCCCTGCACTGCTGGGGGGTGGGGGTGGTGGTAGACATGAGTGGGGGCCTGGTGGAGGCTGCCCCTGGTGGCTGGGGAGTGGGGGTGGTGGGAGACATGAGTGGGGTGCTGGTGGAGGCTGCCCCTGGTGGCTGGGGGGTGGGGGTGGTGGTAGACATGGGTGGGGGCCTGGTGGAGGCTGCCCCTGGAGGCTGGGGGGTGGGGGTGGTGGTAGACATGAGTGGGGGCCTGGTGGAGGCTGCCCCTGCAGTGCTGGGGGGTGGGGGTAATAGGGGACATGAGTGGGGGCCTGGTGGAGGCTGCCCCTGCACTGCTGGGGGGTGGGGGTGGTGGGAGACATGAGTGGGGGCCTGGTGGAGGCTGCCCCTGGTGGCTGGGGGGTGGGGGTGGTGGTAGACATGAGTGGGGGCCTGGTGGAGGCTGCCCCTGCACTGCTGGGGGGTGGGGGTAATAGGGGACATGAGTGGGGGCCTGGTGGAGGCTGCCCCTGCACTGCTGGGGGGTGGGGGTAATAGGGGACATGAGTGGGGACCTGGTGGAGGCTGCCCCTGCACTGCTGGGGGGTGGGGGTGGTGGGAGACATGAGTGGGGGCCTGGTGGAGGCTGCCCCTGCACTGCTGGGGGTGGGGGTGGTGGGAGGCATGAGTGGGGGTCTGGTGGAGGCTGCCCCTGCACTGCTGGGGGGTGGGGGTGGTGGTAGACATGAGTGGGGGCCTGGTGGAGGCTGCCCCTGCACTGCTGGGGGTGGGGGTGGTGGGAGACATGAGCGGGGGCCTGGTGGAGGCTGCCCCTGCACTGCTGGGGGGTGGGGGTGGTGGTAGATATGAGTGGGGGCCTGGTGGAGGCTGCCCCTCGTGGCTCGGGGTGGGGGTGGTGGGAGACATGAGTGGGGGCCTGGTGGAGGCTGCCCCTGGTGGCTGGGGGGTGGGGGTGGTGGTAGACATGGGTGGGGGCCTGGTGGAGGCTGCCCCTGCACTGCTGGGGTGTGGGGGTGGTGGGAGACATGAGTGGGGGCCTGGTGGAGGCTGCCCCTGGTGGCTGGGGGGTGAGGGTGGTGGGAGACATGCGTTGGACATGAGTGGGGGCCTGGTGGAGGATGCCCTTGGTGGCTGGGGGGTGGGGGTGGTGGTAGACATGGGTGGGGGCCTGGTGGAGGCTGCCCCTGCACTGCTGGGGGGTGGGGGTGGTGGGAGACATGAGTGGGGGCCTGGTGGAGGCTGCCCCTGGTGGCTGGGGGGTGAGGGTGGTGGGAGACATGAGTTGGACATGAGTGGGGGCCTGGTGGAGGCTGCCCCTGCACTGCTGGGGGGTGGGGGCAATAGGGGACATGAGTGGGGGCCTGGTGGAGGCTGCCCCTGGTGGCTGGGGGGTGGGGGTGGTGGGAGACATGAGTGGGGGCCTGGTAGAGGCTGCCCCTGGTGGCTGGGGGGTGGGGGTGGTGGTAGACATGGGTGGGGGCCTGGTGGAGGCTGCCCCTGGTGGCTGGGGGGTGAGGGTGGTGGGAGACATGAGTTGGACATGAGTGGGGGCCTGGTGGAGGCTGCCCCTGCACTGCTGAGGGGTGGGGGTAATAGGGGACATGAGTGGGGGCCTGGTGGAGGCTGCCCCTGGTGGCTGGGGGGTGGGGGTGCTGGGTGACAGGAGTGGGAGCCTGGTGGAGGGTGCCCCTGACTGCTGGGGGGTAGGGGGTGGTGGGAGACATGAGTGGGGGCCTGGTGGAGGCTCCCCCTGCACTGCTGGGGGGTGGGGGTGGTGGGAGACATGAGTGGGGGCCTGTGGAGGTTGCCCCTGGTGGCTGAGGGGTGGGGGTGGTGGGAGACATGAGTGGGGGCCTGGTGGAGGCTGCCCCTGGTGGCTGGGCGGTGGGGGTGGTGGTAGACATGGGTGGGGGCCTGGTGGAGGCTGCCCCTGCACTGCTGGGGGGTCGGGGTGGTGGGAGACATGAGTGGGGGCCTGGTGGAGGCTGCCTCTGGTGGCTGGGGGGTGAGGGTGGTGGGAGACATGAGTTGGACATGAGTGGGGGCCTGGTGAAGGCTGCCCCTGCACTGCTGGGGGGTGGGGGTGGTGGTAGACATGAGTGGGGGCCTGGGCGAGGCTTCCCCTGCACTGCTGGGGGGTGGGGGTGGTGGGAGACATGAGTGGGGGCCTGGTGGAGGCTGCCCCTGCACTGCTGGGGGGTAGGGGGTGGTGGGAGACATGAGTGGGGGCCTGGTGGAGGCTGCCCCTGGTGGCTGGGGGGTGGGGGTGGTGGTAGACATGAGTGGGGGTCTGGTGGAGGCTGCCCCTGCACTGCTGGGGGGTGGGGGTAATAGGGGACATGAGTGGGGGCCTGGTGGAGGCTGCCCCTGGTGGCTGGGGGGTGGGGATGGTGGTAGACATGGGTGGGGGCCTGGTGGAGGCTGCCCCTGCACTGCTGGGGGGTGGGGGTGGTGGGAGACATGAGTGGGGGCCTGGCGGAGGCTGCCCCTGCACTGCTGGGGGGTGGGGGTAATAGGGGACATGAGTGGGGGCCTGGTGGAGGCTGCCCCTGGTGGCTGGGGGGTGGGGATGGTGGTAGACATGGGTGGGGGCCTGGTGGAGGCTGCCCCTGCACTGCTGGGGGGTGGGGGTGGTGGGAGACCTGAGTGAGGGCCTGGTGGAGGCTGCCCCTGAACTGCTGGGGGGTAGGGGTGGTGGGAGACATGAGTGGGGGCCTGGTGGAGGTTGCCCCTGGTGGCTGAGGGGTGGGGGTGGTGGGAGACATGAGTGGGGGCCTGGTGGAGGCTGCCCCTGGTGGCTGGGCGGTGGGGGTGGTGGTAGACATGGGTGGGGGCCTGGTGGAGGCTGCCCCTGCACTGCTGGGGGGTCGGGGTGGTGGGAGACATGAGTGGGGGCCTGGTGGAGGCTGCCTCTGGTGGCTGGGGGGTGAGGGTGGTGGGAGACATGAGTTGGACATGAGTCGGGGCCTGGTGGAGGCTGCCCCTGCACTGCTGGGGGGTGGGGGTGGTGGTAGACATGAGTGGGGGCCTGGTGGAGGCTTCCCCTGCACTGCTGGGGGGTGGGGGTGGTGGGAGACATGAGTGGGGGCCTGGTGGAGGCTGCCCCTGCACTGCTGGGGGGTGGGGGTGGTGGGAGACATGAGTGGGGGCCTGGTGGAGGATGCCCTTGGTGGCTGGGGGGTGGGGGTGGTGGTAGACATGGGTGGGGGCCTGGTGGAGGCTGCCCCTGCACTGCTGGGGGGTGGGGGTGGTGGGAGACATGAGTGGGGGCCTGGTGGAGGCTGCCCCTGGTGGCTGGGGGGTGAGGGTGGTGGGAGACATGAGTTGGACATGAGTGGGGGCCTGGTGGAGGCTGCCCCTGCACTGCTGGGGGGTGGGGGCAATAGGGGACATGAGTGGGGGCCTGGTGGAGGCTGCCCCTGGTGGCTGGGGGGTGGGGGTGGTGGGAGACATGAGTGGGGGCCTGGTAGAGGCTGCCCCTGGTGGCTGGGGGGTGGGGGTGGTGGTAGACATGGGTGGGGGCCTGGTGGAGGCTGCCCCTGGTGGCTGGGGGGTGAGGGTGGTGGGAGACATGAGTTGGACATGAGTGGGGGCCTGGTGGAGGCTGCCCCTGCACTGCTGAGGGGTGGGGGTAATAGGGGACATGAGTGGGGGCCTGGTGGAGGCTGCCCCTGGTGGCTGGGGGGTGGGGGTGCTGGGTGACAGGAGTGGGAGCCTGGTGGAGGGTGCCCCTGACTGCTGGGGGGTAGGGGGTGGTGGGAGACATGAGTGGGGGCCTGGTGGAGGCTCCCCCTGCACTGCTGGGGGGTGGGGGTGGTGGGAGACATGAGTGGGGGCCTGTGGAGGTTGCCCCTGGTGGCTGAGGGGTGGGGGTGGTGGGAGACATGAGTGGGGGCCTGGTGGAGGCTGCCCCTGGTGGCTGGGCGGTGGGGGTGGTGGTAGACATGGGTGGGGGCCTGGTGGAGGCTGCCCCTGCACTGCTGGGGGGTCGGGGTGGTGGGAGACATGAGTGGGGGCCTGGTGGAGGCTGCCTCTGGTGGCTGGGGGGTGAGGGTGGTGGGAGACATGAGTTGGACATGAGTGGGGGCCTGGTGAAGGCTGCCCCTGCACTGCTGGGGGGTGGGGGTGGTGGTAGACATGAGTGGGGGCCTGGGGGAGGCTTCCCCTGCACTGCTGGGGGGTGGGGGTGGTGGGAGACATGAGTGGGGGCCTGGTGGAGGCTGCCCCTGCACTGCTGGGGGGTAGGGGGTGGTGGGAGACATGAGTGGGGGCCTGGTGGAGGCTGCCCCTGGTGGCTGGGGGGTGGGGGTGGTGGTAGACATGAGTGGGGGTCTGGTGGAGGCTGCCCCTGCACTGCTGGGGGGTGGGGGTAATAGGGGACATGAGTGGGGGCCTGGTGGAGGCTGCCCCTGGTGGCTGGGGGGTGGGGATGGTGGTAGACATGGGTGGGGGCCTGGTGGAGGCTGCCCCTGCACTGCTGGGGGGTGGGGGTGGTGGGAGACATGAGTGGGGGCCTGGCGGAGGCTGCCCCTGCACTGCTGGGGGGTGGGGGTAATAGGGGACATGAGTGGGGGCCTGGTGGAGGCTGCCCCTGGTGGCTGGGGGGTGGGGATGGTGGTAGACATGGGTGGGGGCCTGGTGGAGGCTGCCCCTGCACTGCTGGGGGGTGGGGGTGGTGGGAGACATGAGTGAGGGCCTGGTGGAGGCTGCCCCTGAACTGCTGGGGGGTAGGGGTGGTGGGAGACATGAGTGGGGGCCTGGTGGAGGTTGCCCCTGGTGGCTGAGGGGTGGGGGTGGTGGGAGACATGAGTGGGGGCCTGGTGGAGGCTGCCCCTGGTGGCTGGGCGGTGGGGGTGGTGGTAGACATGGGTGGGGGCCTGGTGGAGGCTGCCCCTGCACTGCTGGGGGGTCGGGGTGGTGGGAGACATGAGTGGGGGCCTGGTGGAGGCTGCCTCTGGTGGCTGGGGGGTGAGGGTGGTGGGAGACATGAGTTGGACATGAGTCGGCGCGTGGTGGAGGCTGCCCCTGCACTGCTGGGGGGTGGGGGTGGTGGTAGACATGAGTGGGGGCCTGGTGGAGGCTTCCCCTGCACTGCTGGGGGGTGGGGGTGGTGGGAGACATGAGTCGGGGCCTGGTGGAGGCTGCCCCTGCACTGCTGGGGGGTGGGGGTGGTGGGAGACATGAGTGGGGGCCTGGTGGAGGCTGCCCCTGCACTGCTGGGGGGTGGGGGTAATAGGAGACATGAGTGGGGGCCTGTTGGAGGCTGCCCCTGCACTGCTGGGGGGTGGGGGTGCATGGGGACATGAGTGGGGCCTGGTGGAGGCTGCCCCTGCACTGCTGGGGGGTGGGGGTAATAGGGGACATGAGTGGGGGCCTGGTGGAGGCTGCCCCTGCACTGCTGGGGGGTGTGGGTAATAGGGGACATGAGTGGGGGCCTGGTGGAGGCTGCCCCTGCACTGCTGGGGGGTGGGGGTGGTGGTAGACATGAGTGGGGGCCTTGTGGAGGCTGCCCCTGCACTGCTGGGGGTGGGGGTGGTGGTAGACATGAGTGGGGGCCTGGTGGAGGCTTCCCCTACACTGCTGGGGGGTGGGGGGGTGGGAGACATGAGTGGGGGCCTGGTGGAGGCTGCCCCTGCACTGCTGGGGGGTGGGGGTGGTGGGAGACATGAGTGGGGGCCTGGTGGAGGCTGCCCCTGCACTGCTGGGGGGTGGGGGTGCATGGGGACATGGTTGGGCCTGGTGGAGGCTGCCCCTGCACTGCTGGGGGGTGGGGGTAATAGGGGACATGAGTGGGGGCCTGGTGGAGGCTGCCCCTCGTGGCTGGGGGTGGGGGTGGTGGGAGACATGAGTGGGGGCCTGGTGGAGGCTGCCCCTGCACTGCTGGGGGGTGGGGGTGCATGGGGACATGGTTGGGCCTGGTGGAGGCTGCCCCTGCACTGCTGGGGGGTGGGGGTAATAGGGGACATGAGTGGGGGCCTGGTGGAGGCTGCCCCTGCACTGCTGGGGGGTGTGGGTAATAGGGGACATGAGTGGGGGCCTGGTGGAGGCTGCCCCTTCACTGCTGGGGGGTGGGGGGGTGGTAGACATGAGTGGGGGCCTTGTGGAGGCTGCCCCTGCACTGCTGGGGGGTGGGGGTGGTGGGAGACATGAGTGGGGGCCTGGTGGAGGCTGCCCCTGCACTGCTGGGGGGTGGGGTGGTGGTAGACATGAGTGGGGGCCTGGTGGAGGCTGCCCCTGCACTGCTGGGGGGTGGGGGTGGTGGGAGACATGAGTGGGGGCCTGGCGGAGGCTGCCCCTGCACTGCTGGGGGGTGGGGGTAATAGGGGACATGAGTGGGGGCCTGGTGGAGGCTGCCCCTGCACTGCTGGGGGGTGGGGGTGGTGGGATTGACATGAGTGGGGGCCTGGTGGAGGCTGCCCCTGGTGGCTGGGGAGTGGGGGTGGTGGTAGACATGGGTGGGGGCCTGGTGGAGGCTGCCCCTGGTGGCTGGGGGGTGGGGGTGGTGGTAGACATGAGTGGGGCCTGGTGGAGGCTGCCCCTGCACTGCTGGGGGGTGGGGGTAATAGGGGACATGAGTGGGGGCCTGGTGGAGGCTGCCCCTGCACTGCTGGGGGGTGGGGGTGGTGGGAGACATGAGTGGGGGCCTGGTGGAGGCTGCCCCTGGTGGCTGGGGGGTGGGGGTGGGGGTAGTGGTAGACATGAGTGGGGACCTGGTGGAGGCTGCCCCTGCACTGCTGGGGGGTGGGGGTAATAGGGGACATGAGTGGGGGCCTGGTGGAGGCTGCCCCTGCAAGGCTGGGGGTGGGGGTAATAGGGGACATGAGTGGGGACCTGGTGGAGGCTGCCCCTGCACTGCTGGGGGGTGGGGGTGGTGGGAGACATGAGTGGGGGCCTGGTGGAGGCTGCCCCTGCACTGCTGGGGGGTGGGGGTGGTGGGAGACATGAGTGGAGGTCTGGTGGAGGCTGCCCCTGCACTGCTGGGGGGTGGGGGTGGTGGTAGACATGAGTGGGGGCCTGGTGGAGGCTGCCCCTGCACTGCTGGGGGGTGGGGGTGGTGGGAGACATGAGTGGGGGCCTGGTGGAGGCTGCCGCTGCACTGCTGGGGGGTGGTGGTAGATATGAGTGGGGGCCTGGTGGAGGCTGCCCCTCGTGGCTCGGGGGTGGGGGTGGTGGGAGACATGAGTGGGGGCCTGGTAGAGGATGCCCCTGCACTGCTGGGGGGTGGGGGTGGTGGTAGACATGAGTGGGGGCCTGGTGGAGGCTGCCCCTGCACTGCTGGGGGTGGTGGGAGACATGAGTGGGGGCCTGGTGGAGGCTGCCCCTGCACTGCTGGGGGGTGGGGGGGTGGTAGATATGAGTGGGGGCCTGGTGGAGGCTGCCCCTCGTGGCTCGGGGGTGGAGGTGGTGGGAGACATGAGTGGGGGCCTGGTGGAGGCTATCCCTGGTGGCTGGGGGGTGGGGGTGTTGGTAGACATGGGTGGGGGCCTGGTGGAGGCTGCCCCTGCACTGCTGGGGTGTGGGGGTGGTGGGAGACATGAGTCGGGGCCTGGTGGAGGCTGCCCCTGGTGGCTGGGGGGGAGGGTGGTGGGAGACATGCGTTGGACATGAGTGGGGGCCTGGTGGAGGCTGCCCCTGCACTGCTGGGGGGTGTGGGTAATAGGGGACATGAGTGGGGGCCTGGTGGAGGCTGCCCCTGCACTGCTGGGGGGTGGGGGGGTGGTAGACATGAGTGGGGGCCTTGTGGAGGCTGCCCCTGCACTGCTGGGGGGTGGGGGTGGTGGGAGACATGAGTGGGGGCCTGGTGGAGGCTGCCCCTGCACTGCTGGGGGGTGGGGTGGTGGTAGACATGAGTGGGGGCCTGGTGGAGGCTGCCCCTGCACTGCTGGGGGGTGGGGTGGTGGTAGACATGAGTGGGGGCCTGGTGGAGGCTGCCCCTGCACTGCTGGGGGGTGGGGGTGGTGGGAGACATGAGTGGGGGCCTGGCGGAGGCTGCCCCTGCACTGCTGGGGGGTGGGGGTAATAGGGGACATGAGTGGGGGCCTGGTGGAGGCTGCCCCTGCACTGCTGGGGGGTGGGGGTGGTGGGATTGACATGAGTGGGGGCCTGGTGGAGCATGCCCCTGCACTGCTGGGGGGTGGGGGTGGTGGTAGACATGAGTGGGGGCCTGGTGGAGGCTGCCCCTGGTGGCTGGGGAGTGGGGGTGGTGGTAGACATGGGTGGGGGCCTGGTGGAGGCTGCCCCTGGTGGCTGGGGGGTGGGGGTGGTGGTAGACATGAGTGGGGCCTGGTGGAGGCTGCCCCTGCACTGCTGGGGGGTGGGGGTAATAGGGGACATGAGTGGGGACCTGGTGGAGGCTGCCCCTGCACTGCTGGGGGGTGGGGGTGGTGGGAGACATGAGTGGGGGCCTGGTGGAGGCTGCCCCTGGTGGCTGCAGGGTGGGGGTGGGGGTGGTGGTAGACATGAGTGGGGGCCTGGTGGAGGCTGCCCCTGCACTGCTGGGGGGTGGGGGTAATAGGGGACATGAGTGGGGGCCTGGTGGAGGCTGCCCCTGCAAGGCTGGGGGTGGGGGTAATAGGGGACATGAGTGGGGGCCTGGTGGAGGCTGCCCCTGCACTGCTGGGGGGTGGGGGTGGTGGGATTGACATGAGTGGGGGCCTGGTGGAGCATGCCCCTGCACTGCTGGGGGGTGGGGGTGGTGGTAGACATGAGTGGGGGCCTGGTGGAGGCTGCCCCTGGTGGCTGGGGAGTGGGGGTGGTGGTAGACATGGGTGGGGGCCTGGTGGAGGCTGCCCCTGGTGGCTGGGGGGTGGGGGTGGTGGTAGACATGAGTGGGGCCTGGTGGAGGCTGCCCCTGCACTGCTGGGGGGTGGGGGTAATAGGGGACATGAGTGGGGACCTGGTGGAGGCTGCCCCTGCACTGCTGGGGGGTGGGGGTGGTGGGAGACATGAGTGGGGGCCTGGTGGAGGCTGCCCCTGGTGGCTGCAGGGTGGGGGTGGGGGTGGTGGTAGACATGAGTGGGGGCCTGGTGGAGGCTGCCCCTGCACTGCTGGGGGGTGGGGGTAATAGGGGACATGAGTGGGGGCCTGGTGGAGGCTGCCCCTGCAAGGCTGGGGGTGGGGGTAATAGGGGACATGAGTGGGGACCTGGTGGAGGCTGCCCCTGCACTGCTGGGGGGTGGGGGTGGTGGGAGACATGAGTGGGGGCCTGGTGGAGGCTGCCCCTGCACTGCTGGGGGGTGGGCGTGGTGGGAGACATGAGTGGAGGTCTGGTGGAGGCTGCCCCTGCACTGCTGGGGGTGGGGGTGGTGGTAGACATGAGTGGGGGCCTGGTGGAGGCTGCCCCTGCACTGCTGGGGGGTGGGGGTGGTGGGAGACATGAGTGGGGGCCTGGTGGAGGCTGCCGCTGCACTGCTGGGGGGTGGTGGTAGATATGAGTGGGGGCCTGGTGGAGGCTGCCCCTCGTGGCTCGGGGGTGGGGGTGGTGGGAGACATGAGTGGGGGCCTGGTGGAGGATGCCCCTGCACTGCTGGGGGTGGGGGTGGTGGGAGGCATGAGTGGAGGCTGCCCCTGCACTGCTGGGGGGTGGGGGTGGTGGTAGACATGAGTGGGGGCCTGGTGGAGGCTGCCCCTGCACTGCTGGGGGTGGGGGTGGTGGGAGACATGAGTGGGGGCCTGGTGGAGGCTGCCCCTGCACTGCTGGGGGGTGGGGGGGGTGGTAGATATGAGTGGGGGCCTGGTGGAGGCTGCCCCTCGTGGCTCGGGGGTGGAGGTGGTGGGAGACATGAGTGGGGGCCTGGTGGAGGCTATCCCTGGTGGCTGGGGGGTGGGGGTGTTGGTAGACATGGGTGGGGGCCTGGTGGAGGCTGCCCCTGCACTGCTGGGGTGTGGGGGTGGTGGGAGACATGATTCGGGGCCTGGTGGAGGCTGCCCCTGGTGGCTGGGGGGGAGGGTGGTGGGAGACATGCGTTGGACATGAGTGGGGGCCTGGTGGAGGCTGCCCTTGGTGGCTGGGGGGTGGGGGTGGTGGTAGACATGGGTGGGGGCCTGGTGGAGGCTGCCCCTGCACTGCTGGGGGGTGGGGGTGGTGGGAGACATGAGTGGGGGCCTGGTGGAGGCTGCCCCTGGTGGCTGGGGGGTGAGGGTGGTGGGAGACATGTGTTGAACATGAGTGGGGGCCTGGTGGAGGCTGCCCCTGCACTGCTGGGGGGTGGGGGTAATAGGGGACATGAGTGGGGGCCTGGTGGAGGCTGCCCCTGGTGGCTGGGGGGTGGGGGTGGTGGGAGACATGAGTGGGGGCCTGGTAGAGGCTGCCCCTGGTGGCTGGGGGGTGGGGGTGGTGGTAGACATGGGTGGGGGCCTGGTGGAGGCTGCCCCTGCACTGCTGGCGGGTGGGGGTGGTGGGAGACATGAGTGGGGGCCTGGTGGAGGCTGCCCCTGGTGGCTGGGGGGTAAGGGTGGTGGGAGACATGAGTTGGACATGAGTGGGGGCCTGGTGGAGGCTGCCCCTGCACTGCTGGGGGGTGGGGGTAATAGGGGACATGAGTGGGGGCCTGGTGGAGGCTGCCTCTGGTGGCTGGGGGGTGGGGGTGGTGGGAGACATGAGTGGGGGCCTGGTGGAGGCTGCCCCTGGTGGCTGGGGGGTGGGGGTAGACATGAGTGGGGGTCTGGTGGAGGCTGCCCCTGCACTGCTGGGGGGTGGGGGTAATAGGGGACATGAGTGGGGGCCTGGTGGAGGCTGCCCCTTGTGGCTGCGGGGTGGGGATGGTGGTAGACATGGGTGGGGGCCTGGTGGAGGCTGCCCCTGCACTGCTGGGGGGTGGGGGTGGTGGGAGACATGAGTGGGGGCCTGGCAGAGGCTGCCCCTGCACTGCTGGGGGGTGGGGGTGGTGGGAGACATGAGTGGGGGCCTGGTGGAGGTTGCCCCTGGTGGCTGAGGGGTGGGGGTGGTGGGAGACATGAGTGGGGGCCTGGTGGAGGCTGCCCCTGGTGGCTGGGCGGTGGGGGTGGTGGTAGAAATGGGTGGGGGCCTGGTGGAGGCTGCCCCTGCACTGCTGGGTGGTCGGGGCGGTGGGAGACATGAGTGGGGGCCTGGTGGAGGCTGCCTCTGGTGGCTGGGGGGTGAGGGTGGTGGGAGATATGAGTTGGACATGAGTGGGGGCCTGGTGGAGGCTGCCCCTGCACTGCTGGGGGGTGGGGGTGGTGGTAGACATGAGTGGGGGCCTGGTGGAGGCTGCCCCTGGTGGCTGGGGGGTGAGGGTGGTGGGAGACATGCGTTGGACATGAGTGTGGGCCTGGTGGAGGCTGCCCTTGGTGGCTGGGGGGTGGGGGTGGTGGTAGACATGGGTGGGGGCCTGGTGGAGGCTGCCCCTGCACTGCTGGGGGGTGGGGGTGGTGGGAGACATGAGTGGGGGCCTGGTGGAGGCTGCCCCTGGTGGCTGGGGGGTGAGGGTGGTGGGAGACATGAGTTGGACATGAGTGGGGGCCTGGTGGAGGCTGCCCCTGGTGGCTGGGGGGTGGGGGTGGTGGGAGACATGAGTGGGGGCCTGGTAGAGGCTGCCCCTGGTGGCTGGGGGGTGGGGGTGGTGGTAGACATGGACATGGGTGGGGGCCTGGTGGAGGCTGCCCCTGCACTGCTGGGGGGTGGGGGTGGTGGGAGACATGAGTGGGGGCCTGGCGGGGGCTGCCCCTGGTGGCTGGGGGGTGAGGGTGGTGGGAGACATGAGTTGGACATGAGTGGGGGCCTGGTGGAGGCTGCCCCTGCACTGCTGAGGGGTGGGGGTAATAGGGGACATGAGTGGGGGCCTGGTGGAGGCTGCCCCTGGTGGCTGGGGGGTGGGGGTGCTGGGAGACAGGAGTGGGAGCCTGGTGGAGGCTGCCCCTGGTGGCTGGGGGTGGGGTGGTGGTAGACATGAGTGGGGGTCTGGTGGAGGCTACCCCTGCACTGCTGGGGGGTGGGGGTAATAGGGGACATGAGTGGGGGCCTGGTGGAGGCTGCCCCTGGTGGCTGGGGGATGGGGATGGTGGTAGACATGGGTGGGGGCCTGGTGGAGGCTGCCCCTGCACTGCTGGGGGGTGGGGTGGTGGGAGACATGAGTGGGGGCCTGGCGGAGGCTGCCCCTGCACTGCTGGGGGGTGGGGGTAATAGGGGACATGAGTGGGGGCCTGGTGGAGGCTGCCCCTGCACTGCTGAGGGGTGGGGGTGGTGGGAGACATGAGTGGGGGCCTGTGGAGGTTGCCCCTGGTGGCTGAGGGGTGGGGGTGGTGGGAGACATGAGTGGGGGCCTGGTGGAGGCTGCCCCTGGTGGCTGGGCGGTGGGGGTGGTGGTAGACATGGGTGGGGGCCTGGTGGAGGCTGCCCCTGCACTGCTGGGCGGTCGGGGTGGTGGGAGACATGAGTGGGGGCCTGGTGGAGGCTGCCTCTGGTGGCTGGGGGGTGAGGGTGGTGGGAGACATGAGTTGGACATGAGTGGGGGCCTAGTGGAGGCTGCCCCTGCACTGCTGGGGGGTGGGGGTGGTGGTAGACATGAGTGGGGGCCTGGTGGAGGCTTCCCCTGCACTGCTGGGGGGTGGGGGTGGTGGGAGACATGAGTGGGGGCCTGGTGGAGGCTGCCCCTGCACTGCTGGGGGGTAGGGGTGGTGGGAGACATGAGTGGGGGCCTGGTGGAGGCTGCCCCTGCACTGCTGGGGGGTGGGGGTGGTGGGAGACATGAGTGGGGGCCTGGTGGAGGCTGCCCCTGGTGGCTGGGGGGTAGGGTGGTGGTAGACATGAGTGGGGGTCTGGTGGAGGCTGCCCCTGCACTGCTGGGGGGTGGGGGTAATAGGGGACATGAGTGGGGGCCTGGTGGAGGCTGCCCCTGGTGGCTGGCGGGTGGGGATGGTGGTAGACATGGGTGGGGGCCTGGTGGAGGCTGCCCCTGCACTGCTGGGGGGTGGGGGTGGTGGGAGACATGAGTGGGGGCCTGGCGGAGGCTGCCCCTGCACTGCTGGGGGGTGGGGGTAATAGGGGACATGAGTGGGGGCCTGGTGGAGGCTGCCCCTGCACTGCTGGGGGGTGGGGGTGGTGGGAGACATGAGTGGGGGCCTGGTGGAGGCTGCCCCTGCACTGCTGGGGGGGTAGGGGTGGTGGGAGACATGAGTGGGGGCCTGGTGGAGGTTGCCCCTGGTGGCTGAGGGGTGGGGGTGGTGTGAGACATGAGTGGGGGCCTGGTGGAGGCTGCCCCTGGTGGCTGGGCGGTGGGGGTGGTGGTAGACATGGGTCGGGGCCTGGTGGAGGCTGCCCCTGCACTGCTGGGGGGTCGGGGTGGTGGGAGACATGAGTGGGGGCCTGGTGGAGGCTGCCCCTGGTGGCTGGGCGGTGGGGGTGGTGGTAGACATGGGTGGGGGCCTGGTGGAGGCTGCCCCTGCACTGCTGGGGGGTCGGGGTGGTGGGAGACATGAGTGGGGGCCTGGTGGAGGCTGCCTCTGGTGGCTGGGGGGTGAGGGTGGTGGGAGACATGAGTTGGACATGAGTCGGGGCCTGGTGGAGGCTGCCCCTGCACTGCTGGGGGGTGGGGGTGGTGGTAGACATGAGTGGGGGCCTGGTGGAGGCTTCCCCTGCACTGCTGGGGGGTGGGGGTGGTGGGAGACATGAGTGGGGGCCTGGTGGAGGCTGCCCCTGCACTGCTCGGGGGTGGGGGTGGTGGGAGACATGAGTGGGGGCCTGGTGGAGGCTGCCCCTGCACTGCTGGGGGGCGGGGGTAATAGGAGACATGAGTGGGGGCCTGGTGGAGGCTGCCCCTCGTGGCTGGGGGTGGGGGTGGTGGGAGAAATGAGTGGGGGCCTGGTGGAGGCTGCCCCTGCACTGCTGGGGTGTGGGGGTGCATGGGGACATGAGTGGGGCCTGGTGGAGGCTGCCCCTGCACTGCTGAGGGGTGGGGGTAATAGGGGACATGAGTGGGGGCCTGGTGGAGGCTGCCCCTGGTGGCTGGAGGGTGGGGGTGCTGGGAGACAGGAGTGGGAGCCTGGTGGAGGCTGCCCCTGGTGGCTGGGGGTGGGGTGGTGGTAGACATGAGTGGGGGTCTGGTGGAGGCTACCCCTGCACTGCTGGGGGGTGGGGGTAATAGGGGACATGAGTGGGGGCCTGGTGGAGGCTGCCCCTGGTGGCTGGGGGATGGGGATGGTGGTAGACATGGGTGGGGGCCTGGTGGAGGCTGCCCCTGCACTGCTGGGGGGTGGGGTGGTGGGAGACATGAGTGGGGGCCTGGCGGAGGCTGCCCCTGCACTGCTGGGGGGTGGGGGTAATAGGGGACATGAGTGGGGGCCTGGTGGAGGCTGCCCCTGCACTGCTGAGGGGTGGGGGTGGTGGGAGACATGAGTGGGGGCCTGTGGAGGTTGCCCCTGGTGGCTGAGGGGTGGGGGTGGTGGGAGACATGAGTGGGGGCCTGGTGGAGGCTGCCCCTGGTGGCTGGGCGGTGGGGGTGGTGGTAGACATGGGTGGGGGCCTGGTGGAGGCTGCCCCTGCACTGCTGGGGGGTCGGGGTGGTGGGAGACATGAGTGGGGGCCTGGTGGAGGCTGCCTCTGGTGGCTGGGGGGTGAGGGTGGTGGGAGACATGAGTTGGACATGAGTGGGGGCCTAGTGGAGGCTGCCCCTGCACTGCTGGGGGGTGGGGGTGGTGGTAGACATGAGTGGGGGCCTGGTGGAGGCTTCCCCTGCACTGCTGGGGGGTGGGGGTGGTGGGAGACATGAGTGGGGGCCTGGTGGAGGCTGCCCCTGCACTGCTGGGGGGTAGGGGTGGTGGGAGACATGAGTGGGGGCCTGGTGGAGGCTGCTCCTGCACTGCTGGGGGGTGGGGGTGGTGGGAGACATGAGTGGGGGCCTGGTGGAGGCTGCCCCTGGTGGCTGGGGGGTGGGGGTGGTGGTAGACATGAGTGGGGGTCTGGTGGAGGCTGCCCCTGCACTGCTGGGGGGTGGGGGTAATAGGGGACATGAGTGGGGGCCTGGTGGAGGCTGCCCCTGGTGGCTGGGGGGTGGGGATGGTGGTAGACATGGGTGGGGGCCTGGTGGAGGCTGCCCCTGCACTGCTGGGGGGTGGGGGTGGTGGGAGACATGAGTGGGGGCCTGGCGGAGGCTGCCCCTGCACTGCTGGGGGGTGGGGGTAATAGGGGACATGAGTGGGGGCCTGGTGGAGGCTGCCCCTGCACTGCTGGGGGGTGGGGGTGGTGGGAGACATGAGTGGGGGCCTGGTGGAGGCTGCCCCTGCAGTGCTGGGGGGTAGGGGTGGTGGGAGACATGAGTGGGGGCCTGGTGGAGGTTGCCCCTGGTGGCTGAGGGGTGGGGGTGGTGTGAGACATGAGTGGGGGCCTGGTGGAGGCTGCCCCTGGTGGCTGGGCGGTGGGGGTGGTGGTAGACATGGGTGGGGGCCTGGTGGAGGCTGCCCCTGCACTGCTGGGGGGTCGGGGTGGTGGGAGACATGAGTGGGGGCCTGGTGGAGGCTGCCTCTGGTGGCTGGGGGGTGAGGGTGGTGGGAGACATGAGTTGGACATGAGTCGGGGCCTGGTGGAGGCTGCCCCTGCACTGCTGGGGGGTGGGGGTGGTGGTAGACATGAGTGGGGGCCTGGTGGAGGCTTCCCCTGCACTGCTGGGGGGTGGGGGTGGTGGGAGACATGAGTGGGGGCCTGGTGGAGGCTGCCCCTGCACTGCTCGGGGGTGGGGGTGGTGAGAGACATGAGTGGGGGCCTGGTGGAGGCTGCCCCTGCACTGCTGGGGGGTGGGGGTAATAGGAGACATGAGTGGGGGCCTGGTGGAGGCTGCCCCTCGTGGCTGGGGGTGGGGGTGGTGGGAGAAATGAGTGGGGGCCTGGTGGAGGCTGCCCCTGCACTGCTGGGGTGTGGGGGTGCATGGGGACATGAGTGGGGCCTGGTGGAGGCTGCCCCTGCACTGCTGGGGGGTGGGGGTAATAGGGGACATGAGTGGGGGCCTGGTGGAGGCTGCCCCTGCACTGCTGGGAGGTGTGGGTAATAGGGGACATGAGTGGGGGCCTGGTGGAGGCTGCCCCTGCACTGCTGGGGGTGGGGGCGGTGGTAGACATGAGTGGGGGCCTTGTGGAGGCTGCCCCTGCACTGCTGGGGGTGGGGGTGGTGGTAGACATGAGTGGGGGCCTGGTGGAGGCTTCCCCTGCACTGCTGGGGGGTGGGGGTGGTGGGAGACATGAGTGGGGGCCTGGTGGAGGCTGCCCCTGCACTGCTGGGGGGTGGGGGTGGTGGGAGACATGAGTGGGGGCCTGGTGGAGGCAGCCCCTGCACTGCTGGGGGGTGGGGGTAATAGGAGACATGAGTGGGGGCCTGGTGGAGGCTGCCCCTCGTGGCTGGGGGTGGGGGTGGTGGGAGACATGAGTGGGGGCCTGGTGGAGGCTGCCCCTGCACTGCTGGGGGGTGGGGGTGCATGGGGACATGAGTGGGGCCTGGTGGAGGCTGCCCCTGCACTGCTGGGGGGTGGGGGTAATAGGGGACATGAGTGGGGGCCTGGTGGAGGCTGCCCCTGCACTGCTGGGGGGTGTGGGTAATAGGGGACATGAGTGGGGGCCTGGTGGAGGCTGCCCCTGCACTGCTGGGGGGTGGGGGTGGTGGTAGACATGAGTGGGGGCCTGGTGGAGGCTGCCCCTGCACTGCTGGGGGTGGGGGTGGTGGGAGACATGAGTGGGGGCCTGGTGGACATGCCCCTGCACTGCTGGGGGGTGGGGGTGGTGGTAGACATGAGTGGGGGCCTGGTGGAGGCTGCCCCTGGTGGCTGGGGAGTGGGGGTGGTGGGAGACATGAGTGGGGTGCTGGTGGAGGCTGCCCCTGGTGGCTGGGGGGTGGGGGTGGTGGTAGACATGGGTGGGGGCCTGGTGGAGGCTGCCCCTGGTGGCTGGGGGGTGGGGGTGGTGGTAGACATGAGTGGGGCCTGGTGGAGGCTGCCCCTGCACTGCTGGGGGGTGGGGATAATAGGGGACATGAGTGGGGGCCTGGTGGAGGCTGCCCCTGCACTGCTGGGGGGTGGGGGTGGTGGGAGACATGAGTGGGGGCCTGGTGGAGGCTGCCCCTGGTGGCTGGGGGGTGGGGGTGGTGGTAGACATGAGTGAGGGCCTGGTGGAGGCTGCCCCTGCACTGCTGGGGGTGGGGGTAATAGGGGACATGAGTGGGGACCTGGTGGAGGCTGCCCCTGCACTGCTGGGGGGTGGGGGTGGTGGGAGACATGAGTGGGGGCCTGGTGGAGGCTGCCCCTCCACTGCTGGGGGTGGGGGTGGTGGGAGACATGAGTGGAGGTCTGGTGGAGGCTGCCCCTGCACTGCTGGGGGGTGGGGGTGGTGGTAGACATGAGTGGGGGCCTGGTGGAGGCTGCCCCTGCACTGCTGGGGGGTGGGGGTGGTGGGAGACATGAGTGGGGGCCTGGTGGAGGCTGCCCCTGCACTGCTGGGGGGTGGTGGTAGATATGAGTGGGGGCCTGGTGGAGGCTGCCCCTCGTGGCTCGGGGGTGGGGGTGGTGGGAGACATGAGTGGGGGCCTGGTGGAGGCTGCCCCTGCACTGCTGGGGGGTGGGGGTGGTGGTAGACATGAGTGGGGGCCTGGTGGAGGCTGCCCCTGCACTGCTGGGGGTGGGGGTGGTGGGAGGCATGAGTGGGGGTCTGGTGGAGGCTGCCCCTGCAATGCTGGGGGGTGGGGGTGGTGGTAGACATGAGTGGGGGCCTGGTGGAGGCTGCCCCTGCACTGCTGGGGGTGGGGGTGGTGGGAGACATGAGTGGGGGCCTGGTGGAGGCTGCCCCTGCACTGCTGGGGGGTGGGGGTGGTGGTAGATATGAGTGGGGGCCTCGTGGAGGCTGCCCCTCGTGCCTCGGGGGTGGAGGTGGTGGGAAACATGAGTGGGGGCCTGGTGGAGGCTGCCCCTGGTGGCTGGGGGGTGGGGGTGTTGGTAGACATGGGTGGGGGCCTGGTGGAGGCTGCCCCTGCACTGCTGGGGTGTGGCGGTGGTGGGAGACATGAGTCGGGGCCTGGTGGAGGCTGCCCCTGGTGGCTGGGGGGTGAGGGTGGTGGGAGACATGCGTTGGACATGAGTGGGGGCCTGGTGGAGGCTGCCCTTGGTGGCTGGGGGGTGGGGGTGGTGGTAGACATGGGTGGGGGCCTGGTGGAGGCTGCCCCTGCACTGCTGGGGGGTGGGGGTGGTGGGAGACATGAGTGGGGGCCTGGTGGAGGCTGCCCCTGGTGGCTGGGGGGTGAGGGTGGTGGGAGACATGAGTTGGACATGAGTGGGGGCCTGGTGGAGGCTGCCCCTGCACTGCTGGGGGGTGGGGGTAATAGGGGACATGAGTGGGGGCCTGGTGGAGGCTGCCCCTGGTGGCTGGGGGTGGTGGGAGACATGAGTGGGGGCCTGGTAGAGGCTGCCCCTGGTGGCTGGGGGGTGGGGGTGGTGGTAGACATGGGTGGGGGACTGGTGGAGGCTGCCCCTGCACTGCTGGGGGGTGGGGGTGGTGGGAGACATGAGTGGGGGCCTGGTGGAGGCTGCCCCTGGTGGCTGGGGGGTAAGGGTGGTGGGAGACATGAGTTGGACATGAGTGGGGGCCTGGTGGAGGCTGCCCCTGCACTGCTGGGGGGTGGGGGTAATAGGGGACATGAGTGGGGGCCTGGTGGAGGCTGCCTCTGGTTACTGGGGGGTGGGGGTGCTGGGAGACATGAGTGGGGGCCTGGTGGAGGCTGCCCCTGGTGGCTGGGGGGTGGGGGTGGTGGTAGACATGAGTGGGGTTCTGGTGGAGGCTGCCCCTGCACTGCTGGGGGGTGGGGGTAATAGGGGATATGAGTGGGGGCCTGGTGGAGGCTGCCCCTGGTGGCTGGGGGGTGGGGATGGTGGTAGACATGGGTGGGGGCCTGGTGGAGGCTGCCCCTGCACTGCTGGGGGGTGGGGGTGGTGGGAGACATGAGTGGGGGCCTGGCAGAGGCTACCCCTGCACTGCTGGGGGGTGGGGGTAATAGGGGACATGAGTGGGGGCCTGGTGGAGGCTGCCCCTGCACTGCTGGGGGGTGGGGGTGGTGGGAGACATGAGTGGGGGCCTGGTGGAGGTTGCCCCTGGTGGCTGAGGGGTGGGGGTGGTGGGAGACATGAGTGGGGGCCTGGTGGAGGCTGCCCCTGGTAGCTGGGCGGTGGGGGTGGTGGTAGACATGGGTGGGGGCCTGGTGCAGGCTGCCCCTGCACTGCTGGGGGGTGGGGGTGGTGGGAGACATGAGTGGGGGCCTGGTGGAGGCTGCCTCTGGTGGCTGGGGGGTGAGGGTGGTGGGAGATATGAGTGGGGCCTGGTGGAGGCTGCCCCTGCACTGCTGGGAGGTGGGGGTAATAGGAGACATGAGTGGGGGCCTGGTGGAGGCTGCCCCTCGTGGCTGGGGGTGGGGGTGGTGGGAGACATGAGTGGGGGCCTGGTGGAGGCTGCCCCTGCACTGCTGGGGGTGGGGGTGCATGGGGACATGAGTGGGGCCTGGTGGAGGCTGCCCCTGCACTGCTGGGGGGTGGGGGTAATAGGAGACATGAGTGGGGGCCTGGTGGAGGCTGCCCCTGCACTGCTGGGGGGTGTGGGTAATAGGGGACATGAGTGGGGGCCTGGTGGAGGCTGCCCTGCACTGCTGGGGGGTGGGGGTGGTGGTAGACATGAGTGGGGGCCTTGTGGAGGCTGCCCCTGCACTGCTGGGGGGTGGTGGGAGACATGAGTGGGGGCCTGGTGGAGGCTGCCCCTGCACTGCTGGGGGGTGGGGTGGTGGGAGATATGAGTGGGGGCCTGGTGGAGGCTGCCCCTGCACTGCTGGGGGGTGGGGGTGGTGGGAGACATGAGTGGGGGCCTGGTGGAGCATGCCCCTGCACTGCTGGGGGGTGGGGGTGGTGGTAGACATGAGTGGGGGCCTGGTGGAGGCTGCCCCTGGTGGCTGGGGAGTGGGGGTGGTGGGAGACATGAGTGGGGTGCTGGTGGAGGCTGCCCCTGGTGGCTGGGGGGTGGGGGTGGTGGTAGACATGGGTGGGGGCCTGGTGGAGGCTGCCCCTGGTGGCTGGGGGGTGGGGGTGGTGGTAGACATGAGTGGGGGCCTGGTGGAGGCCTGCCCTGCACTGCTGGGGGTAATAGGGGACATGAGTGGGGGCCTGGTGGAGGCTGCCCCTGCACTGCTGGGGGGTGGGGGTGGTGGGAGACATGAGTGGGGGCCTGGTGGAGGCTGCCCCTGGTGGCTGGGAGTGGGGGTGGGGGTGGTGGTAGACATGAGTGGGGGCCTGGTGGAGGCTGCCCCTGCACTGCTGGGGGGTGGGGGTAATAGGGGACATGAGTGGGGGCCTGGTGGAGGCTGCCCCTGCACTGCTGGGGCGTGGGGGTAATAGGGGACATGAGTGGGGACCTCGTGGAGGCTGCCCCTGCACTGCTGGGGGGTGGGGGGGTGGGAGACATGAGTGGGGGCCTGGTGGAGGCTGCCCCTGCACTGCTCGGGGGTGGGGGGTGGTGGGAGACATGAGTGGAGGTCTGGTGGAGGCTGCCCCTGCACTGCTGGGGGGTGGGGGTGGTGGTAGACATGAGTGGGGCCTGGTGGAGGCTGCCCCTGCACTGCTGGGGGGTGGGGGTGGTGGTAGATATGAGTGGGGGGCCTGGTGGAGGCTGCCCCTCGTGGCTCGGGGGTGGGAGACATGAGTGGGGGCCTGGTGGAGGCTGCCCCTGGTGGCTGGGGGGTGGGGGTGGTGGTAGACATGGGTGGGGGCCTGGTGGAGGCTGCCCCTGCACTGTTGGGGTGTGGGGGTGGTGGGAGACATGAGTGGGGGCCTGGTGGAGGCTGCCCCTGGTGGCTGGGGGGTGAGGGTGGTGGGAGACATGAGTTGGACATGAGTGGGGGCCTGGTGGAGGCTGCCCCTGGTGGCTGGGGGGTGGGGGTGGTGGTAGACATGGGTGGGGGCCTGGTGGAGGCTGCCCCTGCACTGCTGGGGGGTGGGGGTGGTGGGAGACATGAGTGGGGGCCTGGTGGAGGCTGCCCCTGGTGGCTGGGGGGTGAGGGTGGTGGGAGACATGAGGTGGACATGAGTGGGGGCCTGGTGGAGGCTGCCCCTGCACTGCTTGGGGGTGGGGGTAATAGGGGACATGAGTGGGGGCCTGGTGGAGGCTGCCCCTGGTGGCTGGGGGGTGGGGGTGGTGGGAGACATGAGTGGGGGCCTGGTAGAGGCTGCCCCTGGTGGCTGGGGGGTGGGGGTGGTGGTAGACATGGGTGGGGGCCTGGTGGAGGCTGCCCCTGCACTGCTGGGGTGTGGGGTGGTGGGAGACATGAGTGGGGGCCTGGTGGAGGCTGCCCCTGGTGGCTGGGGGGTGAGGGTGGTGGGAGAGACATGAGTTGGACATGAGTGGGGGCCTGGTGGAGGCTGCCCCTGCACTGCTGGGGGGTGGGGGTAATAGGGGACATGAGTGGGGGCCTGGTGGAGGCTTCCCCTGGTGGCTGGGGGGTGGGGGTGCTGGGAGACAGGAGTGGGAGCCTGGTGGAGGGTGCCCCTGACTGCTGGGGGTAGGGGGTGATGGGAGACATGAGTGGGGGCCTGGTGGAGGCTGCCCCTGCACTGCTGGGGGGTGGGGGTGGTGGGAGACATGAGTGGGGGCCTGGTGGAGGCTGCCCCTGGTGGCTGGGGGTGGGGGTGGTGGTAGACATGAGTGGGGGCCTGGTGGAGGCTGCCCCTGCACTGCTGGGGGGTGGGGGTAATAGGTGACATGAGTGGGGGCCTGTGGAGGCTGCCCCTGGTGGCTGGGGGGTGGGGGTGGTGGTAGACATGGGTGGGGGCCTGGTGGAGGCTGCCCCTGCACTGCTGGGGGGTGGGGGTGGTGGGAGACATGAGTGGGGGCCTGGCGGAGGCTGCCCCTGCACTGCTGGGGGTTTGGGGTAATAGGGGACATGAGTGGGGGCCTGGTGGAGGCTGCCCCTGCACTGCTGGGGGGTAGGAGTGGTGGGAGACATGAGTGGGGGCCTGGTGGAGGCTGCCCCTGGTGGCTGGGGGGTGGGGGTGGTGGGAGACATGTGTTGGTGATCAGTAGTGCAAGGTGACATGTGGGTTGGCTGGTGGGCATGGCCATGGTGGATGGGTTGCCTGTGGGACATGAGCAGGGGTGCAGGGTAGTACCCTGTGGTGTGGGCTGCCTGCAGGGGCCGTGGAGGGTGTAGAGGGAACACCTGGGGGGACCCACATGGCCAAATTACGTGTAGCATTCCCTGGCACCACTGAAATACATGTACCCTGCAGAAATCGAGTGTGAATCTTCCGCGCACATCGGAATACACGTACCCAGGCCAATCGCGTGTGGAACTTCACGCGCACCCCGAAGTACACGTACCCAGGCCAATCGCGTGTGGAACTTCCCGCGCACCCCCACCTACCCAGGCCAATCACGTGTGGAACTTCCAGCGCAGCCCGTAGTACACGTACCCCGGCCAATCGCGTGTGGAACTTCCCACGCACCCCCACCTACCCAGGCCAATCGCATGTGGAACTTCCCGCGCACCCCGTAGTACACGTACCCAGGCTAATCGCGTGTGGAACTTCCCGCGCACCCAGGAACACGCGCACCCGCTATTTTTCACACAGCGGGTGTCCGTGTTTGTCTGTGCCCCTTTGCACCTCATTTGTCCTAGAGGGCCACTGTATGGGCCATTCATCATGGCTGTATATGGGTGCTTTTTGTTAGCGCACATTTTGGCAAACATTTTTTTCAGTCGCAGGGGCGCTACCGCCTGCTTTCTTATGGCGTACTTGTTTGGCCCTGTGCGCGTCTTTGACCGTGCGCTGGTTTGCCCTATTCGATTCCATGAATACGGGTTGTAGGCGAGCGTGTGGGCGTTCCGCGCACTTGCCTCCTGTGCTTCCCCCGTGACGCCCATATTTTCACGCGTTGTTCCCCATTCCGAGTGTTGCACCCCGTGTTCCGCCTACTTTTGTGATGTGCGCCGCGTTATGTGCGATTTTGCAGTGTCCGTGGCGCACGCTGTTGGATGACCTGTGCGCCGGCGTGCGCGGCGCACATTTTTAGCGCACATCCAATGTTTTTCTCGCGCACGGACTTCCATGAATCACTGTGCGCTGGTTTTCCTGCGATTTTCGCACTTGCACTGCGATTTTCGCACTTGCACTGCGATTCGCACGTTTTGGCACCTCTGCGCGGGAATTTTCGGCGCACATTAATTCCATGAATCGACCCCTTAAACTAGTGGCTGATTGTTTGTCCAGGCTGCCACAAGATTATGAAGATACTAATGCCGAGATTATGAAGGAATCAGGTTGTAATGACATCATTGCTACCATAAACCCTCGTGTGACAAAAGAAGAATGGAAGAATATGGCTGATACCGACCAGGAACAAGCAAATATCAGAGAAGCTATTGGTAACGACTGGAACAAATATTATCAAAGTTTGAGAGAGTATGTTCAAATTAAGGAGGAGTTGTGGATGGACTCTGAATACCTTCATAGAGGGGATTGCGTTATTCCTCCAACGAATTTGAGAAACAGGATCATTATATTAGCCCATGAAGGACACTTAGGGAGAAGTTTAAGCAAAAGAAGAGTGAGAAGCAATTACTGGTGGCCTGGCATGAGGAGGGACATTGAAGAGAGTGTCAGGAACTGCATTGCATGTGCCACAAGTGACAAGGAAAAGAACGTGAGGAAAACACTGTTACAGCCTGTAGAAATTCACAGAGTATGGTCTAAATTAGCGATTGACATCATGGGACGTATGAAAATCTTGAGGCTGACAAAATGTACATAGTAGTCCTAATAGACTACACCTCAAAGTGGGTTGAGTGGGGTGTTGTAGAAGGATGCGTCACTACCAAAAAGATCCTTAATTTTCTGAACGAGATGTTCAACAGAGAAGGTGACCCCAAAGAGATAGTTTCAGAAAATGGGGCTCAATTTACCTCACTAGAATTCAAGGTATTTTTGAAGGAGAGAGCGATTAAACATGGAACCACATCACTTTACCATCCCATAGCAAACTGACTTGTTGAGAGGATGAACAAGTTTGTGAAGGGTGTGATTCAATTAGCCATAGCCAACTTACTCCCATGGAGAGAAGCTCTCAAAGAGGCTCTTTGCACATATAGAACAACTCCACATTCAACCACAAATGTAGAACCTAGAAGAGAAGAAGAGAGCAATTGGATATTGATCAAATTATAAAGAGAGTGAGAGAGAAACAAACTAAGTATAAAGAATATTATGATTGCCGAAATGGAGTGAAGGAAAAGATAATCAAGGAAGGGGAATGGGTTTGTATCAGTGAACCTAAGAAGACAATCAAGGGTGAATCCAGATTCAGAGCACCACAGAGAGTACAATGCTGTGTTGGCAAATCAGTTGTGCTAGAAGATGGGAAGATGTGGTCCTGTGATGACATTGTAAAGGATGATAACAGACCAAGTACCAGCAAACATGACATTGGGCAGAAAATGCTGTAGGGGCGCTGCTGTGTGTGGACAGTGTTGTTCAGTAATAACGGCTGTCATGTAAAAGCATGGTGCATGCTACTACCATGGATCCCTAAGGGAAGGCAGAATCAACAGATCCAAGACGCCATCAGAATCAGAGGAGCAAGCAGATTTCTTGCACGGAGCGTATTTGCTGCTCTATGACGTGCTCATTCAAGGAAATCTAGTGGCACAAAAACACCTCGAGTCTGTATGTGCTCAGTTTGAATCTTCATCAACACGAGGGTGTGAGGAGAGTTGCCGTTGAAATGCTTCCATCATCTGAGTGGACCTTGTGAAAAACCAAAGGGCATTTTCCTACCTACTCCCCAGGTATCCGTTTCTTAGGTGACCAGGGGAAAGACCAGGGGAAAGGCATTGCTTATAGATACAGGCCCTGCGGGTAGACTAGCGAAGGAGGCTCACCTGGATATACGGTCACCAAGGATTGGGAAGGGAATACCCGTTTCTAACCAAATCTATCCTACCCTCCCTCTAGTGTCATAGGATATTGTCACTTATGTCCTATACTACCTCATGACTTTCCATCAGCTACTCAAAGGAGAGGATTTGACGGGTCATAACCTTAGCATCCTAAACATCGCTCTAACATTGAGGTGGGGAAATAAAACTAAAAATAATGCAACCTTTCTATCATAAATACCCCTCAAGAATTGAGACATGGTATCTCCCCTTCTCTGACATTGACCTTTGCAACCCCCTCTCAGCCTTCATGAGATATTAAAAGTCCCACCATCTTTTTTGTTAGAAATGTGTTTATTGGTTTTCAACATAAACAAAAATGAACAAACAAGCAAAACCATGCAAAACAATTATAACAAAAAGAGGTCGCATTTCAGGTACATTATTACACATTGTGAGAACAATACTGAAAAATAAGGATTACATTAAAAAACAATACATAGCGGAGGGGTTGTAGATGTCCCAAATCCCCAGGCTCCACGTTCCCAATGAGCTCTATGACATGGGGTATTCCCTTGCCCAGTATTCACCCTGCCCCTTTCCATTTCCCCCAGACCTTCTGATACTTCCCGACAGCTCCTGGCATTGTAAATACGTTTCTCTAGGGATGCACATCGGTCCATTTCATTAGTCTAGCGGCCGAGGCTCAGTCGGTCTGAGGATCACCACTTGGAAGCCATGAGCTTCTTCCCAAGTCCCAACGCCACTGAAAGGAATGCCTTTTCGTGTTTAGTGAACTCTGTTTCCCCCCAGATTCCCCGTATTACTAGTTTTGGGTCTAGCGGAACTGGAGACCCCAAAATACTAGAGATCTTACGGATGCATTTTCGCCAGAAGTCCTGTACTATATCACAGTCCCATATCATGTGGTAGAAAGTGCCTTTGGCCCGCCGGCATTGCAGGCATTTTCTGTTATCCACACCTCCCAGCTAGCCTTCGCTGCACGAGTGTAATAGGCCTGGTGCAGTATTTTATACTGTATCAAGCAAAGTCTGGCGTCAATACCCACTTTCAGAGGGAACATTAATGCCGCTACCCATTCTTCCTATTCCAGCGGGCCCATCACCCTCTCCCATTTCTCACAGAGTCGGGTTAGATCCTTGGCGCCAGATGTAGTAAGTACTTGGTAAAGTGTGGATGTGACCTTTGTCGGGATGCTAGCATGCATGATATTTGCTTCCAGGGGGGAGTACATAGGGATCTCGGGCAGTGCTGAGAACTGGGCACGGATGGCATGTGTGAATTGTAAGTTTTTGGAGTGTTCCCCGGAGGGTAGTGCATACTTCCCCTGCATGGCTTCGAACATCAAGGGGCACCCGTCTTGTACTGCTTCTGCACAGGTGCGTTTTGCCCTATCTTCCCACCTAACGAAGGGCCCCAGTTTTAAAATCTCAGGGATATACATATTGTTCCATAGCAGTTGGTCCATGGTTGGTCTCCCTGCCCACCTGATGTGATGGTGAGTTTCCATCTAAATTTGGCAGACGTGTTTTATAATTTTGGACACACCAAGAATATCCTTCTCCATCCCGTACAGCACTTGGAGAGGTGAGATTGTAACCATGCTCCTAATCTCTCCGCCTATGTGTGGGAGTTCCAAGTCCCCATGAAGCCAGTCATTTACCACTCCAAGCTGTGCAGCCCAGTAGTATGTACGTAGGCAAAGCAGACCAATTCGCCCCTTCTCAGACGGAGCGCTGAAGGGTTTTGAGGGCTGTGCAAAGTTGTTTTTGCTTCTGAAAGACGACGTCCACAGACCTAAAGATTGTGTGCGGGAAATGAAGTGGGGTGTTTTGGAGAACATATAGGAATCTTGGGAGTGATAGCATTTTGAAGAGAGCTGCTTTGCCCATTAGTGTTAGCGGGAGGGATTTCCAGTCGGTTACGTCAGTCCCGAATCTAATCTATCTTTTATCAGTTATAGGTTACGATGGAGGAAATAATCCGAACTGGGGCTGATGTGGATGCCCAAGTATACAAAGCTCTGGATGGTAATCGAGTATGGGCAGTGTCGTGCAATCACCTCAGCCCCACCCTGAAGGGGAAAATGTATAGTTTTATATTTATTCACCTTGAGGCCACAGAAGTCTTGATACTCTGTGAGGATGTTTGATATTACTGGGCAGGAATTCCTTGGGTTGCTCATGTATATGAGTAGGTCATCGGCATAGGGTGAAACCCGGTCTTCCCTCACCACGGCCACACAAATTCTGACCAGTCCATCGCCACCCTGAGTCTAATTGACAGCAGCGCTACAGCTAGTGTGAATAGCAGGGGGGAGAAGGGCCAACCTCCCCAATGCGAAGGGCCTGGACGATGTCTCGTTCACTTGTATCACTGCTTCGGGGGAGTTGTATAGTAATTTCACCCAGGACATATACTTAGCTCCAAAACCCATGCTACCCATGATATCCCATAGGGCCGCCCAACCCACCAAATCAAAGACTTTTTCAAAATCCGCAGCCAAGAGTGCAAGCGTATCATCAATTGCAGTTGCTCGGTCAATGGCAAACTGTACCTTTCGCAGGTTCATATGACTGGACCTAGATGGCAGAAAGCCACATTGTCCGGGTACACAAGGGAGTGTATAACCCCCAGCAATCTGTTTGGCAAGACCAGAGCGAGGACCTTGGCTTCACCATTGATAAGCTATACTGGCCTGTAGGAGGCACAGTGTTCTGGTGGTTTCCCTGGCTTTGGAATCACCACAATGGCTGCCTTTCTGAGATCATGAGGGAGACACCCTTCCTCCGGGCAGCGCACAAACATGCAATGAATGTGGCCTATTATTGATTCCCTCAGGCACTTCAGGCGTTTTCCCAGATTGCAGCTAGCACATCCTCTGTGATGTCTGCTTCCAGTTTCTGTGCCTGGTGCTCAGAGAGCTTGGGGATCGTGATTAAATCAAGGAAGTGTGAGCCACCTGTTTCCCCTGACAACCCAGTGGGGGAGTAGAGATGTTGATAGAATGTGGTGAATGCCTCTGCGATCTTGTCATTATCGGTCAATAATTCCCCTCCAGTTGAGCGTATGGCTCGTACATGCCCCTTGTCCCTGTCTCTTCTTTCCAGCCATGCCAAGGTCTTCCCAGTTTTATCCCCTGTTTTGTATATCTGACTACGTACAGTCCAGTGGGCAGTCCGCGCATTGTCCAGCACCAGATTCTTTAGGATCTCTTGAGCTGTAATTAGGGCTTTGCGCGAGGCCTCTGTCCCTAGTGTTAGGCAAACCTCCTCTGCCCTGGCCGCCTGCTCCTCGGCTTCTACTATTTTGGAGGTTTGTTGTTGGCGATGGGCCGACACCAAAGACACCAAAGAGAGAGCTTCCCCAAGTAGCACCGCTTTATAGTCTTCCCACAGCGTGATCAGGCTGGTGATGGAGCCTTCGTTGAGGGAGAAATATTCTCTGTTTTTTGAGAGAGTCCATCTGCCACCGCTGGAATGCCAAGGTAATATGCATTGAGATGCCAGGTGGGTTTGGTTTTGGCACGGCCATGTTTCAGCATTATACTCAGCGGGGAGTGGTCTGAGATACCTCTGGCCAGATACGTGGCAGTGAGAAGTTTGTGTGTCATGTCTTGTGGGACAAAGCAGTAATCTATATGGGACAGGTGCTCATGTGCATTAGAAAAGAAAGAGAACCCAGAGCCCGTGGGGTGCAGTTTCCACCAAGCATCCACCAACTCAAGTGCTGTTGTAGAAGGAGTTTCATTTGTTTGGGAGGCCGGGGTTTCTAGTGCCCCTATAGGTTCTATCTTTATCCACTTCCATCACCTCATTAAAATCACCCCCAGCACCCAATAGTCTGCTTGTTTGTCTAGCATTGATGGTTGGAGGTCGTTCAGGAGTTCCAGTGTGAGTGGAGGGGGCGCATATACTGCCGCAATGCCCCATATGCGGCCCCCAATGTCACCAGTTACCACCACAAAGTATCCTCTCGGATCCACCTGGAACCCCCCCAAGTGGAATGGGACCCTTTTATGTATAAAGATCATCGTCCCCCTAACCCCTCTAGAGAATCCCGCATGGAAAGCCGTTGCGTAGTTAGACCTTTTAAAGATCATGAATTCTGTGCTCATTAAGTGTGTCTCTGTGAGGATTGCGATGTCAGGTGAATGTCGATTTAGGAACTGGAGCACCAGTCTGCATTTAATACTGTATCCCAGGCCATTGACATTCCATGTGAGCAGGGTTAATTGTCCCTCATGTATCATTGGGGTCCAAGATAGTGTTGTTAGGGCATGGGACAGGTCACCCCTCTAAGTTGTCTACTACCCAGGGGTCCCCCTCAGAGGTGTTGCTAGGGGGGCTGAGGAGGCTAAAGCCCCTGGTCTTTTGATTTTAGTCCCTGATAGAAGCTCAGGGGTTACAACCAAAAAGGTTAGCTAGTCCCCAGTCCCGACAGTCCCAAAATTAGTGTAGCCCCGGATCTTTTCCAGTCCTGGCCACACCCCTGGTCTCCCCAGTGGCATAAAGATCACTGCCCAAGTGATGAGCCATAAGAATGTTGTGTCTGTACTTACATTTACCCGGAGCCAGCAGAGCGCCTGTCTACACTCTGTGTTCCACCCCTCCACCAAATCATGCGACCGACCAAAACAAACCTTAAGTGCTAACATCCAGAACCGAGAGTCTTTAACCATTGTGTGGGCCTGGTTCTGGTCACCGCCGATTAGTCTTTCAAACTCAAGCTCGGGCATCCTGCAGCAGTGGCGTCCCCCCAGTTGGCTGCCTCAGCTTTGTGTGATAAGAACCCCCCTGATTACTCATGGGATGATATGCATAGTATACTCCGTTCTGCTGTACACCATCAGGTCCGCCAGTGAAGATGCCCAGATATCTGGGAGTGATGGCGGGCAGGGGAGGTGTGTGGGGGGAGCGACTGTCATGCCCACAACGATTCCTGGATAATGATGTGTTCCTTCCCCAGGTTCCGGGAGTACTTTCCGGCAGGAGATACTCAATGCCCACTCCCAAAAGTCTGGTCTGATGTGGGAGGCCAGCCCTCCACAGGCAGGAGCAGCACACACTCTGCGGCGGTATATTCTCTGTGTGAGCCTAGTGGTTCCTGGAGTTCAGCCAAGAGTTCAGTCACTTACCCAGGTATAGATACTGTATTTCAAAATTGGCAGGCATGTCCATAGCAGCCCGATGTTAGAGAACCTCCTCTCCTGCTTCCCCAGGGTTATGGAGGCCGTGCACCTGTCCTTAAGTGCTGGCCGCGGATTGCCATCCCTCTCCCTCACTGCCTGTCCTATACGAGGGCTGAGGTGTGCGGCAGGGCCGCAATTGCAGTCTCTCATTCGATGGGGGCAAAGCCCAGACACCCCCCTGGCTCAGGCGGGGAAAGCAAGTCTGCCCCGTCCAAAGTTGCACACTAGTCAGCCTGACATTGTGGTCGCCGCCCTTCCAGTGGGATACATGCCAAGCAGTAGCGCAGCAGGGATCAGGGCCACGACATGTCACCTTGATGGAGCGAGACCCATAGGGGCTGTCAGCCTGTCCCTGCACACAGGGGGGCCCACAAAGCAGGTCCCACCCGCTCCAACGCACACCCCTCTCGAGCCCACACGAGTACTCCCACCTCCAGTATCACTGCTGGCTCATCGAGCCGCCGGCCACCACCATAGGTTCCAGGGTGGGGAGCCGGGCACCCACAAGCACCGATGAGCAGGGGGGCAGCCGTATGCTCGGCCCAGCCTCTCAACCAAGATGGCACCCGTCAGGCTCTCAGCAGGGTCGTTTGGTCCTTGATAGGGTTCCCGGAACCGATTTGTGTCGGGAATGTCACAGGTGGTTGCTGCACTGTTCCGCCTGCAGTGTATGGGGGTTTCCACTTCGGAATGCCGCAAGGAGCCAGGATGTTGGCGGCCTCTGAGAATGATGTAGCTCACATCCACATGAGAGCGTTGCACATGCACAGTCCTCCAAAAGTCCCACCATCTTAATTTCCCAAAGTACCTTTCAAGTACTGTGACGAAGAAGAGGGAGGCAGGAAGAATACAGACTTCCTATGTGAAAAACCAATATGGTACTGGGACAAAGAAGATGCAAACAGAAGCACACCAGTACACTCAATCGAGATGTGTCCCAATAAGAAGATCAGGCAAGGTCAGGCAATTAAAGTCAAGCATGCCCACCTGCAGCCTGTTATAAACTCAGGAGAGTATAAAATGGACACAGTTAGAAAGTAAGGTGAATGAGTTGGGTGCAGAGCTGAGATCCAGGACTGTCCAGGACCAGCTGGAGGAGAACGGGATGCTGAGACGCTGAGGGTCTGGAAACTAAGCAGCCAGGAGAAGAGTGGCTAAGTAGCTGTGTCTCCAAAGCCACAGAGAAGTCTGTGGCAGGGAGCCTCGAGGTGTGCTAATCCCTTTTGAACTATATTCTAGAAAGTGCTCCTTTCCCTGGGCCAGGACAGGAGCCAGACGTGTCTGAGGGGCATGCAGTGAGACCCTGACCACTGAAAGAAAGGACATTGATAAAATAGTTGAGAAAACACAACAATTGAGTTGAATGTAGTGAGAATCCCGGTATGTGACAGCTGCGGGTGAGATACAGTGTAACAGCTCCATCGCATAGTAAGGGAGATGCGCGGAATGAAATTGACGAATGATGAAGAGAAAAAAGCATTGATATAAAGTTACAGAGTGGACGTGTGTATAAAGACATGTTCTCGGAAGCCTCTGTATAACTCACGGAAGCTTTCTGCAAAGAAGTGAACTGTGCGCAGACATAAAGGGAGAGCAAAATAGAAATCACAAAAGGGGGAACCACGGGAGAAGGTGAAGTGGGAGCAAAACACCTAAGGAAAGCAAGGAAAACATATAATTAAAAGAAAGCATGATGATAAGCATTGGGGTGGCTACCAGGCGGGAGATTGATCCAGGATGGCTGCAGAGACCCCACCACAAGGAAAAGAGGACACGACTAAAGCCGAGGGTACCTGTTTGTGCAACCTGTAGTGGGTGGACCGTGCAGTCTGACAACTGCGCCACGACCAAGCCCCATTGAAAAAATGAACTGCCTGCCAAACTAAAGTGAAATAAGCAAAGAGGAGCCATTATAAATGAGGAAGGGAACCCCAAAGGAAACCTGTTGAACTATCATAGTTTTACAAGTGGAACCTTTGTGTTAAGCAAGCTGAACGTTTGTGTTAAAGAAAGTGGAACTTAATCAGTTGAACATTGGTATTGTGAAAGTGAACTCTGTGGAACTGAAAAGGTTTAAGTAGGCAACAACAGTTTCACTCGTGGGTCAAACATTTTGAGTCTCCATAATGTTCTTCTGAGTTTGAGGCTTAGCTTATTCTTCATGAGCTTGCACCTTTTGCCTCTGGTACAGGACTACTCTCCCAATATTCCATATGTTACTATCTCAACTTTAACCTTTCTATGTGAGATGTATGGATACTATGTGGGACATTAGATGCCATATCTTTAAGTGATGAAACCATGTATGTGTTATATAAGACATTCTACAGAATCCATCCAGCCTTCCCAAGACTCCCAGCATGTATCCCCCTAAACATCCCTCAAGATAAGCCATGCTCTTATGAAACACCAAGAGATAGGTTAAATGCAGATCGATAAAGGGCATAGAAACAAAGTGTGTTCTGTCATTGAGGAAGGAGGCAAACCAGTTGAGGATGGTGCCTTAGAGCTTCATTCTGTGGCGCAGGATTTTGAGGAAAATTAAGTGGTTTATGGTATCGAAGGCTAAGGGGTCAAGGAGTATGAGTAGGGCTTTGTGTCCTTTGTCTGTGATGTTGTGGCCGTCATTGAGGATGTGAAGTGTGGCGGTCTCTGTGCTGTGGCAATGTTGAAATCCAGATTGGAAGGGGTTGAGGAGACTCTTTATGCTATTGTGTTGTTGGAGTTGGGTTGTGACAAAGTGTTCCATGATTCTGGTGAGGTATGGCAGATTAATGACGCAGCAGTACTTTTCAGGAAGTGTGGGGTCGAGGAATGGTCTTTTCAAGTAGTGGGGAGATTTGTGCAGGTTTGAGAGTGGAGGGGATAGTACCATGTGAGAGACAGGAGTTGATGATGTTGAGTCAATGCAGAGAAAGGGTGGTGATACAATTGGATACGGCTTAAGGTGGGCATGCGTCATACAGGAAGTGTACAGGTTTTGTTCTGGCAGTGAGGTTGATCAGGGTGTCTCTGTTGATATGGTATGATATGATATGATAGGTTATTTATATCGCGCTTAATACCCAGAGGTTTCTAAGTGCGGACCCGGGGATTGAACGGGTCTTGCTTCCAAGGCGAGCATGTTGCCCCTGAGCTATCCTCCCGAGACAAAATAGGGTAGAAAGTGCCTTAGGGAGCGGGGGTTGGGAGTGGGACAGCACAGGGGAGGGCTTGTCTAATGTTTTGTATTTTAGAGTAGACATAATACATGAGGGGGTTACGTATTGAAATGTATAGGGGTGTGGATACTGATTTGGAGACAGACTTGATGTTGAAAAGTTTCTGTGTACAATTGGTGGTGGATTGAAGTTCTTAGAGGAAGTGGGTGGCTTTGGCATTGCACATGGCTGTTTTGTATTTGTTGTGGCAGTTTTTGAGGGGTGTCTCAGTGGTGGTAGCCAGACTTTTTCGAGGAATCTGGCTTGATAGAGAGGACTGAACTGTTGAACTATGCGTTATGGTGGTGCTTGCAGGGCTTTTATGATTTGAGGGGGGATATTCTGTCAATGTGTTTGTGGGATGATGGCATTGTAATTATTAAGGAGAATGGATGGATGCGTGGGATGGTAAGAGGGGGTGGTTTGAGTGGTGCTAAGGCTGTGTCTGTTTTTATTTATTATTATTATTATTATTATTATTATTATTATTATTATTATTATTATTATTATTATTATTATCATTATTATTATTACTACTATTATTTAGCATTGACTAATTTGGCTATTGGATCCTGCAAGTAAATTAATTGCCTTTCTTTTTCTTGAGAAATTAAAATCTTGGGTGGAGAAGCAAAATATCATATCTATTTTCCAGACTGGTTTTAATGCAAAAATGGCTACTTCACATAAAAGATATGTTAATCAATGTTTTATCTGAGAGAGCATTGAGATTGAAAGATTCACCTCTGTACATTGTGCTTTCAGATCTAACCCCAGAGTTTGACAAGGGTCATAAGGCTATTCTTTGGCAAAATGTAGTGGTACTAAGCATGTATACATGTCTATTAAAACCTATCATACTACTGAATGAATACCTCATGGAAAGGGTCATATGAAGATGTCTGGAGCCATGTCATTGTTGATAAAAACACAACACAGAGTTAAATCAAGAGTGCATATTAGGGCAATTATTATTCAACTTTTTCTTCTTTGTTTTTTATTTAATACGGTTTATACAAACCTTTTAAATAGCACATCATTACAATACCAGTATGACAACTTATATATACCAAATTTGGGCAAGGCTTTAAAGACTGTGCAAAACTGGGAGACTGTAAAATATATCATGTGTCAGATGCACATGATGAATTAATACTAGATGTGACTCCCACAGGGCTACAAAGGAGTTTGTATACCATAACTGACGACTTGCATGGAATAGCTTTGGCAATAAAAAAAAAAATCCAAAAATATGATATTTACTAGAAGGCAAAAAGACATTTTGAACGAAAACAGTCTTCAGGTGAAATTGTAGTGGTGACTGAGTTTACTTATTAAATGTTTTCACATTAATAGCAAACTAAAGATAAACAGAGCTATGGAACAAATTCACTGAAACCTTTCATCTGTAATCGGTGCAATTAGAGGATTTGATGCAATAAATGGAAGTCATTTTTTTACCCTGGCAGCAAGAGGCTCTAATCAAAAGGTGGTTCCAATCTCACTTTATAGCGGTGAAATGAGATTAGTTTAGGATTACATTGGCTTGAATTATCTGGAGAGTCATATTTGGGAAACACTCTTAGGCTCATCAAGTTTATTCCAATACAACAATTGGAATTAATGTCACTCCAGAGAAACGTACATATGAGATTTCTAAATATGTTTTTCAAAATGATCTTGTCCGACTCTAAAAGTCTCTCACCAAAGAAAGGCATTTTTTAATTCACAACAATAAATAATTCATGAAATTTGCATGATTTAATACAAATGTTGTCGAATCACCGAACATTACAATTGACTGGTCCACACCAATATAGGCAATAGTTTGAGAAAAAAAATCGGAATATGATTACTATGCATATATGTAAAATGCTATCTGATATTTATACTAATGTCTCAGACAGAAATTGAAGAAGACTGTTTATGCTGTTCAGAGTTAACAGATTTAATACTATGGAAGGATTACGTGATTTCAATCGAAGATGAATTCTGGAAATTTTGTAAGACAAAAGAAAATGTAGAAACTTTAAAGCACTTAATAGTTGAATCTGCTAAGATTGATGATTTACATCTTGAAGTTCCAGTTGTCTTAAACAAGAATGTTTTTAAAACTGACAATTGTTGCAATAGAATTAAAAATGGGCCACACATTTCTTTGACCTAGGCAATTTTATGTTTTTTTAAAAATAATTGTCATTCTTTTCTGTAAATAACATTTAGAACATTTTGAATCTTTGTCCAAGATTTATTGTAAACAAATGATCTGATTAATATTTGGAATATTAAATGAAAAGTATGTTATGCACAGTTTTTTGGTAAAGATTACGGTCAAAGTGGGCTTTAATTCCTTGGTGAGTCCCTTTTCATTCCCTGATATGTAGTATTCTTTTTTTAGTTGTCAGCACAAGTGAATACCTTCATTGTGACTGCTACAATATATTAGAACAGTCTGCATTCTTGGTTGATTTACTTTCTTTTTTCTTTGTCAGCTATATTTTAATTTTTAGGGTGATTGAATTTTCAACAGTAATCAAAATAATCCATTCATAATTTCATAATTTCAGATCTTACTTGTTTTAATTTGCACATTTGTCAATCGGCGCAGAGAAGGTCAATCGCATCCTACAACCATGAACAACAAGGTCATTCAATAGCGACCAGAAAAACACTAAAAATCGTCAGAAAAGGAAAAAAGGGAAATAAACTGATAATCAGTTTCAAAACTGCAAAAGGAAGTTTAGACAATGCCAAAAAAGGGGATTATCTCCTGATGAGCCATGAAAATAAAACATGCTGAAACGCGTGTATAGAGAAGTAATTAAGTGTGTGGAATAAGAGAGAGAAAAATTAAGTGTATGTAATACACAGAAAATGTGGAAAGCAAATAAAACAAGCAAGATCTGAAATTATGAATGAATTATTGTGATTCATGTTGACAATTCAATCAGCCTAAAAATGTACATATAGCTGGCGCACAGAAAAGGATACCAACATAGAATACCGTATGTTGTGCATAGCACATTACAACACAATTATCAGCTCCTACTGACATGTTGTGTCAGTAGGAGCTGATAATTGTGTTGTAATGTGCTATTCCAGAAATAGTGCATATTTTTGTGTAGTATCAAACATTTGAAACCAAAATCGCACTTTAAATAAATACGACAAAATACATTTCATTGATTGCTTAAACTGATGCTTCTGGACATGGAATAACAGCGGCACTCTCCCAACTTGATGAACAGAACCGGGAACATCCCATCATCTTCATTAATAGGAATCTCAAGGGCAGAGAGCATATGTTGGCTAACGTTGAGAAAAGTGCTTTTCAATTTTGTGGGCCTGTTAATAAGTAGACAGGTGCCAAGTTGAAATAAAGACAATAAGGTCCCTTTTATTCAGGCTGTACAAGAATACGTTCCTGTGGAAAAGGAAAGGAAACTGGACTAGAGATGTCACCTGCTTCTGGCTAGCAGGTGATTAATAAGCCCAGTGGAAGCTTGTGTCGTTCTCACTCCATTCTTCACTGTCACCATCTGTCTGGTCAAGTAAGACAGAACAGAACAACCCAAAGTTTCAGTAATTCCGGCTTTTATCAGGCCAACCTCCCTGTCCCCCCTAACAGCTGCTTTCTTGGATACCTCCCCCGTATACTTCCTGGGATGGGACCTACTCCCAGGCCGCCATCATTCGTCCCAACCTCCTCCAGATCTGAATCACTCTCCCGTAGTCCCGGTTGCAGCGGTAGTTACAGCCATGGTCGAAACACGTCCATGAGGCCATAAGTATGGGGTCTTCCTATTGAGAATTTTTCTGCTGGTTCTGGTCTTTCGGGAGTATACTGGGGTCGGCTTCCATTCATGCCTTCCAGCTATGCCTGGTAGGGCTGGACTCCGATGTTGTATTGCATTCTGGAAGTCGTGGTGTAGATCGAGGAAGACCTCTCGCAATGCTTTCTTGGTGTTGTGCCTGCTCCGGCATTACCATGCATTCTGGGTCTCGTAGTACAGACAGTGGGAGGTCTCTCGCAGCGCTCCTTTGGTGCTTTACCTTTGGGTTGGGCTCCGACGATATCTCGGGCGCTGTAGTGCAACTCCCCCCAGGCATTGTAATGTAAGGTCATATCTCGGTGTGCCAGGGGGCTCTTGAAGTCGGGGCGCTGTGGTGTGCTTGGGCACTGATGGACACACCCTCACAGTGCTCTAAGAAAATGTCAACCCTACCTCAATGGATTCTCTGTAAGGATCCAAACAGACCACAAATCCACAAGTCATTAATACATATTAAGGGGGATGGGGGAACTAAGGCTGCTGAGGTGGGCTATCAACGTACAAGGGATATGTTTTTGCATTGAGCACAGGCCTGATCATGACCATGACAATGCAGACGGTCCTCCTAGACGGTACAACCGACCAACAACTGAGAGCCATCTCAAGGAGATTTGTTTTCCTGTTATTGTTGGTGGGGGTGGGGTGGTTGGAGTGTTAGGTAGAAAACCCACTTTTTGCCTGATGCCTGTGAGGTTGCATCATCTGTACTGGGTTTTGGACTTTATATTTCTCCCAGCTAACCTGAATCCAAAGCCTGACTGAGAATGTAGCTCAGGTTTTATGTGTTGTGTTCTAAGAGTCCTTAAAAAGACAGTGGTACCTCACAGATGCACCAAATTTTTCAAGATGACTGCCTTCTCCGTTAGCCATGCGACTAGACTGGTGGTGGCATTTACGCCACTATAATATATGGCCCTCGATGGAATCCATTTTACATGACTGGGTCCTTTTCAGCCCCATACTTAATTCACCAAAATCCAGGTTGTCTTTGTTGGTCTCAAATGCCTAAGGGGTCACACAACTACCCCTTGCCCCTTTTTGTGTGTGTGAGAGAAAGGGGCCCCCTTACTGGATGCTTTTATTCCCAGAACTGGTGGCTGGAGTCAGCCTAAAAAGGTTCAGAATGGCATATGTGGATGCCTGTCTAGGGTAGTGTGGATTTGTTATTTTTTGTGAGAGACCGTTCCTGAATGCATGGATGTCCTCGGAGGGATGGTCTACCATTGGCTGACCAACCCTCTCTGTTTGGTGTTTGATTGGGTGCTGTGTTCACTCACTGCCTCACTGCCTCCTAAGGGAAATTAAAGCAGCCCCCCTTACCCACTCCCCTTTTCTACTTAGGGAACCTGGTAGCTGCATTCCTGAAAGGTCTGCTGCTCAAGGAAGGACTGGAGCTCTGCATCTGTATCCTTTGACTCTCTGAAGAATCTGATGGCAACACTCTCCCTCTCCAGAAGACCAGAAGGAACCCTTGGTGGTGATCCTTTCCCTTGATCTGGTGGGGACAACTGGATCACAGGTCCTGCTTGAAGGCCTCGTCTTCCTGAAACTCCTGACCGTGTCGGCAACACCTGATCCAGAAGAAGACACCCGTTTGCTTCCAGAGAATCTTCATCTTTGAACATTGTGAATGCACCCTGATTGCATCTCCCCTAACTGGGAAGTTCCAGGAGCCAGTGGTGATTTCTTTCTGAAACCCCACTGCTGAACCTGCCTGGTGGTCTTTCTTCCATGCCTGACTACTCTCCTCTGTGGCTACACTAAATATTCATTCTTACTTGTGGTCTCTCCAAACTGACCCTATCCTCAGAAGCCAAAATCACCAAATTGTGAACAATCATGCGTCCAAAAGGTTTTGTGTTTCCTTCTGCACCAGTGTGTCATCATTGGACTTTAAGGTGGTCGCCAAACAATGTGCGCAGCCACTATCTCCAGAAACTGGTAATTTCTTGCTGCAGAACTACTTCTTCATTCCGAGGGTATTGCTCGCCTTACTCATCGTTGCTGCTTGCGAGGCTCTTCTTTTGTTACTACTTCATCTGTGGGCCCCGTCTTTTTCATTCACTCCTGCTTTGCAGAAGGTAACTCTTCTGAAACCAAAGACTGCCCCAAATCGCATAACTGGTCTCCCCCAGTCTCTTGAAAAATGTTTGCCTAGAAAGGAGAAATGTGTTGCTTACCTGCTACTATATGTCCTTTTCTAGCGAATACTCTTTTTACTGAACCCTAAAAACACTTATTGAAAGTGTTTACTATAGGGCATCTTTTGTTTTACAAAGTTCACTTACTTGTAAGAACAGTGATTTTTCTCTTTGCTTTTGTCATAAAAGCATTTGATTTTCATAAAAATACATAGTCTGTGGACATTCTCTCATTGACATAAATGAAAAATGTGGACTGTGCCTGTTAACCACTCCACTCCGCCACTTGGGAGTTAGGGCTAGTCTCTTCTGCCACGACTACCACTTAGAGAGGCTGGTGAATTTGAGGGAATGACTAGCAATAGTTAAATCAGGAAAATACACATAAAGACCCTGACCACAGGGCTTTAAGAAAGTCTCCCAACATTAATGCAGCCAGAAATGTGGATTCTGAGTGACATTTCTCCTAGTGGTAAGCAATCCTCAAGCCTAGTATGGTAAACACTTTAGCTCTGTTTGGGGAACAGCACCACCTCCGTTATGTTGGACATTGTAAAGTTGTCAAAATTGGTTCTTTGTTCAGGCTTTCCAGATTGAGAAAGATTCTCAACTTCTTTGTTTCTGCCGTCCTAGTGACTAAAATGTGGCTCAAGCCCTCGGCTGTTACCACAAGCTCTATAACTTTGCTGTGTACAGTTTGAGCAGTACTTCCTCAAGGTCTTCTGTTTCAGTGGCAGTCAAATATCTCAATTTTCTTTGCCAGGCATACTTCTATCTTGATGCTTATTTCATCATGGAGGTGGCCTTCCAAGGTCCAGATTGACAGTTGAAAAACCTTTGTGCTTGTCAAGTATCTCCTGTAACCAAGGTCTGGATGACCACTAACAAAACAGCTTCCCTCACATCTAAATGCCTCAACAACTTAGCCCCCCGTATCTAATGGAAAAAATCAATAGGCAAATTCCCACGCGGCCCACAAGATCCGCCAACACCTTTAAACTAGAGACTCCAAGGTTTAAACTATCCACTGCGGGAGGAACTTGCTTTCCCGTCAAAGCTGCTCACTGCTGGAACAACTTACCTCTTGAACTTAGAACTGAACAACCGTACCCGAAATTCAGGCACAAGATAATCAACTGGCTGCGCACCAAGGACTAGCATACTCCCACCCAGCCACTACCGATTTGTTGCCTGGACACCCCAAGACATGCCCTGCTCCTAGGCACTTGTCTGTATATATTCTTGTATATACTTGCTTCTTCCCGCCGCTTGTGTTTTATTTAGGCATATGTTTGTATATAGTCGCACATATATTTGCTCGTGTTCTGCTATGTTGTATATATTCTTGCCAAATACTGTAAACAAGCTTAAGTTGTCATGAAAACTGTTGCGCCCGGCTACCCCTGGGTTTGGCACGCATTACCAAAAAACCTTTCCTCTAGTCTTCCTGTCTTTGAACTGGGGGTAGCCTTCTACGGTTAGTGAATCACCCTTGTAATTATCCAGGTCTGTTTGTCTTATGTGCGTTGTACTTATCTTTGCCCCTTAACCCTCTGAACATTTTCTCAGTGATATTGGTCAGTTGGGATTTTGATTTTCTTCTGCCTACAATTATTTCACAATGTAGTTTTCTTCTCACTCAATTGCCCTCCTATAAGATGATGCTATGTACCATTTCATACCTCATGCTTTCAGCTTCATAAAAACTGTTCACACGTGTTCCCTGTGTGACAACACTTTGATATACCTCTGCACATTTTGCCACGTTGACCTACTTATTTGTATTTGGAGAACTTTCTCTCTTGTGCCATGTGTCCTTTAATTCCGCATCTGTTGATCTCTCTCCTTCTGCTGTCTGGGTTTTTCTTTGCTCTGCTGTGGCTGCCTCCAATTGCCAGGAGGATGTCTCAGTGGCAACGCACTCGTCTTGGAAACAAGACAATGCTGAGCAACATGGGTTCAATACCCGGTCCCCTGCTTAGAGGCTGGAGTCTGGCAATAGGTACTATATGAATAACCAATAGTGGCAATAGAGTCACTTGGCTCTCCTCACTGTTGTGCGGTCCTGATTCTTCAACACTATGGGCAATGTTCATGCCTTCTTCCATCTTTGTATCTTTGTTCTGCATGATCTTTTCTCTTAAACATCCGCTCCTGCATGCCACCAAGATCATGTGTTTGATGGCTATATCAGTGTTTTCGCCAAAGTTACAGGCTGCAGCCCGATTACCGTGGTTTCACTGTGGCTATTTTCACCGTGGTGCTTGTTAGGGGAGTGTTCTTAAAGTTCACTTCAGGCAAGACTTCATAAAACGATCCCTTGGTATAATTAGAATTATAATTGTTCTTTTATACAGGTCCCTAACTCTTAGTATACGTCTATACTTCCCAAAGGATCTTGGTAGAATGGCAGAGCAGTCAGGCATATCATAGGAGGAAGATGTGAGCTGTAGGTAAGTACACTGAACTTAGTAAGTACAATAGTCCAAAAAACACTTACACATAAAATGTTATATTAAAATATACATTTATTATATTTACACAGGGAAGGTAGATAAATACTTAATTTACTTAACCAACACACATAGGAATTCTTTTCAAAGGGCATTACTTAGATAGTAGTTGCATGCGATACACTTGTTACAGAGTTTGACACTAATGATAGTTCTACCATATTATCGGTACTACCACGCACTTGCCTTATTTCACAGGTGTACGGTAATTGTATGAAGTTAGTAAAACCACATAAGATAAACGCCTCATCACGAGTTGGGCGTTATCCCGGCGGTATTACCATCAGGATACAGCCTGGGCAAATAACAATATCACCAACCGGTCCAGCAGTATTACCGCTGGGTTACGGGCTTGGCGGTAGCAGTAACTTCCTATTCCCCATTGGGTCCATTGGTGGTGATCCTGAATGTTCTGGAGACCCATAGGTTAGTCAAAGAAGCAGGGATCATTATTTTGGGTGACTTCAATTTTGAGTGTTTAGATGATTTTCAATATGGTTTGAAAAGTGGAGGAAAATCTCTGCTATAGCGAGGAATAGAGGGAAGATGGTTAATTCTGTCTTAGATTCATGGGTCTTGAAACTTTTGCATGGCAATATTCAGAGTGATGTGCTGCCAAAATGCACTTGGACTAATGGTTTGGTGCACTCAACTCTGGATTATGCATCCGTCTCATTGAATGTCGAGAGTAGATGTGTTTCTTTGGAAATCATAGGTAATACGAGCCGAGACCACGCTCAACTGATCATTTCTTTAGCTTGGCTGAAAAAAAAGATCACTTTATTGCCCGAAAGGGATTTTTAAAAATAAGGGAGCGTGATCATGCAGTTATATTTAAGGCCAAGTTGGATTAGTGTTACTTGGAGGGTAGGTTTGGAGACATGTCCCCACATGATTTTGCACCATTTCTCCAGCAATAATTTCAAGGGTTTAACATCGGCGAAAAGCTTTAACTAAAGGTGGTACTTTTGCCAGCCCTGCTCTCAAATTTAATGAGTTGGTTCGGCTCAAGAAAAAAGTGCTAAGAAGAGAGGTTAGGCAGCAGCCAAATTGGGAGTTCTGGGACGTTTAAAAATAAAGAAATTGAAACAGGCCTGCACAAATTGGGTTAAAGGGTATAGACATCTGTTGCTTCAAAGAGATACTGCAATTATGTTGCCCACCATTAACTGTAGAGATATTTCTACTTTCTGGAGACTATTAGGGGGAAACTCTTCCCAAACTCTTCCCAAAGTTCTCTACAAGCTGAGTTACATTCTGGGGCACAGTGGGAATTGTATTTCAGTATATATATATGAAAGCCCTGAAAGTACGGCACTCATGGTCTTTCCTTAATGTAGACTTGGATGGGATTTTGACTGCCATTAGTAGGGAGAAAACATTGAATGACCCAGGGCCCAATGGCCTTACCGATGTGACTTTAAAATCGGATCCATTGCTTTGGGCCAAGGTGTTATGGCAAGTCTTTCAAAATTAATTACTACTCATCGATTTCCTTCTTCTTGGAAGGATGCAATTGTGATTTCGATTTTTAAAAAGGGAAATAGGATGGATCCAGTTAATTGTCACCCCTCCCTTTTGGATGCATCCTACAAGAATTTTTCTCTTGAAAGCTGGGTGAACGATTCGGAGAAGTTAGGCATACATCAATCTGGCTTCCCTGAATTGCTTGTTGATCCATCTTTTAGCCAAACCGGTGGTCACAACTAAGAGACGGCTTTACTTGGCATTTTTGGATGTCAGTAAGGCATTCAACTGCGCTGATCGCCTAAACTTGTGGAACAAGATGAGGGCTGTGGGTTGCCCGGAAGTATTGGTGGATATGCTTGAGTTGTTGCATAGAGACATCAGATTAAAAGTAAGGTTAGATCAAAGGGGTCTCATTCAGGCTGGATCTATGTTAAGATGGGGTTGCGCCAGTGTCGCATTTTAGCCCTGTTTTTGTTTAATATGTATATTTTTGATATAGGTGCTTCCTTGTGCAGCATTGGAGCTATTCCCCAGAAACCGGGCTCCCTAAAAGTGCATTATCTTCTATATGCCAATGATTTGGTTTTACTAGAATACACTCCATTTGGCCTGCAAAGGTCATTGAAAGCGGCTGGTGTGTATTTCGACGGTATCCATCTGAAAATAAACATACCAAAGTCAAACATTTTGAACAATTTAAGGGGAACGAACCATATACCTAAATTTGCTTAGAACATCAACTCACAGAAAATTGAGGTACTGGCCGACTTTGAATATCTTGGAGTGCTAGTTAAGTCCAAACCATTGGTAGGAGACCTTAACCAGACCTTAAAAATTGAAGCAATCTCTGCTGCCTCGCAATTATGTATGAGTGAAAGAAAGTATGGGCGTTTTCTTAACTGCCAGTACTTAAAATGACCAATCAAATGATTATTCCTTGAATTATCCATGGGGCAGGGGTACGTGAAGAAAAGCTGTATTGGTCTAAAGTTGAGTCTCTTGTTTGAAAACGAGTACTATCTTTGCCAATGGGGACCCCCTTTCCTGCTGTCCATCACATGTTGGGTTTAGTCTCCTTGCAGGCACGGGTCAGTTGGAGGAGGTTACAGTTACTGAGATCTATTTTACTTCCTCTGAGAGCACTCTGTGAAAATAAATGTATTTTGGAGGCAGAGTATATGTCGATCTCTGAATGACTGGGTGAGTGTTTACTTAAATTTGCTAGCAATTAATTCACTCACGCTAGACAAATTAGTACAGCGCCCTTGTAGAGTTAAGAAGAGAATCTTTGAAAATGATTGGATTAATAACAGAAAATGATTACTTATAAGATATTTGATCATTTTAGTATGGACATAAAGCCGTACAATACTCTACAGTCTTTTCTTTTGAGGTGCTGGTCTAAGAAATTAGGAGAGTTTTCGGTCCAAGTCCAGATAAATCTATTCTTTACTAATGACTTTAAGGGGCAAGGAATACAATTCCATAGGAAGAGGGGTTATGCCGATTTTGCAACAATCATAGGGAAACGCTGATACACTTGTTAATTAATTGCATTCCCCTGCTTAATCTTTGCAGAACATATTTTTATGTGTTTTTTTCAAAAAATGCCTTTCTTATCCTGGGAAACTGTGTGGTGGCACCTGATCATAGATCCAAATGATCAATTGGCATTTGCAGCAATGCATTTCCTGCAAACTCTTTGGTGATGAATGATTTCTTTTAAACAAAGTGGTATGTAATGTATGCTTTTATTGGAACTTTAGCTCATGTTTTTATTTTTCGATGTTCTATATGTGGTTATTAATGTTTTTATTGTTTCTTAATTTGTTGAAATGTTGTAACAATTTTCTATGTGAGTAAAGTTTTGCTAAAGTTGAAACTATATCACACAATATATAAATAAGTTTATTTAGTAATATAGCACAATGCGGGGGACTCTGCAAATGCACTCCCTAAAGGGACACAAGCGGCAAGAATGGGTCAGAGGTAGGGTGGACCCCCAGACACCTCTTCACTCACTCCAGTCATCCTGGAGTGACTCTTCGGTTCAAGGTAGGTTCTACCTTTCACCCCACAGTACCTTAGGTTAGAATAAAGGCTCATAGCTGGATTCTCCTCTGTGCAGCAGCGATAGACCCGGTCTCCTGATTCCCTGGTCTGGTGACGAAAGGAAGTACTCTGAATGGGATGTCTCAGCAGTAGTTCATGGGCATGGATTTCTTCAATCTCCTTTGTCGGTCTGCATTTTTGGTGCCTTATCCTTGGCACCAACAAATGACAGTATTTGCCCAGTCGATCTTCTTTGATTCTGCAGACCTGGACTCTGGTGAGGGGATGTAGATGAGTTGAATGGAGCCTCTGGAATTCCAGCTGGAACGCACCAAAGTTCTGCATGTATTTGGCCTCTCAAAGATGTTGCACTGCAAATAGGTCAGAGACCTCCTGGTATTCGCAGTATGCAGCTCTGCAAAGGCACAGCAACTTGGAAGATGGCTCAATTTGTAGTTTGTCTCAGGGCTGGGTGGTCCCACTAGCCAAAGGGAAGGAGTCGTCCTCTTTGCAGCTCCTCTGTAGATAAGAATGCAGGTTCAGGACAGCAGTGGTCACCTCACAGTGATTGGAAGGGTGTGCAGGCATCTCTGGTCATCTTCAGCTTCGGTTCTTCTGTTTCAGTGGTGGACTTGCCTTTCACCTCAGGGACCTCACCTTTTATTCAGTTTTTCCACACACTCCTCGGCAAACTCTCTCAGCATTTTACAGAAAGGGGCGGGTGGCTGTCCAGTCAAGACATCCACCCCCCAGTGGGAACTGGTTCCATTCAGGCACTCTGGCAGACACAGTGAGGGAAGTGAAAAACTCCTCCCCCACTTCCTGCCGCCCAGACACACTGGAGCCTAGGCCGGGACAGCCAAGGGTTCCCACCACAGGCAAACCACACACACAGACATCCCTCTCCCAGAATGGTAGAGCAAGGGCTAACAAAGAACAACCACGATAGAAATGGTAAAAAAAAGGAACCATGTTAGAGCATAAGTGACCCTATTGTGCACAACCGGGACTGTGAACACAATCTGCAGTACAAAAATAGCACAATAGTTGGTACAACGCGTCCCCTGCCACCAGCCATAACTATAGGATTGCCTATGTGACTAAATACTTACAGGAGCAGTGAGAAGGGAGATACTAGGTATCCCCTCAGCACTCCGCATAAGATGGTGTGTGCTAATCTCTCATAGTATAAAGTTTTAGGAAGGATGCAAGGTATCCCTCTGTCGTTAAGATCTGTAGTACGTAAGGATAATGAAAGAATCTAAAAGGAGAACCCAAAGGGTTTCGCACAACACTGCACCTAGGGTACTGTGTGCTTCAAATGTTAAACACAGATGCCTTTAAGGAGGTATGGAGGAAAGTAGACTCAATAGTAAACATAACACACTGCAAACAAAGTTCCAAAAGCCTGAGAAAATAAGAATGAATGAGTGGGAAAAAGCTGCCCTCATTCAGGATACAAAGAACAAGATCCCGTAGTCCAGAAAAATATGCTGGGGGTCTCACTAGGAGAGGGGGTGAAGCATATAAATGATAAATCTCCCTAACAGTGCTTTCACTGCTGCCGTTTTTGGTGAATTGTTCTTTAAATGCATATGTGTGTTATGTGTTGTGTGCTTGGGGTGGGGGATTGGGGGTGGTGGGTGGCAAGGTGTGGGTATAGGTTAGATGGGAGTTTGGGGGCTGGGGCACCCCTTTAAAAGACATCTCCAAAAAAACATCATCGTTGAAAATAGCAGTAGTGAAAATAGCTGTGAGAAAAACATGGGAAACCCTACAGCCACCTCCGTCAAATCACTTGGAAATGTTACTACTGTGTTCCTTTTTTCATAGTGTAGAACTTCAAATGGTGCTTCATTATGTTCACCTTTCTACGAAATGCTGCTTGCTTGAAAGCCTCTTTGTGTATGTCTTGGATGACTGTACTCTTTGTTTCCTTCTCGGCAGAATCTCTGTTCTTCTACTAGCTGGCAGAGGCGTTGCTAGGGGGTGGGGGGGCTAAGGAGGCTATAGACCCGGGTCTTTTGGTTGTAGCCCCGGATAGAAGCTCAGGGGATACAACCAAAAGACTAGCTAGCCCCGAGTCCCGACAGTCCCAACATTAGCCTAGCCCCGATCCTTTCCAGAGCTAGCAACACCCCTGGCTGGCACGTCCTCTACATTCACAGCATGTAGGTATATCATGAAGTGTGTGCTTGATCGCCTTCACGGGATTGCTGGCAGGCCTGGAGTGGTCAAAATTGCAGGCAGCTGTATCACACTGTGGGTTATGTGTAGCTGTTTGTCCCTCAATACATGTGTGGTTGAAGTCTCCTTGTTCTTCTGCGCCCGATTCAGCTCTGCTTTGCTAAAAAAACACAAAAAATACAGACTTTTGTGAAAGGGCACTTTGGGTAGATGAGCAGGGGTGTTCCGACACAACTTTGGTGCAAGTTTTACTGTTTAAGGGAATGTCTTAAAGAACAAGCTAGAGAAGGGAGGCTTAAAAGTCACTATGGTCCAAAAAGTGGATGAGGGGTACTGAACTTCTTCAAATACCTTATGTTGCTGTCTCGGGGCTCAACACCGTTAAGCAAAGCTTTTTAGCATTGAACTGCGTGTCTTGTCTCTGTGCTTTCAGCAGCAAGTCGGTGTCAAATCGGCTAGCAGCGGTGCCAGGTCCTATGATGCAGGGCTGTCCATTAGCTATGGCTTGGAGGTTGAATATACTGGGAAAGGGAGGCTATATCAGGTTAGTGGTGCAGGAATGCTCAGCGACCTTGGGTGCAGAGAAGCAGAGATTGGCCTTCAGTGTGGCCTGGTTGGCTAGGCCTATGATGGGTTATGGTCTCAGCAATGGCCATGAGCTACACCATTATGGGCTACCACCAGATACATATCAAAGATTAGCAGGCTGACTCACACCAAAGGACTACAGCATTGAAAATCCCCTTCGAAGGGCAAGTGTTTGGAGATGCACTGGAGGATTAAGTGCAAAAGGTTTTTAAGGCCGATATACATGCTGGGAAACGGACAAATAAATTGGTCCTTAAAACGAAGTCATCTTCTGTAACGCTCACCTGTTTCCCACAGAGGCGCAGGTCTAGTCTGGATTGCTGTGGCCTCTTCAAGCGTGATGCGCAGAGCCCAGAACACCGATTGAACTGGTTCCCCAAATCTTGCTTGACTGGCCCGTAGGAATATCCTTCTGCAGATGAGAAAGGGAATTAACCGTCTGCCGAATAGTGTGCTTGATTCCCCCCTTGTTCCCCTTCGTTCCCCTCTAACTTCCTCCTCCAAACCCCCGGTTTAAGCTCACCTTATGGTTTGGAAGGATGAACTCTCCATCCTGCGTCTGGTGCAGGGGCGCACGTTAGTCCAGTTACTTCACTGGTTTTCAGAATGGCACTGGCAAAATCCTCTTGACTTTTCTGAGCGAAACGCTGTAAGTATGAAGATTCAAAAGTTCAAGAGTGAGCCCCCTTTTATGTTGTCTTCCTAACTTGTGATCTGTCCCTTATTTCAGATGCAGAATGAAGACGATGCGTTGAAGGGGTTAATTGCCGATGGTAATCTCAGGTGAGTTAGTGAGGGCGATTCCTCTAAATGTCTTTATCATTTCCCAATAATGTCTTTTGTCCTTTCCCCATAGGGGCCGGGGTGCGATACCTGCCAACGGAGCGGCGCCGACCCGAAATATGGGATGACACCAAGAAAAGCTGGTAAGTATTATGGCTGTAAATTAGGCTTTCCCCCGGTGTTCCCTTTGCTCACCTTTTGTCTCTTCTTCTCTCCCCTAGGCGCAGAGATGTGGCGACATGTGCTGACAGCCGCGATGGAGCCGCGAGATGTCTTGAGGACAGGTGAGTGAAGAGCGCGCTGCAGCGAGCAACGCAATGCTTTTAAATGGAAGTCCTTCTTCAGGGATGCTGGAGTGAAGATTCCGGATGCAGGTAAGAAGTTTGAAATACTTCATGGTTTTCACCTTTCTCTTCTTTCCTAACAGGAGTTCCAGGTTCGAGGCGGGCGTGGCTGGAGTCCAGGAGCAGACACGGTGAGCGTTCAGCTGCTGGAATGCAGAACAACGCGAAGCATGAGCTGCAGTCTGGGCGTGGCTTAAATAGCCTCCAAAGAAGTCCCAGGTATGTATCCTTCCCCAACTAGGTATGTATCCTTCCCTGGCCACGCCCGAGTGAAAAAATAGTCCCTATGAAAAAATAGTCCCTTTCAGGTCTCAGGGAGGCCTGAAGCGTGCAGCATGGTCTGCATCAGGTAAGTGCACCAAACACCTCCCTTTATGAGCCTGGCGCCTAAAGCACCAGGACTGATGTCCAACATGAGCCTGGCGCCAAAGGCGCCAGGACTGAGTCCAAAGAGCCCCTATAAGGGGCCGCTGCGCTTTTACCCGAGGGCATGATGCCTGCTTCCGGGGATGCTGGGCCTGGTCTGGTGCTCCGGGGGCAGGCATCATGACAGCACTCCCCCCCAAGGCCCCTCCCAAGGTCGTTCCTTCTGGAGGTTTCGGTTTGTTTGGGAAATTCCGATGGAACCTTTTTACCAGCCGAGGTGCATGTACGTGGTCACTGGGTTCCCAAGACCTTTCCTGAGGCCCGTAACCTTTCCAATCAATTAGATAGAAAAGTTTTGATTTTGAGATCTTAGAATCCAAAATGTTCTTAACCTCGAATTCAGGTTCCCCATCTATCTGAATCGGTTCTGGTGGCTTTGTTAATATGGTTCCTGGGTGCACTGGTTTCAAAAGTGACACATGAAAAACGGGGTGAATATGTTAGCTGGTAGATCGAGCTTGACTGCCACTGGGTTGATTATAGCTTTGATCGAGTAAGGGCCTAAATACCTTGGATTAAAAGTTCGAGGCCCCTTGAGTGATAGGTGTTTGGTAGCCAACCATACTTGATCACCTATTTGGTATGGAGGCGCCTCTCTTCGATGCAGATCCGCATTCTTTTTGTATTTCCCTTTCGCATGTTGCAAATGTGCAGTTGCATTCTTGAAGGCTTGAGTAATCGTAGAATGCAAATGGTCCACTGCGGGCATTTCAAGGCTCAGAGATGAGTCCAAGTCTGAAGTACGAGGGTGATGTCCATATAGGGTATAAAAGGAGCTCTGACCAGTTCCAGAGTGTATCGAGTTATTGTATGCATATTCAGCCACCCATAAAATGTCCTTCCAATTAGCCTACGATAGGTGCAATATACATCGTAGATATTATTCAAGGGTCTGGTTCGTTCTCTCCGTCTGACCATCGGTCTGTGGGTGGTGGCTGGTTGAGAGTCTTACGTCGATTTGTGCCAGTTGACAACACTTTTTCCAAAAATGAGAAATAAACTGGCTTCCCCGATCTGAGACTAGTATGGACGGGAATCCATGCAATCGGATGATATTTCCGAGGAATTCCTTGGCAAGAACAAAAGCTGTAGGTAATCAATAGAATAAAATGGGCCATTTTGGAAAATAAATCCACCACGACCAGAATAGTATTGTATCCATTACAGGAGGGCAGGTCCGTGATAAAATCTAGTGACAAGGTGTGCCAAGGTGCTGGTGGAATGTCTAAGGGCTGAAGAAAACCGGCGGGTTTTGTTTTCTGACCTTTGTTTTGGGCGCAAACTCCACAGGACATCACGAAAGATTTAATATCCTTTCGCCAGGAAGGCCACCAGAATTGTCGTTTAATCTTTTCCTCTGTTTTGGCAATGCCAGGATGTACTTCCATCAGGGTAAAATGGTGACGGGAAATAACCAGTTCTTGCAATTCCTTTTCTGGCAGAAATAAGCGTCCTTGGAAGTAAGGTAAGCCATCGGTTACTGAAAAGTAAGACCCCCTTTTGATCCAATCCTGCAAGGCTGAAGAGTCCAGGAATTGTTTTACTCGTGCTTGAATGTCTTCAAGGGATTGTAAAATCCCCAAAATTCTTTGTTCGGGAATTATCGGCACAGGCTCTGAGTTTGTGTCTATTTCTCCCATTCCAATTCGAGATAGAGCGTCCGCCTTGCCATTCTTACAGCCGGGGCGGTAGGTGATTACAAAATCGAACTCAGCAAAGAATAAAGCCCATCGGAGCTGTCGAGACGATTGAGCCTTGGGAGTTTTTAAATATTGCAAATTTCGGTGATCAGTGATCACGGTGATGGTATGCCGGGCGCCAAGAAGGTAATGCCGCCAAGCCTTAAAGGCGGACTTAATGGCTAATAATTCCTTATCGGTGATTGCATAATTTATCTCCGGCGGCGAGAACTTCCTGGACCAAAATGCTACGGGGTGCAGTTGGTTAGTTTCACGGTCTCTCTGAGACAGGACAGCTCCCATGGCTAAACTGGAGGCATCGGTTCCAACTATATATGGGAGATCGGGACGTGGGTGCTTCAAAATAGGTGCGGACGTAAATTTAGCTTTCAATTCCTAAAAGGCCTGTTCGGCTTCCTTGGTCCATTCAAAACGTCTATTTTTCCGTAAGAGTGCAGTGATGGGTTGCACCACACATGAAAATTCCAGGATAAACCTGCGATAAAAATTGGCAAAACCAAGCATGCTTTGGACGCCTTTCACCGAACTAGGTGATGGCCATTTGAGGATGGCATCCACTTTCCGTGAGTCCATTCGGACCCCTCTAGGTGTCAAGATGAATCCAAGAAACTCAACCTCGGTGGTATGGAAAACGCATTTTTCCAGCTTTGCAAACAGTTTGTGCAGGCGCAATTTCTCTAGAACGGCCCTGACATGCTTTCTGTGATCAGATTCTGAAGAGGAGTACACAAGAATGTCATCGATATACACGACAACACAGACATCGATGAGTTCCCGAAGGACATCGTTCATGAAGAATTGAAAGGCAGCAGGCGCGTTGCACGACCCGAAAGGCATCACCTGGTATTCGAATAGTCCATATTTTGCACGGAAGGCCGTTTTCCATTCGTCGCCTTCTTTTATTCGTACCAGATGATAAGCCCCCCGGAGATCTAACTTGGTGTATATGCAAGCGTCCTTCACCTGGTCAAGGACTTCAGGGATCAGAGGCAGAGGGTAACGATTTTTAACAGTTATCTGGTTCAATGCGCGGTAATCGATACAAGTTCTAAGGTCGCCTTCTTTTTTAGGCACGAAGAACAAAGCCGAGGATGCCGGAGACTTTGACGGGCGAATGAAACCATTGGCTAGGTATTGATCTAAATATTGTCTTAAATGCTGATTTTCCGGTTCTGTAAGGGCGTAAATCCTGCTACAAGGGGGTTGTGCACCGGGCACCAGATCGATTTGGCAATCGTACGATCGGTGGGGAGGTAACGTGTTGGCCTGTTCCTTTTGGAAGACGTCCTGAAAGTCTTGGTATTCTGGAGGTAGTTGCATGGAGTCAGAGGTTACTGATGCTAGACTAATTTTCAGATTTTCTGGGTAGCAGGTTTGTGCACAATCCGGGAAGGTTATTCTCTTCGCTCGCCAAACAATTCGAGGGTTATGTGTCTCTAACCAAGGAATTCCAAGAATAACCTGAAACTGTGGAGCCTTGATTACGTCAAACACAACAGCCTCCCGATGGCCGTCTGGACCAATAAGAGTCACTTCAGTAGTGGAATGTGTTACCGGTCCAGAGGCAATTTCAGTTCCATATGACTGTGGTGATGACATCTTTGCTGGTTTTAGGACGCAGAGGGCGGTTAATCCTAGAGACCAATTCACAATCCACATAGTTTCCTATAGCCCCACTATTGATGTATGCCTTTATTGCATGCAACCGTTTAGGCTGTTCCGGATCTACGAGAACCATTGGCACAATGAAATGCGAGGTCTAAGAGTTAGTTTTCAAGCTCGGCAAGCGGACCCCTACGCTTGTCGGGCGGGGTTGTTTCCCGAAACAGAGTCTTCATGGTTTTTATCAGCGGCTCCTATCACCTTCTTGGGCGGTTTTGCCGGGCAATCTCGTAGAAAGTGTCCAGAGTTCCCACAATAAAGACATCATTTTAACTGCCACCTCCTTTCACGTTCCTTTTGGGTTAAGGGTCCTTTAACCTCTCCAATTTGCATAGGCGCGGAGATATCGGCACCCTTGGGATTCACGTGGGTCTTGACCAACGGCCGGGTTTCAAACTTGGACCGATCTGCTTTTCTGTTTTGAAGTCTGTGATCCAATTGGATCACTAAGTCTATATATTCTGTGCATTCTTGGGGCGGATTCACAACTTGGGCCAGGACATCTATAAGTTCTCCGCGTAAACCTCGATAAAATAACGTGATTCTCTTATCCTCTGGCCACCCAGTTTACACAATTAGTCTATTAAAGGTTGCAATGTAGGATGGGAGGTACTGATTGCCCTATCGCAGTGATAGAAGTTCATCATCCAGAGCCTGCCCCTGAGAGTGTCGAGCAAATAACCTTTCCATGCTTGCTTGAAATCCTTGAAAGTCACGGAGAATCGGGTCATCTTGAGTAACCAGTGGAACTGACCAATCGGCAGCACAGCCGCTGAGATATGAGGCTACCTTAGTCTGGTCATTAGGGAAGGCTTCAGGTCTGCATAGGAAGTGCAAACGACACTGATTCATGAATACGGCAAATCGTTTGGGGTCCCCTGCAAAGCGTTCGGGTGGGGCCAGCGGCATGTTTCCAGTTAGATTAATCTGTACAGGGTTACTGGAAACCACAGGAGTGGGGTTCCCCCCGGAACCGGGTAAAGGGGTTTGTCCAGCTTGACCTTGCAAAAGCTGTCTAGCCAGGTCATCAGTTCTTTCCCTTGTTACAATCACTTCTCTCCTGAGGGCATTAGTCTCTTGACAAGCGCCGTGTACCTCGACCCGTAATTCCCCCAGTAGTTGGGCCAGTTGGTCAGTCTCTGAAGTTTCCATAGCGCCTAGGTGGGAAGTGAAGAGCGCGCTGCAGCGAGCAACGCAATGCTTTTAAATGGAAGTCCTTCTTCAGGGATGCTGGAGTGAAGATTCCGGATGCAGGTAAGAAGATTGAAATACTTCGTGATTTTCACCTTTCTCTTTTCTTCTTTCCTTACAGGAGTTCCAGGTTTGAGGCGGGCGTGGCTGGAGTCCAGGAGCAGGAGCAGACACGGTGAGCGTTCAGCTGCTGGAATGCAGAACAACGCGAAGCATGAGCTGCTGTCTGGGCGTGGCTTAAATAGCCTCCAAAGAAGTCCCAGGTATGTATCCTTCCCCAACTAGGTATGTATCCTTCCCTGCCCACGCCCGAGTGAAAAAATAGTCCCCATGAAAAAATAGTCCCTTTCAGGTCTCAGGGAGGCCTGAAGCGTGCAGCATGGTCTGCATCAGGTAAGTGCACCAAACACCTCCCTTTATGAGCCTGGCGCCTATGGCGCCAGGACTGATGTCCAACATGAGCCTCGCGCCAGAGGCGCCAGGACTGAGTCCAAAGAACCCCTATAAGGGGCCGCTGGGCTTTTACCCGATGGCATGATGCCTGCTTCTGGGGGTGCTGGGCCTGGCCTGGTGCTCCGGGGGAAGGCATCATGACATCTTCCTACTCAGTAAGAATATGTCACGGGCAACAGATTTCAAGCAATTCCCAAAGGAGATATCCTAGGGGAAAGGCATAAGTGGTCAGAGAAGAAGGAGGCCTCTGTCTCCCCAAAACACAGAAGTCCTGATGCAAAGCCAGTCGGGGGCCGATTCCAGTAATTTTTGCAAGTGTGGTGCAGGATGTCAATGGATTCTTGAGTCATCAGACTGGTACAATGGGGGTACTGGATCGAGTTCATTACAATATCAGTGAAATTGGGAATCATTTGCACTCCTATGCTCAGGGGTAGGGCCAAGAGAAGGGGAATGTTGCAGGCCATTTAAAACCTGGTCTGAAATAAGATCATTTTTAAAGTTCGTGGGCAGGAAAGGGGGAAAGGAATCTACTCCATGGTGTATCTTGAACCAAAGCCTTTGCGAAGTTCCGGCTGGTCTTGAACCAGTAGGTCACCACTAAAAACGTCAACATGGAATGTCGCAGAAAGTGAGACCCTTCATATGGGAAGGAGATTTTCTGTCATCATTGGACTTGCATGACATTTTCTCACATTTCATTTTGGAAGGAGCATTTAAGGTTCCCGAAATTTGCAGTGGGCAAACGCCATTCCAGGTCAGGGCACTGTCATTTGGGGGTGATGTCGCTCCTTAGATGTTCAGGAATGTCCTAGGGCCGGTAATGGCATTTCTCCTCCAAAAGAGAATACAGACATTCCCATATCTGGATGACTGGCTCTTCAGAGCATCACGCCAGTAGCAACGTGGCCGCTATGTGGAATTCACATGTCACACACTGGGGTCAGTGGGATTCATCATCAAAAGAGAAACATCTCACATGGCTCCCACTCTTTATCTCAAGATTCTGGGGTTCCATGTAATAAAAGCCCCTCATAAATGTCTCCAGACAAAGTCGCAGTTTTTTACGGAGACATTATTACATTGAACATGCGGGGAACACCCCGGCGGCACCCAAATTATTTTCTTATTACAACGGGAGCATACATAATGCACCCATAAATAATGTTGCCAATGGGGACATTATGTATGGGGACATTATTACCTGATACTGATTCTGGGTGGCTGTGGATGATGTTGCTGGAGCACAGGGCAATCAAACTCCAGCTGACCCGCTGATATCTCTTGGCCCTGAATCAGGCTTCAGCAAGAGACTTTCTTTAGGTGCAGGGCCATAAGGCTTGCTGTGTGCTCTTGGGGCTCTGTGGACACGGCTGTATTGTCTCATCTGCACAGACACTAGAAGGCGTGGTCCCAGGACTTCTATAGGGTTGCCCCAATTCCGCAGGGACTGAAAAGCATGCTGCAGTGGTTGTTGCAGAAAAGCACTCTTCTGCGATGGTTCCCCTGGCACGGCTTTTGACGATTATTCTTACCACCAATGTCAGTACGATAGGATGGGGGGCAGTGGTCGAGGGCCAAAGCCACCGGGAAAAATGTACTTTACAAGAGACAACTCGGTCTTCCAACTGGAAAGAACTAGCAGCAGCTCTATGAGCCCTGAAGATCTTCCTGCCAAAACCTCCCTGAAAAGCAGTGGTTCTGCAAACAGACAACACGTCAGCAAGGGCATACATCAATAGGCAGGGGGGTACCTGCTGCAGAGCCCTGGAGCAGTTGACGAGAAAACTGTGGCAATGGGCAGAGAAGAACTTCTCGTCCATCAGGGAACTACATATAAGGGTCATGGACAATTCCGAGGTGGACAAACTGAGCAGGGTGTTTCCATCAGGAAACACTTCACAATATATGCAGGCGGTTCGGAACTACAGTTCAGGACCTCCTTGCATCACAGCGGATTACAAAAATCCCACAGAGCTGATGTATGGGGGGGGGAGGGGTGCTGTGGTTCAGGATCAGTGCCCCTGACCTCCTGGGCAGAGGTCAGCAGGAAAATGAGGTGGTTCTTTGTACAAAATATTTGGACAGTGTTCATAAACAGCCATATGGCGGTGGCATAAAGCAAAGTTCACACAATAAATGTCTATCTTTCAGAGTTGCGTCTTATTTTCTGGCTACAAAGTGAGGTCATAAACTATTGGCATCCTTGCTTAAATTCTAGAAAGGGTGTCAAAGGTTTAACACACCCAGATCTAACAATCATTGACAAAGACATAACTTTGGTGTAAAGTGACAGACTGAAGTGTTTAGTGTAAAGACGTGCTGAAATTAATACAATAGGTGTTAAATGGTAACCAGACTGTGCTCTCTCGGCGTAGAGATCAAAAAAAGACTGACCATGCATCTAAACATTCTCTTTTTTTCTGGGTAGGTGCAAAGCACCCTAGTGAGCAGTCTGAGATGCTACCAGCTCTTCTAATCAGGCTCGTAACGGCACAAAAATCAGCCTCTCCCAGCACAGCTGCCTTGCCTCAATCAAAAGGAAACATTTATTTTGCTTTTGATCAGATCCGTGACATTTTTAATGCACATTAACAGCATTTCTCCGAACTGTTGCTATACTTTTAGAAACAATGTCAGGACTTCTCAGCATGAAGATATACTGTGTAGTGGGTGAGAACCAGCACTGCTGAGAAAAGATGCAATACGTTCAATGGCACAATTCCGCCACACCTTGGCAGTGTGAAGGGCAAGACAAAGGACACAATGGGCATTTTGGTGGGACCCTCTCCCAGCCTGACTGAGCAGGCATGATAAAGACTGCTTGGCATGATGTCATTAAGTTTACTTTATTTTTTTTATACATCACTGAATGCTGCTTCTTCTTGAAGCTCTGCCAAGGCACCTTTTAGAAGAGCTACAAGAAATTAAAGGAATGGTTCAAATCACTTCTGAGAAGGGCAGGTCTAGCTTAACGTGGCAGTGCACTATTCAGGTGGCCAGGGATGGGCTGATGCTCTCAGATCTCAACCCCTGGGAGTGGACGAGCGTGCGAGGATCACCTGGGTAGGGGACCCCGGTGGTTATGCTCACCGGAATGCCCCAGGTAGACGTGGTACTATACCAGAGAAAGGGACGCAGAAGACGAGGTCCTCCAGTCGTTTATGGGCCGTACCAACTTGCCCTCCCAATGAACCTCCTTTTCTAGAATCCACCATCCCCTCCGCATCTTGTGAATCCATTAGACACCCTGTTGCACTTATGATATGATATATTTTATTTGTATCGCGCTCAGACAGAAGTGTTTCAGAGCGCAACAAGGCAAGGGAGGGGAACACGGGAGGAAAAAAACAACGCTCTTACTAGGCCCAGTGACAATGAGAACGTGCAAGCACAGGGGAAAGGGAAGAGGGAAAGTGCAAGGGAGAGGGGAGAAATGGAAAGTGCTGAGCAAGGGATAACAACACAACAAAAGGCAGTGCAGCCAGCAAGGTAGCAAGTGCAGGATTAAAGCGCAGACATGGGATATCTGATGATAAGTGCAAGAAGGGGACTGTAGGGTTACAGATACAGAAACAAGTGCAAGTGTTGCCAGGAGGCAGTGCGGGAGTGAGGCTGGGTGGGCATGGACCTGGGCCCAAAATCAGAGGGTAATTCAGGTGTGCGGTGCGGAAGCAGATAGAATCAGCAGGGGAGAAGAAGACCGAAGGCAGAAGCAAAGAGGAAGGTTGTGAGGTGCTTCCGGAACCCGGAGATGATTCTCCTCAAGTTTCAGAGTGGCAGGGAGGCTGTTCCAGAGGGAGGCACCAGCCGGTGAGAGATATCTGCCACCAACTTGTTGCATGGAGAAGCGACTGACCCTGAGGGAGTTGGAGGTGGAATAGCGAACAGCATGAGTGGGAAGGTATTTACGAAGGGAGAGTTGAAGGTATTTTGGACCCAGGCCCCAGAAAACCTTGTGGACAATGCAAAGGGTCTTGAATGTAATCCTTGCAGCCACTGGGAGCCAATAGACATATTTCAGGGCTGGAGAGATACAATCCCAGGGCTTGAGGCCAAGGACCAGTCTCGCTGTCCCGTTCTGGATGAGTTGCAGAGGGCGGAGAGTAGAAGCAGACATATCAAGAAAGCCTGGAAAGAACCAGAGCTCTAGAGACAGTAAGCTTCTGGGGGAAGAAGAGGAAAGGAAGAATAGGTGCTGTTGGTAGTTTGACTTTTTAGAGATGTGAGGAGAAAAGGAGAGTGTGGAGTCGAATATGACCCGAGGTTCCTAGCTTCAAAGGTGGGCGCAGGAGGAGGGCCAAGGGAGGCCAGCCAGAGAGTGACAGGAAAGGAGGTTGCAGGTGTGCCGTAGAGGAGAATCTCTGTCTTACTGGCATTGAGGCACAGATCATTAGCGGCACATTCCCCAGAATCGCTGTTTCCCTGTTTCCTACCTGAATACTCCCAGTCATTCTTCTTCACGTCCCTTTGATTATTCTTTCCCGAAACCCCAGTAACTGCATTGACAAGACACTACCATTCCCACAATCCCCTCTATTCAGGTTTCGCTAAACACTCAGGCCATTTTTGTTCCTTCCACAACCCCTACCAATCTCACTCTTCCGAATTTACCCAAACCCCTAGTAAGAGGGCTATAATACCATATAACACCCTTTCTCCATCCTACCCACTAGGATACTCAGAAGCTCTACCACCCTCCTTTTCCAACCCAAACACTTCCTTACAATGTGACAGTCAATGGATTAATGCTAAAACTGTTTATCTGACATGTCCCAACCCAAGCATCTGGCAGAGTCAGGCAATTGATAATAACCGCACACACCAGACGACCGTTTACCTTCCCCACAGGGATAAATGGTGGAGCGCGAGAGCACAAGAGGGGCAAGGCAGACTGCACGACGAGAGAGCTAACTCAGCATGGCAGTTCAGGAGTTGGAGAAAGACGGCGCGAATCGAGAGGGTGACTAGGAGAGAAGCGACCTTGCCCTTTCCGAGCCAGACCTGTGAATCCTCTGCAGAAGGAAGTGTAAGACCGGAAACAATAGCCAGAGTGTGTTGCAGCAAATATCAATGGTACACGGGGCCCTCCTCCGCTGATAACCAAGCCGGGAGAGACACTTGCCACCATGGTACCAGTCTTGACTTCAAAAGACAAGAAAAGCCAAGCGGTTCATCACAGCCGGTGAGTCGAGGGGAGAGCCGATAAAGAAACCGAACTGTGTTGAACCAAAAGTAGCAAACGGCTAATTGAACTGTAAAAGTACAAAGGACTATTGATACTATGAAGGGGAAATCCAGAAACCGAGGGGTCCCGCACCACGTGGGTGCTTATTCCAGAGAAACTGAGGTATTAACCGATTGTTGAAACTACAATTACCAGAAGGCCTTGGGAAAGGCGAGAAACCAGTCAAAATGGTCATAATGCGGTCTAGTAAAATCCTCAGTACAGTCGAAAGTCTTTGACCGACAGATGATTGTGAAGCTAAGCAAAGTGAATCCCGCAACGTAAGAGTTGAATGAGAAAATGTGCGATTGACAAGATTGGCCAGAGTGAACCGAAAAGAGGGATGCTGATAAAGAGGGCGCAAAGTTTAAAGTCCCGAAATACAGGGTGTTGACAAGAGTGAACCCGGCTGAGGGATGTCCACAGTGAACTGTTTAAAAAGACATTAAGATTTGTGAGAAGTAGTGGTCAAAGTGGGCGGGAGCGGTCGGGAGCGATGCTCCTCTACTTCTTTTAATTCACTTTTACCGTTCCAAAAAGAAACTGTTCTGGAATGGTTTCATTGTAAAATAAAAGTATAGGAAGAAGTTGAAACTTGCACTTAAACGCATGGGAGGGGGCATGGCGATGGGTTTTGTGGAGACCGGTGCAGGCCAGTAGGGAACATAGCTCGACTACTACTTTTTGTACACTTCGACCACTGACTGAAAGCCGCAGTGAACCCGACGAAGGGAAGCTAACATTCGAGAAGGGTCTGAGCCCAAAAGAGGGGGATCCAAGTGGTGAACAGCCGTCACCCGAAGACTTGTGAATGCCAAAGGAGAAAGTGTGTGAGTGAGAGCCTTGGTGAACCCGACATCCACCAACACGTGAAGGTGACAGAACAGATTATTCAAAGACAGAAGAGCAAACCCGAAAGGAGAAAATAACTTTTGTTGAACCTTTGTTTTGTACTTTGAACCTGTCAGGCCCTCGGAAAGCAAGAAAACATAGCTATCAGAGGTCCTGATATCATTAAGTACTTTTGTGGATCTTAGCCCGGACAAGGGGAGCATACAGGGGTGAAAAGGTATCACCCAACGTACAAGCAGAGAGCAACATTTGTTTGTTATTGTTGGATACATCAGGTCCATGGAGACAAGAGACTTTTTGTAGAAAAAGAGACTTAACCACCGAAGGCCCTGATACCTGAGAGCGGAACTGTTGGCTTGTTCTGGGAAAGCTCAAGCGTGTGCTGTGCTCTGGAATCCTACCTTATCCCATGCTTAAAACGTGGGGAAGGGAGACCCCAACTACCGCATCCTGACCTATTCTTTGTGAACACTTCCTTCTTTCTTATGAACATTAGCCCACACTTCTTTTGTATTTAGCGTAAGGATTGGCTATAGGTCTTTCTTATTGTTAGGCAGAAACCTGTGCAGTTCCCTTGGGGAACACTGCAAAAGATTTAAGACTACAGGTATAGCAGTAAACCCACTTGGTAGCAGTCTGTACCACCCAGATTTACCTGGTAGCTGTGGCTGAGCAGTCAGACTTCCCTCAAGAAGAGTTAGGCAGTATGCAAAGTATACACAATATGTACTCAGGCACAATAGCACAAGCAAACACTGACCAGAGCTTGGTTTCAAAAGTATATAGTTATTTATTTTTAAGAACACACAAATTGAAAACACTCTAGCAAAATATAATAAAACACTCCAAACACAGTTATGTGGAAAGCAGTCCCAATCCTTATTCCTATCTAGACAACTCTAGGTTAACACCACATAATTAAAACAGAGGTGAGCGCTTAACGTTAGATGACACTCTAGTAGGTTAAAGAAGGGAGGGAAAAAGAGCAGAATTAGGATAAACACACCACTCTAAGGTCAAGAACACTTTTGGTAAGCTCAAAGAAGCACAAAGTCACAGGTGAGCAAAAGTCACTAAGCAGGGCCCACTCTTAGAGCAGACAGAGCGAAAACGTGCCCAAGATCACACAGTTGGTAGGGATTCAGAGTCTTGCAAAAGAGTTCGGAAAAGAGTTAGAGAGGCTCAGAAAGTTTAGCCAAAGTGTCCCAAGCAATCCCAGGATCGAAAGCCGAGGGCTAAAACTACCTCGTACAGTCGGTGGCAAGGGAAGCCAGGCGGAACACGGTACCTTAACGGAAAGGATCCTCCAGCGGGGGCAGTTGTTCCAGGCAGTGGCAGCAAGGCTCGACGTCGGTCAGGGGAGAAGAAGATCTCGCTGAAGAGCAGAAGAAGAAGGTCGTTGCACTGCCCGGGAAGAAACCAGCCGCGGAGTCCTCCGGTTAAAGGGTTGCACCGACTTTCGTGGTTGGGGTAAAAGTGGTGGGGTTCCAGTTGCCGGGGTGCTTGGCACTGGCAAGGCGGCCACGGGATACCTCGAAGAACGGAAAGAAGGTGAAAACTGGTTGTCCCCACCAGTCAAGGGAAGGAGCCACTCCGTTAAGAGTTCTCCTCGGTCGTCGGGAAAAGTGGTGAGATGGTTCAGCAGGGCTCCACCGGCGGTGTCGTCGTAGCAGATCAGCTCAGCTCGTCCCTCGTTGGATTCTTAGGTCCTGTGGCGACTTCTGAAGTTCCAGTCCCCAAAGCCCTGCTTTTATGCAGCAAACCCCCATTCACCCAGCCTAGCTGTCACTCAACCATGCTAAGTGGTGAGCCGGCCGGCTCACCCCTTGGGCCAATCAGGACGGAGTGCGACTTGAGTTACCTAGGTAACTCAGTCCAGGGTGCCTAAATCCCCCTCCACCCCTCCTAAGTACCCCAGACAGAGTGGCACCACTTTGGAGGGCTTCTGTGGAGAAGCCCGCCAAAAGTGGGACAAAGGGCTCCACTTTGGGTCAGAGTTACAGAGGCGAACGCCAACGCCATTTTAGTATCAAGTTTTGGCAAAAAAATCCCAACCGGAGTTATAATAATAAATATATAAACCGGCGGTATGTTTAAGGCTACCGTAAATAAATAATTAAATGTGTTAGCCTAAAACAATGGGAAATCCCATAGGAAAATATTCGCGGTCGAATATAAAAAGTAGTTTCCACTGCCACCAGCCAAAACTCGATCAGGGGGGACGGAGACGTGCCCCCTCAACTAACAGACCCTGGGGCAATCGAATTGCCCCAGCCAGTACGTCCACAATATGATGGTTTGTACTGGTTCTGTTCAGGATTTAAGACTAGTAATGTCTTTGGTGACTTTACATGTCCTGGGAGACAGTAGTCAGTCCCAGGGTATGGAGTCTATGTTGGGGAGTCCCTAGGACACCCCTGGGTTACGGCACAGAGGGTGCTGTGTAACCCACATCCAAAAAATACATGAGGCCCTATGGAGTAAAAGACCCCATAGCCCATTCAACACAAGGTTTAACCAAGACAACACACTTCAACATGCCCAAGAGTGAGGGTAAAAGAGTCTCACTCTTGGCAGGAGAAAAAAATAAACCCCAGAAATCCAGCAAAGCTGCTGGGGGACTCACTAGGTAGGGAAATTCAGCCTAAACAGAGAATTCTCCCTAACACTCGCCCCCCCCAGACTAAGGGACAGGAGGATTTAATCCACTCCTGGATGAACCTCATACCTCTAGTCGATGATATACATCCTAGAGAGTCCATCAGCATTTTGATGGTGACACCCTGACCTGTGCTCAATGGTGAAATCAAACCCTTGCAGGCAGATTGACCATCTCAATAGTTTTGGATTTTCCCCTTTCATTTGCATTAACCATCTCAAGGGTTGGTGGTCAGTCTGAATAACAAAAGTAGAACCATACAAGTATGGCCTAAACTTCTTCAGTGCCCACACAATAGCAAAGCATTCTCTTTCGATAGTTGCCCACCTTGTCTCAGGATCCTTCAGTTTCCTACTGATGAAGCAAATGGGGTGCTCCCTACCCTTCTCATCCAGTTGGCTTAGAACTGCACCTATACCTACATTGGAAGCATCAGTTTGTACAATGAAAGTTTGGTGGTAGTCAGGAGCTCTTAACACTGGAGCTTGGCAAAGAGCTCTCTTCAGTTTTTCAAAGGCCTGATTGCACTCCTCATTCCATTTTACCTTTTTTGGGAATTTGGGAGAGGAGATTACATTCAGTGGAGAAGCTATGGTCCCATAGTTCTCAATGAAATTCCTGTAATACCCAGTGAGGCCTAGGAAAGCTCTCACTAGGGTTTGAGTAGTTGGTGTTGTCCAATTTTGCACAGCTTCAATCTTGCTGAGCAAAGGCCTTATTTCTCCACCTCCTACCTCATGTCCAAGGTAGACCACCTTACTTTGACCAATCTGGCACTTACTGGCTTTGATTGTCAAATGGGCCTGTTCAAGGGCCTGCAACACATGTCCTAGGTGGTTCACATGCTCCTCCCAGGAGTGGCTGAAGACTGCAATGTCATCCAAGTATGCCATGCAGAAATCTTCCATCCCAGCTAGAACTTGGTTCACCATCCTTTGGAATGTGGCAGGTGCATTTTTTAGTCCAAAAGGCATGACCTTAAACTGGTACAAGCCAACTGGGGTTGAAAATGCAGTTTTCTCCTTGGCATGGTCTGTCAGGGCTATTTGCCAATAGCCTGACGTCAGGTCAAATGTGCTGAGGTACTTGGCTGCACCAAGTTTATCCACCAACTCATCGGTCCTGGGCAAAGGGTGGGCATCAGTCTTGGTGACTGCATTTAGAGCTCTATAGTCCACACAGAATCTCAAGTCTTTGGATCCTGCCTTTGGTACTAACACAACTGGGCTAGACCATGGACTAGTAGAGGGCTCTATTACCCCGAGATCAAGCATCTTCTTGACCTCTCCTTTGATGTGGGTTCTGATATGTTCTGACATTCTGTATCCTCTGCTTTTGACTGGCAGACAGTCACCAGTGAGTATCTCATGCTGGCCCCAAGGGGTCAAGCCTGGTGACAGTGAGAACAGGGAGGCAAACTGATTTAACATAGATTTGCACTCCTCTTGTTGCTCAGGTGTCAGGTCTGAAGAGAGATTGACTCCTTCAACTTTTTCATCTAAAGGCACACCTCTGAGGAGATCAGGGAGAGATTCACTCTCTTCTTCCTCTGCAGCTGAAGCTAGAAGCAAGGCTCCTACATCAGGTCTGGAGATGTATGCTTTTAGTCGGTTGGTGTGGAAGACTCTAGGAGCTTCCCTGGGTCTGCCCAGATCCACCAGATAGTTGACCTCTCCAAGTTTTCCCACAATCTTGAAGGGTCCCATCCATTTGTCTTGCAAGGCCCTCTGCCTTGTTGGGAGCATAACTAGAACTAGCTGGTCTTGAGTAAACTCAACCATGTTAGCCTTCTGGTCGTGCCAATGTTTGACCAGAGCTTGACCAGCTTTCAAGTTGTCACTTGCTTCTGCCATCATGTGTGACATTCTCCTCCGGAGACCTATCACATAGTCAGTCACTCTGACTGGCTTGAGGGGAGGAGCACCTTCCAATCCCTCCTTAATCAGGGCCAATGGACCTCTGACTGGATGGCCATAGAGAAGCTCAAAGGGAGAATAACCTACTCCCTCCTGAGGGACTTCTCTATAAGCAAAGAGAAGGCATGGCAGTAGAAGGTCCCACTTTTTCTTAAGGGGTTCTTCTAGAGCACCTATCATGCTCTTCATGGTTCTGTTAAACCTTTCAACCAACCCGTTTGTCTGAGGGTGGTATGCGGTTGAGAACTTGTAGGTAACTCCACAGGTTTTCCACATGGCTTTCATGTAGTGGGACATAAAGTTTGACCCCCTGTCAGAGATTACCTCCTTAGGAAACCCAACCCTGGTAAAAATACCAAGGAGGGCCTTAGCCACAGCCGGAGCTGTAACAGTCCTCATAGGAATTGCCTCAGGGTACCTAGTAGCATGGCCTACTACAACAAGGATAAACCTGTTGCCTGAGGAGGTTGGGGGATCAAGGGGACCAACAATGTCAATCCCTACCCTCTCAAATGGGACTCCCACAACTGGGAGAGGCACTAAAGGTGCCACATTCTTGGAACCAACTTTACCAGAAGTCTGGCAGGTGTGGCAGCTCTTACAATATCTGTCTACTTCAGCCCCCATCTTTGGCCAATAAAAGTAGAGAGAGAGCCTTTCCTTGGTCTTCTTGAAACTCAAGTGACCAGCCAAAGGTATCTCATGGGCTAGTTGTAAGAACTGTTGTCTGTTCTCTTGTGGGACTACAAGGCGTTTGTAGTCTCCAGGTTCAGACTCAGTTGGTTCACTGTAGAAGAGGCCATCTTCCCAGTGTAACCTATACTTCCCAGGCTCTTGCCCATCAGCCTGAGAAGCTGCCTGGTGGCGGAGGCCTTCCAGAGTTGGACATTCTCTTTGCCCCTTACGAAAAGCTGCCCTGCTAGGCCCACCTTCTGCCAGTAAAGACTGCAGCTCAGGATGGTCCTCAGGGTCCAAATCTCCAATAAGGTTTGGGCCTCCTTCTAGCTCTTCCTCAGAGTCTAGCTCAACCACACAGGGTTGTACCTCCCTCTCAGCCTCAGCTGGAGGTGGAGTTACAGGTGTAACTTTGGACAACCTAGGGGAAGTCCTTGTTGGAAGCACTGGAGTGCTTGCTGCTGGCTTTTTCCTAGGAGTCTTGGGTTGCCCCTTTGCTCCTGATCTGGTAGTTACTGCAGTAAGTTGCTCCAGTGGGAGAGGAGTGATCTCTGTCATCATCTCCTGAGATAACCCTCGCAGGGTTTTCTCTCTTGCAGGTTTTGTGAGCTCCTGTAACCTTCTGCTAGGTGGTCTGGGGGTATGTGACACAACTCCAAGAGCCTTGAGGTCATTACCCAACAGAACCCTACCTGGCACTTCACATTGTACACTGACAGGTATTTTTACAGCCATATCATTACATTGGATGAGAACTGGTAACTGGGGACACATCTGCACAGGCCCACCAGCTAACTTGGTGAGGCATTTGGGTGCCTTAGCAACATCCTCTGCCTTGAAAAATGATTCATCCACCACAGTTATGCTGGCTCCAGTGTCCCTAATGGCAGGAGTCTCCTGACCATTCACCTGGACACTGTCCTTATAATACTCTTTAGTATTATCTGGGATAGAGTTATAGACATCTAAATTCTGTTGTTCCCACAACCCCAGAGAGACTAAAGAAACACTAGCTGAGACTCCAGTGGGTTCATCAGCTAGTAATAGAAAGTTTCCACTTGCCATATGTACTTCCTCTTCTGGAGCGAAGGCTAAGGAGGCAAGCTGGACCCCTGAAGGTTTACCCTTACATCTGGGATCTCCTTTCACATGGTCAGTAGCCTTACAAACAAAGCATGAGCCAAAGGCTCGCTGGAATGGAGGCTTGTTCTGACCTCCTTCTGGTCTGGGACCAGAAGGTACACTAGCCTGATTCGGTTTCCCTGGTGGCTTACCCTTATAGTTTTGTTTGGGGCCCTCTTTGGAATTTGTAGTATTAGAATTCTCTTTGGAGTCCTTTTTAGGCTGTTTCTCCCCATCCCTCTTCTGAGTTACCCCAGAGTCCTTGTGAGTGGCCCTGTTGGCAACCCACAAGTCAGCAGCCTTAGCTAGCTTCCGGGAATCTAATTCCTTGGAATCAGCCAAGTGTTGTCTGAGCTCAGGAGAGCAGGCATCATAAATAGTCTCCAACATAAACAAATTCTTCATACCTTCATAAGTGTTCACCTTGTAACCCTTAATCCATCCCTCTAAGTTTTTCAACCCTTCACTCACCCAGGTAGCCCAAGGGGTACCATCATGCTTTTTGAGGCTCCTAAACCTCTTAAGATACTGGGAAGGGGTCTTCCCAAATCTAGCTATCAAAGCTAGCTTCACACATTCATAGTCCTTCTTATCCTCCTCCCCCATCTCCATTACCACATCAGTTGCAACAGGGGGAAGCCTAGAGAACAACCAGGTGAGTAAGTCATTTCCTGTGATGTTCTGGAGCCCATGATTATATTCAAACAGAGACAACCAATCCAACACATCCAACTTAGGCTCATACATACCAACCAATTCTTTAGGCATCCGGGGTCTTTTAGGACTGGAACTTCTAGATGAGCCAGAGAGAGAAGCATTTTCAACAGATAATTTCTTCATTTCTAAGTCATACTTGAGCTCCATTTCCCTTAGCCTTAGTTCTTTGTCAGTTTGAGCATTAAGTTTCTTATACTCCAATTCTAGTTTCATTTTCTCCAGTTCAAAGTACTGAGGACTAAATGTGGGACCTGGTAAAGGTCCAGTGGGTACAGCAGGTAGAGCAGGCAGAGGCCTAGGGGGGACAGTCACAACAGCCTCACCCTCCTCTTCTGACTCTTCCTCAGAATCATCAACATTTTGCTCCATGTTAATTTCAATACTGTCATCTACAGTTGCTGGAGTGGTAGGTTGCTCTGAACCATCACCCAGACTTTGGTTAGCTAACAATCTTTCAATCAGCTCCATTTTCTTGCCCTTAGTCAGGAGATCCTTATGTTTACAGAGCACTCTTAAACAATCAGCAGTTTTGGCTGCAAGGGACTCTTGACTATAGCTTTCTATAACTGACATGTTAGAGGATTACTTTTACAGTGCTAAGCTTTGTGGTTAGTTGCACTAAGGTATCTAGAGCACAATAAAATGTATACTCAATACAAATCCCACCGCTGTACACCAGTGTTAGGCAGAAACCTGTGCAGTTCCCTTGGGGAACACTGCAAAAGATTTAAGACTACAGGTATAGCAGTAAACCCACTTGGTAGCAGTCTGTACCACCCAGATTTACCTGGTAGCTGTGGCTGAGCAGTCAGACTTCTCTCAAGAAGAGTTAGGCAGTATGCAAAGTATACACAATATGTACTCAGGCACAATAGCACAAGCAAACACTGACCAGAGCTTGGTTTCAAAAGTATATAGTTATTTATTTTTAAGAACACACAAATTGAAAACACTCTAGCAAAATATAATAAAACACTCCAAACACAGTTATGTGGAAAGCAGTCCCAATCCTTATTCCTATCTAGACAACTCTAGGTTAACACCACATAATTAAAACAGAGGTGAGCGCTTAACGTTAGATGACACTCTAGTAGGTTAAAGAAGGGAGGGAAAAAGAGCAGAATTAGGATAAACACACCACTCTAAGGTCAAGAACACTTTTGGTAAGCTCAAAGAAGCACAAAGTCACAGGTGAGCAAAAGTCACTAAGCAGGGCCCACTCTTAGAGCAGACAGAGCGAAAACGTGCCCAAGATCACACAGTTGGTAGGGATTCAGAGTCTTGCAAAAGAGTTCGGAAAAGAGTTAGAGAGGCTCAGAAAGTTTAGCCAAAGTGTCCCAGGCAATCCCAGGATCGAAAGCCGAGGGCTAAAACTACCTCGTACAGTCGGTGGCAAGGGAAGCCAGGCGGAACACGGTACCTTAACGGAAAGGATCCTCCAGCGGGGGCAGTTGTTCCAGGCAGTGGCAGCAAGGCTCGACGTCGGTCAGGGGAGAAGAAGATCTCGCTGAAGAGCAGAAGAAGAAGGTCGTTGCACTGCCCGGGAAGAAACCAGCCGCGGAGTCCTCCGGTTAAAGGGTTGTACCGACTTTCGCGGTTGGGGTAAAAGTGGTGGGGTTCCGGTTGCCGGGGTGCTTGGCACTGGCAAGGCGGCCACGGGATACCTCGAAGAACGGAAAGAAGGTGAAAACTGGTTGTCCCCACCAGTCAAGGGAAGGAGCCACTCCGTTAAGAGTTCTCGGTCGTCGGGAAAAGTGGTGAGATGGTTCAGCAGGGCTCCACCGGCGGTGTCGTCGTAGCAGATCAGCTCAGCTCGTCCCTCGTTGGATTCTTAGGTCCTGTGGCGACTTCTGAAGTTCCAGTCCCCAAAGCCCTGCTTTTATGCAGCAAACCCCCATTCACCCAGCCTAGCTGTCACTCAACCATGCTAAGTGGTGAGCCGGCCGGCTCACCCCTTGGGCCAATCAGGACGGAGTGCGACTTGAGTTACCTAGGTAACTCAGTCCAGGGTGCCTAAATCCCCCTCCACCCCTCCTAAGTACCCCAGACAGAGTGGCACCACTTTGGAGGGCTTCTGTGGAGAAGCCCGCCAAAAGTGGGACAAAGGGCTCCACTTTGGGTCAGAGTTACAGAGGCGAATGCCAACGCCATTTTAGTATCAAGTTTTGGCAAAAAAATCCCAACCGGAGTTATAATAATAAATATATAAACCGGCGGTATGTTTAAGGCTACCGTAAATAAATAATTAAATGTGTTAGCCTAAAACAATGGGAAATCCCATAGGAAAATATTCGCGGTCGAATATAAAAAGTAGTTTCCACTGCCACCAGCCAAAACTCGATCAGGGGGGACGGAGACGTGCCCCCTCGACTAACAGACCCTGGGGCAATCGAATTGCCCCAGCCAGTACGTCCACAATATGATGGTTTGTACTGGTTCTGTTCAGGATTTAAGACTAGTAAAGTCGTTGGTGACTTTACATGTCCTGGGAGACAGTAGTCAGTCCCAGGGTATGGAGTCTATGTTGGGGAGTCCCTAGGACACCCCTGGGTTACGGCACAGAGGGTGCTGTGTAACCCACATCCAAAAAATACATGAGGCCCTATGGAGTAAAAGACCCCATAGCCCATTCAACACAAGGTTTAACCAAGACAACACACTTCAACATGCCCAAGAGTGAGGGTAAAAGAGTCTCACTCTTGGCAGGAGAAAAAAATAAACCCCAGAAATCCAGCAAAGCTGCTGGGGGACTCACTAGGTAGGGAAATTCAGCCTAAACAGAGAATTCTCCCTAACACTTATTATAGGTCCTTTTATTTGACAAGACGCCACCAGGACTGCCTTATTATTATTTGATGGTCGAAGCTTGCTCCAATCTTAGATTGAGGTTTAGATTAGGCATTTTTCCAACCTACCTTTACAGTCTAATAAACACCTTTGAACTGTGATCACTTGTGTCTGTCTTTACTGTTGCCACCATGAGTTCCTTACAGCGCAGATACAAGTTGAACAACAGGGGGGATAATGCTGAATACTGAGGTATGCCACACATAAGTGTCAATGGCAAGGATTTAAATGGAAAGAGCGACACTATCTGAAATCTCTCAGACAGAAATGACGAAAACCCTCAAAGAGGAGAGCCAGTGATACCAATCCGTTCCAGACTTCATAGTAAAATCCTGTGATCGATAGTATCAAAAGCTGTAGAGAGGTCAAGGAGAATCAGTACTCTGACCTCTCTGCGATCTTGCACGAGCAAGGTATCATCAAGAATTGAAATCATTATGGAATGGGTGGAGGACACTTGGCGTCAAGGAATTGGGAGAATTGCGGAGTGGCAATTGCCTCCATCAGCTTCCTGAGACCTGTGAGGAGTAAGATGGGCCGATAATTCTCTACCAATGACGGTTCAAGATAAGCCTTCTTAAGAAGCAGAAAAACCATTGCATGCTTTAAGGTCTTGGGGATCATCCCCGTTAAAAACGAATGATGTAGAGCTGCTGTAAATAAGGCAATAGCCTTTCCGGAAAGGCTTGAATGACAGACAAAGGAATAGGGTCTGCAGGAGAGGCTGATCTAAGTTTAGATAAAGCGGACAGAACCATGTTCACAGTCACTGGAGCAAAATGAAAAGAGCTTACTGGATAAGTATTAAATGGAGCCGACCTACACAACTTCTGTGAGCCCGGACGGGCAGCCTCAATAGACTGCCAGATCTTATGGATCTTCTCACCAAAATTAGAACCAATCTGATCACACTGTGTGTGCAAAATATCGGCCAGCGGCCGCACAGGCGCTGACAGTTCCCTAGCCACACTGAATAGTTACCAAGCAGAGCAGGAAGCTTTCAAAATGTGATTAGCAAAAAACAGAGCTTTAGCTGTTTTAATGCCAGTGTGATATACTGTCATGGCTGATTTGTATATCTGTTTGGCGGAGGGCTCAAGGTGCCTATACCATTTACATTCTGCCCAGCGACAGGCTTGTTTGAGCAACCTGAGAGTCTCGGAGTACCAAGGAGCTGAAAGTTTCAGGCAACCTATGGATGATTTTTTAGGAACAAATACATCAGTTGTGTCAGTCATGGCCTTGGCCAGTGCAGAACAGGGGTCTAAATTTCCATTATCAGTTCCCTTCTATAGAAAATATTGGCTAATATTTGACTAGAATAGTAAAAGGACTTCTCAGCAGTGGCAGAGATGATTTATTCAGTGGTGCTTGACAGCACTTGTTTTCATTCTCTGCAGCGATCCAATTATTAAGATGGCGTGGACTTTAATCTACCACCTTCCACTAGCTAACCTGGGATGTCTACAAAAAGGAACAGTCTTGTCATGCAGGCATGCTCCAACCCCTCCGAAGATATATTGATGGACGAACAAGCACAAGGGAAAGTCTCTGATGGCATAAATCAATTTGTAGCTCAACTTTTGGAATGGTCTGGAGTAAATACAAGTCCATTGCCAGGATTTAAAGGATTCGCGGGTGGAGGTACAGTACCAGAAGATAATACAAAAGTCTCAAACCAGTTTCATCCCATTCACCAAGTATTTAGAAGCACAACTACAGCCATGTTGCTGTAATTTACAACACCACAGCCCATTAAAAAAACACACTGTAGAGAGACGAGAATCATTTTACACATTAGTAATATGCATAATGCAAGGCGGTGCCAGTCACCATGACATCGCGATTCGCACCACATAGGTCCAATTTTAGCCATGCAGTTAACACATGCAATCTATAATGTTTCTGAATCTGCTCCTACCGCTTACTTCTGTGTTTGTCACTGTAACCAAGTTCTCAAGTATTCTTGTAATGTTTGCGCCCGGCTACCTGCGGGTTTGGTTTTGCGCTATATTAAATAAACAAACAAACAAACAAGGGAAAGCTTTGTCCAGAATGCAACTTTGGCCCCAACTAAGACCTCACCCTAAGACTCAGAATGTCAACCTGGCCCACAGCACCATAGATGCTTCACTGGACCCAACACTATGGCATGACCGACACAGAAAGAGTATGATCTCTGACGATGCTGATCAAAAGTCCAGACTGATTTTCATTTTGGTATCATGTATTGATAGTGGTGAAAAATGATGGAAAGGGGTTGTGATCTATGGCTATACTTTCCAACTTGCTGCCACCTTGGAGCATTGAATTCATACAAAGCACACAGCATACTATTGACCAGCACTGTTTCACCACCCTCACACAGATTAAATTCATCATCTACATCCAATTTACCATATAGCTCATCACCACCATCCACATTGCTTTCCGCATATACATAACCAATCACCTACACATAGGCATAGCCATCCATCATTGTCCATCTCCACATCAATGTCGTCATCCAAATAACCTTCCAGGTCCACATCACCATCCACATCCATATCCATGTAATCACGCACACGTTCATATGCAGATCACTGCACTTCCATATCCCCATTCTCACCTGCAGGTGTCATGGAAGGTTGCAGAGCATGGCAGCCCTGACTGAAGAAGCCACACTCACCAACCACTGTAGACAGCAAACCTAAACCAACATTCACACTCATGAGTTTGGAATGTGCCTCAATAGAAAAAAAGCACGCTATTTGAGTGAAAAAACTTGCAGTAACATTTACAGGCAGGTGTAAATGTTAGATGGTTGTTCAGGTGACTGCCATGATAGAACAAGCAACACTCACCAACCACTCTAGGATATCAGGAAGGACCTCATTTCTGTCCCCCTCCACCTCCTTTATTTAGAAAATACTGTCTTGGAGATTCTAGAATGCAGGCAGCAGAGGCAGCAGCATAATCCAGCAGCTCCTGGCCCTCTCCTTTGTGGATTATGAAAAGATATGAACTCAACAAAAAAGAAGATTGAAGTGGCTGATAACCCCATCCCTAAGAAGCCTAAATCAACCTCTGAGATGACAGAAGTACTCGGCCCTCAGGATATTTATTCTCTCCTTTTAAAGATGGCACAAGACTTGAATAAAGTGGCACAGGATGTGGGAGATGTCAAGGCTTCTATGGAAGATCTCACCATGAAAGTTTCCCAGATTGATGGTCGCGTTTCTGCCCTGGAAAATGGGACTGCCTCTACGTCCTCTGAGATCTCAGGTAGCTACATGGCTTATAAAAACCTGTGGGATGAATTTCACAAAGGAACTGTGAAAACTATGGAGATTGTTCTCAAGATAAGAGGCAAGAATCTGCGGATAGTGGGCATTGAAGAATCACCAGAGGAAAACTTGATCAAAACTGTACTGGATGTATTTAAAACTACCTACAGATGTGATCATATTACCTCCAATGACATTGACAATACATACAGAGTGGGAAGGAAACTGATTTCCAAGTCAAGACAGATCCTGGTTTCTCTTATAAGCTCTAGAAGCAAGGAAGACATACTAAGAGCAGCCAGGAGCAGAGAAATTGCCACTTTCAAAGGTAACAGAGTCCCAATCTACCCGGATTACCCCAAAGAGGTGCTGAAAATTAGGAAATCTTTTAAAGGTCCCAAGGATCAGGCAAAAACTATGGGTATTAAGGCTTTTTTAAACAGGATGAACCTGTTAACATTGGTTTTTCCGGATGGTGAGAAGACAACATATGACCCTGCTGAAGCTGTGAAATGGTTATATGTGTCAAAGAATGGCTCCACTACTATGGGTTAATCCATTTCTGATGTCCTCCCTGTTGTGAGAAGGTTATTATTAGTTTTTTTAATGTATATTCGTTTTGGAACATTTTTGTCTGTTTTCTCGCCCATTAAAATGGTGCTGCATTGTTTTTACAGTTCAATGTTTTCCTTTTGATTTAAAGAATGCTTACTTCATCACTTTCATTTTCGTTCAGATTCACTCCGCTCTGCAGGCTTTGGGAATGGGGTAAAAGACTTCTCCATGCACGCGTACGCGTGTGTTAGATCAGCTGATCAGCCTCGTTTTCTCATGGCTCGTATGTGAATGGAAGTCCATAAGCGTCATAGTCGGCGTTACACAGACGACGCTAGTCAGGTGACATTGTTGGGACTGTAATTCATCGGAGCCCTCCTGTCCACTCCGCACATCAATACATCCCTCCCCAGAGAAGCTGGTCAAAACGATGCATGCGGTAAGATCACTGAGACTGCGTATGCTTGGACAGGACTATTTTCAAGTGGATGGATGATTTTCTGTATGCCTTCGAACTTGAATAATTGCACAGCAGCAGCTAAAACTGCCAGTGCAGTTTTATTGCTTGGGATTGGCAATGTCTACTGCAATTGTAAGAAACAAAATGCATCCATACTGCTGCGGAACAGGAGCATAATCACCTACATGCCTTGCACTCCGGACTATGACAGTCTGTGGTGGTTTTAAATATAAGTGTGGTTTCGATGGATTATGTACACTAATTATGTATATGGTTTATCGTGGATGATGTGAAGTTCTTGTTTTTTAGATTGAACCCTTATGTAATGTCTGCCGAAATCTGCATGAATGTCATCTTTTCCCATGGAATTACTATGTTGTCTGGAGTTTTTGACTGCTCAGGCGATATGATTGAAGGCTTCACTCATTTGGTTTTCTGTATATGGTGGGCATGGGTGGTATGGTTATTTGCCCTTTAATAGGTTAGTATCTGGTGCCACACAATCAACACACGATTGGGATATGATGAAACACCAGTTTTAAGATTTTAGTCTAGCTCTGTCTCATGTTTTTTATCTCTCAATGGATGTGGATATATTTTGGCGGATAGTCAACCTTTAATCCTGTGTTGGATTGATTGTCTGTGGTTCGTTTACATGTATTGTTGATCCCATGCCATATATACTTTGCATGCTTGTTGGTTATTCATAGGAAGATCTTGGGATTTCATTGGGCCCTTTTTTATTGACAGGTGGGTTTGGGCATTGGGGTATTGGTGTGTGCGGGAGTCTAACATGGGACTGGGACAAGGTTGTTTTGGAGAATGGCAGGGTTATAGAATGTCCCTTGTTTAATGTTTTATTTGATTGGTTCCAGTTTTACAATTGAATAGGGTTTTTCAACAGCACTTGGTTTGGTTGATAGTTCTGGATGGGAGGAGGGTGCCCTTATGGGCTTATGTTTTATAGATGTTGCATGATTGTTAGATAGATCAATAATATATATTGTCTATGTGGAAGGCTGCCTTCATTCCACCCACTCTTCTTCTTAAAATGTTTGAGCTTTTCATTCATGGTGTTGGAACAAGGGTTAATTGGGAGTGTATAAATGTTTTGTTTTTTTAAATCAATAAAATGGGGAGGACGTTGTTCTTTAGGGAATTTACTTTGGATGTGGGTTTGGGATGTTGTTTTTCTTTTATTGTTGTTTTTCAAAGGTGTTTAAGAGTTCAGATAAAATAAGGAGAGGTGTCCAGGGCGCCGGACATCTCCATTTGTAGTATACGAACACATATTATCCACTGGTTTTTGCGCTTTGCATCTACATTGGGGTTGGGGAAGCAGGGTTCACGTCTTGTTATTCTATTGAGGTTTTATAACCAATTGATAGTTCTCTACAGACCTGAAAACCTGGGCTAAATCTAATATTCAGAATGGATGGCCTTTTGAGAACAGTCACCTGGAATGTGAATGGTTTAAATAATGTGCGAAAAAAGGAAGAAGGTTATGTCTTATCTAAATGGTCTGAAAAGGGACATTTGTCTTCTGCAGGAGACGCATCTAGTTAAGGAGGAAATTGATGTTCTACAGAAGGGATGGGTTGGAAGAGTGTATGGTTCAATGTTCAACTCAAGATCTAGGGGGGTAGTGATCTTGATTAGAAAAAATGCCCCAATAAAAGTTTTAAAGGAATTTTCAGACAAAGATGGTAGGATTGTTGCCATACTGACTAATATTCAAGGTACTGATGTAATTTTCTGTAATATTTATGCACCTACGGTTGACGATGGCTCCTTTTTTAGGAAGGTGGCTCAAGTTATTCAAAATCTGGGAGCAAGAAATATTGTCCTGGGTGGGGATTTTAATGTAGTTCTTGATCAGAATGTGGATAGATCCAATTCAAGATATGGCAGACCAACTGACAGCCACTCTAGAGCTCTGATTGACCTTTTAAAAGAACACAATTTAACGGATGGGTGGAGGGTTGAACAGCCATTGACCAGGGATTACACCTTTTATTCAGGTGCACATTTGACATATTCGAGGCTGGATATGTTGCTAACTTCCGAAAGGATTACTAAAAATTACTTAAAGTCCAATATTGGAAATATTGTATTGTCAGACCATGCTCATATTATCATGTATATAAAGCTTGACTTCGCTTTGCACAAAAATTATACATGAAGGATGAACACTAGGGTTTTGGATGATGAAAAAGGCATGGAGAAAATTGCCACAGAAATTGCACAGGGGAGGTCTGCCCTACCACTGTCTGGGAAGCCTTTAAATGTACAGTGCGAGGTATGCTCATCAGTTTGGCAAGTGGTCTAAAGAAGAGTACTGATTGTAGACATCGGGAGTTGGAGACAAGCAGTAAGGACGTCACTAAAGTTTTAATGCTTAATCCTGGAAATTCAATCTTGATTCAGAAACTTAAACACTTGCGTCTGGAATTGAGAAATCTGATTTCAGATGTAGCAGACAAAAAACATTTTAAATAGAAATTTACATATTTTGAGAAAGGAAAAAAATGTGACCGTTGGTTGGCATTTAGACTGAGAAAGAGTGAGTCGGAAAGATCTATAACTTCCATTCGGGGACAAGATAACCAGATCACTTTCAGACCTAAAGAAATCAACGAGGTTTTCCAGAATTTTTATTCTGACCTGTTAAAAAAACGAAACACATATCTCCTCAGATGATGGTGGGTTCCTGTCGGGTTTACCGATTCCAACAGTTACGGGAATGGAATCGGTTTCCTAAGATGAAGATATATCATTGGATGAGGTGAAAAAAGCAATCAGTACATTGAATACGGGAAAGTCTCCTGGACCAGATGGTCTACCAGTTGAATTTTACAAGTGGCTGCCTAATTCTGCTTTGTCTCTCTTATTGGACATGTTCAAAACATCCCACTTAAATAGTTTACTCCCGCCTACTACGCGACACGCTATGGCGTCAGTGTTCTTGAAAAAGGGAAAAGATGAGACGTTAGCAACCAGTTACAGGCCAATTAGTTTACTCAACGTCGATAACAAAATCTTGGCAAAAATTCTGGCTCTGAGATTAGAAAATGTATTGCCAAAATTGATTCATCCTGATCAATCGGGTTTTGTGAAGGAGAGGAATACCACAAGCAACATAAGGAAACTATTGTGCACTGTTTCTATTGCTACTTGGTCAAAGAAAGACACTGCAGTTCTTTCCCTAGATGCAGAAAAAGCCTTTGACAGGGTGAACTGGCAATTCTTGTTCAAGGTCCTGGAGAAGATGGGGTTTGGTCCAAATTATATTTCCTGAATTAAACTTCTTTACAACAAACCAATGGCTGACGTGAATACTGATGGTCTTAGATCTGGGACATTTGAATGGGAGAGAGGTATGAGACAGGGATGTCCCCTCTCCCCACTGCTTTTTGTCATTAGTATTGAACCTCTGGCACTAGTGCTAAGGCTGGAGGAAAATCTACAGGGTGTGAGCTGTTGGGGTGTACAACAAAAGGTGTGGTTCTATGCAGATGACATGCTGTTGGTTCTGAAAAACCTTAGGCTTTCAATTCCAACCCTTATGAACATTTTGACAAACTATAAACGAATATCAGGTTATAAAATAAACTGGTCCAAGTCAGAATTACTACCGGTGGTGGCGCTTTGTGATAAGAACTTTGTTACACAGTGGGGTTTTAAATGGTGCACTAGTAAATTGGTGTATTTAGGTGTTTGGATCTTACCGAATTTATGTGAATATGTAACGGAAAACATGAACATGGTCTGTACTGCATATAAGCTTGATTTGGAGAGATGGAGTGCTTTACATTTGTCCTTGTGGGGTAAGGTTAACGCACTGAAAATGGACTCCACGGCAAGAATTTATTATGTACTTAGCATTATCTCTCTGGATAGTGGAAAGAAATTTTGGAAGGAATTTGATAGGCTGACACAGGGTTTTTTATGGGACCATAAAATGCCGAGGTTGAAGCTATGTAAATTACAATTGCCCCTCGAAAAGGGAGGATTGGGTGTGCCAAATTATAGGTCTTACCACTTGGCTTATATGTCACAAACATTAATGGAAGTTATGAAGCCAATTCTGGAGGAATGGTTGTGTGCTGAGAGTAGTCATTTTGGTCCTTTACTCCCTAGAGCTCTGTTGACAACTGTATCAAATATACCGGGTGTAGCTGACCCTTTGACAAAATGCCTGCATAGTTCATGGAAGAGTCTGAATGATTGTTTGGGGTATGATGCCTTGAGAGATGCTAAGGCTTCAATTTGGTTGAATCCAGGTATTAGATGTGATGGGAAAACCTTGTTTTGGTCGGAATGGTTTCTGGCGGGAGTGCGATGGGTGGAAGACCGCTTGAGAATGGGAATTGGTTGACTTCAAGGGCGTTGCAATCAAAATTCAATATTTCACTTTTCAATGCGAGTGATTACCGTAAAATCCGAAGAGCTGTTGGAGATATTGACTCAGAGCGAGGTCTAGATGTTAGCTTGTTATGGCAGAATCCTAAAGTGGGTGGAGGTGGTCAGGTGAGTCGTGTCTATGGTTTGATTGCTGGAAAGTCTGAACAGAATGCTTTGTTGAGGGAGGAATGGAGTAGAAAGATTGGGTGTGCTATTGAAAAAGATCACTGGTTACGTATTTGTGATAATACAAGACTATGCTCTTTAGGTTTAGTGGAAAGGTCCCGACAGATTAAAATCATCAATAGAGTGTACTGGACTCCAGAAAGGCTGTTCAATAGAGGAATGTCAGACAACTCAGATTGTTGGTCATGTGTTCATGATATGGGTACATTTGAGCATATGCTTTGGACGTGTACTATTTGGTAGGATTTGTGATGCAGTGTTGGATGAGAAAATAAATTTTGATTTTAAGACTTTGATACTCGGTTGAGACGTTCTTTTGGAGGATCTATCATTATCTCAAAGGAAGTGGCTCTATCGTGGTGCGATGGTTGGTAAGAAAATGATTTTGAGAGGGTGGAAGACGTCAAATCCTGTTCTGATTGAAATTTGGATTGATGAAATGCATGATATGGCTGAGATGGAAAGGGTTATATTTCGTAGGAACAAGAAACTTATGGTATTTGAGAGAATAGGGGGGAAATTCCTCGACATGTATTGATTTCTAACTGATGATTTGATGTGGACCCTGCTTGTGGGTGGGTTTTTTTTTTTTGAAATATGTACAGGTTACATGTTGTAAGCTAATGTATTTTTAAATGTTGTTGTTTCTTTTAATTGTTTTGTATTTGTTACTATTATAATCTTAAAATAAAGTTTCAAACAAAAAAAAAATAGAAAATACTGCCTTGTTTGGCCCAGAGAAAGTTTACGGGGCATCCCATAGTCATTCTCATTTATTTCTCGTCAGTTGGCAGGGGGCAGTCACTGGACATCATCCATCGTCCTTCAAAACACAGTCACCGTAGGAATTTGGGACTTGTAAATGATTGGAATGCAAGTAACAAATGATGTATAATTTGTATTATTTACAACAGGGCACCATGTTAAACACTACATTACAGGCCTTGCAGCTCTGGGGGCAGCCTAACAGAGGCACAGTAAAATCCAAAATGGCAGATCGGCCATTTGAAGGCTTGATCAAGCCCACTTGGCCTTGAATGAAAACAGGTGTGCTAGGTAATACCCCACCAATCCCATCCCCTGACCAATCTGGTCACAAAGGTGCAAACCCTCACATGGAGTCTAGCCTAGGGGAAGGGGATCCTGGGGTGTATAAGCCCATGTTCTCAATTTGGTAGTGTGAGTGTTTGGAGAAAGAGCAGCTGGAAAATGTTTGAAGACAGTTGGCGAGTAGAAGAATTTTGAGAGGAGAAAGAGCATGGGTCGGAGGAGCAGGGTTTGAGACAAGAGGATGAGGTGGTGAAAGAAATTAAGAAGGAGGAAGAGAATCATCCTGAAATGGTCAGTCCATCGGGGATCCACTGGGGGAAGAAGAGGCAGACAATGGAGGTAAGTTACTTTGTGGCAGCCCACAGTGTATTGAATCGATTGCCTCAAACCAAAAGGAAACGTTCTTAAAAGAAATGCAGAATGGTGCACACACACATGCGCACAAAGTTACAACACACGCCCCCCCCTTGCCTAACACTCACAAAGGAATGAGCAGAAAGGAAAGCCTGTGGCGTTTGCGTCTAGGGTTTTGTGCGACCCAGAGACCAGGTACTCTGTCATTGAAAAGGCGCTGGCTGTGTTCTGGGCGTCCAAGCATTTTCAGACGTTTCTGTGGGCTTTGCCCTATGTGGTGCAGCCCAATCATAAGCTGTTTGTGCATGTACTTACTATCAAGGGGTTGGGGTCAGGTTCCCCAAGAATTGCGTGTTGGATGGTGGGGTTGCAGGACTATAGCTTTGTGGTGGAGTACGTTCTGTGTCTGAGGAATGCAGTGGCAGATTGTCTAGCTTAGTTTCCAGGGCATGTAGGTGAGGTGGAGAGTTTGATGAGTAAGGTGTGTGTTTAGGTTGCGCATGTCCTACCAGGGATAGACAAGCAGGAGTGGAGAAGGGAGAGCCCTTGTGATCCAGAGTTGGTAGAGATTAGGAGGGGTTTGCAGGAAGGGTGGACTGACATTAAGGATTTGGAGATTGGTAAAAGGTATGCGCTAGTTGCCAATGACCTTGCGGAGCATGCTTGGCGTGTGACAAGGGGGGGCCAGTGTACATGGTCGGTTGGTGGTTTTAGCCCATGATGGACATCTGGGGTTCACTTTGACCAAGAAGAGGTTGAGGGAGTGTTGCTGGTGGCCTGTGATGGACAGTGTCATGGAGAGAGTGGTCAGGGACTGTGTTCCATGTGCTGTGAGTGATAAGAGTCAGGTGGCCATGACGCAGCCGGTGCATCCAGTTGTGATTCGGACACGGTGTGGAGCCAAGTTGCGTTGGACATGATGGGACCTTTTGATGTGTTGGGTGAGGGGAAGAGGTTCGTTTTTGCTTTGATTGATTACACGTATATGTGGATTGAGTGTGCCCCTATGCGTTCTGGTCTGACTGGTTCGGTGCTGACGTTTCTTAAGGAAGTTTTTGCCAGGCAGGGTTGACCGGAGGGCATTGTCACTGACAACGGTGTAAAGTTTGTCTCACAGGAGATGATGGATTTTTTGAAGGAAAGGGGGATACATCGTAGGACTGTGTTGTACAACAAAAGGGCCAATGGGCAGATAGAGTGTGCTAATGGATTTGTGAAGGGAGTGATTCAGTTAGCGTTGGCTAATGGTTTGGATTGGCGGGTTGTGTTGACAGATGCTGTCATGGCACATAGGGAGACACATAACAGGATGACTGAGTGTGCGCCCATTGAGGTCATGAGTTGCAGGAATGCAAGTGGGAGGCTCAGTCCTGGATGGTTGGGTGGGGGGTATGCAGTCTGTGTTGAATTTGGAAGATGTTGCTGCAGCAAAGGAGAAGCAAAGGGTTGCAGCAGAAAGAGAGAGTGCATGACACAAAGTATGCTTGTCCAGGTGGGGGACATGGTGAGAGTTAAGAGTCCACATTTTGTGAGAAAAGGCTTGCCCATGTTTCTTCCACACAGGGAGGTGATTAGACTGGGTGGTGGCTGCGTGATGGCACTGTGCGGAGGGAGGATTTCTGTGCAGGATGTGTCTGGGGTGTGGTGGAGGGATGAAGGGTCGAAGGAGGTGAGTGTGACTACTGGTCGGGGTCAGGTGCACCAGCAGAATTTAACTGTGGTAGGGGTGCCCACCTCTAACACAGAGGAGAAGTTAAGTTTATTTGTAGAGGACATGTGTGTTATTGGAGCTGTGACCATAAGTCCTCAGCATGCACAGCATGCATGCAAAGCCCCCACTGTCCTACTTGCCCAGCCCTGGGGAACCAGCAATACCCTGTTAACTGTGGTTGGATTCTTTCAAGGTTTACTTCAGGGCAGTGGGTTGTGCAAGCTACACCGATGAACAGAAGGAGGCAGCACTACTAAACTGTTTGGGGATGGAGGGCCTATGCATTTTCAGACATCTGTCAGGCAAACAGGTCACCATAGAGGCTGAAAGTGGAGACAGGGTGGTGAGTGTTTATGAGACCGCCCTACAGAAGCTGATGAAACGCTTTGGGAAGATGGTGAATGTCATTTTGGAGAGGTACCATTTTTTCTCGAGAGTTCAAGGCTCTGACGAGTCCCTGGACAGTTACGTAACAGCTCCCAGAACCCTGATGGTGACATGTAGGTTCACGGGGTGTTGGATGAATACATAAGGGACTGCATAATGATGGGCATGTGTAGCATGAAGATAAGGGAGAGACTGTGGATTGAAAGGGATCCCTCCCTCGAAAAGATGATGAAGATGGCCTGAGCAATCGAGGAGACTACCAAGACTACTAAGAGTATTAGGGCAATGATGCACAAAGTTGGTGTGCAAGTTAGCAGTGGAGGGCTAATGGTGCAGGGTGTGTACCTGACAAAGAAGGCAGAGATGGGACAACTCTACTGGAGGAGGACAGAAGGGCAACCCAACGCTGCAACAAGGCCCTGCTGCAATAGATGTTCATGTAACCGTCACTCCACAGAGGCCAGAGACTGCCTGGCTCTGTTCATGGAGTGTCGGAGGTGAGGCACGAGTAGGCACTTTGGGAGGCAGTGCAGAGTGGCTAAGGAAGGCTCACGCCGAATGAAAGGTTAATTTGGTTCAAGAACCAGATGATTTGAGGGTCCCAGTAGCAGAGGAGAGGTTGTTGCTCCATGTCCAAGGGGAGAAGAAGTATGGACCGTGGGATATGATGACAGTGAATGCTGCTGACATCAAAATGATGGTAGACTCAAGGTCCCTGTACACCATGGTGTCTCCTGAGTTGTATAATGAGACCTTTAAGAAATAAGTTGCTGGAGACATGTGTTCCGCCAAACAAACATCCCAGTGCCTTCGGGCAGGTTAATTAATTTAATTCATTATTTTTTCTTAATTACGGGCCTAATATTGGAGTCCAGTTTCTAAGCATGAGACCAGGATTCAAACCTGTGTTGCACTGTGTCATCTTGCTTCCATGACAAAGCGTTGCCCCTGAGCTATCCTCCAAGCCCCCTCACTGTGTTGGTGTACAAGTGGGCTGGCATCCAATTCAAAGGGAGATAAATAAAGGGGAAGGTGTATGTGGCACATAAGGGAGCCAGTGTACTTGGTTGGAGAGAGCAGGCAGCGTTGGACATACAAATATGCTCGGGAAGGGCTGTGCCTGCATTGTGTGTGGAGCCAGGGGGGCAAATGTCTAAGGAAAGCCTCAAGGTTATGTATCCCACCATGTTCAGCGACAAGCTAGGAAAGTTGAAGGGTTTCGCACACAAGATCGTGCTGAGGAAGTGACTAACGCTGGTTGCTCACAGAGTGAGGAATGTACTAGTTTTGGCTTGAGAGGGGCTCAAGACGGAGTTGAACAAGCTGATGAAGGAGGGGGTAATTGTAGCAATTGAGTAGTCGGAGTACTATCGCCAGTGGTGTTGGAGAGGAAGCAGGATTGGGGCCTAAGGATGTGTGTAGACTTGCAGGATCTGGACAGTAATATCTGTGTCGACAGACACCCTCTCCTGTACATCAACGAACTGCTGACTACGATGGCCCAGTGTCATGGTTTACCACATTGGATTTATCTTCGGCCTACCATCACATTGAGCTGCATGAGGCCTCATGCCATTTGACTTCCTTTGTCATGGCATTTAGGGCTTTCATGTTCTGCAGGATGTAATTTGGGTTAGGGTCGGCGGCAGCAGTGTTTCAGCATTTGATGCAAGAGTTGTTTGGGGGCCTGGCTGGTGTGAATTATTTTCAAGATGATATCCTGGTGTGGGGGAGGATGGAGGATAAACATGACCGGAGGTTTCATCAGATGTTGAGAGTGCTGCAGGAGAAAGGGCTGATGGTGAAACTCACAAAGGGCCCGTTCAAAAGCAAACATTCTTAAAAGGAACAGAACGGTGCTTGCACACATGCATACAAAGCTACAACACATCCTGTTAGAAGAATTTAAAGTGGAGGAAGGGAACATTAGGAGGAGGTGATAGAGGAAATGAAGTAAGAAGAACGTGAACATAAAGAGGAAGGGGAAGGAAAGAGACCACAGGAGGAGGTTTGTGAACATCGGGTGTAAGAGGGGGATATTCAAAAGAGGTTTGAGAAAGGAAGTCTGAGTCAATGCAAGTAAAAGGGGAAAGACCCTGATCTGAAGGCGTAGCAACCAAAGTGGGAGGAGGACTGATATGTGACAGAACATCATAAAGGTGGGGCAGGTTGAGTACAGATGTACCCTGCAGCCAGAAAGGACATGTCAGTACCCTAGGAGTAGATTTTGACAATCCTTGAGAAGAGCTCATTACAAAGCACCATTACACCAAGCTCCCTGGCTCCACCAGACGCTTCCTCATAGCCTCTTCTCACCACCTGGCATTGGGGGAACAGACACTAAACCATTAGACATGAACCAAAGACTGAGTATGGAAGATGGAGCTTAAAACAGAGAGATGGATAAAGAATAGGTGCAATAAATACCTTTCAGACCCAGAAATAAGAAAGAAACCTGCAACCAAAGAAGAGAGTAGGGCTGGATAATACTGTATGTGACAACGCCAGTAACTTGGCCTTGTCAAGAGGGTATAGGAACTGCTCCCAGCTGGAGGTGAGAGACCCACCAGGGAGAAATCCAGAGCCAGTCCTACCCCTGCATTGGACAGTGCCAGTTGATAAGGCCCCAATTTCTGTCACCCCGATTCCAGTTCCCGCTCTTGTGCCAGTTTGTTTCTGTTTCTGTGCAGACCACATTGTACTCGAGTCATACATATGTTGCAAAATGCTTGCCATTCTTCCTCTGATTTTCCTAGCGAATCAACATGAGAATCCAGTATGGTGCAGAGCAAGGAGAGCTCCTGCTAGAGGCCACACAACAATGACAGAGAAGACTCAAGCAGACCACCAGGCAGCATGTCACCAGTTACCGGCATGAATCATTCTCCGGGGTGGAAGAGGAGAGAGAAACCCACAGCCCTTATACATGGAAGCAGAGACAGCTGCACGGTACATCCAAGGAAGTGTGGTGTTCAGACGCAGCAGCCACGGGCTTCCCTAGACCACCAGAGACTTGTGGAGAAACAAAAACCCGATTCTTACTTGGGGATACCGGCGGGGCAACCCGACTGGGTGGGCACTAACACGAACAGAGAAAATAGTCTTCTCAGCTGTTCTGCAACGGGTCCATGCAACTAATGTGGGCAGGACTTAGTCCGGTACTTCAGAATTCATATGAAAAAGCACCACCCCGGGTGGCCAATACAAGGTCAGATTGGCCACAGAAAGATGACCAATCCCAGTGAGGAAGGAGGGATATAAGCAATGAGCAGGAAGTTGGAAGTGTGAATTATTGGGGAAAAACCAGAGCAGGTGGAAGACCCACAAACCAGCAGGAGGGATGAAGGAGTGGTGGAGCGTGGAGGTGTTTTCTGAAAAAAATGAGGTGTTGGTTAGTGAGTGGACGTGGTGCTGAAGTTTGAGTATGCGTGTTTGTGTGGCAGCTGTGGTGAGTATAGTTAGTCGAAGGAGTGATTGTAAAGTGAATGACACTGAGTGGAAGGAGGGTGAATGAGTAGTGCTGTGGTGGGGTGAGTAGTGGTTTTGAGGGAGGAGTAATGGTTTTGAGGGAGAAGTAGTATGGTGGAGAGAGTAGTAGTGCAGAGGAGGGAGAGGTTACATCAAAGGTTGGAGCAGAGTCCAGGAGAGAGAGAGAGACAATTAAAGGGCATGAAACAGGATGGAGGTGTGAGGGGAAAGAGCAGGAAACAAAGAGAATGAGAGTGGACGTGGTAGGTGGAGTCTGAATCAAACAGAGTATTTGTATGGCACAATCCCTATCCCGTGTTTAAAAAATGGGTACTCCCTGTTTTTTGTTATTGGGGGGTCAACGCTATCAAATGGGAGACTATTTGACAAAACACAGAGTGATAGGCCGACTACCCCTACCTTTAGTCCCTGTGGAACACCAGGTTAGATCCAAGATAATCTAATTAAATTTAAGATTACTCATACCACAAAGATTATACATTGAAAAACCAATTCATTTTATTTTAGGACATCTAATGCCAAGAATAAAAAGGCTCACAAAAGGCCTATACATATAAAAAACAAATTTGTGCTATCCACTTACATTCTAGCTGGTGTACTGACACCAGACCTTTCATAGTGAAAAAATACACAAAATAACTTCAGACATAGGAGAAACGGGAAAAACAGTGTGAATTACTATGAACATAAACAATCATAGTCAGAAGCGGATCAGTAATCTTGATTTTTGTATTTTTTCACCTTATAATCATGCTAAACGAACAACCGACTGAATTTCTCATTGACACAGGAGCCACGGTGAACGTGGTCAGCGAAAACATATACAACAAACTACCTCAGAAGCCAAAACGACACCCCGCAACAGTAGACATTTACGCCTACGGTGCCAAAGCACCTCTCAAATGTCTGAAGATACCCATACATGTTCTGGCCACTGAGACAGACAGCGGCTGCGTTCTGAGCTTCAAAGCCGCCGCAGACATGGGACTCATTCACATCTTGTACAACATAATGGTTCACAAGTACACCGCCCCCGTTGAAATAGTCAACAACCTGTAGCCCCGGATATTCAAAGGCATTGGCAAACTAAATAATAGACAGATCAAACTCCATGTGGATGACTCAGTACGCACGGTAGCCCAACCTTACAGAGGGATTCCCGTTAACATCCAGAAGAAATTAGAGGATGAGCTATACAAGCTGCTCGAACACAACATCATTGAGCATGCCATGGCCCCACCACCTGGATGTCCCCGATAGTGCCCGTGCCCAAGAATATGATCCACTTACTGAACAGAGCCAAGGTATTCTCCAAACTCAATCTACAGAAAGGATACCATCAACTCGTACTGAGTCCCGAAAGTAGGAACATCACTACTTTTGTCACGCACGTGCCCATTCAGGTACAAGAGGTTGAGCTTTGGGGTGTCCTCGGCCACGGAAATATTTCAGGCCGAGGTACATAATGTCATCAAACACATCTCGAACTGTCTCAATTACAGTGATGACATCCTAGTGTTCGGCACAGATGTAAACAAACACGACGAAACATTGATGAAAGTGTGCAAAGCCCTGAATGATGCAAACCTCACTCTGAACCAAGACAAATGTGAGTTTCACAAAAGCACACTGAAATTCTTCAGACACATCTTCTCGGAGACGGGCATGACACCAGACCCAGAAAAAGGGGCAGCGCTAAACGAAACCTCAGCAAATGTCTCTGAATTGCACTCTTTTCTAGGCCTGGCCAGCTATTGCAACCGATACATCAATGACTTCACCTCTGTCAGCGAGCCGCTGAGACAACTGACGCATCAGGATGTTGCATTTCGGTGGACTGACGACTGTCAGAGGGCCTTTGAGATCATCAGAGAAAGAGTTGCACAAGCGGAAAACATGGCTTACGACGACCCAAGCCGCAAAACCGAACTGACTGTGGACGCGAGTCCAGTAGGCTTGGGAGCCATATTAGCCCAAGTGGACCAGAGAGACCCCTCCCAAACACACATCGTTGCATATGCCAGCAGGAGCCTCTTCGCCACTGAGCAAGCTTACTCTCAAGCGGAGAAGGAAGGTCTTGCAGTTGTATGAGCGTGCAAGCACTTTCATCTGTTTCTATACGGGAAACCGTTTAGAGTCATCACAGATCACCAAGCCCTGCTGTTCCGGTACGGAAATCCACAGGCAAAAATGCCACCCCGAATTGCTCGATGGGGGCTGAGACTACAAGACTATGCGTTCGAGATAGTCTACCGGCCAGGGAAAGGTGAAAACCCTGCAGACTTTCTGTCCAGACGGCCCCAGGAGGGGTGTGCGCCAGAACCCTCAGTGGCGGACAGGTACCTCAGACACCTTATACATCAGACCACCCCGGAGGGAACCAATAACGAGCTAATAGCGAGGGAAACAGAAAATGACCAAGCCTGTCAGATCATATGCGAGGGACCCGAATCTGGCATGTGGCGGAGAGCAAAAGAAAGAGGGAGAGCGGCAGGGGACTTGATACAAGCGGATGTAGAGCACCTGATACAAGTGAAAGACGAGCTAGCACTCTCCAATGACCATCTCCTGCTAAAAGACTGTAAACTAGTCATCCCGTCAGCTCTGAGAACAAAGATCATCGAGCTGGCCCATGAAAGTCACCAGGGCATGGTATCCACCAAGCGCATGCTCCGCCAGAAAGTTTGGTTCCCTAACATGGACTTCATGGTGGAGGCTGCGTTAAAAGCTTGTTCCACGTGCAGCCTCATCACCCCTAATCGACACCCAGAACCACTGATCATGTCTGACCTCCCACAAGGAATATGGGACGCTGTGGCTGCTGACTTCTTTGGGCCCATTGAAGGCGGGAAATACGTCTTAGCGGTGATGGATGAATATTCTCGATATCCGGCAACTTACTTGATATCGTCGACCGCATCTCATCATGTCATCCCTGCTCTAGACCGCATCTTCTCGGCGTACGGAGTACCCAAGGTACTCAAGACTGACAATGGCCCCTCATTCAGTGGGCATCAGTTTGCCCAGTTCGCAGACTACCTGGGGTTTCACCATAAGAAAATAACTCCCCTGTGGCCCCAAGCAAATAGCATGATGGAGCGCTTCATGGCAAACCTAAAGAGAGCGTTACAGATTGGCAAGTTAATGGGACAGCCAAACGAACAAGTGCTAAATCAGCTCATGAGAGACTACCAGAGAACACCCCGGGGAGGATCCCTGCGGAACTAATGTTCAGACGCAACCTACAAACACAATTCCGCAAGCCAGCCAGATCAGCCACCAGCCTGAGCTGGACCAGGAAGTGCGGGAGCGGGATGTGACCGTGAAGGCTCGCATGAAGGCGTACGCAGACACCCGCCGAAAAGAGCGAAGAGGCCTCAGATTGAGGTGGGAGACGTGGTAGTCGTGCAACAGCCGCAAATGCATAAGCACACGCCCACGTTTGAGAGGAACCCCTACTCGTCACGCAAAAGGAAGGCTCCATGGTCACGGCCCAAGATCCGGAAGGGTCAGTCACTCAGAATTCCTCCCACTTCAAGGGAGTCACAGTTCTGGGATCGAGGCGCCTAAGTGGGCGAGTGCACGCTCCCCTGGACTATGAATCTGATGACGCATATGAAGGAGACCATGGGGACACTGAGGACTCTGATCAAGAAGCTCAGAGGGAGAGTGAGGGTGGCGTGCAGTCTCCTGTGAACTTCAGTGCGTGCCTGCAGTGGGCTCAGAACAAGCCTCGCCATTGGATCGAGGAAATGGACTAAGCGCGGTCCATCAGACCGACACTCGTTGTGAAGAGTCTGGTAACTGTTTAAAATGGGGGGGGGTGTCACGTTGACGTTGCCCTGGGAGCGGGAGGTGGGCATTTGGAAAAGGGAACGGACGTTGGGAAAGGGAAGTGACGGGGAGGGGCCAGGGGAAGGGGTAGTCTCAGTTGTAAAGGTATAAAGAAGGATGTGATGTTGAGTCTCACGTCCGTGTGATTTCTTGCTGTGCCATCTGCGCTTCTGGGCCTACCCGCGCCGTTAGAGTACCTCACAAGTAAGTACTGAGGCTAGGAAGAGGAACATGAAGGAAATGCTTGAATTGCTTGTTGGTACTCTTAATTACTCTCATCCTCATCACAGTACCATAGCTCTCAACTCACCCGCTTTTGGCGTGTGTCACCCACCAAGAGCATCCACACACCCGCCCACCCGCCAGCTCCTTTCTTTCACCCGCTGTCACCCGCACCTCACGACACTCGCATTACTATACTACGCAGGCGCTGGCTGCACTCAATGAGCCAGCACAGCGAGAAAATGACAGTCTCCTCAGTGGCTATTCCAAGCAAGCATTTTGCCTCTCTGACCTTCGGCTTCGTGCTGCCTTTGAGGATCCGACAGGCTGCTTCACTCTGCTACTGCTGCCCGAACTAACACTGTGGAGGACTCTGCAGCAGCCTTCCCGATTAGATCACGGCTGCTGCTGTCTCTGAATTCTCCTTCTGCTCTTGTCGTGCCGTGCCCATAGGCCCTGCTGACAGTGACCGCAGCCTGCCAAATGCTGAGATGAGGGTTCACGACATAATGTCAGAGTCAAGACCCTGCACACTGTATACACACACCCGTGGCATTTGAATCTGGTTTTGGGCACACTTTCGGTATTGTCTGACTTCACATTTTATCTGCCGACATAATAAACTTGATACCACAGATATCGAAAGGCTTTGAAAGCAGTTCATATTGTTTTAAATTAGGTAGGTGCTCACAAACCGCCTACCGCTGCCCCAATCTACCTTTTTGGTAACATTAGTGGCAGATGGCATTTTAACACATAACAAAAAAAAACTGCCCTCCTAATTTGCATATGGATTGCACCAACAGAAGTGACTTCACAGAAAAGGTCTTCGCATCAGTCTTTGATACTTGGAGGCACCATGGAAGTGACTTTAGCCAAGTGGCAAATAACTTTGTGGTTCAAAATACATAAATTGCACGATTGTTATATATGGAGCAACTCTATAGTCAGGCTTTTTTAAATTACAGAGCTGCAGATCTGCCCAGGATCACACACTTTGGTTAAATGGTGGAACTGGGATGTTTACAATTTTAAGCAACTGACCACATATTGACAGATTTAGTTGATATAGATATTCATTGAGGTGCATTTCCCTTTGCATTTCATTTCCTTAAATAATACTTTATTTGTAGCAATGCCTTTCATAATTAGCTTTACATTATATACATCATCATAGAAATATGTTGAGCAATAAGAGTATGGATTTAGTTTTATTCTCCCCATCCTGCATGCAAAGTCACAATAGCATCATGCAGGTTAATGTGAGCCACTTGGGTAAAACCATAGTCATTATTTTACTTGCGCGTATTAAAAAAAAAGAAAGCACGCAAAATGATGTACCCTTTTCTTCTACCTGCTGATCACTCCATCCTCAGCCCATTTCTAAAGGGATAAAAGTCCCTGCTAATAGTCCCGCCTCCCTCCCATCAGTGCCCAATGGCTCACATTGAAATGCTCTATTAACAAAGAGCAACGTGAGAGCTCCTCTGCTGCCCAAAGCTCCTTGGGACATTGTCCTGGCAGCAGGACACCTCTCCTGTTCAGAAAGGGTAAGGTGTCCCTCAGTGAGGTGCTGCACGGGAGAAGTGTCCTGCTGACAGAAATCCGGTCTGACTCCCAAAAGAGCCTGTGCGGGGGCAGCTTGCCCCCTCCGGCCACCCTGCTCGGTATGCCACTGGTGACAACGCACTATGCAACACCTGCCACAGGCCTCCTGGTCCTTGTTGGCCATACAGAACCTGAGTATTCCATAGAGCCCAAGTGCTGCTTGCATAACATTACAATTTCCATCCCCATTGCTACTAGTGGCAAAAATGCCCTATGTCCATGGCTTCAGCACCCTCTTACACAGAGTTTTAAATACTGCCTCTGTTCCACTATTTCGGGTTTAAACATCATATGAGCACAGTTGGTTTCTTGTGACAGTTGTACCATACTTGCCAACATTCTATGACCAAAAAGCTGTAGGATTTTTTAAGTTTGAAAAATGGTAATTAGCGTAGAGATAACTTCATGGGAAATGAGATCACTTGACTAGATAACATCTCAGGAAATAACATCACATGCCATATGGCACTCAACAACAAGGTTCTAAGCATAACAATTTGAAATAAATAGCATAGGTAATGGTTTAAAATGCGCACTTTGCCGCGCTCACCTTACAAACTGCTTGCTGGAGCCCTTCCCACCATAATTTCCCATGGACATGCATGCCAACCCTCCCGATTAAGTCAGGAGACTCCTGATTTTTCAGTGAAAAATGTTGATGATATTTTTCACGTTCTCCCGCCTAAAATAATTCTAGCCCCAATTCATTCCTATGGGAAACTTTAAGTCTCCCGATTTTTCAGAGGAAACCTCTGTCACAGGTGCCTTGGAATGTTGCATGTATGGTTGGGTATACCAAAGTGTTATCACCTTGTTGCCTTTGACACCAGTTCATCTGCATCAGCCACAAAGGATTTATAGATTTCTAGTGGGTATTTATTGTTTTGACTCCCTGATGGCTGGAAGTCTCGTGATAATCGGTGGCAATAAGCCCCCCCTTGTATTTCTTTGTCTCCAACAAAATGTATGCACCCGATGGGTGCCGTGGACTTTTTTCTGCTCCAGGCAAGGCCCCCACTTCAACCGTCATGTTGCAATGGGCCCTCACACATCTCTAGCCGGGCCCATCCAAGCACAACCACTGTTAACACCAGCCGACGCCACTGAAATACAGTCAACCCATTCTGTTGCCAAATCTGCATGCAGGCCATAGTGTTTTTTGAGGGCTCCATCAAAAATACCCTGCATGTGCTCCGTGCAACTCTGTTCTAAACCAACTGCAATATCATGTGATTCGGGGGCTACTACGTCACTATACAGCTAGTAGCCCAGCACACCAACCGCGGTCATTGTATGCTGACTTCATTTGTGTTCCAAACACTCCACGTATGTTTTCTCTGTTCTGCACACATCATCTAAACTCTGGGCATGTTTAATGTACTACCTCAGACCCTTTGGAGTTAGCTTACTTCCTATGTGCTAGTTACGTCTGTACTCATGGACTTGTGCCTCGCTTACCCAGATATGCTGCATTTCTGAATGCCCCTAAAGTCCCAGATGAAATAATGCAGTACATTTCTTTCAGGGAGATCAGGATATAGAAATAAGTAAAAACAGCAGGAAACTTGCCCCAGTGAGCACTCGAGGTAGCCGGGAAGAGTGCTCACTCTGAATAAATGTAGTTTTGGGGAGGCCATAGTTCACGGCATTAGTAGAATGCTGTGATCAAAATGGGCGGGAGAATTGCAGCCCATGCATTTTCTGTTGCTACAAGTACCAATGATTTAGGCAATACGCAAAATACCGTACCTTTTACATTTCGTCATGCAAAAGCCCAATGTAAGCATCGAACATATAGTAATACCTGATGTCCAGTCAAAGGGTCGAATGAAAAAGGGTCGAATACAATACGTTAGACTCAAAAGGATCGAAAAAAAAGGATTGAATGCCTTTTTTTTAAAAGTATTTTTTTTGGGGGGGCCTGGTCTAGGTAAAAAATGTCGTAACTCCTCTTCACATAATTCCTTGCCTAAGCATAGAATCCTGCATTACACTTTACAGCCCGATTCTTCCATTAACCCCCCATGGCTGTGTCAATCTGGAAAAGTGAATACCCTTCATTTGAATGACAGACGTAACTTGATGGCCGTAGGCCAACCGTCTTATGCACCAAATTATAAAAATATAGACTGTTATGCTTGACCAACAAGCGGCCATTTTAAACATAGCAAGAATCGCCATTTTGCTTGTTAACCATTGCTCATTGCTTTCTGTCTAAAACTGCTTTGCAGCTTGCAATTCTTGTGGATTCTGCTTACTCTTCTCAACTGTTAACATTGTTGTCTGAATATGAAAGGGCAAGATTGCAGGACTGAGGAGTTCGTTGAAAACTCCTCAAGAGTAGCCCAGAAAGGAATGCCCACGCTCCCTCTCTGTAGCCTTGAGGGAGAGCTGCAGGGCATTTAATCACTTCACAGCTGCCAGCCAGTCTCGTACGATGGTAGAATATGTTAGAATAAAACAGCTAAAGGCTTGAATTATGCTCTTCCTACGGCCCCCCTTCGCAAAACCTTTTAGAGCGTGTCGGCTCCCAGGACACGAATAGTACCTCATAGATAGCAAAGCATGGAATGTGGCTCTTCCCCCGTGTGCAGCTTGCTTCCAAGAACAGAACCACCGTGTTCTGTTCAACAACTAAAAGATGCCTCCGCACTTTCCAAATTGCACATTGTTACTAGAATAGACATCGAAAGTGTCATAATTGTCATACCCGTCGGAAATGTCCATCGTCATCCCGAGTTCAAAGAAACTTAATAAAGGAGGGTGTTAAACATGACATAGCTGATTTGTATGATATGCATTTTGTATATATGTAACTGATGTACGTAATTCGCTCTCTTGCGTCCCTCGAGGTCTAGCAAACTCACGTTGCGGGGCGTGCGACCAGAATTGACCAATTGGGACTATTTTTGCTTGCAATAAACCCTAGCATTGGGAATTTGAACCTTGTGCATCTTTTTGTGTATGGTTATTGCCTTGTTTCCATATCACGGGGGACCCCTAGGGGCCCCTTTCAAGATGGCACCCGAATAGGGACCCTCCCCCATTTGCCCCATCGTATACGTTGTAACGAAGTAAAGGCGGAAGAACGGCGAGGACGGGACGATCGAGCCGGGATCAAGAGGTGTACGGGGCGCCCTGTAGAAGTGAGGAGAGATTCCTTCCGCAGATCTGCACACATCTGATCCCTGATCGACGTACCGGGCCAGAGGGCAAAGGAGGTGAGGGTCCCGAGACGAGGCAGAAGCCAGAGAAGCGCAGACACGACGTTGGGAGAGGTTGCATTAGGACAGGCGACTTGTTTTATCAGGTGAGTCATTCCCTGATTCAAATAAAAACCTGATTTTTGGTAGAGTGTTGATTTTGCAAATTCAAACGTCCAGGTAAAGGTTAGCTAACCAAAGGGGAAGGTTAAAGAAACATGCCTGGAGTACTGTCCACTTCAGCAGGGCTTTTCAGTTGCGGTAGACAGTCCTTGGACTATGGCCAAAGTGCACCGCCTGGGGGAACGCCGGCTTATGACATGTATGCAAAATATGGTGTGGGTGCGATAATATTTTGTGAAATTTGGCATAGGCAAACTAGAAAGCAACCCGACCATCAGTGGCCGATTAATGGCAGCTTTGAGATTGCGAGGATAGATAACCTAGAAAGGGTGCTGATAAGGAAAAAAGCACGACCCGCAGCTTTTGAGACTGACAAAGATTGGAGGAGGGAAGCAATGCTCCGACTTAGGAGTAGAGAGAAGCATGCGCGTAGGCACAAAACGAAGCTTGAGGTAGCAGAAGAAAAGGAGGAGGAGGAGTGGACGGCAAGTCTAAAATGGGAAGGGAGACGTGAGCAAATGGACATAGAAGGAGTATACCCGCAGAGGGAACTACACATAGCAGACGAATTAATGGAACATTTGTTAACTAATACGGGTCGAGGCCCAAAACCAGAATCGAAACCAAACACGCCAGTAGTGACTGCGCAGGCCCAACTAGTAGCTCTCGTACCCGCTCCCGTAGCCCAAGCACTTCCCCTCACGCAAGCATTAACCCAAGCCCCACCCACAGCTCGAGCCCTCCCACAAGCGCAGACCGCAGACACGCAGTTTCCCAGCACCCGGGAAGGCCCTTCACAGATGCCACCTGTGTCACTTGTCCCATCCGCACCTCCCGCTCCAGAGACAGATTCAGCACCATCCGCCCCTCCCAAAGTCAAAATTGAGACCGGGGAGGCGAGAGGCGGGGCTGAAGGAACAGGATTTGGACGGGTAACTCGAAGCGTGATCAGCAAAGAAAGAAAGATTGAATTACGGCAAGAGGCAGAAATGTACATAGAAGGAAACGATGGGACGGCAGCATTGGCCTCATTGTATGGGTACCGAAGAAGCAACGAGAAACAGGTAGTGTTGGAATGCATGGGGAAATTTTTGGTGGGAGAATAGGAACATGTGAATGGACTTTTTGATCTTAAAAATGAGTTGGATAATGAATATGCCGAAATGTTTGCTGCACCTGGATACAGGGGTTGGGATATTAGAAGAGATGGAAGAGGGACGGTAGAATCATACATACAGCGGAGACATTCAATGTCATCTGTACAGAGGGGCGACAAGCTGAAAGTGTGTATACGAGAAGCGATAAAGTGGGTGTCGAATCCTAGTATCCCAACAATGGTCATACATGACATATTTGACGAATATTCCATGCCAATGAAAAGAAAGGCACTGCAATCGATGGCTGAACATTTGATGGAGAAGGATATAAAAAATAATAAGGCCAGCCCACCTGAGATACTAGCGGTATACAAGAGAGCATTCAAGCGAAGTACAGGAGAAACAGGCCTATCACTGGACTTAGGAATACTATTGAACCTAAGAGAAGGGGGAGGGATCGTGAGTGGGGCATTTCCCTGCGACGGGTACAGTAGGAGCGCAGGTAACACCAGCCCATTTCACCGCCCAGTATGTGCATGTCCCCTTTTCTAGGCAAGAGGTGAATACTATAAAACAGACGATTCCCGATATAAGAAAGAATCCAGCAGGTTTCTACAAGGAAGTAGAGTCAACCCTGAGATCAGCAGTGCTTACTATGAGCGATATAGATTTGATTTTCCCAGTCATTTTGCCAGCAGATATATGGAAACAGATGAGGACGGTAGATGACGTGGGGGCTTTTGGCGCCACATGGGCGGAGTTACTATTGGAGGACAAAAATCGAAAAGTAGGGGAAAATCCGGGAACCCTCAGGGCAGATCTACCAGAACGGATAATGCGGAGATTGAGGGAAATAATTCCAGAAAAAAGGATTCAGTAGGACAAATTAACTACATGTGTACAGGGCAAAGATGAGCCAGTAACGGATTATTTCAATAGATTTGAAGGAGTAGTCACAGACTTCAGTGGGCAGGATGTGAGCACAGAGTTGGGGAAAAGGCTATTTGTTGATAAATATGTGAGGGGACTGATATCACCAATTCAAGATATGTTAATGACGTCGGAATGTTCCTGGGCAGCAAAACCGGTGAGTGAGATATTACACATAGCCCAATATTACGAGAACAGGGTAAATGTGGCGAAAGAAAGAGAGGTGAAGGATAGAGTACATTTAAAAACGAGGGTGTTACTGCAGCAGGTCATTGGATACAATATAGGTAGAGGAAATGCACAAGGCAGAGGAAATTTGAATAATATGCACGGGGTGTCATTGGGAGTAAATCAATGTGCGTACTGTAAGGAGGAAGGACACTTGCGCAGAGCAATGCTCGCACCTACAGAATAGAGGTGGGTTTGGTCAGAGAAGGCCTCAGCAGCAGCAGGGATATACCAATGGCGGTACTCAAAACCAATCCTATGGTCAAAACCAAGCGCAACAGAACCAGTCATTGAACCAAAGTGTTTCAAACCAAAATCAGCGCGGGCAGGGCCAACAGAGAAATGATCATAGTGGAGGACACCGAGGGGGAAATGGGAATATTTTTGTTACACAGCCAAACACGTATTATAGCAGCAGCGGTGACTACACATCGGACAATGTGTTATTTTCACGATAGGACAGCCCACGGCAGGGGTCGGAACCAGTGTCTATTCCCGTGAATCAGAGAGGACCCTACGTAGAAATGAGAGTCGGGAATAAGGAGCACCGTTTCCTTGTAGATACAGGAGCACAGAAGTGTTCGATAGACCACCACTTGGTTCCGGAGAGCCCACTGTCGGGGCAAAGGAATGTTTCTGTAGGGTTCGCAGGTACACCAGTAATTAACCCCATGTCCGAAGCTGTCCCAATTACAATAGGACCATTTACGGAACAGTGTCCATTTCTTTTGACAGAAAATTGTGGAGAGAACTTGCTAGGATTAAATTTGTTGAGAAAATTGGGGGCAGTCATACATTGTACGGCAGATGGGGTGTTCCTCACGATGTGGCCTCACGATGCACCGGTGACGGAATTTATGTCAAAAGCGTTACCAGAAGAGCTAAGTAGAGTACCAACCTGCCTGTGGGCAATGCATGATAACGATGTAGGATGCTTGAAAATAGAGCCAGCAAAAATAACTTTGAAAGAAGGTGTTACACTACCACGAATTCCCCAGTATAAAATTTCTGTTGAAGGTGAGAAGGGATTAAAAAGTATTGTTACTGACCTGGTGAGATTGGGGGTGGTTAAAGAAATTGCAGGTAGCACGTGTAACAGCCCGATTCTTCCAGTTTACAAGAAAGGAGGCAATGAAGTACCCTATCGTTTCATAATTGATCTGCGCGCATTAAACAAAGTGGTAGACCCACAATTCCCTTTGGTCCCAGATGTCACAACGATACTGACAATGATACCGGCCACTGCAGAATACTTTAGTGTAGTTGATCTGAAGAACGTGTTCTTTAGCATTCCAGTGGATAAAAGCAGTAGATATCTGTTCGCATTCACTCTAGGAGGTCGATCATTCACATTCACACGCATTCCACAAGGATACACAGAAAGCCCGAGCATTTACAGCAGAGCGCTAAAAGAGCAGCTAGACATGCTAGAATTACCCAAAGGTTGCGTACTCTTGCAGTACATAGATGACTTGTTATTAGCTGCTGACACGAAAGAGATCTGCAAAGAAAGTACTATATTACTATTGACTCACTTAGCGACCCATGGTCACAAGGCAACTTTGAAGAAATTCCAGTATAATCAGAAGAAGGTGTCTTATTTGGGTTACCTACTTTCGAAAGAAGGGAGAAGATTAACACCAGAACGCATAGAAAGTATTTCTAGTATGCCTATTCCAAAAACTCAAAAAGGAGTGAGAGCTGTATTAGGCATGGCCTCTTATTGTCGGCAGTGGATCAGTAATTTTGCTTTGATTGTGAAGCCGATGATAACGTTAACTAAAAAGGATGCAGTGATGCCTTTACAGTGGGATGAGGAATGTCAGAAAGCGTTTGAGCAATTGATAGCTGCATTGTGTGCTGCGCCAGTTTTAGGCACTCCTAACTATAAAAAGATCTTTAGACTATTTGTGAGTGAGAGTGAAGGATGTGCATTGGCGGTTTTGACACAGGAACAAGGTGGAAGAAATAGGCTGTGCGGCTATTATTCTTCCGCGCTGGACCCTGTAGCGTGCGCACTACCACGATGTTTGCGATCCGTCGCAGCGGCTGCTGCGTCAGTGAAACAAACGGAAGGAATGGTATTGAGGCACACTTTAATTCTGATGGTGCCACATGCTATAGACGTTCTATTAAATAGGACACAGACGCAACACCTCACCTCAGCTAGACTGACAAGATATGAGCTCCTCTTGTTTGCACCCCACATCCAAATCATGAGGTGTAGCGCATTGAATCCTGCAGAATTAATGCCACTGCCCATAGCAGAAATTGGTGACAACGAATCACCACCCCATGATTGTTTAATGGTCACTGAAGAAGAAACAAAGGGAAGAATTGACTTGAGCGACATCCCACAGAAAGAGCCAGATGGGGAGTTATTTTGTGACGGCTCTTGTTTTAAATTACCTGATGGCACATCAACGGCCGCATATGCAATTACTACCCTAGAGAGTGTTGTAGAAAGCAGACGAATCCCCTACAATTCGGCACAAGCCGCAGAAATAATAGCACTGACCCGAGCCTGTGAACTCTGAGAATTTGAACGTGAATATTTAGACTGACAGCCAGTACGCCTTTGGCGTGGTTCATAACTTTGGCCGACTTTGGGCTGAGAGGGGTTTCTTGACATCACATGGGGCCAGGATTCAGCATGGCCCTTTGATTGTGCGATTGTTGTCTGCACTCACGTTTCCGAAGCGCCTAGCTATAGTGAAATGTGAGGCGCATAAAAAAGTAACATGTAAAGTGGGAGAGGGAAACGCATTTGCAGACAGGATTGCGAAGCAAACAACCACAGATTTGGGAAATAAAACGATGACAGTACAGACTGAGGAAGTATCTTGTATGATAGAGAATGGAGTTGCCACAGTCAAAGAAATGCAGGCTGAGGCCACGACCGAAGAGATTCAGGGGTGGGCTGAGGGCTCTGCTGAGTTAGATTTGGAGGGATGTTGGGTGGACAAAGAGAACAAGAACTGGATGTTGCCAAATTGTTACATAACCGCAATGGTTACAATGGCGCATAGCCCTACCCACATTTGCGCGAAGAAGATGATACAGCATTTATCCACAGTATGGAAAAATGAGCACATAAAAAAGAATGCAGAAAGGCTAGTGCAGAATTGTATTACGTGCCTGCAACACAATGTAGGGAAAAGAACCATGACTCTAGTAGGTAGTTTTGGCCCACCCTCTATGCCATTTGAGGTGATCCATTTTGATTTCATAGAAATGGAAAGGTGCCAGAACTACAAATATGTGTTAGTGGTGATTGGTGCATTCAGCAAGTGGGTGGAGGCATATCCTTTAAAAGACTGTACTGCCATGTCAACGGCAAAAGTAATGTTGAAGGAGTATTTCTTCTGGTTTGGGTTGCCCCGTGTCCTGTGGTCAGACAACGGCCCAGACTTTGTGGGTGCAGTAGTGCTACAGATCTGTGCAGGTCTGCAGATAGAGAAGCGATTTCACAGTTCCAGGCATCCCAGTTCTGCCGGGCTTGTTGAGAGACATAACAGTATCTTAAAGTCAAAGATAGTTAAAATCTGTGCTGGGAGCAAGTTGAATTGGGTGGATGCATTACCCCTAGAGCTATTGTGCATGCGCACGTCTGTGCAGGCTAAAACTGGGCTCTCCCCCTATGAAATTATAATGGGGAGACCGGCAAATGTATGGTGCGCACCGCAGCCCAAAAGATTATGTGAGGTCGAGCATCCTATGTTAAGCACGTACTGTGGCCTTTTAATGCAGAAGTTGCGTTTGATTCATCAGCAGGTGCAGGAGGCGTTAACAGTGCGATACACCGGACCGGGGCACTCGCTGGAGCCTGGAAGTTGGGTCTTAATAAAGAACTTTGAGTGGAAGACAGCATTAGCACCCAGGTGGCGCGGCCCCTACCAAGTACTTTTGGCGACGCAAACGGCCATTCGAGTGGATGGACGGAAGGCATGGATCCATGCGACACATGCCAAAAGATTCCCAGGACTGCTGACAACTTCTGATGACCAGAGAAAGGAAACGGTCTCGGAAACGAAAGAAACTGTTGCCTGTACATTGCCACAGCATCAGCCTGAGCGAGAAGTGAAAGTTGAAACAAAGCCCAAGCGAGAAGTGAAACTCAAAACAGAGCCTGAGGAGGCTGCCAGTAAGGGGAGAGGGCGAAAAGTGCCCCAACGTTGCTCAGCGGAAACAACATCACTGCCGAGTGACACAAACCCTGCATTGCAAACACGAGCAGAAACAACACGTGTACCCCTTTGGCACCCACCAGTTTCTGCAAATGCACCAAAGCCAAAGAAAGAAACTACATCATTGCCATGGCGCTCATCGCTACCCATCATTGTGCCACAGGCTGACACTGAGCCTGATACTGGAAGTGCAACGGCACTATTCACGGATCATACAATATCAGGAGTGAAACGGTATAATTTGCGGCCTTGACAGGTAAAGTGATCCACAGATCTTTGGTGCTTTTCTTTTGCCTTTGGTTCCACTCACGGACGGAGTAGGAACCAGGGGCGTAGAGGAGAGAAGTGTGAGAGTTGTGCAAGTAGGACAATTCAAGACTCACGGCTCCTAGGTGCGCTTATAAAAAGTACATGTGTGAGGAGCTAGAGCAGGACAAGCTGGACGCACATAAGTACTAAGACTGATAGAGTGCATGTGTCCTAAATCAGAGCGGGACAAGCTGGATGCACATAGTACTCTATCAATAAAAAAACTGTTCAGAAATCGTCTGAGCAGTGGGAGGAAGAACAACTAATCTTGCTCGGAGTGGATAGGTGATCTAGGCTGTGAAAGGGCTGGCAGAATTGAACTGTGAAATTTTTCGTTGAACTTTTCTGGCATCAAGAACGAGAGACATTTGCGACGAACTTTGCCAGCAAGAAGAAGGACGATGAAGAACAAATCAAGGCCGGTTTCAGCCTCCTCCTGCACCCCTGCTGAAAAGATGATAGATTTAGAGACTGTAAATTTAGGGAAAAAGCATGGTAAAAGGAATAAGGTACTGATTTGGACATTGGTCATGTGTTTCTTAAGTATGGTAGTACCAACAATAACAGCTATTACACTATGGTTCCTGGAGTCCGCGCACCCATTAGAAACACTTTTGCCTAAAGCAGCTACTGAAAGCCCGGTTCATGTAATCACTGGTACTTTGCTCCCAATGGAAGAAAGACATAGAGAAGGATACAGCAACAATACATTGTTGCTCATCATGAACATGACCCATGCGGTTTTAAAGAAAAAAGATTGCTGGGTTTGTGCCCATTTACCACAGCACGGTGGGAAAGGGATAGGCTGGTATGTACAACCGTTACCATTGGTTTATTCATGTGAAGTATCATTGAGTGCAATGTTCTTTGGGAAATGGAACAAGAGTAATACGGGTCAGCTAGATGAGACCAATATGAATGAATTTGAGGAAGTGATCATGAGACCTGTGGGTTGTTCCATATTCCACAAAGCTCGCGTGTTTTCACCAGATCCCATGAGGAAGAATACACGAAAGACAACAAGACTAGATAGATTACATAGGCAGAATAGACCAACCCCGCCAGCAGAAGTAACATCAGTAATGACATTTCGAATGAGGGATGAATGGAATAAAGATGCTGTGCCCCCTGCCTATACAGTGGATCACAGCCCCGAAACTGCTCCCCTATGTTTACAGAAAAAGGGTTCCTATAAAGTAGGAACGTTTAGCAACTGCCTGAACAGAGTGGTTTTAAAGCACAAAATAGAACCCGTGTACGTAGGGGACCCTGTTTACTTTATATGTGGGAAAAAAGCATATCCATGGTTACCTAGGAACTGGGGAGGTACATGCTACCTAGGTCTACTGTTTCCAGGAGTGTTCCTCTTGGAGACAGCAGAAGTAGCCAGACGAACAAAAGGTAGAACTCAAAGGAGTAGCGAGGATGGAATGATAGCAATAGATATAGCCAAATCATTTATACCATTTGTGTCCCAAATAGAAAATTCCTACAATATAAGAAAACTGTCTAGAATATTAAAAAATACAATAGATTCAACAACGGATATTTTATTGAATATGACGTTAGAAGAAAAAGGAATAGGACTAATGGCACTCCAAAAAAGGGTGGCTCTCGATATTATATTAGTTGATCATGGGGGAGTTTGCAAACTCGTAAAAACTGCATGCTGTGTGTATATAGATGATTACTCCCCTACGATATTTAAAGCAATCCGGAAATTACATGTCCTAAGTTCCACACTCTCTACTGAAGAAGGGGTTTGGGGGATAGGATCCTGGTGTTGGGGATTGTTGCGCTCTTGGGGATGGAAGTTAATTTCGATACTAATGATGGTACTTGGTATATTCATAACATGTTGCTGTTGCATACAATGCTTACCAATAGTTTGCACTGAAAAAACTGATGGATGTACTAAGGGAAGTATGCACATGGTGTCGAGAGGAAAACAAACGCATGGCCAAAATAACAGAGACACTGATGAAACAAAAACAGTAAAACAATTCATGGCTATAGACATTAATGATGAAGATGATGCTGATAATAGCATGAAAGGTTCAGACATAGATACCCCAGACTTATCCTCCTCGGAGGAGGATACAATGAATGAATAAGACGTTTGGCATACGGCCAAAAGGAGGGTTTGTCAATCTGGAAAAGTGAATACCCTTCATTTGAATGACAGACGTAACTTGATGGCCGTAGGCCAACCGTCTTATGCACCAAATTATAGAAATATAGACTGTTATGCTTGACCAACAAGCGGCCATTTTAAACGTAGCAAGAATCGCCATTTTGCTTGTTAACCATTGCTCATTGCTTTCTGTCTAAAACTGCTTTGCAGCTTGCAATTCTTGCAGATTCTGCTTACTCTGCTCAACTGTTAAAATTGTTGTCTGAATATGAAAGGGCAAGGTCGCGGGACTGAGGAGTTTGTTGAAAACTCCTCATGAGTAGCCCAGAAAGGAATGCCCACACTCCCTCTCTGTAGCCTTGAGGGAGAGCTGCAGGGCATTTAATCACTTCACAGCTGCCAGCCAGTCTCGTACGATGGTAGAATATGTTAGAATAAAACAGCTAAAGGCTTGAATTATGCTCTTCCTACGGCCCCCCTTCGCAAAACCCTTTAGAGTGTGTCGGCTCCCAGGACACGTACCTCATAGATAGCAAAGCATGGAATGTGGCTCTTCCCCCGTGTGCAGCTTGCTTCCAAGAACAGAACCGCCGTGTTCTGTTCAACAACTAAAAGATGCCTCCGCACTTTCTAAATTGCACATTGTTACTAGAATAGACATCGAAAGTGTCATAATTGTCATACCCGTCGGAAATGTCCATCGTCATCCCGAGTTCAAAGAAACTTAATAAAGGAGGGTGTTAAACGTGACATAGCTGATTTGTATGATATGCATTTTGTATATATGTAACTGATGTACGTAATTCGCTCTCTTGCGTCCCTCAAGGTCTAGGAAACTCACGTCGCGGGGCGTGAGACCAGAATTGGCCAATTGGGACTATTTTTGCTTGCAATAAACCCTAGCATTTGAACCTCGTGTCTGGCGCATCTTTTCGTGTATGGTTATTGCCTTGTTTCCATATCACGAGGGACCCCTAGGGGCCCCTAGGGGCCCCTTTCAGCCGAGGGTCATCTGAAATGAGTGAGGTGGGGCATTTAAAAACATTCTCATCAAAGCGATTGCTCTGGGAGAATATCATTTCGAAAGTCAAAACCGAACATTGCACATTTATTCCTCTAGCAAATTAATAATATGCTTATCTGGCCCCTGAAATGACAATGGCAGAGAACCAGACAGAAGCCACTTAATCTTGAGTTCAAATGAACAAGTCCTTATCAGTCTGAACACACTTGAGGTGAAATGCCCCAGTGACAACCTTACTGTTGTGTGGGGGTCTAGTTGTTTGGTCAACGTGAGCGCCGTGACTGTGTCATGACGCTCACATGCTCCTTTAATAAAAGGGGCTCTGTTGGCGCTGCGAGGGCAGAGCAGCAGAGCCCCAGGAAGTGGCAACTCGTGTCTGTGTTTCCTTGGGTTGTGGGCCTGCCACGTGGACGTGGCCTCTTGTGTGCCGCGGCCGAGTGCCCTCGGAGCTGCGGCTGTGGAAACTGGGGGTGACACCCCCACGCTGTGAGTCTTGCGCCCGGTGACACCGGGGGCCGTAGGGTGCTCCCCGGCGCAAGGTTCGCTGGCTGCTACCTGGCACACCTCTCGTGTCGGGTGATCCCGACACCATCGGTGGGCTGCCCCAGAGACCGGAGGCAGCCCATAACACTGGCGACGAAGGTGGGATTACCGGGCCCTCCTGGTTGAAACCACGCGCCTGGAGGCCGTGCGGAGGTGCGCGCCTGCCCCAGAACAAAGAAGAGGGGCGGGGCCAGTCCTCCGGTGCAGTGCAGCGTCAGCTGCTGGAGGAGAGGCTGTGCAGCGGTGTCAAGCGCTGCGACAACGGCAAAAAGGGGAAAGTGAGAGTCTTCCCTAGCCCACCCTGGGCCGCGGCGGTGATCGGACCGGCCCTGCCCCGCTCCCATCGCACCGGGGACAAAGAGCGAGGGCGTGGCCCCAGCGGGCTTGGCAGTCGGGCCGAGAACGAAGAGGGGCGTGGCCCCAGCTGACACACAAAGGAAAGGGGCGGGGCCTGGAGCTCCGGCCCGCTGCTTGCTTGCACATCTCGTCGGAGCGGGGTGAACACCCGCTGAACACGGTTCAGATGAGGGGCAGCTATTCACCTTGCCCATAGTTTAGTATAAGGAAAGGGTGGCATGCACCCCACCACCACTGCCCCATAAACAAAATAAGGGGCGTGGCCTATACAGACACACGGCCTGTAGTGTCCCTAGAGAAAGGGGAGAACCGGGCCGTGGGGCTGAGGAGCCGGGGCTGGGCCACACTGCATGTGGGCCCATCAACATCTGGGCCTGAATAATATGGATGTGAAGACTGCCTGAAAAAGGGGTGTCATATCAACCCTGCGAGCTGTGACTGCTCAGGCCCTAGAGGTTGCGGCTCCACTTGGAGTGCTCGTGCGCCCCTGGGCAGGAAGAACGGCGGGCACCCATCAGCACCGGTGACTGCATTCGACATTCCCAGCGGCTGTCAGCATGTCGGACGACGAGGGAGTATGTCGGGGTCAGCTGGCACCAATACCCCATTTCGATATCCTGGGGGCGCCTGCAAGTCTGGGGTCCCGGTGGGCGGCCTGGGTGGAGAACCTGGAGCTATACATCGCTGCGGTGGAGATCAAGGATGCAGCTAAGCACCCGACGATCCTGTACTCCGCCGGACTGGCTGTTCAGAGGTTGTTTAAGACACTAAGGCCAGCAGATCAGTCCTACGGCGCTGCCATCACGGCCCTGAACGGGTACTTCCGACCCATGGTCAACCGGGACTACGAACGGTTCAGAATGAGGTGTGCCAGGCAGGAAGAAGGGGAGAGCCTCGATGCATTCCACGGCAAGTTGCGTGGCATTGCACTGTCCTGCGATCTGGGAAACTTCGAGGAAGACGAGGTCAGAGCGCAGATCATCTACGGCTGCAGCTCCACCAAACTGCGCACGCAGGTTCTGAGGGACCCAGCGCTGACCCTTGATCGAATACTGGAGCTTGGCCGGGCCCAGGAACTGGCGGAGGTGCGGGCCTCGGCCATGGATTCCTCTAGACACCACCCTAAAGATGGAGGTCCCCACTCAGCGAGTGAAGGTTGAGGAGGTGGCGGCTGTCGGCAGGTGGCCAGGAGGAAGAGTGATGAGGAGGGGAGACTGGCCGAGGAGAGACCCCAATGCCACAATATGTCATCAGTGTGGGTGGGATCTGCCACACCCGTAGGACTGCCCGGCGATGGGACACATCTGTGGAAGGTGCGGAAAAGGAGACCACTTCGCAAGAGTGTGTCTCGCTCCAGCCCCAGCCGGCATGGCAGGGGCATAAGGGGGGAGTTAGGTGAAGGGGAGAAAGAGCCCCAAGGTGGCGGCGGTCCAGGTGGCGGAGAGTCCCCGAGAAGCACCGTATGATATGGGGGAGGAGGAGTACGAAGAGAATATATTCTTCTTATCATGCAGCGGCGCCAGGGGCCAGTTTGATCCCGGGATTTTCGGAGTTGGAGGACCCCGTCATAGGGCCCCGTGGTGTGAGGACTGGAACACACCTGTTTGTTTTGCAGTGTCAAAAATGTTTGAGTTTGAGTAGCGGTTAGGTGGTGCGCGGACTGGAATGCACCAAATGTTTGCGGTGGGTTTTTGTTTGATTTTTGTTTGGTCATAATAAAGGAGGGAAGTTGTGTGGGGTCTAGTTGTTTGGTCAACGTGAGCGCCGTGACTGTGTCATGACGCTCACATGCTCCTTTAATAAAAGGGGCTCTGCTGGCGCTGCGAGGGCAGAGCAGCAGAGCCCCAGGAAGTGGCAACTCGTGTCTGTGTTTCCTTGGGTTGTGGGCCTGCCACGTGGATGTGGCCTCTTGTGTGCCGCGGCCCGAGTGCTCTCGGAGCTGCGGCTGTGGAAACTGGGGGTGACACCCCCACGCTGTGAGTCTTGCGCCCGGTGACACCGGGCGCCATAGGGTGCTCCCCGGCGCAAGGTTCGCCGGCTGTTACCCGGCGCACCTCTCGTGTCGGGTGATCCCAACACCATCGGTGGGCTGCCCCAGAGACCGGAGGCAGCCCACAACACTGACGTTCTCTGCACACATGTGCCTAGAGTTTCATCAGGTCAGTAACAGTTCATCACGTAAATCAAATAAATGACTTCACACCCACCCACCAGCCAAAATCGAATGCTTTCATTTTGCAGCTCTGCAACTACTGGCTCTGTGTCTTGATCTGACTCCGAGACATGAGAGCCTGGGGATCCATAAAGCAACTTCACAGACACCATAGCTCTCAACCATTTGTGCTGCAAAGGCGGGTGAAATCACCCGATTTTGTTTTTGGCGGGTGAGACGCCCATTGGAATGAATGGGCGTGCAGGAGGCTTGGCGGGTGATGCAGCCCTTTACAAGACGGGTGACACCCGCCAAAAGCGTGTGAGTTGAGAGCTATGCAGACACACTAAAAAGCGGTAGGATCAAACACCCTAATCTGTAGGCAAGCAGCAGCCTACCGCCTAAATCGGTAGGGTTGGCAAATATGTTGTACATTTCTTTTTAGACAGTTGCACTTCTGGGGGAAAAAATTAAACTGTACAGAATGAACATGTATTTGTATTTTTTTAACTGCATTTACTTGGTACAATGGGTGCATGCAAAAGGGCCTATTGTTGCAGCACCCTAGTTAGTTAATATTGGGATATTTCGCGCACACCTTCCTGTGATGTCACTTCCTCTAACACCGGACGCCACCTCCGGTGGCCAACCCAGGCTTCTCGCCTTCCAAGTAGTTGCGAAAGGTTGAGAGCTATGCAGTACTTCCCAGCCCAGCAAGGATGGAATGGAGAAAAAAGTGATAATTAACTACAGCATGCTTGGTAATGGGGGTGTTATACACCCGAGGGAAGGGGTGAGGCATGTGAAAGATTGTAAATAAAGGGTTTCTGACTTCCTTACATGGAGGTTAGCCGTACATCACAAGTACTGTGACGAGGTAGAACACGACTAGTGAAGATTACTTGTAAATATTCCGAACATTACTGGCAGGTCCCAGAGGTTGTTAAGATTCACAAACTGTATTTTCCAACTAGCCTGCAGGGGTCTCTGCAGTCCATATCCACACGTGTCCTTCCCTTCGGTTCCGTCTATATCCAGCAGCAGGTTTTCTTCTGTGCTTCAGCCCGCCTCCACCCACTCGACTTCGGACCTTGGAGTCTGAACTGAAGGTTGAGGAAGCTGCACGTTCCCGTGGGACAGGTTGGTATCTTGGGGGGCGTACATACTGATAGTTTCCACCCAGCGCCTCTCCGTAGACTGTACAGCAGCCTTCGGAGGGGGCGGAGGTGGTTTTAGCAATGTTCTGCGTGTTTTTAGTTTGCACATTTGTATCTGGTGCTGGCACTAACCGGGGCTCCGATTTTGCTCTCCCAAGAATGCACAGCAAAAACACATGTTTTGTATATAAGTTGTTAAACTAAAATCACAGTGTTTGAAGCGCGGCCGCTGGTTCAAGCAACAATTGAAGCCGGATAGATTTAATTTTTCGCTGTGTTCATAGACTGGTGGGATGGGCCATTGCAGTGTGAAGGAGAGAAACGGCGAGATCGAGGGTGGAGCTGCAGAGCAAAGTAAACAGTGCTTCAGTCAACTTTTGTTTGTAGGTGGAATGAAGTGATCAAATTCCAAGCCTAAAAATATGGGCTCATGCATGGTATTTTGGTAGTCAAAATAGTTCCATGCTTAAAAATGGTAACAAACAACTATTATTAAACAATGTAAGTAATTTATTAAGGTACAAGCAGCTGGTAGCATCCTGCTGTCTTTCAAAACAAAAAACGGAAGGTAAAGCAGCAATTCCACTTTTCCAATTTAGCATCAGGCTTGTCCATTGGAAGTGACTAATGAAGATTAGCCCTGCTTACTGTGCAGGGAGTCTTGATTCTATTAAAGACTAGGAGGCGGGCATTATGCTTCAAATTCTTTAATATCTCTCTTCAGCAGTTTCAAAAAATATAACAGGAAAAAGTCTTCCACTACTCATTTTCCCTTTTTTCTTTCTTTGAAAGCTACATTTGCCACTGCCTGTGTAGTCCTTGACCGTGCTAGTCCAGTCTATGTATCACTTCCAGTCTGTGGACTCCTCTTCTCGGCCACCAAAACTTGTTCCCTTAATGTTGATATCAAATTAATTTCTAATGTTTTGAATAACAGGCTTGGGAAAGTTATTCCACACATGATTTATGAGTCTGAAGTAGGTTTCGTACTGGTCTGATATGCAAGAGACAATATGAGTACTCTTTTTGCACCTACCTGGTATGGCAGGAAAACAATGCTTTCGACCCCAGACTCTTTGATATTGGGAAAAACTTTGAAATGGGTAAATGAAGTTTCTTTTTGATGCCTTGCCTAGATTTGACTTTGGTCCTAGCTTTATCGATAACATTGGTCTTTTGCTTTGCCACCCATCAATTAGTGTAAATTGTGGCAGATTTATATTGAGGTCTTTTGTAATTGGTAGAGGCACTAGGGGCGTTGCTTATCCCCTCTTATTTTTAACCTTATAGCATCTATCCACAGGTATTAGATTAGATGACAATATGAGGGGCATACATTCTATTGTCGGGTAGATTACGTTTTCTTTATGCAGAGACATACGATTTATGGTCTTATCCTGCATCTTCTATTACATTGTTAACGATTCAAGACTTTTTGTCGTTTTACGGATAGACCAAATCGGAACAAGTGTCAGGTGCAGACATTACCAAAGGAGCCTCTACATTTTATTTTAATTTCCCTTTTAAATCCATTTAATCAAATCTAAATTACTTGGCCATTAGGCTGAATGGGGTACTTGATAATATGATAACAAATAAATACCTTTTTCTTTTCATGGTAGAATGAGTTATATATCTCCAGATGAAACAACTGACCTGAATCTTTTGTTGGGGGATCCAATGTCTAAATACTGTAATCACTGCAAGAGTTAATATTTTATTTTTTTATTTTAATGTTTTTATTTATTAAACAAACACAAAAGTAAAAAGGAAACAAGAAACAAAAATACAGACAAGTTTCACCATATTAATACAGTAATACAGGCGCACGTCAATATGGGCATCCTCTGGGGGGGGGGGTCAGCCTTTTTCATAATGGACCTTTGCATCTATTCCCTCCAGCGCTTGTGTCCCATACCTTTCTAGGTTCCTGCATTCAATGGGGATTTTCCATTTCAGGACTTCTCCCCGTTCACCTTGAATCCCTGAGAATTTGACCAACTCGTCAATGACGTCCAGCAGGCGTGGTAAGTTGCCTTCTGGGTTATTTACATAAAGCAGCATGTCATCCGCATACAGAGAGACTAAGTGTACCCCACCCCCGTCTAATGTTATTCCTGCTGCTTCATACTCCCTCCTAAGAAAAACAACCAGCGGCCCCAATGCCAAGATGTACCGTGTATATCAGTTTCACCCATTGCAAAAAGGTTACCCCATTTCCGAAGTGTCTCGGAGCGTTTGCAGCCATTCCCAACGGACCGAGTTAAAGGCCTTGACCACATCTAGTGTTGCCACTGCGCACTCCACTGACAGGTGATTAGTGCTGTCCATGATGTGGTGTAACCTCCCGAGTTTCCATGTAGTGTTTCGCTCTGGGACATATGACATATCCAGTTTGTTCTGTGTGTACTGTGTCCCCTATGACCCTTTTTAACCTATTTTCCAAGACCGTTATCATGATTTTGTAGTCTTGGTTTACCATTGATAGAGGCCTATATGATCTGCAGTGTTGTGGTGTTTTACCTGATTTAAGAATTGGTATAATGGTTGCCTCCGTTATGCTGCTGGGCAGTACTCCTAATTTGAATGCTTCTGTGAAGACACTCAGCGTTTTAGGCACTAGCGTTTCTACATATGCTTTATAAAACTCCAATGGGAGTCCATCTGGTCCCGGGGCTTTGGAGGTAGGAGGCTGTCTTATCACCTCACTTATCTCCTCTAGCGTCAGCGGGGCGTCTAGCTCCGCGCTCTGATCTTTCCCAAGTCTCGGCAGGTCTATTAGGGCCATGCTTCTTCTATGTCTCCCTCCTCTCCCGCTAACTCGACAGTGTACAAGGACTCATAAAACACAGAGAACACCTAATTTATCTCAACATGGTACCTGACTAGGTTTCCTAGTGTGTCGTAATGGCAGTGATCCCAAACCTTGGTTCTTCTCGCTTGCAGAGCCACGCCAGCAGTCGCCCTGGTTGGTCTCCACAAAATAAAGTCAAAATCTGCACACAGGTGAAGTCTAGGCATCCCAGTTGGTCCCATGTTTCCATACATGTTTGTCTTAGTTCTATCAGCCGCCCAGCCGTTCCCCCCCCCCTCCCACCCTCTCTGTGCTTGCTATCTCATTTTTGTGTTTCTTTAGTGTTTCTGATCCAAGACCTCCTATTTTCCCTGTCGCCTTAACCCGTATCACTACTTTAAATTCGTCCTACACTGTGCTAATTTTTGAAACACTGTGTTGATAGTGAAGTACTCCTCTTTCTAATCTCTCAAGTGGTTGTTGAACACCTCTTCTTGTAGGGCTTCCGCTCTCAGGCACCATGTAGGTATCCGGTGCCGATGGGGTTTCGTCTGATGTGAACATGTAGCCTATGCATGTATGTATCGCATGGGGAGCTGAGAAGTGCGAGTAGCCTTGTTCAGCTCTGTCTCTCTCTTGCCTTATGTATACCAGTCGTGGGTTTTGCAGCAGGCCACTGAGGGTTTTGGCCGGCGGCGCCGGTTTCCTATACTTTGTGTCTGTTCTATCCAGCTCAGGATTGAGGGTGCGAAAGTCTCCTCCACACACCCCTTTTGCCCCCCTGTATTTGGACAGCCTCGAATATAATGATCTGAAGAACACTGTGGTGTCATGGTTTGGGGCGTATGTGTTTATAAAACAGACTTCTCTATTCTCCCACCATCCATGCACAACAATCATTCTTCCTTCGTCATCTTTCTTGAAACCTGACAACTGAAAAGGGGCTGTCGGGGCTATCAAGACTATAACCCCTCTTGCATATGCTGAAAAAGATGAGCCATACAATTTACCTCCCCATTTGCTGGCTAGTGTAGCCTGTCTATCTTCTGTCAGGTGTGTTTCTTGCAACATTGCTACTTGGATGCCTTTCCTAGTCAAGTAAGTTTGGATCTGCAGTCTCTTAATATAATTATTTAGGCCTCTCATGTTCCAGGTAAGTATATTCACACCCTTACCTCCCACCATAATGATTCGCATTTGGGCTCTCAAAGTCCCACCGCACTACCATGCCTATTCGGACCTCAATGTGCGTTGGTTCCCCGCTAGTCCTTGCACTCCTTTGGTCAAATTTACCGTGATATTTCACTATTGTGCGATTCTCGCCCAGTGCCCTATATTCATGGTTCCACTTGTATGGTAACTTAACTGTTACTCCCCATATGTCTCCCTCCCCTACCTTCTCCACCACCCTTCCAGCTTCAACAACAACTCAACCAAACTGTACTAAACCAAATAACGGCGCAGCAGTAGTGTTACCGCTCAGGCCCAGCTGCTTCTCTTGTTCCTGTCTTCCCCTCCATCGGCAACATGCAGCAGCCTGACGTCTTGAAACTGACATCCAAAGATTCAACTTGAGTATGTGGCCGTAGTCAGGGCTCTTGCCCGGTGGGCACCTGTTGTTGTTGCAGTGTCCCTGCTTCTTGTGCTCCTCATTACTTCTCACTTTGTCTGTTTGCCTTCACATTGAGAGCCATTGCATGTGCAGTGGTCCTCTGGGTGAGATGTATGTTTCGCTCGGGATCGCCTCACTATGGAGCGCCGTCACTTCTGTGCGCAAGTTGAGGTATGCCCTTTGTATCCATCCAAGCTTGCACTTCTCTCGTAATGTCGAAGAAGAGCAACCTTCCACTGTGTAGTATGTTCATTTTGGCAGGGTATATTAACAGATAGCATAAGTTTGCTCTTCTCAGCCGCTCTTTGGTTGGGCCAAACAGTGCTCTTCGCCTTTGGACCAGAGCAGTGTAGTCTGTATATATTGCTAGTTTCGAGGATCCACTCGTAATGGTTCCCCACTTTCCTGGAAAAAGCAAGGACCTTCTCCCTGTCCATGTAGTTCAGGATTTTGGCAATAATCAGTCTTGGATGAGCACCCGGTGGGGGCTTCTTCGTCAGCGGCCTGTGTGCCCTTTCAACTGTGAATCCTTTGCTTAGCGCACTTGGGCCTACTTCCTGCTGCTGCATGTTCTCTATTCTGTAGGACCTCTCCCCTCCTCCCCTTCAGGGAGTCCGAGTATTCTTGTATTATTCTTGCAGGCTCTCCCTTCTGCGTCCTCTGCGCGGTGCCCCAATGCTTTACCCTTATCAATCAGGTTGTCCACTTGGGTTCGGGTGTTGGCTATGTTTGTCATGTTGTCCTGCACTTGCTGTTCCGCTGTGTCTAGTCGATCCGCCAGCACCCATACGTCTTGTCGCAGAAGGCCCACATCCACTATGACTGCATCAATTTTGTACTCCAATGCTGTCTTCAGTGATATGCTATGGCCGCCAGTATCTGACCTTCTTCTTGCATAGTCACCTGCTGTGTGGAGGCTGTCCCTGCTTGCTTTCCTTGCTGATTCGGCTGTTGTCTTTGTTCTGTGCATAGGCCTCTAAGACGGTTTGTCGGCCTTTCCCTTTCCGTCCTTTCTCTACCATTTAGGAGCAGTACGCGTAACGGGCTGTTCTGATTGCTGGAGGTCACTTTTCTCTGGGTCACCCCGGACTGTGTTCCTCCATCTGCCTGCTTTCCGCTGCTGGGGTCTCGATCTTTCTGTGTGTGCACCTGCTAGCACATTCACAGGACTATAGGTGTTGTCGTGACCCCACAGTGCCTCCACTCCTCCAGAATCTAGTCTGCTTGCCCTTTGTACAGCTAGCTCGCTTACTGTTTCTTCCGTTGCTCGCACCGGTGTCTTATTGCGGGTGCAGCCGTCAAGCGTGGCACCAGGTAGGGCCAGTGAGAGTGGTAGGCAGTCTTCCCTCTGTTGTCCAATGAGTCTGTGTGTGTAAGTGCTATTCGCCGGTGCTGCTGTGTGTCGGAGCTAGTCCTCACTATTGTGCCTGGGTTCTTATTGGTCTGGGTCGCCGTTACTCGGTCTTCCAGTGGCCTTGGGTCAGGTAGTTCCAGGTCCCTTGGCCTTAACGCGGCCAATGGTCATTCCATGTGTTAGGTTAGAATTGGTGCGGTCACACTGTGTGAGACTACACAACACTTATCTGCTTAGTATTAGGTAACCCACCTTTTGGTATAGGTCTGTACTACACCAGTTGGTAGTGTGACTGAGCAGCCAGGCCCATCTCAAGAGTGGTAAATGGGAGCTGTAGAGCTCTAGCAATGAAATTTGTCTATAGAAGTAACACTTACACTCACGGTTTCTGTTATAAATAGTTATTTATTTAACTGAAAGTTTTAAATGAGCATTCTCTAAAAGGGCAATTTGTTTAACAATGAAAAAATGTTTAACAAATACTGCTCAGAATCAGCACACGTTAGTGGGTATGCTTCTTACACAATTCCTACACCGTGAGGTGACTTCAATCACAAGGACTACTTTGCAGATTATGAGGTTGCAGAAAGGAAAGGTTTAAGGAAGGAAAAGGGTTAAACAGGTTCTGAGTAAATATGAAGACACTTAAATCTTCCAATGACATCTAGACAATCCTTTCCCAGCAATAACAGTTGAAAACAAGCTACCACCTATGAGGGACAAACAATATCAGTGAATGGGCTAGAAGAGTCTGCAGGGAGCCAGGACAGCCAAAGTTGATTTGAAACAGCCTATGGAGCTGAGGCACTTCTTAGAATCTTAGAGTCTTGCACAAAGTTAGAGAGTTTGTTAGAAAATAACTTGTAGGGTCACAAACTGTGAAGCCTGTGGAAGGAGATTTGGAATCTACTCTAAAGGTAAGTCAGTGCAATTCTCAACTGAGAAATGCACAGCTAAAAGACGATGAGGTAAGTATCCCAAGTCTAAACAGTACCTCTGGTTTAAAGAAGAGTGGACCAGCTGGATTCTGTCCTGTTACAGCGGTGCAGATCCTGTGTTCCTGAGCTTCAGTCATGGGGACAAGGAGTACGTCTGGAGGGCTCCTGCAGCGGTAGTTTGGGGGTTGTCGGCAGCTACGGGCTCTTTTTGGTTCAGTGGCACTTCGCGGGTTCAGCGCTTAGTAAACAGCACTGTCATGGATCCTGGATACCGGCTGGGCTTCCTTCACCCCTTTGGCCCTGCACTCTGGTGAAGGGCCTCGAGCTATGGTCGTCCTGCTTCTGGAGGGTCCTTAGGAGACTTCTGGAGCTTCTGGCTGGATTTCAGAAGTTGCACTCGACTACGGATTTCTCGACCCCTGGCACTTGGTTCTTAAAGCAGCGAAGAACTACAGCCAGTCAGAGAAGAGGGTCCAGTGGAGTTTGTGTCCTTGTTAGTTGGTCTGACTAACCCAAGGGAAGAAGTTGCCCTGTCAGATTGAAAAAGGAGTTTTAGCACAGCAGCAGGGATTCACCAGGCAATTCAAAGGTCCAGGAGGATGCAGCAAGCTTTGTTCACGGTTTCTTTATCTGGTATTACTCCCAGTGGTCGACTCTGCCTCTAGTCTCAAAACCCTTGCCTTTTAAGCAGGATTCTCCCACTCATGCACAGCCTAGGCTGTCAATCACACAGCAGGGTGGCTGTCCTGAAAGGACAGTCAGCTAGCCAATCGGGACTGGTTGCATTCAGACACTCCTCGAGACAAAGGACATTAGAATTTCGGAAACCTCCCTAACATCCTGCCTTTCCAGACACACTGGAGCTAAAGGCGGACTTCAGGGCTGAAGCCTGTTAAAGGCAAAATGAACAAAGTGATCAAACCTGGCTCAACGCACATAAAACCCAAGAAAGACCTCACAAACAGAAAATGGCGACAAAAGAAGACCACAGCCGTTTTGTCAAAATGGTCAGCCATGAGTGCTGCACTGCAGCTGAGGATTCAGCCTGCAGTAGAAAAGCACAATGGTAGTACAATTAAATCACTGCCAGCAGCCATTTGGACCCCCCAGCACCTCACATTTGATGGTGTGTGCTGGGCCTACAAAGAGAAAAGGTAAGTAAAACCAATTTCACTTTACTATTTTTGGGAACAGTAGTTCATACAAGAAAAGGTATTTAAACCTTATGACAAATCTAAAGGATATCTCTTTGACACTGCACTGAAGGTGCTTTGTGTCACCATACAAAAACTAGATGCCTATGGAGTTTGTCATACTTCAAAAACAGACGAAACACATAATCCAAATCAGAACAAAACACATGAGAGAGTGATAAAAAAAGGTCCCACTCCAGGGTTAAAATGAAAAAGTCCTAAAGTCCAGCTAAAAGGCTGAGGGCCTTTAAGGTTGAAGGGAATTAGCACAGAAATTAGATTTCTCCCTAACACCTTGGACTCGGGGCAGCTTGAAAGCTTCTTCGTACTTAGTGTTGGGTAACACCTGTTATGCAGTTAGGCTGCCCTTCATTTTTCCAATGTGCTCAGCCACGCCATGTTCGGCGCTCTGCACTCCCCTGCCTTCCCGACACCTAGGAGGCCGGAGAGGGGCCCGGGAGGAGGTCCAGTTTGCCCCCTTTGTGCCTTCTGCGTACGCAGCAGCTCGGGACTGGTTACCGCAGTTGAGGACGCTCTTGCCACCAGCTTACCGGGGGTCTGTTGAGCACGCTGGCAGGGCGCTCACTATGGGGTCTGCTCTCCCATCCCACAGCCATCTGTCTCCGATTCGTCAGGGCTTTGCCTCACTTGCTGTGCTCATTCTGTGTTGTGCCTGCCATCTTGGGGGATTTTCGTACAAACTCACAGGGTCAGTAACTTCGCCAGCGCAGCTCTACTGCCTGCGGTTTCACTCTCTGTCTGCTCTTGCTCCATTCCTCTTCAGGTGGGTGCAATTTGTGGGCTAAACGTTCTCATGCAGCGTTGTAATCTTGGTTAGTTGGAGGAACTTCCAGGAGCTAACGAGAGGAGCTGCTTACTCCATGGCTGCAGGCCACGCCCCATCCCCCTAGACTTAATTATGTATTTACTGTGTTGCCACTTAAACCAGTGTGTTTATTTTGGAAACTATTAAAAAATCCAGTGGACAAACATTAAAGGTGCAAGCTACTAGTTAGCAATAAAAAAGTCCCTCACCACCTTGATTCTGTACATACACACAACACACTGTTTCTTACTTGACAAGAGTCAAATATCACTAGTCAATGGCTAGTGGCGAGCACACGTTTTGGACCCTGATGAAATCCATCATAGCAGTTATACTGGATGATGTTAGACACAGTTTGAGTAGAGCACCATGCATATGCTTCCTGCAGTGGCTTTGGGCTTCCTGATATGGCCATCTATTGGTTGACTCGTCAATTAGCATATTGGTTTTCTGTTCCTGATACTGTACCTGCTAATATTTGCATGGGGAAACACATGCTAGGGAATTTAGCTGATCATAAATCCTTATATAGCAATATTATTCGCGAAACGCATCAACCTTTTTTAAAAAAATAAAACCTTTTGTTAGTCTGGAATACATACTTTCTGACATTGATTCATAGATGCATCTTGAAGCCTCATCATAGCATAATCGGGGTTAAAATTGGGAGTAAAACATTTGCTTACTACTCTTGATTTTTTTTTTTAGGAAAGTCTGCTCATGTGATGAGTAGGATGGAGTGCTTCAGACATTTTGAAATCACTCAGTAGTTGGGGTGACCTTCTTTCAATGTTCTATTCCTGCATGATTGACGATTTATATTTCAGCAGCGTTTCCTCCACCATTAAGAGTAAATGGGAAGTTGAGGTAAATACTCAGCACACTGATGGTCACTGGTCTAGAAAAGCATCTAGTCCTAATAACAGTATAAGGGAATCTAGACACCACGTGTGCAAAGAAGGACTTTGCATGGGTGGCATTGTTCTCGTCTGACCTTAAATTATTATCCAATGATCTTAGTTGGTGTTGTTCAAATATGCATTGGTAGGTTTGGCATATATTTTGGGATTGTCCAATGTTGTCTCAATACTGATCCAATGTTTGGCTGAAAATGAATAGTACAACAGAAGATTTGACCTCAAAACTGCGGAGTTGCTTTACCTCAGGGGTAACGTTTTCAAGTAGCACATTACTAGGCAGATAATAAAGTTACTTGCATGCTGCATTCTCCACGTGCAAAGTGCACGCCTTTCTTACTCTCCAAGAATGAATTATGTCAATCTCTCGTTTTTTTTAGAGAATTTTCAGGCCAGTTTACTTCATGGCTTTTCTGGATATAGTAAACATAATAAACGTGTGTACATTGATAGCTCTGGTAACCATACTTCGAAATTGTAAGAAACTGCTGGCACTACATTTCAACCTTGGTTAGATGTTTTGGCTAATATGAACGCCTTATTTAAGGAGTCAGTGGGCCTCATTACAAATCCTGGTGGCCCGGGATGTCAGGCGGCGGGAACTGTAAGTCCTCATTCCCGTGGGGTCCATTAGGACTCCACTGGAATGGGGACACGGAATCACCAGCATCGCTTCTAATGGTGGCAGTGTTTCTGTGAAAACCATGCCCGCAGGGGCCGGTGCTCCTTGCAGGTCCCCTGCAGACATTCTCGTAGTCTGGTGGTCCGGAAAGGGTGCTGGTACTGGTGGTCCGGAAAGGGTGCTGGTACGTTGCTACCGGCACCCTTATTTTCTGATTTAATGTAGATGAGTATTTGCGGAAAGTAAAACCTCTGATACAGCTGGGTTGATGTTGAATATTTAATCTGGATGAATTTATATATTCTAGTGGAACAGAGAGGGCCTTTTTTAATACCCGTTTCTCTCTTGGAGTTTGATCTATTTATAGGGGCATGCGTTCTTTTGTTTTGCAAGTGTTTTGTTAAATAGATGTATAGATCACTGATGCTACCTTTTTGAAGTTCAAACCGTGAACATAAGAACTTGTATTTATCGCATTGGTTCTGTAAGGCTTAAGCTGATGCACAAAGCTGATAACACTTGCACTTTACCTTATTATTTCTCTTTTGAAAAGGAGATGTTTTCATCTAGATCTATTTGATTGGTCTATGTTCGATATTATGGGGATAGCTCGTTCGTATATGATTACTGAATACTTACATTCTGTTTGAGATATAAAGACCTGTTGATGTAATCTCTTATCTATTTTAATTTGTCCTTGTGCCTTTATGAATTGTGTATTCTTCCTAATTTCTGGAATATAAAGGAGTATTAAAAACTTGCCATTTCCTTCCCCTTGAGCGCCATGGGAATGGATTGAATGCCGTAGCAGGTCATAGCGCTCCTGCCCACCGTCAAATAATGCAGGTAAGGTCAGGAAATACCTTCTGTCCATCATACGGCAAAGGAGGAGAGAAAGAGGGCATCGCGGTTTCACACATGTTCACCCCCTGGCAATTCTGCTGCCCCCTTGTGTCCTTTATGTTGAAAGTGTGTGCGGGCTTAAAGGGCAAAACGATGTTTTCTTGCTGTGGGGTTTTTCAGTTTTGGTAAGGACGTTTTTAAGGAATGTATCTCATTATGCAATATTAACTGCATGGAGTATTTCTCGGGAATACTGCATGAGGAGAATACCCCATGAGCAGTGAAAAGGGTGGCAAGAGAAATGATGCCTGTTTTTGCTGTCATCACTCGACTCCTAATAATAGCCTAAACCAGAAGGGCTACCACATGAGCTTAATAACCTATTCAGAATTAATCCATCCAATGTCTTAGAGCAGAAATAGCACAGTGCTATATAAAACCATAGGAGCTTCATAACAAGATGTGTTGGAAACACACCGTGTATTGTATTGCTCATAATACATCTAATAGCATTACAAACATGTCATATAGCAGTGTAAGATAAACGAATAATCAATAACACGACCTCCATATATTCTACATGTCATTTGAAGACTTTTAATGGCGACCTTTTAGAGCCTTTGCCCGTCACTGTTTAGTGAAGGGCAAAGGCCATGAGTTCACACTCCTCTGGGGAGTGAGGCTAAACAAGCAGAATGTTGGAATATCCAAATATGGAGGTTGACGTCAGAATATGGAACTTGCGGTGCAATAGAGCTGTCCAGCCAGTGATCTGGACTAAAGCATACAGTACTGGCATGAAGTCTCCAGACCAGCCTTGCATCAGTTTGGCATCGCTCTGGCACGGGATAATAAGACGACACTTACATTGGCCCTCATAGCCTGTCTCCACTTGTCCCTCCGACAAGTAAGACACGAGACACTGCGATTGGGCCACAGAGCCAGCGTCTTCATCACAGACACTCTGCGGGGATATTGAATTAATGAGGGAAGACGCACTGTAAATGAAGCCAGTCTCGTCAAGGAACACAGTTGCTAGCAGATGTTCAACCTTTGTAGCAATATATGCAACAGAGTTTGTTGAAGTTGAAAGGAATTTGAAATCACGACGAGTGGGCATCTTCTTTGCACAGATTTCAATTTGCATTAGTTAACCCTTTGCATTTCAGGTTACCACCTGTTGGAAGAGTCACAGGCAACATCATGGTGATAAAGGGTGATGGTGTGCTGTTGTTAGTATTCACTATGGCATTTTAGCACTGTTCAGTGGAAGTTTGCATCCTCTCCTTCCAAACATTTAATTGAGGGTATAATTCTCACTGTTGGTTCTCCTGCTCCTCTTTGGTGATTCCCAGCTCTCCCGCCTTTTGAGCAGAGACATCCAGTTAAGTTGTTTCTCCTGCTGTTTTAGATGTTGATCACAAACTCCTTTTCACAACCACAGAAATGGAAGGGTCATATTTCAACTGATGCTTTTGTCCCCAGCCTGTTTGACACTTCAGAGGCAGCACAACCAAACCTTTTTTCCTGAGGCCCCCAGGACAGGAGGGCACAGGATTACTTAGTGTCCTCCAGCTCCAAGATCTCTTATGTATGGCGTATATATACCTAAAGGGTTAACAGTGATCTTTATAAATCTCTCGAGTATATTCTGTTCACTAGTTTGTCTTTCTTTTTGCCTTTTAGAGTCAGGCCTGCTATACACCATGAGTGGCGTTCGGCAGTCAGAAGGGACCATCGAGGTAGATGGGCAAGCCTTATTCTACCGGCAGGCAGAGCCAGACGTGGGGAAACCAGCGTTAAGTGTCCTGCTGCTCCATGGTATCCGCTTCTCCTCTGAGACCTGGCAAACCCTGAAGACACTCTCCATACTGGCAGAAGCGGGATACCGAGCAGTTGCCATTGATTTGCCAGGTACAGTTGCGATCCTGACACATAGGATGGGTAGGGGAAGAATGTCCAGGCGATGGACATGCGCAGAGAGGTGTTGGGTTTTGCCGCTGATGAAGTTCTGGGAGCCGGAGTAGCCATGTTCACTTGTTGCATTTAGTAGTTGACTGGATCTGGAGGTTGCTCAGCATTGCTGCTGCCCAGGCTGGTGGAGGTTGCTTGTGTTCATTACAAAATGGCCGAATATCGGGTGTAACGTAACAAACCTATCTTTGTACTGGGAAGCCCCACAGCTTCAAAAACAAAATGTGGTCAACTTTTTTCTGCGCTCAGTTGAATGTCTTCAACTTGTGCCGAACATGTTGCTAATTTCCGAGTCTGACAGCAGTGCCATTGAGCCTAATCCATGGCATTAAATGGCTTCGAAATTGGGTCACGTGAGATATGTGGGAGTATGTCTGTGTTCTAGAATGAGCTGCAAGCACTTATTGTTGAAGTCTTCCCCTAGATTCGTTCCGTTCTGTGGAAATATGATTGTGTCCTTTGAATTGAGTTTCAGTTGCTGGTAGACCTTGGAAAATGCATTGATTATTTTGAGATTCCGGATTAGTCCACTGGAAAAGAACAAATTTTAACTCTGAATTTCATGGTTCTAAAATGATCTTTGAAAGTGATCTCTGTCTTGAAATGTGTTTGCAGGGTTGGGCAATTCTAAAGAAGCGACAGCACCAGCTCCTATTGGCCAGCCTGCACCAGGCAGTTTCCTTAAGGTGGTCTTGGAAGCACTGAAGCTAGACTCGGCTGTGCTGATCAGCCCATCTCTCAGTGGCATGTACTCACTTCCCTTCCTCATGCAGCATGGTGAGATGGTGAAGGCCTATGTCCCTGTGGCACCCATCTGCACGGACAAGTTTACAGCTGAGCAGTATGCGGCAGTTCAGGTAGGTAGAGCAGTGTTTATCAGTTTTGGGTGGTTCAATGACTTAGAAATGTTCTTCATTCTTCATTCGAGGTCCATATAAGACTGCCTGTCTAAAATTTAAATGGCCTTTCCCTTTGATGGAGTCAACATCTCTTTCCCTCTTCTGATTTTGTACAGTTGTACAATGTTGAAGAACAGTCTAGTAATGAGTGAACAGATTACTGGTAATGGCATAGGTAAGTTCAGTTGAGTCAGGTTACTATGAGTGGAATATGCTAATAACATTGAGGAATGTTTATGTGTGCAGCCGGGTTAGTGACAGCGTAGCAGTCCAGAGGCAGTGAGGCAGGCTAACAAGAGGGGAACACTTGGCAGCAAGGCAGTAGATTTTGGGACTGTGAACCTGAGGACAAAGAGCAAATATGATACGGAAAAAATAATGTGACCGGTCAGAAGCATGTAATGATGCATGTAAAGCCTCACAAAACCTCTTTTCGGAGTGCTCCTAATACAGGATGTAATGCAACCGGTGGTAATCCTTTTGGAATGCTTCCCCAAAGCTTAGGAACTTCCTTTCATCAGCAATCCACAATGACATTGACCATCAGAGGTTGCAGGGACACCATTCCTTCATCGATTGGCACCAAGAAGCCTCTTGACAAATGTCTGTGCTTTACTAATAGACTCACAAATACAGTATATGCAGGCAACTTTCTGCTGATACTTTTACTGCCGTCTTTCTTTTAAATTCCTCCGTCTTTCTATTCCTCTTTTCTTCACGCCTCTCTTTTTCAGTCTTTCATCCTCATGCCTCTTATTTTCATACTCGTTTTGTCTGCCTCTTATCCCCCTTTGATTCTTCCTAACACTACCTCCCCTTTTCTTCCTTATCTTAACTTCTTATTATCCTTTATTATGCCTCTCATTCTTAACCCACGCCTTTATCCCAGCAACTCCCTGTGATTCATCCCTAATCAGGAATCGAGGGAGGAGGGTGTTTTCCTGGACTCAATAACTTGACCTCTTTATTAATCCCTAGTTGCACACAGTCATGATCACTCGTAGCATTTCAGTGCAGTTTGGTTCTTTATTGATTGAGAGATAAATGTATTTTGATAACACTGTATGTCACAATGGTTACATCTGCCCATACTACCGGATTGGTAGATGTAACTATTGCCCCAACTTCAAATCCTTTAAAATGTTCTGTCAGTGGAGATCACGTCAGTGGAGGTATTGTACCACTTATGTGAAATTCATTCGCTGATTGAATCTGGCAGTTCAGGTATATCCCAAGTACCCATGTAAGATGATAAATGTCAATCGTCAGCATTGAACTGCTGTACCTCTTTACATGTTATTGCATGTGGTCTCTGTCTTCATCCCATGTTTGGGCTCTCGGGAGGTCCGCTGGAGCAGCCACATCAGAGTGCTGATCAGCCTTGGCCAATGCGGTGCCAGTGCACTGATGGCATGGAATCAATTGAATGGCCATTCTTACGGGTATATTTGGCATTTCGATTATTTTGAATCGGATATTGAAACAATTTTAAATGATAGGAGTTAACTGTATACCATCTTCATGGATAATACACATTAGCAAATACATGCTCTCTGCCTTTAACACATCAAGGATATGAGATCAATATGCCCCCCCCAGTGTCTGTAACATAGGAAACATTTGACAGAATCAACAGTTCTGTCATTGAAAAAAATTACAAAATCGGACAGATCCTCAAATCATCCTCCAGCACACACCGCCCGCCCTTCACACTAGTATGCACAATTCTCTACACTCTGTCTCTCTCTCTCCCTCAGAACTCCTAAACTGCTCACCTCCCTCAAATTCTTACTCTGACAATATAATCCCAGCCTCCAACATTAAACAATTTTCATTCCCAGACGCCCTTAAGGCTGCTCTCATACAACCTCTTTTGAAAAATAAACGGCCCTAGACCCAGACAACCTAGACAACTTCTTGCCCATATTGAAACTCCCATTTTCTTTTTTTTTTTATCTTGGAAATGGTAGTCGCTACACAACAACACACCGGAATCAAACGAATACACTGTTTGACTAATTAAGGGATTCAGCCACTTCTCCCCAGGGAGGTGCAATATTCCCCATAGGGGAGACGGCAAGTGGGACCTCGAGGGAGACACTCCCCCTATGGTGACAAGTACTCCCGTTTCGATGACAAACTCCCTTTTCACGTCCTCAGAAACCTACCAATAACATACCAGTGGACAGAAAACCAGACTCCTCTTACATCTACCATTGTGATCTTCCTGCATAAGATACGAAGAGTAAGGTTACAACAAACATTGAGTCAATATCTGCTAACTACTGTGGCAAAGAAACCCAAGCAGTTGTATGAATATAGCTCTGACACAGAGAAATGGTAATTAACTCTTTCTATGTGTGTTTTATGTACCTGAAGGTTTTACACTGAATACAAGTTGTTTGACTGACTGACAAAGAAAGGACTATTATGACGATCTGGGGAAGCCCCAGAGCTCCATCATAAAAGCGGGACGAGTAAGAGAATGTCAGAGAGAAGCGTTGGGAGCTTCAAAGCAGCTGTCCGAAGGAAGCTGAGAGACTGGAAAGAAGGCTGTGTCCCGAGGTGGAGGTGAAACCTGGGAACCAGAGCCTTAATCTTTCCTCCTTGATAGACAGGGTAATTGGAACCAGCAAGGTTGCCTTAAGTTCCAGGAGGGACACAAAAAAGAAACAGAGGGACAACAGGCTACCGAGAGCCTGCAAGGTTACCTTTTAGTCCCAGGATGGGCATACGAGGAAACCAGAGCATTGACGGGCTAGAGAGAGTCCATGAAGGAAAGCTTAGTCCGCTAAGAGACTCATGCAGAGGGAGAGGTGACCGGACTAGGGAAAGAGAAATATGTACCCGACACCTTCCATCGAGAAGCACGACGGAAGGTGCCAGAAAGGGAAGCTGAACTGCATGCATGGAGCATCCTGACAAGCCAGAAAGTACCCAAGAAAGAGAATGCCGATCCGGTGATGCAGCCCGACAACAAGAGAGGTAACTGGGAGAGTGGGAGACCCGGTGGGGAAAAGCCAGTGATAATGATTGGCAGATAAATAATTATGAGACTGGGAAAAACTTGTATAACGATTGGAGTAATCTTCCTCATCACAGTGCAGAACAAAATAATATAAAAAGAAAGAGCCAGTATGGGTCCTATAATACTTGTCCCAGTAGGAACTTAAGTAAACGAGAGATTGTAAATCATTACTGGGGCCATCCCACTTGTCCCAGTGAGAGAAGGTGAATCAGGGACTGAATTGTTACTGGGTAATCCTACTCATCACATTGACAGAGAAAGTAAACAAGAGACTGTGAATCATTGTTGGGGCCATCCTATTAGTCCCAGCGAGAGAGTGGAGAATCAAGAAACAGTCAAGCGGTATCGGGGCTATCATAATTGTCCCAGTGAGTGAGGATTCAAGAAAGTGGGAAGCATTCAGGGACACAACCTACTCGTCCCAGTGAATGGTACAACATTAAGAAGAGTGAGAATCATAAAGTGACTCAGACTACTCGTCCCAGTGAATGTGAATACATCAAGAAGAGTGAGAATTACACAGGAGAGCGGAATGCTTGTCTCAGTGATTGTTGAAATAAGTAGAGTGAGACATTTTCAGGAACTCCACCCATTTGTCCCAGTGAATAGAAAGCCTGCAAAGGGAGTGAAACGGGTCAGTGGGTACATTACACAGATCCCAGTGTGAATACAGGGATACCACAAGGGATAGCCAGTAGTAATCCAGGAGCTATGGAATTTTGAGGAACTGGTGTCAGAAAAAGAACAGTTCTCATTAATAAGTGAGAGGAGCTGACTAAATAAACATTCAGAGGCCTGTGCACCTAGAGAGAGTAACTTCAGAGATGAAACGGAAATAAAGAAAGAGATGTGGAGAAATACCTCGAAAGAACTGAACAAACTGGTACAGGAAATAGCAAGAAGCTATTTGAAAATTCTATACTGACAAGTACTTGCTGGCAAAGCAATCACAGGAGAAGGGAGTCATTCTCCTGGATTGCAGTTATTTAGTAGAAGTGGGGGCAAGGGTCAGTAAGGATTGGCTTTTGGACGGGGGACAGACTTGCTTTGGACTTTAAACCAGACGACGAGCACCCTAGTTAAGTTGTGTTAGGTAGGGGAAGTCCTTAGAATAGGGAAAGTTAGGTATTTTCTTTGTTTCAATAAACATCCTTTAAAATGGAAACTATTGGTCTGCCTCCTTCTTCTGACCTACCACTACTTCCTGCACGACTATCAGTCAGGGTTACTCCTCAAGTGTAGCATCCAGACAGTAACAGTCCAGGTGTTGGATGATGCACTCAATCATGAATAAGGGTGATTCATTCCTCCTCCTTGTCCTTGACCTCTTGGCTGCATTAGACCCTGTCGACCACCACATTACCCTCTGCCTCCTAGCCAGCAGTAATGGGATTCACTGGCACTGTCGAAAATTGGAACACCAGGCTGTCCAGATAAACATGTTCATTATCCAACTCCCAATATCCTGTGGAGTCCCCCAAGGGTTCAGCCTCTCACTGATTTTCTTTAACCTTTATATGGTGCCTTTTGGCATTGTGGCGAACGAGAAGGAGAGGGAATCGAGAATAACCTGTTAAATGTGATTAATGAACGTAAGGGGAAAATGTCTCCCTGTCTCTACTGCTATGAAGCATTTCCCTACCTATAAAATAAACTAAGGGTGCTTGTCAGTCATCAACAAACAGCACCAGTCCCCAGTCCAGTCCTGAGTCCATAACCTATCTGCTATCTAGCCCTACCACTGTATACAAACGACATCAAAATGAGCCCAAGTGATGGCCTCCTCACTCAGGTTTCTTGGGCCAATGTTCAGAGGATGTCACTCTGCAGCTAGTTTTCACAAACAGTTCAAAAATAAAATGGGTTTTCGCTTATCTTTAAATGAAATGTTTCTAGTCTTTTGAAATGTGGGAAAGATTTCCTTATCCTTTTCCCACCTATTTATTGGCCTTTATAGCTTGGCCCACTTGCTCTGACCCTTCAGTTTCACTTCTCTTTGGATTTCCCAAATGTCTCTTTGGAGAAATATCAGGATCCCCTTGGTTGAATCCTCCAAATTTGTCTTGGGAGGATGGCTCGGGGGCAACTTGCTCGACTTGGAAGCAAGACGAGTACAACAGGTTCGATCCCCGGGTCTGTGCTTAGAAACCTTATTATGCACGTTATAAATAACCTATCATATCATATCCTTGGGGTTTCCCAAATGTCTCTTGGCTTTATATTATAACCTCCTTGCTGGAATCCTCCAGATTCCCTTCGATTTCCCAAATGTCTCTTATTTCTCTTGGGCCTTTCAGACCCTTTTTGCTTGCTGTGTTTAAGTGTTGTGTTGGCTTCAATATTCCTATCACATATTCATCTCTCTGGTTTCTTAAGCTCCGGTGACCTTCCTCCTCTCTGTTCGTGGGGTTCCGTTCCCAACCCTCCACCCTGGGCAACTCTGGTACTTTCTTTATTTAGTGGGGTTGTGGCCTTTTGCCTCACTTCTCAGTGCTGTTGGGCCGTAAGTGTCTCCTTCTCGAATGTTGCCTGACACGACAGACTCCTTGATTTCTTGTTTTCAGAATTGAGGAGTCTTTCCTCTGTTCCCTCTTTGTCTTGCAACTGTTTTTCATGTCCCTGACCCACCACGGCTGCACCGGGGTCAAGCCACCAAGGAAGACAGCTTTCCCATCTCTGTTTCTTGTTCAGCTGAGTTGCCTCCAAAGGCGTCTGCTTCTCAGATACTGCCCGGCATTGCAGACTCCTTGGCGACCGTATCCAGAACGGAGGATTCTTTCCTTTGTTCTCTCCTGGTCTTGGCCTTGTTTCTCGGGTCCCTGACCCACCCCGTGTGGTCACGCCACCAATTAGGACCGTTCACCCGTAACCATCTCTCGTACGAAGGCGTCGCCTCTCTCAGCGACAGTCTCCTGCGTCTTTGCATCCTCGGTTCTCTTCCACACTACCGCAGACTCCACGGTCTAGCACAGCTCTGCCCCTCCAGGATGTTTGTATGCTACTATTTGCTAATGGTAATGCTGGAGTTCAGACGAGAATCCTACACATAGGCGAGCCTCAGCGTAGGATTCTCCTCCCTCCATTCACGATTCTTCATTTCTATATCCACGCTCACATACATCAAAGGGGCATGTTGCTGTACGTTCACGACTGACTTCAACTGCCCTGCAGCATTACCTTTAGCCAATATCAGAAACGTGATGTCAGTCTTGATTGCAGGCCATATAGTTGTACCATTAGTTTCTTCTATTCCCATAGAGGCAGAAATGTTGTTCTTTTAATATGGAGTTCCTTAAAGGAATGAGAGTCCTTGTCCCACAGAGGGGAGTCGGTCCTAGTGAGGTTCTGCTTTCCCTTGCATCCTCTTCAAAGATCCCGATATAGCCATCCACCAATAAACTGATGCAACTCAGTTGTACATGGGAGTAAAAAGCCTAAAAAACATTAGTCCTCTCCACGATTACCTCGCCTTCATCCAGTCCTGGATGTCGACTGCCTACCACAAACTCAATCCCTGCAAGACTGAATTTGTCCTCATTGGTCCCAACCGCTAAACAACTCGTCGACTCCATGATTTGCGCCTCAAAGCACTCCATCCCCAAAATCTTGAATTCAGCAAAATCCTTAAGTTTCACCATCAACAGCAGCCTGTCCTTCCAGAAACACATAGCCAACAAGGTCCAAACGGCCTGGCTCCAAATCTCCACCCTTCGAAAATCAAACCCTTCTTCCTGCTGAAAGACTTGGGGACTCTAATTCAGCCCCCGTGGTCTCCCACATCGATGAGGGAAAATGCCCTCCTAACTGAGCTCCTAGCCACTCACTTAACTCCAGTAAAAGTAGTCCACCATGGTGCAGCGTGCCTTACGCAGACAGTTCACTGATTACCCCCGTCCTATGCAAACTACACTTGTGTCCTCTCCAAACCAGGATAATATTCAAGGCTGCATTTTCGTCTAAAAAGCAGTCACGAGTAGAACACCAGCTTACTGTGAGAAGCCTGAGGATCTTCTCACTTCTACTCCCTCCCCTATGCAGGTGGCCAGGGAAAGGCCATTTCTTGTGGATCCTGCCTTTGGGCCGGACAAGCATCACCCGGATGGAGGGTCCTCGGAGATTGGAGGTGGAATGCCCTTAGGTGACACACAGTATTCCACATCCTCGTTTCCGAAAGAAACCCCTATCCTAGAAGTGGTTATGGGATATTGTTCATCTTGTTCCCTGGTTTCTAAGAAAGGTAGGAGACATTATCCCACCAGACGCGTTAAACAGAGGAAGAGACGGAGTAGGGATGAGATACTTTGGAACAAATTACGGTGTCCCCCTTATCCTCAGGATAACCAATCTAACCTTTCCCTGACCTTTTCATTATAAGAGTGTTCCACTTCATTCCCCCTTTAAGATGCCTAACAGTACTGAGACGAGGAAGAAACAACTGGGAGCTATGAGGTTTACCTCCTTTTCCCATTCAAGAACTGGGACGAAGAAGATGCCTGGAGGTTAGGCATGTCCCACTGATTTAGTTAATAGTGGTCAAGTAAGTCCGCTAATATAAACCCCTGACTCGCAACGGCAGCCTGTTAGCCCAACACAGGTGTATAAAAGATGGAGCTGCTGGAACAGAAGGAGGCAGGAGAATGAAAGTAGAAGCTGTGCAGGAGCGAGAGAAGCAGAGATGCCAGTACGCCAAACAAGACCCTGGTAGTCCTGCTGGATGGTGAATGCAGACCGGCGATCCCACCGAGCGCAAGGCAGACAGCAGGCGCTGCCAGAGGGCGAAGGTGAAGCTCTGCATAGCAGCCGGCGAGTGCGAAGTGGAGTGCCCAGCTATTTGGCTTTCCCTTGGAAGGAGAAAAACAGAGAAAAGGAGCTGCCGAGACCGGGTAAGTGTCAGGAATACTTAAAATACCCGGGGTGCTCGAAGGAGACGGGGAATACAGTAACGGTGAAATAAATTAGTGCAGTCAAGTTCATTGAATAAAGTTGCTTTTATTACTTAATACAATAGTTATATCTACCCATCTGGTTACTTTTATTGAATACCGAACTGAATGAAACAAGCGAAAGGAACTTTATTGAATACTGTATTGCATGAAAGAAGCAAGGTGGCATTTATTTGAACACAGAATTGAAAGAAAGAAGCAAAGGTGCACTTGATTAAGTAAAAGCAACATCTATGACAAACTGAACTACTTATCTGAGTAGGATATGAAGTAAATAAAGAATAAAGTAGAATCCAGATTAAGGAACAACACATCTGGTAAAGTTGTGAAGTTGCACTTTAGGATACTGCTTGTTGAGCCAAATACTGTACTTTGAAAGAAACCTAGAAGTTCCTGGTTGCATGACCTGTAATGGGTGGACCGTGTGGTCTGAAACTGCTCCAACACCAGAGAACTACTATTTGTGAAACAAAGGATGATGGAAAAGTGAATGCTAAGTTCCTGTTTATGTGACCTGTAATGGGTGAACTTTGTGGTCTAAAACTGGGCTTAGACCAGAGAACCTTTATATGCCAACAAGGAAGTTTGCTATGGTGAAAGCGAGAAATCAACTATTGATTAACATCAGACTTGGGGAAGGAAACCCTGAGTTCTCCAGCTTGAAATCTGGCATGGATTCACATGCTCATACGAAGTCCAGTTGAAAGACAAAGCTTCAAGATATTTGTTTTTGGTGTTGACATTAAGCTTAGGGAAGGATTGCCCAAGTTTTGGTGCCCTGGAAGTGTTATCCTGGAACTGTGTTGAACTTGGGGAAGTTCACCTTGACCTTCACAAAGGTATAAAACTGTATTTCTTCTAATGTTCAAAGGAAGATAAATTGGACTTTGTAGTGAACTTGGTGACATTTGGGAAAAGAAGCTGAAGAGTAAGCCAGAGCTGGAAATGACTCAGAACTTTGTTTGGGACACTATTTCCGTTATGGTTGACGTCCCTATTGTTTTATAGCAGTTGTGAGGGCAAATATAGGATTTGGACACAGACTTTTAAGTTGAACTTACTGACACAGACTTTCCTTAGCTTCTTTAGGTAGGGAATACCTCTTTAGCATAGGGGAAGTTGGGCCTTTCTCCATCCTGTACTTTTCTTTAATAAAATACTATTGTTCAACGTTGAATCCCTTGTCTGTGTCTCCTTCCAAGATGCCAAGCGCACAATACATGGCAGCTAAGCTCCACACATCTGGTGGCACATGCTCCTCGCTCAGCAACCGGTTCAAATCACAATTCCTCCGCAAAGAGAGGACCGGCAAACAATCATTCTCTTGTCACACACCCACTCTCTGGAACTCGTATTTTACCAAAACTAATCCAAATGCACGGTTGGAAATTCATATCCATTGAGCAGGAGTTAAAACTACCTCTTGTGTGTCTGGCATCACCCTGTAGGCAGGAGCTACTGGAGGGGAACCGGGAGCTACCAGCGGGTGCTACTTTTACTTTTTGCACATTATGTATGATTCATTGTGTTTAGATGTGTGTTAGAAGTGTCCTATTTCTTCTTTACAAAACATTCTCAAATACATAAGGTTTATATCAAATATCTGTGTTTGTACGGCACTAGTTGGTCTGTGGAGCCCAACGTATCTCCTGGCAACTGTTGGTTTCAGGCAAACCAGGCTCTCCTAGGCTAGAAGCAGGAGCAAAATAGCTCCAAGCAATGTCGAGCCCTGTAATGGACGCACAGCTTTCCCTGGGAAGGAGGAAAACAGAGACACACAGCTCCTAGTACAGTACTGTGCTGCTGTTAAAAGACGTCAGCCCAAACCCTGGGTACCCACATCCTGCATGGTGGTTTGCTGCTCTTGAGCTAGGTCTGCGGTTTAAACAATACAATGAAAAAAATAAAAAATAACTGAACACATGTAATGTAGAAACTACATCCGATTCAGAAAAATGTAGTTTCGATATAATTTTGGGCTTTTTTTGTGGAACAAACACATTATTATTTTTAACTTTGCTTTCAAAGCCTTATTGGGTATTCAAGATGAAGTTAATCAAAGCCCTCTAAAGGGACTGCATTCCAAAGCCACCCCAAAGTCTAGGCACTGGTCCTTCTAGGAGCCCCTGGTTGTTTTTGATTTTAGTCATGAGCTTGAACAGGAAAACACTTGGATCACGTAAAATATTTTGTTGACTTTTACAATTTTGTATGTGTTTTATCAGAATCACAAAATAATTGAAAGATCAAGGAATGTACACACAAAATACACTTCTAATATAGTTGCATGGAAAGAAAGATAGAGAGCAAGACTCCGGCTCTCTATCTGAGAGCCATCCCACCAACAACAAGGTGGTGGACCGGCGGGCTGGAGAGCAGGTATCCCCCACGCCCATCGGAAGCACGGACCCACCGTCACGAGAAGGAGGAGACCACCACCAAAGGAGCGACAGCCCCACCCAGGAGAGAAGACTGCAGAACAGCAGGGATGCAGTGTCTGAGCCATAGAGGGGTATGGCAGTTGAATTCCACAGCGAGCCATGGGAAGCTCAGAATCCCCTAACTCTGTGAAGAAGCCTGCTTGCGACCTATAAAAAGGGGAAGCAGTATCCCTCACAACCAAAGGGACTCGTAGAAAGCAGAGCTAGAACTAGAACAGAATACCCCTCAAGTGGGTGTAGGTCAAAGTGAGCAAAAGCGAAGGACTTGAGTGGGGTCTAGGTGAACATGCTAGTTTGCTCACTAGAGATATGTAGTCAAGACACAGAGCTCTGAGTCAACCCAATAATCCAAGCTATTTAGAAAAAGTAAAGGACTTTAATTCAGCACTGGGACGCAGAATCCATAGGTCCACACGTTACCACCTGAAATGGCCCCAAACGATAAGGTGAACTGGCCCCAAAGGGGGGAGCCAAAAGAGCTACCAAAATTACCCTCAATGCTACACAACCTACTAAAGCAAGGGGGAAGTACACTTGTAAATATTGAGTGTATGCAAGGGCTGAGCCGCCTGCCCTGTTAATTTGAATCAAACAACTTTTGAGAATTGTCGTGATTAAGATCTACAAAGGTTTAAAACGAAGATCTCCGTTATTTTTCCGTGGATTATAAAAGACTGTGAAGAGACCAGACAAGATGAGTAATTTCAACTTTATAAAAGAACATGTTTAGATTTAGATTTGTGTTGGAACTGTGATGAGAAGCAAACGCCTGGAAGCTGAAAAGAACATTTCAAGGTACATTTAGTGGAAGGGGGCCAAGCACCAACGAACAACCAGGAGTATTCATCTGTATTTCTTTTTGTTTTTCTTTTTTTAGTGGTAAGGCCAATTAGGTAGTTTAGGTTTGGACAGAGGACAGTATTGTGTCATGTAAGACGCCCCGATGAACACCTTTTTCATATTCACTTTATTAGATGGAGAACTCCTCGAAGCAATGGGGCTAGATGAGGCATTTTCTTTCTTCTGTTAATAAAACTCGCATGTTAAACAAGTCCTGTTGTGCAGGTCCTACCGCCGGCCCACAACAGTCCCTCCTTTCTTTGCCAGAACCTGGTTAGGTTATGTCCCTACGGACATCTGGGATCAGCTAATGTTCTGGCACAGCACATTTTTAGATGGTGTGTAAAGAAAAGCATTGTTAACATTCACTGCACAAATATTGAAACTCGCCCCCTCACTTCAGGGCCTTTCATGATAAGGTTAGGAAGCAGTTTAAAATCTTGCTCTTCCCAATGGTGACTCTGTCTGAATACTGCAAAACAGAGGGGGATCTGGGAAACTCTACCAGCACGAACACAGCCCATTGACTTGTTCTTGGGTGGATGGCCCCTGGGAGAGTCTCAACCAAGTCCTTAGCTCACTGTTCTTTACACAGAGAGGAAATGTCCCCGCATATCAGTCTTTGTCCTGCTCATGGGCAGTCCAGCACCGAAATGCTAGAGAGGCACAGCTTCACCTCACTGATGATGCCCACCAAGGCTGAAACACGTGTATGGGGTTGCTGTGGTACTCTTGTTCAGAGGAGAATTGCCTAGCATTTCGGTGCTGGACTGCCCCTGGACAGGACAAAGACTGATATGCGGGGACATGTCTTCTCTGTGAAAAGAACAGTGAGCTAAAGACTTGGTTGAGACTCTCCTAGGGGCCATCCACCGAAGAACAATTCAATGGGCTGTGTTCGTGCTGGTAGAGAGTTTCCCAGGCCCCCCCCCTTGTTTTGCTATCTGAATACTGCCTCACTCTTGCTTCTTATATGCAGCACCAAGTGGGCCAGTTCCTGATAAACCTGCACTTGATGTATACATTTACTCCACATTCGTTCATGCACATAGACCCCTTGAGGTGCTGCCAATATGCTGGTATAGACAATGCATAATGCATTTACTTTACTGTAAAAAGTGGGGGGGGGGGGCACTTGCGCACATACACATCTCACACTTTCACATAGCTCTACCTCATGCATACCAGATATCTACACAGCAGCACATCCGCCATTTAATGTACACTCGCAACTCTCAAAGCACAGACATTCTGCTAAGCTGGCACTAAAATGTCAGCATAGAACCATTCTCACAAAGATACATGCATCACTCACTACCATACACCGTCAGCCTATCAGTGTGTAAAAACAATTCACCGTAAAACTTTGCATTCACATACAAGTGTATATATCCCAGGAGATGTGCAAAGCTGCACACATCTGTGCACCTTTCCCATCCATAACACCTCTGGTATACCCAGAAATTCATTCACCAGCAGACAGATTTCATACACTCTTCACTAGTGGCTAACTGACAAACACACACCACTAAATTGACCGCACTTAACAGAGAAACTACAAGTTTTTATTTCACTAACAGATAAACAGTCTAATCTCAGTTGTAAGTAGCACAACATGTTGGCATTTGTAAAGGAAGGACAATTGTTATATTATTCAAGAAGGGAGTTCTGTATCATGGCGCTATCTCATGCCTCATTCACCAGTGGTTGCTGGGAAACATAAGGAGAAGCGAATGTAAACATGTTATGATGGCAGGCAGGAAAAAAAAGGTTCGCTTGAGAGGGGGAGAAAGAGACGAGGATGTGAAGGGAGCTCCTTGGGGGTCTTTGGGCAGAACCTATCTTCAACAATAAATACAATTTACAATAGACGAAGCTTACCTCAAATCAATGGGGCTTCAACAAGTGGCGATTGTTCATGTTTGTATGTCTGTCACAGCCTATGTCTCTGTATGCAAATCACAATTTATTAAGTAATCCAGAAAGTGTATAATGACATAGCATTACATAGAATGGGTCTGATAACCTTGAGGCAGAGTGGTGCTTTGCAGCAGCCAGCCTGCTAGGGGCACTAAAGTACTTTCCCTGCCCCAGTTCACTTTCAACAGACATATTTTTGACGCTGGAATTTGAATCTATGCATGCCATCTTTTTTTAATTGTAGCTTTAAATATTAAGTTAAATACCCAAGGAGTCATTGTGCGAATGGTACAATCTATTGCTGTATTTCCAAGAAAATGTACAATCATTATGCTCTGGTCACTTGCCTTATACTTTTAAATAAAAGTTCTTATATTTAAAAAAACAAAAAAAAAACAAGTGGCGATGAGTTTGCAGCACCACAGACCCCTAGCAATCCCCGGTGCGACCGGGTGCGTCATCCTCTGAGTCAAATACTCATTCAGTCAAGCAGATGTCTCTCTCGGCGGTCATCGGTAGGCAGTGTGGTGTCCGGCGCAAGCAGAGCAGAGAGGCGTGACAGCCGAGGAAAGGAGCGGTTCAGGCTAGTGCTGAGCACCACGGTTGTTGCAGAGAGAAGTATCTGAGACTCCCGCTGTGCCAAGTAAGTGGCTTCACAATATGTGGCTGCTGCGGCTGCGTTCGAGAATGAAGGGTGGTAGGGCAGTCGAGGGGACAGGCGCTGGATGCACCACAGATGTTAGGAAACACCGAAGATATACTTGGTTTTTCTGCCAACCTGAAAAGACGCCAAACAATGTTTTGTGGTAGAATAACGGACAATAATGCAGTGGTATAACCCATCATAGGCAGATCTGTATCAACTTGACTGGTGATGCCACCAGAGGGAAGACAATGAATAAAAGAACAGCGGCTTGGCCAGACGGCGATCCAGGCACAGGGGAGGCCCTAATGCAGGCAAGGGATAGGATAGTGACGATGGTCATGGAGTTATGCACTAGAAAAACTGATTTGGCAAAAATATCGAATTGTAAACAAAATAAGGGCGATTATCACCTTTTTAGATAGACTGTACTATTTAGATAGACTGTACTTAGTGTTCACTCTGCAGTCAGTATTGCAAAACCAGAAAATACAGAGCAGGAGGATATAGCCAACTCTTTTGTTGCAGGATGCTCACGCAATTACAGATGCATCTTAAAAACTTGTGCGTATGATGGCAGACTAAGCCATTAGCGGAGTTAGTGGCTGTGGCATATCATTGCGTCGCTTGCCAAGATCAGAGAAACGAGAAGTCTGATAATAAACGTATGACATACAGATGCATAGTCTACAGGAACAGGTGCAGGGACCGCAGAAGGGAACGGCTAACTTTCAGGGGAATCGTGTGAGGAGGCGGCCGACCTAGAGGCGGAGGTCAAATGGCCTGGCAGGCATATCCGAACCCGCAGGGAGCATACGGGGGGGGGTAGCTTCAGCGACTGAGACAACCGGGACAGTTTGACCAGCAACAAGCATGGCGAAGACAGGGCTATCGGGGGGCAGAGGAATTGGAATAACCAGCAGGTCCTAGAGCTGAGGTACCAAACCCGTTGATTTGCAATTATTGTAAGCAGGAGGGACATTGGAAAAATGAATGTCCATTCAGACCACAAGCAAGGCAACAGCTGCCAGGGGGAACTGACCCAGGTAATACACAAATGCAACTACAGGGAGGACCGGTGTAGGGACCAACCGTGCCCATGGGCCAGATTTCTCAGTTCCCAAATCCCCATGTTGTTATCCCGGAGACACCACATGGGCAAGGGGTACCTCTAATTGGGTATTGACAATCGGAAGGGGAACGGACTCTGGAAGCACTGATGTTACCAATTGATCAGGAGGTAGGTTCAGGGAATGTATTGTGGCGACTTCCATGGCGCATTTAGCCTTTGCCTGCACGCGCTGTAGTCTCCACACGGCCAGCTCTCCTGTGGGCATGACAGCCAAGAGGGCATTCTTTGAATCCGTCCTCGTGGCTGACACAGATGCAGGGAAGATGTCGTTGGGAGAGAGTGATGAAAAAAGCACCAGCGCGGTTCGCTGCTTTGACCTAAAGCTAATTAAGATCTTTAAAACTTTGCTGGTCTCGTCTGGATTCTTCAGGTGCCCTGCAAACCTCAACATTTTGGCGATGAACTGGAGAAAAAAAAACTTGATTTGTGATTCAACGCTGTCCTCTAGTGGCAAAGTCCAGTAATACGCACTGCTAAAAAATAATAAAGAATAAAAGCTGCAATACCGGCATCATTGGTGCTCCAGTTTTGATGTGAGTACAGTCAGTGTTGCAGCGGTACCTTAAGGTCTTTTACTTCGGTCCAGAGAGGTACCTTTATAAGTGGCCACCTCAATACATTTTAAATAAACCTAAAAGGTTATGGAGGCCTCTATTCAAGCACCCCCACCCATCCAGCCCACTACAGAAGAACCCAGGATACTATGGGTACAATGGAAAAAGATATTTGACACATACTTGATAGCAATTCGAGAGAAGAGTTTTGATGAAGAAAGAAAGAAGGGTTTTTTTCTGAACTGCCTGGGGGTGGAAGGAAGAGGGATTTTTGAAACTCCTCCACTTCCTGTGGGGGGAGGTGATGGCAAAGCACTGGATGTTTTATCAGGTGACAGAACAAGACTTAAAGGAGCATTTTGGCACTAGCATTAACGTGGTGATGAAGCGTCACCTGTTCTTTTTCCCCCAAAAAGAAACAAATGAGAACATGAGTTTTATTGTGGCAGCTTTGAGAGGAGTGATCTGGGATTGTCTATTTGGCACCCTCGCAGACAGTCTCTTCAGAGACCTTATTGTACCTTGCACCAAAGATAAAGTTACAAGGAAGTTTTTTTAATGATCAGGGACCTGACATTAGGTCAAGCCAGAAGCATGTTAAAATGTGCAGAACATGCAGCAGCATATTCAATGACATTGGCGATCACATCAAAGTGTGAAGTGCACATGTGGATACGAAGCGTAACAGGGAAGGAGGGAATTTGGCAAAGAATAACAAACAAAGGACATTTCAGAGACAACCGCCTAATTAACAAAAGGGGGGCAGGATTGTATGTTATGCATGTGGAGATGGTGGTCACATTTCCACACGTGAGTTTTGTCCTCTAAAAAATGTTGCATGCAGTAAATGCAAGAAACGTGGCCATGTAACAGAAATGTAGAAGAATGACAAGTATGCAAATGATGCGCGGAATACAAATGATGACATGCAATTCATGCAAGATGAAGTAGTTGATTCCATGATAGCTACAGTTGATCAACATGATGTGTAGGCACTGTGGTGCAATGTGCGAATTGAAGGCCATGATGGTTGACTCTGGGTCAAAGTACACTGCGATTGATGCAAACACCTTTGAGAATTTGGGGTATAAGATGACAGAATTGCAGGACCCGGAAATACACCCAAGAGGGTATGTGGATATACCAGTAATGATTTTAGGGTCAGAGATTGTGGAAATTGAATTCAAAGTCAGAGCTTCTCAAGGAAGGTTGTATGTAGCAGACAAAGGTGTTTCCCTTTTTAAACTGGAAGGAGCAGAGAGCCTTAAGAATTGTATTAAACCCGAATGCGCATGAACCTGTAATGTTGGTGGAAGGTGATTTGAGCAGTGAATTCATAGATGTTTTCAAGGACAAAATTGGCTATTTTAAAGGTTTTCAGCATACATAGAATCCTTCTAAAGAGGGGAACAAAGGCTGGATTTCACAAAGTGAGGGCAGTAGCATTAATGCTTAAGGAGAAGCCCAAGTCTGAACAAGATATATTGTGTAAGGCAGAAATTGTTCAACCTATTGAAACAGCAGAGTGGGCATAGTCTATAGTGATAGTGAAAAAAGCTGATTGAGTAATCTGCATGTGTGTAAAATTCCGCTCCTTGAACAGCAGCATATTGGTGAACCGACACCCACTACCTAGAGTACAGAAAACCATGGGGCAAGATATTTTACAACAATAGACTTGTCGAGTGCATGCCATCAAATTGAATTACCGGATTCAAGAGGTCTCACTTCATGAATAACACAGTTTGGAGCTTATAGGTTCAGGAGGATGACATGTGCCTTCGACTCTGCTGCTTCTGTATTTCAGCGTGTAATAGAATTTTTGTTTGCAGGGATGGAAAATGTAAGATGTTTTAGGATGATATTTTGATATTCACGTCAGATTCTGAACAGCCAGATAAATGTGTACGAAAAGTTTTGTCTGCCCTCCAGCAAGCAGGTTTAATGGTAAAGATAGAAAAGTGCAGGTTTAAAGTAAATGAAGTGTCATATTTGTGGCATGTGATCAATGAGTGTGACGTTAGGGCAAAGACGGATCTGGTGGAAGCCTTGGTCAAAACCCCTGTATCACACGACAAAGACACCCTGGGAGCATTCCTAGGACTGGCGGAGTACTACTCAAAATATGTGGAAAGCTTTGCTACGTTGAGTGCTCCGTTGAGGGGACCAAGGGTGGCAGGTGTTGGTGTCCCGCTCCGGGGAGGACTTCTGTTCCACTTTGCTGCTTGGCCATGCCCCTTCCCCTCCTTACCTGTAGTGGATCTTCCGGCCAGGGCCGAAGCCTGCCAGGGATCAAGGGCAGTGGGTGTTGGCGTACCACAGGGAGTTTGTGTGCCGTGGGGGCACCCTCCTGTTACTTCCCTGTTGGATGAAGGCTCTGGAGTCTGCCCTTGCTCCCTGATGCTGGAGGGGCCTACTGCCGTAGTAAGAGGGCAATAAGGAAGATAACTTTCTTTTTTCATAGCACTTTCACTCCAAGCACAGCAACTTGCTGGCTTGTTTTTCCCCTGTCAGTAACATCGCTTAAACCCAGCCCAACCAAACAGTCGGTCAGACACGTTCAAGGCCAGGGGCTGCCTGTCTGTCTGTTCGACTGGTTTGAGAGATTATTCTCTACACCGTCATGTCTCACCATGCCGGCGTCATTTGGCAAAGAAAATGGGGAGAATCATCTACCTTCAACTACGCTCTCACATGGCCCGAGCCTGGCCAAGGGCCTGAACTAAGCACCAAGCCGAAATGTTTACGAATACAGAAAAGGAGGAATTTCCAACAATGTTGAAACCTTATTTGCTTTCGGTGACGCCCATATGGTGATCAATGGAATCCAGCAGTTCTTGGGTGGCCCGGGGGAGGGAGATCCCATTTCATCTGCTATTGACAACAATGTTTCTGCACCAGACCCCCAGCTGTGTATTTTAGTTGCCCAGTCAGGTGCTGATTGCTTTGCCTCGCTGGGTGAGGGAGAGCGAGAGGGGGGGGGGGTCTCCTACTAATCATCGTACTGAGCAACCTATCCGGATTCAATTGATGCCCAAGGAGGGACTTCCTTGCCTCTCTGACCCAACTGTTTTGCCCCCCTCCCCCGTTTGCCTTATCACCGTGGGTGGGCAGACCGAAGCCTCGGAGGTCCCCCAACTCGTGCCAGATTGGAGAGGGGGAGGCCAGTGTTCTTTGCTGTCCAGAGGATGGTTGGTAAGAGGAGGGCTGGACTTAACTAACTACCCTGAGTGGAAAGCCGGTTGAGCTAGCACCCCAAGACCCTGGCCCAATGATTGTAGGGAAGGATGTTGATTTTAGGGGGTGGTCCGGCATTGGACCAATGGCCCAAAATTACCTTCCACAGACAAATGTGGCTGGCCCAGTTGCTATTTCAGCGGTTACATCAGCACTTAAGTGGAAAGAGGGGAGAGTGCTGGGGGGCAAGGTGTGTTGCTGCAATTGCAGCTTAGTCCTGGTCAACCATTCCCTAATAATAAAGAAGCTGCTTCTGTCTCGAACTACAGTTATCAGCAAAGGAGCAATGGCAGGGGTGAACTCCACCATCCAGGGAGAAGACGTGCACGTTAAATGTAATGGTATCAATCCGGAATCTCAAACGTACCCAAATTGCTCCACCGAAGAAACTTGCCTAACCCTGCCTAAACCTATACAGGACAACCATGGATCTAGAGGTAGGCCCACCCATGTGAGAACCCAAGGGTGGGAGGGGTCATCTTGCATTTAAACGCCACTCAATCGTGTTCCAATGGAGCCCGTGAATCACGATGTCCCCCTCAGACGGGAGACTGAGAATCCACACCATTCCCCAGCCAAGGACAAAAGGCCCTCGGCTGTGAACTACAGGGGCATGTCCCTTTGTGAACAGGGAACACATTGTCGAATGCACTACATTCTGCAAAATGGGTGTGGACACGACTGATTCTGTCAAACTGGAATTTTGCCATCCTGGAGTCACAAGAGACATAGTGAGAGCCTATAGGTCACGTATCTGCCCAGTTAGTAGTGTAATTGAATTGTGTCCACACCCCAGGGTTTCTGGGTTACAGGGGCTCGTCCTGTCATGCGAAAATGCTATCCATTTGCGGGGGTGGAATGACCAAAGAGTTATTTCTTGGTGCCGAGCGAGAAACCAATGTGTGCTAATGTTTTTAATTGTCTGCACAGTCTGTGGAGGCTCACGGAAATATGACTTTCGGGACTCCCCTGTCACTGTGACATAATCTCTGGATGGTGTAAAGGATGGAAATGTTTTGTATCGAATATTTGTGATGTGTACATGTTCATGGCTTCGCGGCTAATAAATGTATGTTATGATGAAAAAGAATGTCACTTTTACATGGGCTGAAAGGAAGGACCGGGCTCTAGAGAGTATCGAGTAGGGGATTGTCAGTGCTCCTGAACTAGGAATGGTCGATCCTTGTAAGAACACAGTGCTTGCTGCAGACGCAAGCGGAGTGGGGCTGGGAACCATACTTGCGCAAATGAAGGCTAGGTAGAAGATCGTTATTGCATTTGCCATAAGGGCTTTACAAGGGGCAGAAAATCATGATAGAACATGAGGCGTTGGCTGATATTGTGCTGTGAACCATTTTAAATTCGTCCTGTGGGTAAACCCGTTTCTGATGAAAACAGAACACAAGCCTCTTGTTCGTGCATTAGTGGGGCATAACTGGTGTGTATCACCAAGAATAAACGGGTGGGCCCTGGCTCTACAAGTGTACAATTTCCCAATGGTGTATACTCCTGGGTTAACCAGCGTTGTTTCAGATTGCTTGTCCAGGCAACCCATAGAACAGGAACAGGGACTGCTGGTAGAACAGGAGGTAATGCTAGCACATGTAACACAGGGTGCAGTTTTAGAACCAGTGAAGTGGCTTGAGGAATGCGCCACAGACGTGGCGTGGAAAAGTTTGCAACTTGCTAGAGAAAGTGCGGCCAAAACACTCGTTGGGAGTGAGTGTTCAATTTGACCAGGTACGAAATGAGCTGTGGGTGGACGCTAACTTGTTCAGGGGTGAGCAAAAAGTACCTCCCAACGGAATGAGGGCAGGAATACTAGAGCTTGGTCATCAGGGACGTAACCTGACCAAAAGTAGAGTAAGAGAAACATACTGGTGGCCATGTATGGATTCAGATGTTGAACACATGGTAGTAGATTGTTTTCTCTTTGTGGTCAGTGGTAACACATGTTTCTGTGGAACCACCGTTAAATCCAGTTCAGATACCAATGCAGCCATGGGAGAAAATAGCATTGGTTAATATTGGTCCACTGCCTGAAAAATATTAAGCGAAGAAGTATATCGTTACATTAATTGATTACCACAGTAAATGGCTATATGTTGGTTGTGCTGAGGAGATCACTGCCGCGGCAGTGGTGGCGTTTCTTAACTGCATTTTTCAGAGAGCAGGTTTTCCATAAGTGATATTGACAGATAATGGGGTACGGTTCCAATCAAAGGTTTTTGCGAATTATCTGAATAGTGCAGGAGTGAGACATGAAACAACAGCTCTGTACTCTTCCAGGCAGAACGGGATTGTGGAAAAATTCAACAGAGTTATGAAAGGGATATTGCAATTGGCTTGCATGTCTAAATTAGAAGTGATGACAACTGTGAGGGATATGATCTGGGCTTACAGGACCACACCACATTCAGTAACGGGAGTCTCACCTTTTTGTATCCTTGGGGTGGGGGTGGCATTAGTGAATTGGCACCGGAATGGTTGGGCACATCGGGTCCAGTCAAGGTAAAATGTCAAGAGAGATACAAAAGGTTGTAAAAAGTAAAGAAACTGATAAATCGGGAACCGTTTCAAGCCAGAGATAAAGCAAGGATATGGAATTACAGGATAAGGGGGAAGGAGGTTCAGTATTTGTCGGGTACTAAAGGGTTCGTAAGATACTGGGTACTGTGGTTGTATTAGAAGATGGCACAAAGTAAGTGGAGTATGAATCAACTTTTCAACCACCATTAAGCAGAGGACGTAGTGTGTGACAGAGAGTATTTGAGAGACGCATGGATTTATGAGTATAGTGAAGGAAATACAAGAGTTTTAGAGCAGAGTATTGCAAGATCTGAGAATGATAAAGCAATGAACATCAGGGATGTGAGGCAGGGCACAATATCAGAGGAAATTAGAGACTGTTTTTTCTGGGAATGAGTTTGAACCAGTAGGTTCTGGAGCAAATGTGGAACCAATGACTTTGGTGGAGGATCCACCGATCAGAGAAGAGTCTACACCAAGCAGTGGCGGGAATGAAGGCGAGAGGGCGAGAGAACTTGGAAGAGTTTGAGATTATGGTGTGTTCTGTAAGGGAAGCATGGTATCACAAGAATGACACTGACACAAAACCTTTATTATATTCTTGGAGTTTGGAAAAACGTTGCCCTATAGCTATGATGGGAGTAGTCTCTTACCATCAAATAATAAAGAAGACACAGTCCTAGTCAGTCTGTGTCAAATCAAAATGTCATATACTAACAAAACCTCATGCCTGCCCTATCTCTTACACAAAAGGTGTGTAAAGACGAACGTATATGCAAAGGAAAGTCTGTGTTATAACATAAAGGATCAAGGTGGCTGAGTCAGCTCTTCTCCCCACTTTGGACAGCACGGGAGTAAGACGGCCCCCTTAAACAGGATGACACACTCGGGCTGAGGTTATCAAAAAAAGGCAGTTCAAAATGTGGGTTGAGGCTTGCTTGGCTTTCACGTTAGTCACTTATTCCAGCTTTCCAAAGGTTCTTTCACAGTTCAACAAAAGTTCACATAGGTCTCCCTCAGACCTCTCAAGGCATCAATAGTTGTTGTGTTGGCCTCCCTCTGACCTTTCAACCAAAGTGTACCTAATTCAACGTAGATCTCCCTCAGCCGGGCTCGGACCTCATAATCGCAGCACTTGCAGGGGTTCCCTTCCCCAAGCTTCATTCACATTCTTTAGGGGTTCCCTTCTCCTAACTTATTTCATGTTTCCAGTCTCCCTCATTGGGCTCGGACCTTTCACTGATGTTGAAGACTTTCGGATGTGCGAGGCTTCTACCAAAGACCTCTGCAGGACCACTTCAACTTTCACTTTAACCCTTAATGTTATTTGTCCCAATGTCTCTTGGTATTGGTAGTTCCATACCCCAATCAGAAAAGTCCAAAGAAATCTTCCTCATAAAGCAATCACCTTTTAACTTCCCCTTTCGCTGGGATTAATCTTGACCATTACGCATTTCAAAGTTTGTTCACTTTACCGCTTTATAACAAGATATCAAACTTTTTGCAGAGACTTTCGAGTGGGCTATTTCTTTTTCGCCGGACCACTCTGCTACTCTGTATCGCTGGCTTCACAGTTATCGGTAACTTAAAGGTTAAATTCTGGTTTGCTTTCATTCACGACTCCTCCGCATGCGCGTCAACCTTCAATTGTGAGATGCACTGTCGTGGTTTCGATCTTTCCTTGACACAAACCAGCCATTCATGTCTTTCGCTAACTCACTCGTTGTGTGCATTCCTTTCTTGCTTCTGCGGCTTTGCTTCACGAGCCAAGGTTGATACCACAGGTTTGGCCTCTCCTCCCCAACTCTGTTGTTCACCCGGGAGGGTCACTGGCGTCCTTGAAACACAATGCAGGCTTCTTGTCTGGGATTTGTCCTTCTTCGCGTCTCCACAGTTTCCTGGAGGAAATGACCTCCTGTAGGGAACGTCAGGGTTTCCCTACCCTTCGCTCTGGTCCCTTGATCAGTCGTCCTGCTCCAGTGGGTTTGCCTTCGCCCCGGAAGAACTGCTCCTTCTCGTGTCTCACCTTGCTCAGAGTGTGTCTCTATGTTCGTCCTTTTATCCATGTGGGGGGAGTTAATGGGTATCAGATGTATGTGATTAAGGTCACGTGCCTGACTTTGCCTGACCTTATTAGCGGGACATGTCCAATGAGATATGTAAGTGTTAGCCTCTTTACTCTCAGTCGTCCTCTTCCTTGGCCCTGTGTTTGTGTAGAAAGGGGGGTTGGCACGTTGGAGAATTCTATAAAATAGGATGGTGCATACCGTGTCTCGCCAGCGGTTGCCTCACCCCCACTCCCCAAAGATCCGCCCCCCCCCACCCAGATGATCCTCCCTCACTGGTCCACCCCCAGGGTCAGAATCCAAAGGTGATGGACGTGCTATGGCCACCTGAGAGAGGTCCCCAGGGACTAGCAAGTGAGACACCCTTTGGGTGCCAGTTGCATGAGGACTCTCTGTGGCGAGACAGGTAGGGTCGGTTAGTGGCTCCAAAAATATTGTTGCACCGAATAAATAGTATCATGGACATGCATATGTTGGTAGAGATAAAATGACCATGCTAGTGGGACAATCCTAGTTGCCACCAAAACTTACAACTATGGTTTAAGAATACTGTCAAAGGTGTGACATGTTTACAAAAAAATGTGGGAAGTGTGTGCCCATCACATCTCACTGCATTGCCCATTTGTGGGGCTACAAAATGATTTTCTCCAACTGCCAACATGGTGGCAATACCCACTAGTAATAGTGGACGTTTTATTAGGATGGGTGGAGGCGCACCCTTATAGAATGGAAGATGCAGTGACTGTCGCAGAAAATGTGATTCGGAAATGTGTTCCTAGAATTGTAATGCCGGTATGTATTAACAGTGATCAGGGAACTGATTTTGTTAATAATATTATCAAAACACTGTTGTCCACTTTGAAGGTTCAGCATAATTTGCAATGCTCTCACCCTTCTCAATCAGATATGGAGTATTGGAAAATACATTTTTCAAACTATGCCAAGAAATGGGGTTGAGGTGGCCACATGCCCTTCCACTAGTTCTTTTAGCATTAGAAGCACACCCTGCAGGAAAACTGGGCTGAGTCAGTGTAAACCCTGGTGACATTGTCCTGATAAAGGTCCATCAGAGAAAGATTGCTATAGCCCCAAGGTGAAAGGGGCCTTACCTGATCCTACTAACTCAGCTGTGAAGGTTCAGGGACGTGCAGCATGGGTGCATATAAGCCACTGCAAATGGGCGGTAGCCCCCGCAGTGTAGCTGCTATTATCTGGCTGATCTGTTTTTCTGTATTGTTTTATGCTGACGTAGTTTTAGGAGATCCTGATTCTATTGTACAAAGTATATTGGCAATGAAAAACATTATTAATGTTGTGACATGGGCAGATGTCAAGGCTTGGCCGTGGTCTAAGAAATGATGGATAATCCAGTGGCATGGAGGAGCTTGCGATCTATATGGATTATGGGACTGTGGAGTAGATGTTTGGTTAGGATTTATACCACAGCCAGCCGAGTGTTCTGCAGGGTTAGTACCATCTCCCTGTGTGGCTCTACCTAATGGACTCACCAATAGAAGAACCCACAAGGAAACCCCAACCTATCCTTAGAGATACTAGTACGGTTACTAATATACCTACTATGGTAATTGAAAAACAAGCCATTTTGTACCCTAAACTGTTTCTGATTTTCTATAGTTTTGTAACTCTGTTATCTTTAATAGGAGGAGAAATAAAATGATTTCAAAGATCATATATTGGTATGAGTGGTGAACTGGGACCACAGTAGGGACAACATGGACAGAACTTGGTGGTAATGGAAGCATGATTTCAGAAGTGGTGTACCGGCTGGTGGTGCCAGGCTATTGTGAGATGGAAGATCTCGGTGCTATAATAAGGAAAGAGAGGGGATAAAAAGTATGGTTGGAGTGTAACTTATTAACCATAGTGGATAGGTGTAACAGTACAAGTGTAGAGGCGGGCCCCTAATCACCTTAACCCAAAACGGGCCCACCTCTTAGAAGCGTGTGCACGTTTTGGACGTAATGCAAGTTTATTGTACAATCATCCGGGGAGCAGATAGATGACTATTGCGCCAAACTAACCCAAGTCTCACTGAACCACATACATTGACATATATATACATTTTTGCAACTGTTAAAACACTCCCATATATTTTGTTACAATCCACATCCAACATTTGATTAGACAACCCCTCTACAAAGAAATACCATCTTTCTCCAATTCTTCCATTCTCATTGACCACTTGTTATCTTAACTACTATCTTGAGATCCTATTCATAACACACCCCTTCTTGGGATTGGGATACCTACAACGGATGTACGGAGACAAGACTTTGAGGGGATATAAGGGAAGGCGAACTGGAGGCAGGTTGGATTATTAGTTTGGGCGGTGGGTTGCTAGGATGCTATCTGATACTGGTTGTAACCTGTTAATAAATGTAGTCTTTCGTTGTCCATTTCCGGTACAACTCCTAAATCCTTTTGTCTGATTTTGATTTCATAATGGTAAGGAAGCCTACAGGTAAGATAAGTGTGATGAAGTGCCTCCTGGAGGCAGCAGGTAAGTTCTCAAGAGGTTCCTTTATTAAGATGCAGGTTAAGTGAGGTCAGGAACAAGACAGGTACATGTCAGGATAAGAGGGTACAGGACAAGAGCCCACTTGCTCCCACCACCCAGGCTCACATATCTAACTTCCTGGGTGTAGAACCCCTTTTGCACACAAACATTCTCAACACTCTCTCAACATTCTCCCAAAGACATCACTCAGGCAGCCAGGAAGGCACGATACAAACACCTCCCTTCCTTCAACATTCAGATACGTTGCACCCCCACTATCTGCACACCGCAAGACATGGTGTTCATATCATATATACTTATGTTGCTACTGTAAGGAAGGCATGGTATCAAACCGTGAAGACAGACACAAGTGATCACAGTTCAAGGTTTTTGAACTTCAATGGGTTGATTGAACGCCTATCTAAGCCTAACTCTAAAGATGGGAGCAAGCTACGACTGTCAAATAAAAATAACGCAGTCCTAGTCAAGTCTGTCAAAATACAAGGGCCTCACTCCTTCAAGCCTGGACCCCTTTTTACCCACAATTTTCACAACTGGTCTCCCTCGTTCAGGCTCGGACCATGGATCTCCCTCATTCGGGCTCGGATCCTTTTAGCACAATATTCACATTTGGTCTCCCTCATTCGGGCTCGGACCATGCAATCTCACTTACTACGTTTTCCTCTTGATATCAAAAATCAAAGGCATTCGAATGTGCGATGGGTTTTGCCCAACTGTTGCAGGACCACTTCGATTCACTTCACAGAATGTTCTTACTTTCGTTTCTGCCACCTCTTGGCTGTATAACTTTACAGAAACCTTTGATTGAGCACCCACGCAGCGCCGGACCACTCTGTCACTGGTAGTGTATCTTTCCTTCTCCGAGTTCAAACATTCATCATCAATTTAGCTTTACTCTCGTCTTTCATTACACGTGTCTAAGAATGTGCGTTCCTCCACTCGTTTTACACTGTTGCCGCTCGCAACCTTGGTTTCAACACAGACCAGTCTTGCATCACCCTCTCCAACTCACTGGCTGTGTTGATCTCTCTGATGCTACTTTGTACTTTGTACTTGGAGTCAAGTCACAGGACGCCTCTGGTATCTCCGACACAGAATGCAGGATTCTTTGGTTTTCTGTTCTACAAAACAAGGGTTTTGAAAGTAACAGTTTCCTGTCTGAAAGGTCAAGGGTATTTCCGTCCTTGCAAGCCCTTCTTGGCTTGCCATCTTTCTCCCCTCGTTGAGCTGCCTTCTCAAAACTGCTGCTCCTTCGTTTGCTTTGCCTCGCTCAGAGTGTGCTCTCGTGCTCTGCCTTTTATCATTGTGGGGAAGTTTAATGGAAGTCAGGTGTGAGTGATTGTCAGTAATTGTCTGACTTCGCCTGACCATAGTCGCAGGGCATGTGAGGTACACTGCTCGGTGTGAGTCTGTTTTCTTCTCCCAGAGCAGGCTGTCCATGTGGAAGTGTTTCTGAAGGGAAAGGGGTGGAGGTAAATGTTCCCAAGTATCCTACCTTGTAGGATGGGGTAACGGTGTTACAGGGGGAGGGATAGATACCGTGACTCACCATCCAGTGGCCCTCTCCACGAAGACACCCCCCCACCCCCACCCTCCCGCATTGGTCGGCCCACAGGGTCTGGATCCAAAGGTGATGGCCGTGACCTGGCCACCTGAGAGATCCCTGGGAACTAGCGGCTGAGACACCGTCTGTTTTCTCACACCACCCACAGCACACCCGCCTCACCTGGCCAACATTCTAAACCAGGACAAGAGAACAAGATACAATGTATTCAAGGATGCCACCTTTGAATTCCAGGCCTGCCACGCCCGAGCACAACTAGCCCGACCGTGGGCAACCAAACCATACTAACTCCAAGCCACCATAGGAAAGCTGTGCACCTTTTACCTAGACCTGACACCGCAGGTCTCGAGCCTGCCACATTTGAGCACAAACCGCAAACTGCAGTGTGGGATACTCTGACAACTGCTCAACCAAACACTGAACTTCATGCTTAAAAGAACCAGCCACCAGCAAAGGTTAACCACATGCAGGAAAACACCTACCAGACACATAGCAAGAACCATTCAACCCACACACATACAAGATGCACAATCCTCTCCCTTCGTACTACACACAGATGTTACCATAAGGGAGAAAAAAATCACGGGGCATGCACAAGCTTGGATGTGATGGAACACCCTAACTTTGCCAACTAAAGAAAAGACAGAACTTGCTCCACATCCTTAACTGCTGGACAGGCAGTTCAGGATCCACAAAGTCTAACTCAATGAAAAAGTCACAGCAACCCAACATTCCTGCATCACTTGGCACACCCTATGTACATGCTGTGAGCACAACCGAACTCCAAAGATGTCACTTCAGTAAAACTCTTTGAAAGTGTCCCCTCCACAGAAGAAGGACCTACTCAACCTGAACAAGAGCTACTACCGAGCTCGCCATTTGAATTTCCCACAATGCCGGGACATGCAAACCAATATCGAACTGAATAGAGTAACGGTTGAGAGAAAATAAAAAAAGATCAAACTGGACCGGTCTCAAAATCAAAAATCTCTTAACAGCCCAAATTACACTCGCTACATTGAGCTCTGCCAGCATCACAGAACACCTCAAACTCCAAATGCATGTCTCTGCACCTACCATTTAAACCATTTACCACCAGAGATGTTCTTACCATACAGCAATAAGAGACGAGGTGCAAATCTTGCTCTAAAGGCTGTAAACACTGCAAACCACATATAGAGGTGGACATCTCAATACTTTTCTAGAAGTGTTGCCCTTTCCACTGTAACATCAGCTTAAACTACTTGATACTAAAAACTACATCTATACGATCACCAATCAACACAGGTGGATACCTGAACGCTCATTTTGGAGTGTTGTCTCTATTGCAATCCATAGCACAGCAACTTCCTCACCACTATAAATGTGATGTTGTCAGATTCATGTCGCACACAAACAACATGTACGAGCACCAACCACCTGGAGAAGGTGTAGTATACACCCAGCAACACACACACTTGAATACAACAATCAGTGTACATTAACCCATTCATGGCTCAAGATTTGGCAAAATGCTGAAGCAGATGCCACTTCACACTTGCTACAACTACCCGAAACTCTTTAAACCCTAAATACTTAAGGTGATAGGTTTTTGCTGTAAATCCTCATAATTGTCATTTAAAATAAACCTATTCACAAAACTTGTTAACATCCTCACAGCAATAATTGCACACATTTCAAGTTCATGCGTGAGCTTTTCCTAAGAATCCTTGTTGCACACAGCAACTCCACAGCTGCAAATTCTCATTATCAAATGTCATTCTAACATGAAAATGTACATATTATCACTAGGCATCACTTTAAATAACCACACATTCTATTAGGGCAGACTTGCGCATCAAGTTGAAATGTGTGCAATTATTGCTGTGCGGATGCGTTTTATTAATTGCTTTAGTGGACAGGTTTCCTCTACCCAATATGGGAGTGTTAGTGAGTCCAGTAGGCGAAGCAAAGGTGTTCAGTAGTCTAATGAAGGTGCATATTGAGCGCCAGACAGGGTGACACAATTACCTTGTGGGTGTGGGTCTGAGGGGTGTGGGCCAATGCACCCCCCATTGGGGACACATGGAGTCCCTGGAATATTGTGGCTAGCCCCAGGGGTCTACCTGGGAGGGGGGGGAAGCGAAGGAGACCCTTGTATATGACACATTATGGACAACAGGGGACTTGGTACGCGAACATGAGGGAAAACCACAGGCAAGGTACACTTCACAGGGGCACCGCAGGCAGAAAGCACCCCGTGAGTCATTTCTGAGCATGCTATCTGCATATCGCGGCCGAGGGAGGGTGGAAGCTGATGGCATCTCCAGCAGACCACAGTTGCTGGGAACAGCATCTGGGCGATACACTCAAAGCCAGCGAGCCAGTCCCATGGCAATAGAGAGAGAGCAGGGGCAATTGACCTAATCTAGAGATGCACTTACATTGCCCAAAGGCGCTTTCAAATCACCCCTTGGACGGGATGTATGGGAATATGGATGTGGGGGTGGAGGGACGGTTCAAGAAGAGCCAATCAGATCAGACGGTAAGTTTTGGTGTCCGCGGAACGTAACAAACTCCCGTAGTATATACAAGAAGGTCATCACCAAGCAGGTGACTGTCTCCCATCCCACTAGTACAGGGTGTCTCGTGTTCCTTCCTCCTTGGTGCTGGCCAATGGCAAATGAATAAAGACCCGAAGGTCAGCACAATGATGTCATTAATAATTGCAAATTGTTTGCGGTGAAAGGCAGGACGCAGTGTGGCACCACATCGGGAGGGGATGAGCCGGGAAGGGGCAGGATCATTTTGCTCCAATAATGTCTAGCTTTAGGGGTATGACAAAGTGTGACCAGTCAGCTCCATGGGAACAGAAGAGACAACTGCCAACTGCTGTGTGCGATGAGCCATTTTGTCGGCTCTCGTCAATCCGTTCTGTCCAACTGCGCTGCTTGATCTGTGCTCGGCCAGCTGTAATAAACAGCATCCCTTCTTGCCTGGCGTACGTTCCTTATTGGGATTAGTATTGGTAACGTATCTATTGTTTGCCCAGATAGACTGCGAGTACAGTACTTTGGTCTTGGCCTCCTCCTACCATCAGATTATACTCCACCCCAAATTGAGGGCAATCACTGCATAATTGCACCAGAAGGCACATTTCAGTTCAAGAGAATGCCTTTTGGTCTGTTTTGGCGACTGGTCTATTCCAGAGGATCGTGCACAAACTGTTGCTGGAAATACAAATATCACTTTCTGCTAGGATGATCTACTGATCGTGTGGGAGTGCCTAAAAGAACATTATGAGAGGCTAGTCATGGTATTGGGAATTCTCAAAGATGCGGGTCTTGCATTGAAGCGGGAGAAATGCACATTCAAGATAGATTCCATAATTACCTGGGGGCTGAGATTAACAACACGGGCTTAGAACCTATGAAGGAACTTGTAGATGCCATAGTGGATAGTGTGGTTGCCAAGGACAAACAGGAAATCATGTCACTTCCTGGTTTTGTGGAATATTATCTAAATGCATTCCATATTTTGCTGACAGGTGCAGCAACATAAGGACAATGTGCAAGGATGGTACGCAATGTTAATGGACAGAGACATGTGAAAAGGAGTTTTAAGGGCATACAAAGATGCTATAGTAAAGGCTACTGCCTTATCATGCTTTGATGTAGCGGACAACTGCATAGTAATAATTGAGGCCAGTGATGGATGGTTAGGGGCTTTTTTATTAGGGGGTATGGAAAAAGTAATTATGTTTGCTTCTTGTACCCTGAGAGGAGCAAAGGAGAAGCATTCAGTCAAAGAAAAAGAAGTTCTTAGTGTTTTCTGGGCGGTAGGAAATTTAAAGGGACTTTCTCATTAGGACTGATCCCAAGCTATTGGTGGGGATTTTCAACAATAAACGGTTAGAAAGGACTTCCGTAGGATACAAAAGTGTGTAATAGCCTTGCAAGGTCATGAGATGAAAGATATGTTGTAGCAGATTATTTTTCCAGGTATGGTATCCAGGTATGACACCAGGGGTGAAGTTGAAAACATAGAGGAGGAAGAAGAGCTGGATGCAGAGGATCAAGTACTTCTTATAACGAGGCAGATTGTCAGTGAGGAGGATTGTGGTCTGCTGAAAGACAGGATGAAATGAAGACACTGCTAACGTCCACCCGTGTTCAAGAAACCTGCAGGCCTTCACTGCTGCATGCCGCCAGCTACCCTCATCCTCTTTTTTGCTACACTTTTCCCATCACCCCTTCCCATTCCCAATTGCCTGTTTGTTGCGGCGGCACCCAACGCTGCTGCCGCAGCTGTTCCCTTTTCGCTTTTCTGGCAGCCATGGTAATAGAAGAGGGGCTCCATACGGAACCCCGCCTTCTGCAACTATGGCAGCCATTTTGGATAAGTATTTTCATTCATTGGGCCTGATCACGAGTTGGGTGGTAGTCCTTAAATGCAGCGATAACGGTGTTAATGCCTATTTAAGGGTCTGCCCAATCTCAAGTTTGGCGTGTGTACCCCCAGCTCTAAGCTCTAAGCTGGGGGTAAACACACCGGAAAAATGCCAATTTTTGGCGCAATTACCAGCGGCGGTATTACCACATGATAATTGCGATGAAAATTCACATGAATCGAACAGTTACCGGCCAACCTGTGATCCGGCGGTAATACCACTAGGAGGGTGGGCTCTAACGCAAATAAAGTTGGGCAGTATCCCATCCGGGATACTGTGAGAAACCTGAGAGTATTCTCCAAGTAGACCTCGAGAATCCCTTAATCAGGTAGCAAGGGGAGGGCTAGCGCTCTCAGATTCCAACTCTGGAGATGGACGAGCGAGGGAGGAACACCTGGGTAGGGGAGCTTGATGTTGTGTTCGGGGAAATACCCCAGGTGAGACGCTGTATCATAGCAGGGAAGGAGAGGACGAGATCCCTGAGACCTTTGTAGGTTGTACTACATCTGTCTTCCTTCCTCCCAATGAATCTCCCTTATCCAATTCCAATGACCCCTCCACATCTGGTAAATGCCCTAGGAGCCTAAACCCTGTTGCTCTCAAACTACAACTCTCAGAATCCCTGCTTTCCTGTTTCCTACCCAAATACTCCCCATCATTCTTCTCCACGTCCCTCTGATTCTTTCCCAAACTCCCGTCTACTTTGACAAAACACTACCATTACCACAATCCCCCCTGTTCATTTCACGATAATAATCGCAGCCATTACAGTTTGTTTCACAAATCCCACCAATCTCACCCTTCTGAGTTTATCAACCCCCCTAGTACGAGGGCTATAATTCCATATAACACCTTTTCCCCATCCTATCCTGTAGGATACATGCAAACTCTACCACCCCCCTTTCCAACATGAACACTTTCCCATACTGTGAAAAACAACAGACTAACAATGGAGCCATTTACCTGACATGTCCCAACACAAGGGTCGGGCAATTAATATTAACAACACACACACCTGACAGCACTTTCCTTCCCCCACAGGGATAAAAGGTGGAGCACGAGAGCACACTGCGAGCAAGGCAAATACCGCACGACAAGACAGGTATCCCAGGGCGGCAGTTCAAGAGGAAGAGAAAGGCAGCGAGAACCGAATGGGTGACAAGGAGAGAAGCAACGTTGCCCTTTTCGAACCAGACCCGTGAATCCTCCGTGGAAGGAATCGTAAGACTTCGAACAATAGCCAGCGTATGTTGCAGCAGATGTTAACGGTACACAAAGCTCTCCTACACTGATGAGCTGGACTGGGATAGATGCTTGCTACCGTGGTACCGTCCTTGACTCCAGAGACGAGAAAAGCCAAGCGGTTCATCACAGCCGGCGAGTCGAGGGGAGAACTGATAAGAAACCGAACTGTGTTGAACAAAAGTGGCAAATGGAAAAATAAGGGAAGTTCAAAGAACTGTTAACATTTTAGTGGAAAACTAGCTGCAGAGGGGTCCGGCGCCATGTGGGTGCTCACTTGAGAGACTCTAGGTGATTTCCCCTTTTTGTTGAAACTACTGATACAAGAAGGCCTTACGAGAGCTGCTAGGAAACTGTCAAAGTTGTCATACAGAGGTCTAAAAAAATCCCCTGTACAGTCGAAGGTCTTTGACTGACAAACCATTGGAAAACTAAGGAAAGCAAATCCTGCATAGTGGGAAAGTAGAAGGAACTGTGATGCTGACAAACGTGAACCCAACGGAGAGATGCCTGCAAAGCGGGATGAAGCATGATGCCCCAATGGACATTGTGTTGACAAGAGTGAACCCGACACAGGGATGTCGACAGTGTATTGTATAAAAATACATTAAGACGTGTGAATGCAACAGTTGACATCTTTTGGAATAAAATCCATGATGAACGCAACGGAAGGAGGCTAACATTCGAGAACGGTCTGCGCCCGGGAGAAGGGTATCCAGGTTTGAAAAGCCATCACCCAACGACACGTGAATGAAGCAGAGGAAATCTTTGGAATACAGGCTGTAGTGAACCCGATGGAGGGAGGCTGACATTCGAGAGGGGTCTGATGCCGGAAGAGGGGACCTGACATTCGAGAGGGGTCTGAGCCTGGAAAAGGAGGGACGCAGGGGTGAAGAATCATCATCCTAAAGTGCAATCAGAAAGGAACTTTTGTTTGTTATTTTGAACATATCAGGCCTTCGGAGGATTTGCCCACCGACAGTCCTGATATCGCTAGGAATGTTTTGTGGATCTGCGTCCAGAAGAGGGGGATCCAAGGGTCCCAATGTACATAAGAAAAGGAACTTTTTGTTTGTTATTTTGAACACATCAGGTCCTTGGAGGCAAAAGATTTTTTGAAGAAAAGAAACATACCCACCGGAGGGCCTGATACCGGAAAACGGAACTTTGGTCTCGTGCTGGGAAAGCTTGAGGGTGTGCTGTGCTCAGGAGTCCGTCCTTGTCCCGTGCCTAAAACGTGGGGAAGGGAGACCCCCGGGTACCACATCCTGACTTATCATTTGTGAATACTCCTTTCTTCTGAACACTTCCCCACAATCTTTTTGTATTTAGTTGTAAGGATTGGCAATAGTTCTGTTTTAGTATAGGCCCTTTTATTTGACAAGACGCCACTAGGACTGCCTTATTATTATTTGATGGTCATAGATTGATTTGGGTTTAGGGTAGGCATTTTTCCAACCTACCTATACAGTTTAATAAACACCCTTGAACTGTGATCACTTGTGTCTGTCTTTACTGTTGCCACCATGAGTTCCTTACAATACTGCCCAATTCGTGATGAGGCCCACTGAAGGGGACACGTGTGGTGTCCCGTTCAATGAATGAAAATACTTTTATTTTTAGCACCCCATTCCAAGGGCTGGTACTGGGGGTAACGGCCCGAGCCCTCATTAACCACCCTTGCTTCGCTCGGGCCATTAACTCTGGCTGCTGGCCCGTTAGCACCGTTCTACCCCTTGGAATGGGGTGCTAACGCCACAAGAATGAAGTTCCATATGATATCACTATCTCATGCAGCATGTACCAGCAATTGCTGGGAAACATAATGGGAAATGAATGTAAACCTGTTATGTTGGAATGTGGAAGAGAACATTTGGCTGAGCGCGAAAGAGCGAGGATGTGAAAGGACCTTCTCGGGGGTCTGTGGTGTGAGAAACCTGCAGGTGTCTCACCCGCTAGTCTCCAGGGAGCTGTTATCCAGGTGGCCAGGATTCAGCCATCGCTTTTGGATTCAGTTCCTGGGGGTGGACCAGTGCAGGCGGATCACCTGGATGGGGGGTTCGTTGTGGAGTGGAAGTGGAACACTGGACGGCGAGAAGCGGTATCCCCTTCCCTATAACACCATTCTCCATCCTAACAGGTAGGATACCTAAGGATTCAACCACTGCCCTCTTTTCTGACACAAACACTTTCTCACGGACAACTCACTGTGGGGGAAAATGGATTAACACCTGAGCTGTATACCTGACATGTCCCAACACGATGGTCAGGCAGGGCTAGGCAATTACTGATCATTACACACACCTGACTTCCATCACACTTCCCCCCCACATGGATAAAAGGCAGAGCATGAGAGCACACTCAGAGTGAAGCAAAGCACATGAGGAAGCAGCAGTTGCAAGATAGCAGTTTAATACAAGGTGAAAGATGGCGAGACCACAAAGGAACCCTCCGGGATCTCATTATCCCATTGGGATCCATGTGACTACCCACGCTGTCGGACACTAAGCCTCTCTGTGATCGAATCTGAGAACTTGGGATTCACAGCACCGGCAGGTAATACATTAGCCTGGTACTGTGAGAACAGATCTACAACTATAGTGCCCAGTAATTAATGGCACATCATAACCTCACTCACTGGAGATTTCTGTACCCCCAACAGGGTCGCCCACATGGAGCCCTGATGAAGGCGGACTTGTTTCACTCTAACACCGCTGAAACATAAAGAAAACGGGGAACACCCGATCAAGTCTGTTTCCCTGTTTACAGATCCTGTTCAGTCAGCTTCTGCCACGTCGGCAAAGATATCTTTTAGCCTCTGACCCTGGAACATTCATTGTTCATTTGAAATTATGTTCTTCCAAGGGAGAATTTGAAACCCCCCTGACATAACAGTGCAGTAGATCCATTGAACCTTTAGCCTGCACCTGAGCCAAAATTGTAAATATATAGTGCGATTCTATAGGCACTGTGCTACGCTTGAGTGAACTGCCTTGTCCACTGCTAAAAACGTGGGCAAGGGAGGCCAACGGCCTGAACATCCTGACATATCATTTTGAACACTCCTTTCTTTTTGTAACATTATTCCCCACACTGTTTGTGTTTGGAGATAAGGCTTGCCAATAGGTTTTTTAGTATAGGCCCTTTTATTTTGACAAGACACCACTAGGACTGCGTTATTATTTGATAGTCATACTTGCTCCCATCTGTAGATTTAGGTCTAGATAGGAGTTTATCATACCCTTCTTGAGGTTCAATAAACACCCTTGAACTGTGGTCGCTTGTGTCTGTCTTACTTTTGATACCATGCCTTCCTTACAGTGGGCAGTACCTATCTTCAATAATACATAACATTTAAAATCGAAGTGGCTCTCCTCAAATGATCGGGGCGTCAATAACAATCTTGTGCCTATTCCTAAAATAAGCCTCTTGTTGCAGAGTTGCATGGGACCAAAAGAAATCCAAGACTGTATATTGGCTTTCAGCAACTTTTATTAAGATGATTAATTACAAGAATCGGCCAATGGAAAGTATAAGTGGGTTCTTCCCAAACAAATAATGTTAGGATGCTTTTCTATTTTAATTTCCCTGCATATCCCCATCCTCAGGACATCGCCACAATGTGCACCCATTCCTGGGGTTCCAGGCTTTCTTGGCCCAACAAATGTTTTTTGCAGTTCTCACAGTTCAGAATGGGAGTTGTTACTCCTTTTAGATTCCTCTGGGAGTTATAGGCTTCTGAGTTTCCTGAATCCTTCTGCTGATTGTCTAGTTTCAGGCGTTCACGTGCTCACATACCCCAAAACTTAACCTGGTATGTGGTCTTGCCAGAAAACGGGTCCACGGTTGTGGCCAGCAGGGAGAGCTGGAGAGGAGTCTTTGAGGTCTGTCTTCACCGGGGTCCCCCCTAAGTTTTCTCCTCTCACACCTCTGGTCTCAACATAACTTTCCAGGTATACTCTTGTCATTCCACCCGATGTCTGGACCTGCCTAGGGTTGACCTGGCCCACCAGAACTTTCCTGTCCTCTGCTCAATTCCATCTTTACCACCTGATGCCCCCACCTCCTCCTCTTCTGTATCACTTTAACCTCCTGGTGTTGCTCCATCCTTCTACTTGCTTGCAATTACCAGGTTGCCTTCACCACCTTCACAATCTGATTTTACCACATCCAAACCACATTCCCCTCCTCTTGGCACCGTCTCCTCCAGGCTTCCACCTTCTCTCTACTACTTTTGCCACTTGCTGTTTCCACCTTGTTCGTATCACATTTGACACCTGATAGTATTACCTCCTCTGTCACTTCTGGCCCTTGATGACTTCCCCTCCTCCTCTCCTGTGTGTCTTGCCATCTCCTCCACATCTTCTGATGTTTCTGCCACCGTCTGCACTTTTGCTCTTACCACCTACTCCTGCATACCTGGCTATACAATCTGCACTTTTATTCCCTTTTCTCACACTACTTCCTCCTTCTCCTCCCACCTCTCAAACTTGCGCTGTCTATCTAGCCGCCACACTTTTCAGTTCTCTCCATCCACCATTATACTTCAGCTTGCTGTTCCAACCTAGGTCACTGGGATCTAAGTTTCCTAGTTTTGTCTGTGAGGGGTCAGTACTGCTTGTAGTTTTCCCAAAATTAGACATTTTATTTAGAACAAAATAATGCAAACAAAACCTAACTAAGCCTACTCTACCAGGGAATTCCCTGCATATTCTAGGTTCTGAGGGAAAATCTACTAGCATATACAAAACTGTCCCTCACACTAAACAACAAAACATTTACAATAATCCTAAACAAGTGATTACCAAACAACCATCGACTTGGATGATCTTCAACTGTCCAGGGTAGATCCCTTCCCCAGGATTATCCAAGGATCATTTCTCCTAGTGTTCATAAAGCAAAGCAAAGACTTGAATCAGTTCTTGAAAGTTCAAAAAGAAACAAAAATTCACCCAAACAAAAATACACTGGTAACAGTTCATTATCCGTCTGTTGAAAAGTCCTCCTTCCAATTTCAGTAAAGAAAACAGCACTAGTGGTAGTCCTGGATATCTTCCTTCAAGGATAGTATTGTTATAGTTCAAAAGATGAAAGTACCACTTCTGCTTCAACGACTGCCTGTCTGATTATCACTTATCTTTAGTATGATTTGTCAGGATACTTCTTCTACGGGTGTTACTACTTCTTGACAACCTCCTTCTACTACTGTTACTGTGGAGGCAGGATACTTTACCCCATAGTAGTCCTCTGCTTCCACTACGTCAATTTACAGAAAGTCTCATAGACAATCACAGTTCTGATACGTCTGCTTCAACATAGTCTCTTAGGAAATTTAAGTACAAGATTCTTTGACCCTCACAGGTAGGCAAGGCACTCTTCTCCCCTAGGTTTCCTGTCTCACTGCCACTAGGATAATCTGTTTCGGCTTCCCAACTGTTTCTCCTCCTCTCTCTGCTGCCACAGCCTCAGCCTTACAGATTGTTGGCTTAATCTTTTTATAAGCACCCTGCTCCCTTCCCCAGCTTTATTCATACCTTCTTGGTTCCAGTAGCTAACCCAGAGCTGTATCGCTACTATTTCAGCTTTGGCTAATTGTGTCACACTTATATCAGAGGACACTGGACCTTTAGCAGCTTTAACAACATCAAAGGAAAGGTGGTTAGGTTTTAATAGGGCTGGTTTAAATATGTAAAGGGTTTGCCTATCGGCTGCTTGTTCTTCGCTTTGCTTCAACAACTTTTACAATACCTGTTCAGTGTGCTACAAGGTTTAGGCTACCCCAAGAAAACTGATTTAGGTACATGCGATCACTCCTTGATGTAGATTTTAACCATTAAGAAAGTGTAGAGACTGGAGTTCCCTTTTCATTAATACAGGGTGATACTTTGGGCCTCATTACCAGTGTGGCAGTCCAGAAACAAGGGTGCCGGTAAGCCTACATGCACGCTGGTTTCCAGAGTGCAACACTCCAAGTCTGCCTGCAGGGGCCATTGCGTAGTCATGTCTGACCCTGCCGAGCTCAATGGCCCCGGTAGGCAGAGTTGTCACAGAAGCATCGGCACCATTAGCAACTGTGCCAGTGCTTCTGGGGCCCCATTCCCATGGGACTCCACGGGAATGGGGACTTACCAAATCCGACGCCCGATTTCCCACGCCGCTGGGACTTGTAATGTCCCGGTGGCACCGGGAAGTGGGGCGCAGGAAACAGTGTTTCGGGGTCGGCGGGAACCCGCCGGCGGGTTACCGCCAACCTCCTAATGAGGCTGACTCTGAGCTGGAATCGTAATTGTCCACATGCAACCTCTTTGTTGTTCTATCCCTTGTAACAGTGTGCAAAAGTCAGTTTAAACTTCTCAGGTGATTAACACGGCGTTCCTCCCTTCTCAATTGGAGATGCGTTACCACTTCAGTACATTTAAAAAGTTGAACAATGGTAATGAAAAGCGTTTTCATTCACGGAAGCACTTCAACTTGCACACGCGTTACATTTCCTTTGTTCTGAGACTTTCTACAACAACAAACTTCAGATGACTTCTACTCGCTTCTACGTGAATAATAATGGAGCTGGTAGCAGTTACTGGAAAGAGCTTTTCAGTGCTTCTGAGTAGAGCGCTTCGCTCACTGGCTCCAGAAACACTGCGGTTGAAGGCTTCTTCCACTTTTCTTGTTTCTACTACTACTACTTCAGGCACTCTTGGGACCTACCCACACCCCTCTGCAGCACGGGTGTCTCTGGGCTGACCTCGACTACAGGGAGTTTCCTTCACTCCTTCACTCCCCAATCTCTCGGCTTACTTTTGCACATGGGCCCCAGGCTGTAGCACTATTTCTGGTCTGCAATCAGTGCACCCACGGCCAGACAGGGTTTGTGATTACAGGACCAACTCAGAGCCTGCGGGTGAAATCTACACTTCTCTCATCCCGGCATCCCATAAGTGGTCACACTTCCTCGTGAACTGCCAGCCTTGTGCTCTTCTTCTGCTACGACTGCTAGCCTTCGAGCTCCTGCTCTTGCTCCAGCTCTTTCCTTCTGTCTTGTATGCCTCCCAGGTGATGAGGTTAAGTTCAGGTGCAGGCCGCCAGTGTCAATTGTCTGATCTAGGCAAAGGCTTTTAGTCCTAGTTGCCTGTCCTTTACTTCTGCATGCTTCCTGAGCCCTCATCTTCGTCTCAGTCTTTGGGGAATTGTGGGAGATGTAGTTCATTTTTAGTGAACTTTGGTTTTCCTGCTTCTTTGGATTGGCAAAAAGCCATCAAACAGGAGGGATTATGCAGAAGGTTAAAAAGAGGTTCCTCCCAGTCTTCCTGGTCTGATTGCCTCCCAAGTGATTCCTCCGCAGTACACCACCCCTCCGGGTCGGGATCAGGCAATGCCTGTCTTTCCCTGGCCACATGAGGAGGGTCCCAGACCAGGTTCCCTGGGCGAATCCTATCATATTTTCCACATGTCCTTTGCTGGGCTCTTGGTGAGTGAATGCTGCAGGGTCTTGTAATTGGTTACGGACTTGGGTTGGATGCTGCTTCTGTGTGGACTGGACCAAACCTCCATTTGGTCAGTCTTCCATCTAGGTTCCCAGTCCTCCCTCTCTTTCCCTTGTGTTGCCTGTGCTGGGTTGATTTTCTGTTTCCCCAGTGTGGGAATTCAATATTGGAAACACCCTGGGTGAGTTCTGCAAATCCCCAGTGTGTCGACATTGAAGGTTTGAAGTGGCACTGCAGCATTATGTCCATAGCCAGGGAATGCTCTGCCGGCAGATTATTGAGTGGTAACTTTAAATCACATGCAGCAAGATATGCTGTCGGAAAACAGTTTGAAACATTGTATCAGCACTGCATCTGTAGCTCATTCACAAAGAAACCCACATTCAGAGACCTACAAACTGGGAACATTGTGTCATGCACAGGACTCCAGAGCTTGTGTAATGTTTCACTGGAGTTTGGGGCTGTCTTTTCTGACCCCACATCGGAACACACGCTCGTAACAGCATGGGAATGGAATTGAATCTGGTTGAAGGGTAAGATTTGTTTTCCCTTCTGGCAGTTTGGGTATGCTTAGAAAGAGCTCCAGGCACTCTGTGTGGGAATGGGTCCATAGAAAGGGTCTGTGGCTATCCTCTAGCACATGAGGCAACCCCATATCATACCTGCACCCATCGTCCACTGCCTTGGGGAGTCACCAGGCCCCCTGAGTTACCCTACTTGTATGCAGAGCCAAGCAGGGGACCTCATCACAGTCTCCTCATTATTTGTCCTTCTAGAGATCTCCAAGTGGGTTTATAGTCATAATGTCGACAAAAAAATGTCGACAGACAAAAATGTCGAAAAAATAATGTCGAAAATAATAATGTCGACATTCTATACTTTTAATGTAAAAAGTCATAATGTCGAAAAAAAAATGTCGACATTTTTTTTTCGACAATATGACTATAAACCCTTAACACTATCAACACCTCACCCAACACCCTCCTGCAACCCCCCCACACCCCACACCACCACCCTCCCACCCCTCATATGCAACACATTCTAATTATTTATATATTTATTTATTTATTTTTTCAATAAATAAATAACCAACAAAAAGTATCATTTACTATGGGGGGGTCCCCCCCCAACCCCCCCTCACCCAACACCCCCCTGCCACCCCACCACACCCCCTAACCACCCTCTCACCCCTCATACTCAACACAATCTAATTATTTATTTATTTATTTTTTTTTTCAATAAATAAATAACCAAAAAGAGTCTAATTTACTATGGGGGGGGGTCCCCCCCCAACCCCCCCTCACCCAACACCCCCCTGACACCCCCCCACACCCCCCCCAACCACCCTCTCACCCTCATTCCCAACACATAGTAATTATATATTTATTTATTTATTATTCAATAAATAAATAAACAAATAAATAAAAAGAATATCATTTACTATGGGGATGTCCCCCCCAACCCCTCTCACCCAATACCCCCTGCCACCCCCCACCCCTCATACTCAACACATACAACACAACAATAAATATATATTTATTTATTTATACAACATTTCGAAAAAATGTCGACATTAATGTAAAATGTCGACATTTTTGTATGTCGACATTATTGATTTTCGACATTAATTTGTCGACATTTTGACTGTCGACATTATTGATGTCGACATTATGACTGCACACCCTCCAAGTGTCTCTTGTCAGGAGCCGGAATCTCCTCCAGTCCTGTTTTTTGCTTTGGATTCAAGAGCTTGGATGTTTGCTTTTCCCATTATAAATGCTTGACTTTCCAGAAAAACTCACACTTCAACTGCAACAACTTGAATGTTATTTTGTTTTCCTTTGTTGTCTGTTTTTATTTCATTCAAGTCTTATTGCCTTCTATAACGCGTACCCAGGACCATAAAACTCTTCAATACTAGATATACTTCTTTTGGTGTGTGTCTCTCTTCCACTCTCAGCCATTACCTTTATGCAATAAGGACCAGAGGAGAAAGAGAAGACAGAAAACAAAAAGACAAAATCCTACCCCTATTATTTTTACATCAAGCTTAGTTTTTTCCATTCCCCCCTTGCTCTCCTGCTCATTTTCTCCTTCATTTGTGGGCATTCTGTAAATTCTCATAGCCGAAAATAAAGTCAATGATAAATCCCTGTCACGTGGCGTTTCTCTTTTTCTTCTGCCGCACTGTTGTTGTCCTTGCGGACATCAGTGATATGGGTCCATGCCCTCCTTTGTTTACCCTTCACCGCAGTGGGCACTCTGTATACAACCTTGTAGGGACCACAAGACCTAGGTGCCTTCCACTTCCATACAACGTTACGGAAAAAAATTGAAACCCCGGATAAAAAGGCTGTGCTTGCGGAAAGTACCTCTTTTCTGTGGGTGTTTGTCTGTTGGTCAATGTGGTTGGCCGACACGTCAATCGCTGTACCTGGTGGGAAATGTATTTGATAGCATCGATCATTTCAGTCAAGTATTTTTTCATTTCTGCTCATAGAATCTCTGCTGTAGTGTTAGCTTCCGAAATTAAACGTGCAGGAGGGACAGGCGCATGTATCCTCCTACCTGTTACAATTTCACGCAGAGCCAAGTGGTGATCCGTGTAGGGTGAGTTGCGAAGAGCAAAATGCGCCAATTGGAGGCAATAAAGCACATTTTGGCACAATGAGATGGTTCGCTTTACTAAGCGTTCTTGAAGTAAGCCGTTTAATCGCTCTACAAGCCTGTTCACTTCCAGCCGTTAGACCGTGCCTAGCCTGTGTTTTATTCCTTGGAGGTGTGTTATCTCCTTAAAAAGGTTGTTGGCAAAATGCTGCCCATTGTCAGACGTATCTCATCACAAAACCCCCCCTTGGAAACACTTCCCTTACTAGGAACTCTGTGTTGTTTTCTGCTCAGGACCCTGCCTCAAGCCAACGTGAGAATGGACAGACAACCACGATCATGTACCTGTAAGATGAACATCTATCTTGAATATAAACTCGGTCGATGTGCAATTGCGGGAAGTGCCCTTCCGGTTGCGATAATATTCTTTTCATAGTCCTCAAAGTATGGCTGTTTATGGACTACACAATTTCCAATAAATTCTGCCACTCGCTCATGCAAATTTGGCACATACCACCCTTCATTTATTTCTGTCACTATATCCTCTTTGGATATGTGGGCAGGGAAGTGTAATTGCTCTAGTGCTATGCCTCGCAATTTTCGGGGGAATGAAGGCTTTTCCATGGTATCCTGCCTCCAGATCAAATTGCTCAGAGAAACGGAACACCCTCTCTGTATCCAGAAGTCTTTTATTTTTTCTTCCCTCAGGGCCTCTTCTTGAAGTTCTATAATGTGAACAATTGGTATCGTATTGCAACCTTCCTCCTTCTCTTTGTCTTGCCCTTACCTCTTTTCTCCTATCATCATTTGTGTTTTCCGTTTTGCCGATGGGAATAGTATCATGCTTCCTTCGGGTAAGTGGGACACTTGTTTGACTGCTTTGTTGGCCATTTCGTTTTCCCAAAGTTATTTGGTCCTGCCCACCTGTATGGGCTGCACATTTCATTATTGCAACTTCCACTGGGAGTGTTAGTGCTTCGATCAACTGGCCGAGCAATTCTGCATGTTGTACCAGGGACCCTTCACGTCTCCTGAACCCCCCCTTCTCTCCCATCGTTCCAATCCGGAATGGATTGTAGATGTTACATGGGCGGAATCTGAAAATGTTAGCTGCGTGTCCTCCTTTCATGTTTAATACACTTATCATTGCCATTAACTCAGCAGCCTTTGCTGAATAATGTGCTGGTAAGCGCTGCTGGTACGCTATCACATAATCCCTGTTTGGTAGCACAATACTGCTGCTCCTGTATGTCTCCTTCCAGTTTCAGTGTCTATACTTGATGACCCCTCAATATACACCACGTCTGCACCTTCTATTGCTTCTTCTTTAACCTGTATGTTCCCTTCCATTCGGTCAGTATGTGTTGCACAGTCATGCACAGTACCCCCTCCATTTCAGGTTCCACTTTGAAGGTTGCCGGATTTACCATGCAACACCTCACTACCTCAATTGCTGGGTTTGTCAGTATCACTTCGTAACCCGTTTCTCTCTGTGTTGTCAGTGTGCATTTCGATTTTTTTTTTTATTTTTTTTTTATTTTTTTTTTCCAAGATGGCAAATGAGTGCTCCACGTACAGTACTACGGAGCACCCCATGACAATTGTCGCTTCCTTCTCTATTGCAGACACTGCATCTGCGAGTGCTTGTTTGCAGGGGAAGTGTCCCTGCATTACTGAATAAAGATTTTCCATAATAACTTACAAGAAATTCTTGATTCTATTAAAGACACGGAGGCGAGCATTATGCTTCTCTTTCTTTTATTAATATATAAATAGAAAGCTCAGCAGCAAGTGTTAATGCACCTTATTGAAAGCGCAGGAGTGCGTGGCAGACAAAAGGTGCATGAAAAAACACAAAGAACTTAGTAAATATTAACAAAAACAGTGTAAGTCCAAGAAAAAACTCCATTTCCCAAGATGCTTCAGGAAAAGGTCCAGCAAAGGGTCACAAACATGTGACTTAGTCCACCAATGAATAACTGGCTGTCCATATAAACAGTCATGCAAATTATGTCACTTCCTCTTTCGAAAGCTGCGAACTTGAAAATGAAAAAAAAAAAAAAACGGTGAAAAGAAGAACTGTAACTGAGGTCATCTTGAGACTGAAGCCGAAGCAGAGCTGATTAGGCGATCAGGAGGGCTTGTCTGAAGCCGCTGTCAGAGAAGAGAAAGTAACTAGAATTAGTTCATGCATCAGAGAACCTTAGTTCCCCTTACGGGGGTGGGAGAGAAATAGTGTGTTAACTTGACATACATAAGTCAGTCCAATAAGCAGTAACATTCCCAAACAAGTCGCACAATTATTACCCAAAGGTGGTAGCGCTGTTATTTCTCTTGCTGGGCGGGATAATGCTCGCCTCCGTGTCTTTAATAGAATCAAGAATTTCTAGTAAGTTATTATGGAAAATCTTTATTCTATGTCAAGATCGGAGGCTCCCATTATGCTTGTTTAAAGCTTACTTACCACGATAGATGCTGGTTGTTCTAGCGGTTTCAGGTTGAATATTGATTCACCTGACCAATCCGCCATTCTCATGATATCTTCTAGACGTACTCCGACCTGAAATGCTTTGGAGGCCATGGCTCCTCTCACGGAGTGGGCCCCGAAATGCAGGGTATCTATTCCTGCTCGAGTCAGAGTCCAGCGCACCCAGCGTGCTAGGGTTGGAGACAAAACTGCCTTGTGCGGTTTACGCAGGGCTATTAGCAGTTGCCCGTTAGGGGAAGTCCTAAGCGGGGCAGTCTGCTCCTCGTAAACTTTTAAGCATTTAACTAGGCAAAGCTTAGGTTGATCTTTGAAAGCGGGGTACGAAATAACCCTAGAGTTACATTTCGTTCTCCTGTGCAAATGGAATACCACCCCATCAGGAGAAAAGGTCCTGCCCGCCAGATCCAGAGCTCTAACTTCAGAGACCCTCCTGCAGGAGACTAAGGAGAGCAGTGTAGTAAGTTTGCCTGACAAGGCAGTCCGAGACAGGTCCTTGTTATGCGGCCATGACAGAAAAAGATTTAGAACCTTGTTGACGTCCCAAAGCTTATCATAGCGGGACGGGGGCGGAATTGTGAGTCTTATTCCTTTAAGGAGTCTCCAGACGAGCTGATGCTGTCCAGCTGGAAGCCCCTGAATGAGATCATGCCCGGCGGAAATAGCTGAGCGGTAGGCGTTAACTGTCCTATAGGCGAGGCCTCTTTCAACTAATGATGCCAGGAAATTTAGGATTTCCTCTATAGGTGCTGAAACTGGATGTGAACCGTTCCTACGGCACCAGTTACTCCAGGCGTTCCAGGAGTTAGAATATCTCTTGAGGGTAGCAGGGGCCCAGCTTTCCTCAATGAGGTTGATTGCCATGGCTGATATGCCGGGAATCCTCCACCTTGACCTGAAATCCTCCAGGCTGCTAGGTTCAGTGATCCGTTGAGGAGAAGGGGGTGACGCTGTCCTGACGGATCCAGAAGGAGATCTGGAAATTGGGGTAGAAGGATTGGAAAATCCGAAGAAAGTTCCAGAAGAACTGGATACCAGGGCTGAGAGGTCCAGACCGGGGCTATGAGGACCAGGTCTGTATGCTCCTGACGGGCCTTCGCCAGGGTCCTCGCTATCATTGTAAATGGAGGAAAGGCATAGTGAATCCCCTGGGTCCACTGCTGTAGGAATGCATCGGTCGCAGCTGCTGCTGGGTCCGGTCTCCAACTGTAAAAGATGGGTAGCTGGGAGTTGAGACGGGATGCAAAGAGATCTACGGACATGGGGCCCCATGTTCGCTGGAGGCGGAGAAAGACTTCTCTGTCGAGCCTCCAGTCGCTGAAATCTGTGGAGTGACGGGAGTGCCAGTCCGCCACTACGTTTGTGAGCCCTGGGAGATATTCCGCTGTCACCGAGATCTGGTGTTCCAGACAGAAATGCCAAAAATCCTTGGCTAATTCCGTTAGAGGTCTTGACTTGGTCCCTCCCAGGTGATTGATGTACCGTACTGCGGAGATGTTGTCCATCTTTAGTAAGATACAACAACTCGCTTTGCCTCTGGCAAAGGAGCGCACAGCGAATGAGCCGACGAGAAGCTCCAGACAATTTATATGCATTTTCAGCTCCTGAGGAGACCAGAACCCTCCTGTGGCTACAGAGCCGCATCTCGCTCCCCAACCGGAGCGACTGGCGTCTGATTCTATGATAATATCGGGGGTGGATCCGAAAATGGCTCTGCTGTTCCAAGCTTCCATATGAGTGAGCCACCAATTGAGCTCCGTGCGCACAGAGGTCGACAGTGTCAGACGTTGAGAGTAAGAGAGGCTCCGTCTCAGATGCTGACCCTTGAGCCTTTGCAATTCTCTGTAATGAAGAGGACCGAGAAACATCGCTTGAATGGAAGACGACAGGAGACCGATTACTCTTGCCAACTCTCGAAGAGATATGAGGTCTCTCTGTAGAAGTCTGCGGATCTCCCTCCGTGTCGCATTTATGTTGGCCACGGGAAGATGAAGTTGCGAGTTCAAGGTGTACACCAAGAATCCGAGAAATTCTAGATTCTGAGATGGACGGAGTACAGATTTCTCCCAGTTTATGAGGAAACCAAGACTGTGCAGTAGGTCGATGGCTATTCTGGCCTGATGCACTACTAGGGCTTGAGAATGAGCCATGAAGATAATGTCGTCTAGATAGACTATTAATCTTACTCCCAGTTCTCTCAAGCGGGCTACTACGGGTCGCAGAAGTTTGGTAAAGGCCCAAGGCGCTGAGGAGAGCCCGAAGGGTAAACTCGTGCACTCCCAGTCTTGGTTTTTCCAGGAAAATCTGAGATCGCTTATGTGGGCCTGGTGAATAGGAACTGCTAGGTAAGCGTCCTTCAAGTCCAGGCGCACAAGCCAATCGTTTGGCCTCAGGATGTCCCTGAGCATGTGTATCCCTTCCATCTTGAAATGATGGTAGACAATGAAGTCGTTGAGAGCTCTCAAATTTATAACTGGGCGTACTTTTTGCTTCCTGCGAACCAAGAATATGGGACTGAAGAACCCGCCTTGGCTTGAGCAGGGGCGAATTGCTTGTTTTAGATGTAGACTGCGTATTTCGCCATCTAACGCTTCCTCGTCTGCTATGGACATAACTAATGGTGCAGGACGAGTGGTTTGATGAGGTTGAGCGAAAAACTCTAAGAGCAGGCCGCGCGCTGCGTCCCTGATCCATGCATCTCCTGATAAGGAGTCTCATGCCTGTGCAAAAAGAGCTAACCTCCCCCCTACGGGTGTCTGTGGCGCAGGCGCTGCTATGGGTACACTGACCTGTAGTTTGCTGTTGGGCTGGATATCTTGCACTTCTTCTCCATCCACGACCTCTTCCCCGCCCTCTTGAGGGGAAGAAAGTGTCTGAGCGGTCCTGCCAAGAATTGTATTAGTCCCGGGATTGCTGAGGTCTTCGATCAAAGGCGAAGCGGCCGGAGGAGCGACCTCTGCCTCGTCCGGCCCTGGAGAAAACCTTAGTAGCAAAAACCCTTCTGATGGAGGCTTGAGCCTTATCCAAGGCTGTAAATGTGCCGACGAATTTTGACATTTCTTTCATGAATGGGTCTCCGAAAAGCAGACCTTGGGCTGCTGCTCCTGATTCTGTATCTGCTAGCTCGGTTAGTTTGCTGTCAATTTTGTATAAAATACCTTTACGGCGTTCAGCCGAGATGGCGCAACTGGCATTACCCAGTAGACAGAGGGCTCTTTGCGCCCAACCTGAAAGGATTGTTGGATCGATGGGATCACTGGAATCAATGGCCGCCTCGGCCCGGTCCATAATCTTGGCTAGAGGACCAGTAATGTCCAGGACTCTGTCCTGACAGGACTTCCAAGCGCGGTCGATACCCTTTCTCGGGTCTTTCACATTCTTTCCTAGAAATGTGATCATCTTGGAGTCTAGCTCCGGGGTGAGGGCTACTTTTCCAGGAATATTGGGACAGGGGCATTCTGCCTTTAATCTGGCCCTTACTTCCTTATCTAGAGGCTTGCGAAGTCTGTTCATGATGTAATTGGTTGTTCTGGACGAAGGTTCCCAGTCAGAGGATCTGGGGTGCACAGGATCTTCTGGAGCAAACATCCCGCTGGAAGTGGGGGGTTCCTCCGTTACCTTCTTGGGGATGGGGACTGCCACAATCCCAGAGGTAGAGGGTCGTGACCCTATAGTTTGAGAATCCTCATCAGAGGATGAAAGGGGATGGTAGTTATCATAGACCCCTCTATCTTCGTCATCAGTGCCCTGTTGTTCTCCCTCCGGGCTTGAGGGTCTAATACCCCTGTTGTCTTCCTCGGGGTAAGAGGGTCTTTCGAGGGAAGGGGTGTCCTTCCTGTCCATGAAGGCTTTTTTAAGCCTGGAGAAGGCGTCTGAGACGGCAGCGGTGGCAGGAGTAGGCTGGCTCGGGGGGGTCATGGAGTCTTTGCTCCTACGAGCCGGAGTACATCCCCCATCTATAAGGTGCTTTCTTTTGCGGGTTTTCTTTATCCCTGTTGGGGAGGTCTCCTGAAGATGCTCCTCCATGCTGTCTAGGCGCTGCTGGATAGGCAGGTGCATCTCAGATACTGCCTTCTTGATGGTGGTCTCCACTGAGGATCCCAGCACCTTTTTGAGGCTGTCTGCCATTGCCACCTCATCTATCGGATACTCTTCCTCCTCATGATCAGACCAATCCTGATCTGCCTGGGGGAAGTACTGAGCTGCCATAATCAATTTCAAATGCACCTCTTTTTTTTTTTTTTTAAATATAAATGCTCTTTGTGGGCAACAGACAGTCTTCTCTCAGCCCACTTAATTTCAGACAAGGAAGGTGTGGAGCACGATACCTTGCTGAAAAGGAAAATCAATCTGCTTCTGTGGAAGTTATCTGTAGAGACTTCCTTCGATTTCCGTTTTCTTTCTTTTTTTTTTTTATGATGTTAAACAGAAAGGAAAGGAAAGGGGGCTCGTAATTGCAGCTGGCGCTCGCTTTCAAAATCCGTTGTAAAAGCAACAGAAATGACAAGCGAGCGCCAGCTGTTTGAGGAAAGGACTCAGGGAGCAGAGGCTCCCTCTAGTGGCCACGGAAGGCCACCGCAGCGAAATGCTCTCCGTGTGCGGCCTTCCCGGGCTCTGTGGGAGTGAAGAGCGAGCCGGGGGCCGCGCACGGAGGAGTGAATAAATGAACAGGGCCGCTCGCGAACGCGAGGGCTCCTGTCAGCAGCAGAGATCCTCTCGCGGCAGGGAAGCTGCTAACGCGGAGGATCGAGTGAAACTGACACGGAGACAATGAAGTGTGTTACGCGCGCGTATACTAATTATAGTTACGAACGCTAAATAAAATATGTACATATATCATTCACCTTATTAAAATATATTTAAATTTAAAATTCTAAAATGTTTTTTTTTATGAACAAGGAGATAAAAAATGGGTACTTATCTTTGCTGTGAGCAGCAAGAAAGAGGAAGTGACATAATTCTTGGACTTACACTGTTTTTGTTAATATTTACTAAGTTCTTTGTGTTTTTTCATGCATCTTTTGTCTGCCACGCACTCCTGCGCTTTCAATAAGGTGCATTAACACTTGCTGCTGAGCTTTCTATTTATATATTAATAAAAGAAAGAGAAGCATAATGGGAGCCTCCGGTCTTGACATAGAATCTAAAATTCAACTGTAGTAGGCCAATGGCTTGTGTCCCTGTGGTTTCTTTTTCGTGAGGACCACAGTAATCATTGATCTGTTTGAGTGGGAGTAAAAGTAGAATTTCTCTTTATAGTTAGTGGTGTCCAACACTGGCGCATGGACTAATGCTTCTTTTAATTCTGTAAAGCTTTCCTTCATTTCTGATGCCCATTTTAACACCCTCTACTCTTGCGCTTCATTAAGGGCTTGCAGTAATGGTTTTGTGTAGTTTGAGTAGTCAAAAACCCTTGCTCTGCAGTTATTGCATAACGCCAGGAATGTTTGCATTTCCTTCACTGTGCATGGATGTGCTGTTAAATGAATTGCATCCACCCACTCTGTTATCCTACACCCGTCAATGGATATTATTTGTCCCAGGTACATAACCTCCTCCTGGCAGTATTGCAGTTCTGCCTTGTCCCCCTTTTCTGCTAGTGGTGTTAACAGGTGCACTGAGTCTGCCCAACACCCCTACTCAGTCTAGATGCATATTAACAAATGGCCAACATACTGGATCACTGTGATTGGCATGTGTAAATTGCTCGGTCAATTTGGATCCCTCTATTGAAAATGCTAGTTGATTAGCAGTACCACTGGGGGAGCCTAGTGGGTTCGAATCTAGTTCCTCGATAAGTAAATGCTGTTGGATATCTTGAATCGGGGTGTAATGGAATGGAGAAGGATGCATTTTTCAAGTTAATGACTGTGAAGTACTTTGCCTGCGTTGGAGTGTTGCACATTATTGTAGCAGGGTTCCGTACTAATGGAAATTCGGGCTCAACCACATTGGAGGGCGTAAACCCTGTATGAATCTCCATGACCCACACTTTGATTTCTTTATCGGGTATATAGCCATGTTACATGGCGAGGAGGATGTCTGTATGACGCCCTGCTGCCATAGTTAATTCAGGGTCAAGTATATTCCCTCATCCTCTTCTTTGGACAATGAGTATTGCTTAGCACGGGGGAACAATTCTCCCCACTCCTTTTCAGTACCCCTACATCATGGGGCCCTTTGGTCCATAACTTCTCTGGAACCCATTTAATATCTTCATGTGTGTGTTTGCTGCTCTTTTTCACCAGTTGTCAGTGTGGGAACCAGCTTTTCTACTATTTTCACTGGGAAAAGTATCTGCCGCTGGAATACCATCTCTTCCTCCTTATTGGAGAGCAGCTGTTCATCCGTTACTCCTGTTACTGTTAATGTTGGGTCGATGCATAGCACTGTACGTCATTCCATGTTGTCCTTGTCCATCCCGCATAGGATCACCATGTCTCTGCGTATCACTACCTCCCCTCGCTGTAGTACAAGTGTAGTACCTTTTTACGTCATCCCTTTGGCACTGTGGTCTGATCAGGAATTCTGATGCCAGTCTGAACACCTTCTCTCGTATTCCTGGACCCATCCCAGCTGTATCTCCACTCAGTACAGCAACATGCTTGGGTACATGGGTTGGCCTTATAGTGTGCTTTGAGTATGTGCCGCTAATAGGAGTGCGGCACTCGTGTAATAAATGTCTGGCATTGTGCACACCATCCCTTTCTCTGTGAATGATATTGTGGCGTTTAGGTTGCTGAGTAAATCTCTCCCCAGTATGTTAATAGGAGTGTCTTTGGAATACAGAAGTGGTGCTATGCTGTTTTGCCTCCCTATAGTTAGCGGCAAATCTTTTATTACTGGAACCGTCACCACCACCCTGAGAAGCCCTGCATATCCATTACCTTGTATGACAGTGGGAATCCCCCTTCCCCTATACAGGATTTTGTCGCTCCTGTATGTATGAGGAAGGAAAACTGTTTTGGTCCTATTTTCACTGCTACTTCAGATTTCTCCTCGTGCCCATCAGTTACTGCTAGGACTGGACACACTTGGGTTCCCGCTGACAACACTTACCCCACTGTAGTGGGGCACCACGTTCTGTCCTAGCAACACTGTATTCCCCTCTGCTACTGCTGGTGTTTGTGTCACAGTTGTAGAACCTATTCCACTTTCCATAGCCCCCCGTACACTTGTGGGGCTCCCTGCTGCAGGGGAGGCTGTACCTGCTGCAGCATTGCTGGAAGAGGCTGCATCTGTTGCCACTTTGGCGGTGCTATGACTAATCCTTGTTGCTGTGCCATTTGTATTGCCTGTGCTTGAGCTTGTTGAACAAAAGTACAGGTGTGTGCAAGGTGCCCCATGTTTTGGTATATAAAGCACGGGCCAAAGACCCTATATCCTGCCCCTCTATATCCTCCACCCCTTCCTCGTTGATGGTACCCTCTCCCCATGCCTCGTTGATGGTACCCTCTCCCCATGGGAAAAAAACCCATGCATATAACTCACCTGCTGTGGCGAATCCTGCAGCTGCATGTAGCTCCCTTGCTTTGGCGTGTTCCCTATGGGAAACCCTCCCTGTTGGGTGGGACCCACTGCGGCAGTGTCAGGCACAAGCATTGCTCGTTCAAATGTATAATTTGCCAGTTTCTTTTGCACCAGTTTGTTTTGTGCTTTTTGCAGCATTTTTGTCTGTGTGCCCCTTGCTCTCCTGTTTCCTTTTACAGTAGTGTACTATCGCTGCCTCTATCTCTGGCCACCTCTTCGCTTCTATTCCCACAATCTTGGCTAATAATGCCTGGACATCTGTCTGCAGTCTCTTGACCAATATGTGGTAAAACAAGGGTATGCACTTGTCCCAGGACCTTCGTGTCTCCTGTGTCCAGAGGTCTTGCACCTGTTTTACATAGTTCGCTGGGTCATCGTCAGTCTTCATTTTATGATCCATTACTATCCCCAGGTCGTAGCTATCGCGATACATGCTTCTCAGAACCTCGCATATGTGTGCTCGACAGTTATTGAATGGAGCTCAATTGTGGGCATTATTATTATTAATTAGTGCTTAATTTCAACCCTTTTACCCTGCCTGCTCCCATATTTTGTCCCTTGTTGTCCTATGATGGTTGCGAATAAACTTTTAATGTCCCCTCTGGCCAGAATCACCCCTGCTGTCTTTTTGCCGGCCACAAGGGAAGGTAGGCTGCATATTAGATTGTCCCGGTCCGTTGCCTGCCATGGCCTGCCATGTGCGTCCCCTATTCCTTTCTGCAACAGCATTTTTCTTGTCCTGGGCCCTATTCAACCTCCCCCTTTGGTGGCTTGGGTCAAACCCATTTTTATCTTTCCCTTTCTGTTGTGGAGGGAAGTTGACCAGTCCCTTCTATTCTCATCGCTGTCCTGTTGCTGTCTTTCTCTCCTCCCTGTCTCCTTTTTCTGTCAGGTGTCCACTCATCACTGTCTCCATCTCTCCACTCTTTCCCTATTGCCCCCTCATCTGAGGCTGCACCACCCTCTTCCCCTCCTTCCACTTCTTCAATGTTTTCCTTCTTCCTCCAGTCTAAATTGTATCCTCCCTGATAGCCATTCCCCTTCCCCCCTTTATTTTTCCTCTGCAACTCTTCTAACGCTCTCACTGCTTCACTGAAAAATGCCTCCACCTGCTGTCGTGTATTTTTTTCAATAGCCGCAAAGTACTTCCTCTGCCCACTCGTGGGTATCTCCTGCCTCCTTGCATCTCAGTGCTTTTCGCCTTTAGTTGTTTCTTTGTCCCTTCCTGTGTTTTCCCGCTGTGGGTTTGTATATACTGCCGCGGCCAGTAATGTCCGATAGATACCATAGGGCGGGGGCAGAGAGTATGGTCCGACCCCTTCCGTTTTTCTCTTTCTCTCTTTCTTCACTTGTTCCCCTTTTTGTTTCTTCGTAAAATTTCCAGAGCCCCAAAACATCCGGCCTACTTTTCAACTTTGAGCCCTTGTAATTTGTTAACAAGTACGAGAACATGTTTTCTATTATTCTGCTATCAAATGTTCCTTCTCTGGACCATGCATGGAAACAGCGTCCTGCAGTCTCCTGGACCCACTGAACTGAAAGTTATACTTTAATATTTGTGATACTGGGGCAGTTTCTTGCACATGTGATCCAGGGGGCTATCTCCCTTCCTCTGACCGTCCCTCCTCTGTATCCCAATTAACCTAGGCACCCTTCCCACTTCTCTTTGTATACCCTTTTCCTCACAACACCCACACTCGCTCCCGATCATGCCCCTCTCGTGGTTCACTCTGGCCTTGTCCACAGGCCCACCACGCACTCCCACTCGTCACATCGGCCTTCTCCTCAGGCTGGTCCACTCACTTTGTTGTAGTACCCAAAGGCCCTCTCCACATGCTCACCTTTCCCTATGTTAGTGGAGATAAGCGTTGATCCACCTCTGCTCCTTTTGCACACGCTTACCGCTAAAATGCCAAGCGGACTATTATACACAAGGTACTTCTGGGTGTTGATCCTTCCACCATGAGTCAACACCATGTGACAATACTAACAACACTGTCTACCACATGAGCGTTCCTCTCTATAACCTTGAAACAATAAAATTACACTTGTCCTCGCCAAATGATGCAACTATACAATCGCCGGTGCTACACGCAACTCCCGTCTAACGGGTTCCACCTCCTACTATGCACCTCCCCTGCTCTAATGCTGCCGTGCAGACACCCACATCCACTCCCTGTAGGGTGGCATGTGCTAAATTATAATACTACTATGGCCGATCGTTCTCCCTCTTTGAGGATGCATCCTAGACACCATAAAATCCTGTCTTCCCCCCGTCGTGGGCATGCAACCATGATGCAGCGCTTTCTTTCACAGTTAATACTCATGTCCTAGAGATTCTCGAGTCCCCCTGGCACTGATCCTCCAGCATGAGCTCCCCTCTCTCCCTGAGCACAGGCTCTGCTCTGGTACAGGCGCTTCGAGAACTCGGCATCTACAAGGCCTCCTCAATTATACACATAGATCAGGTCTGCAGTAGCCAGATCCGTGCCCCCAACGATAACGGCCAGGATACCCTCAGTTGACCGGGAGCACAGAGGCTCTCACTGGGGCCTCCAAAAATGTATTTGGTGTCCTCCAAGCACTTGAAATGAATAGTTACCACATATAGTCCAAAAAGGAGCACAGACCGGGCAAGAAGTAACATGGTTTATTACAGCTGGGCGAGCACAAATCAAACTGGACAGTGGAACAGAACTGGTTGATGAGAGCTGACACATGAGCACACAGCAAGCATCAGTTTTATGCTGCTAATACAATGTTCACAGTATTGGACGCAGTTGCTGTTGAAAACTTCACGTCTTTGCGGTTGCCAGAAAGTTCACTGGTTAAATTGTGTCATACTCCCTGTGGCTAGACGTACATTAGTAAGACATGGTTGGAGCAAACGGGTCGGCCCTCCCCCGATTCATCTCCTCCCCATGTGGCGCCACATTGCAAAATGTTTGCGGAAGGAGTGAAAAGCAATTAGTAAAATAATATTTGTGCTGACCTCCGGGCCTTTATCCATCTGCCATTGGTCGGCACCACAGCGGAAAGAACACGAGGCGCCCTGATCTAGTGGGAAGGGAGACATTCACACGGCACCTGCTAGATAGCGACCTTCGCAAACACTGGTGGACACTCTGAGGGCTCGTTACTTCTCAGGGACACCATAACTTACCGTCTGATTGGTTCTTCAAGGAACACCACTCCATTCCACTTCCCCGTTCACATACCCATAGACCAAAAAGCAGTTAAGGCTGTGTGACCATTCCTCTGGCTCGGGTCCACTTCCCCGGTACCCACAAGAAGCCGTGGGACTGGGTTGTCGACCTTCATTACATCACCCAGTGCTGTCTCAGCGACTGGTCTGCTGGAGATGTGCAGCTCAAGGTCAGTTTTACCCACTCCCTAAACCGTGGCACGCTGGCCATGTGTTCAGAGCGGGCCTCCAGGACGAGGCCCTACCTGTAGCATCGCTGCTGAGTGCATTTACCTGGAGCATTGCTTTTCTTGTAGTTGTACATACATGATCACTGTGCCGATGGCATATACAAAGCATCCACATCCCCTTATTCCTTTCCAGGCCTTATTCGAAGTATCAGTACAGCTCCCAGAGTGCCCTTGCCTCCCCCCTAGGAGGGATCCCAGCCTATCCCGCTCATTCCCTCAATTTGTAGGTGCGCCCCCTTAACCCCATGAAGCGCAGAATCGGCACGTTCAGTACAAAGTCATGGAGATAAGGGGCTCTTCAAGTTGAGCCCTAAGAAGGGCTCTGGAACATGATATGCAATCATATAGGCATTCATAGATGACTCTTGTTTAAACGTACAAGTCTAGCAGTCTTGGTGAAGGTGATGTGCTCCAGACATATCCATTCTGGGTGCTGTATGTATAGTGCAGTACTTGAAGCCCAGTAGCAGTGGGAACATTTGCATACAGAACTATAAATAAATACAAGTATTCTGTTGATGTGTGATGTCCCTGTCCAGGTTTTAATCAGGATCTATCCTTTCAACCTGCTGGACCACATTAGGTTCACTGATCACCATCAACTATTGGATATTGCACTGTGTTGTAATAGGTTATGTCAGGCTGATGTGGAATTCTACAATGGTAGAATTCCACGTCCAGTGTTCCCGGTTTGTTTACCTAGGGGTGGGGATTGGAGACGACAGTTGAAGGGAGTCTCTGTCAGAGCTGGAGCACCGCTGGTTGCGGGTTGATCAAATAAACAGGTTATTTACACACTCCGCCGTGTATGCCTCATTATTACACACTGCAAAGGGAATGCATCAGCCAGTTGTTTTTCTTATGCACATAGTTTCTGATTGTAGTACTTTTTCTTCAGTAAATAAAAATATATGCATAAAAATAAATGCAAATGAACCTGCCTTCGGATTGTAGGTTGCTGATAGACCTTTCACATTTCCTACCCTATGGTCTCTTTAACCTTTTCATCAGTGAGGATATTTTTTATGTTGATTACAGTTAACATCCTTTGTGCATAGTTTTGTTGGACCCCTAAAATATGGCAGTGCACAGTCATAGGTCCCAGTTACTAAGAAGAAATTGAACGACTTTGAGGGCTAACTTTCAAAATGGAAATTGGGAAAGAGTCTGGTGTTCTGTCAACTGGTTAAATCCCCCAAGTTGCTCCACTTTTATTTCTGTTGTGCCCAGGCCTAGATAATATCACATACTTTGGTTGTCTTTTAGTGCAATAATTAGATTTCCCTAGACAATTCTCGAGCATCCCTGATAATTTGAACAACTTATCCATCTGTGAAGCTGCGCCTCGGCTGGTGCCGCGGCGTGTAGCCGGCCCGCATGAGTCAGGAGGCGCTGCCATGTCCGTCCTTTCCCTTGCGGCAAGGGAAGGGAAACCCGCTGCGGGTAGCCGCGGCTGGGCTGCGGCTAAAACCGCTATGGGCAGCCGAGGCAAGGCCGCGGAAGGAGCCGCTGTGTACAGCCGCGGCGGGGCCGCCAGGTACTCACCTGATCACCCCGGTCCGGGGGAGGGGTAGCAGTGCCCACGACGGCACCGAGATGTGGGAGAACGGCGCCCGGCTCGCCGCCCCCGTGCGCCTCCTGACGGTGCCAGAGCTGCGCATTGCTGGGGAGGGACGCCCAGCATCCGGATGCGTCCCTACACGGCGCGGCCACAACCGCATGGCCAACGCAACCGCCCACCATCACAAGGGGAACGGGAATGGCGACACCCCGGGACGGCAACCCTTAAGAGGGGCAGGACCACGTCCCAGGAACCAATGAGAAGGGGGTTAACCCAAACCCTCAGTGATTGGAGGGGGCTTGAAACCTCCAGGTGTGTTAAAAGCGCGGCAAACGAGACTAATGGGTTGCTCTCATTCCACAGGACACGGAGAAGAGAGAGGAGAGAGAACCAGAGTGGTGGGCGTATCCGGACACCGGCTCGAGATAGGACCAAGCCAGGACTAACGCCGCTGTACTACAGGAGGCCAAAACACCGGTGAAGCTAACCGGGAGGACTTGATAGTTATTCTTTCAGCATTTGCTGCCCTTAGCCAGTGAATAAATATTGTTTTAGCATTTGCCTGTCTCCGACTATAATTCCACACTTCACACCATCATATCTTTACAAAATTTCCCAGTTGCCATTGTTGCAAGGAAGGCCTAAACATTGTACGTGTTGGAGAGAATAGTGGCAAAATATCAAACCGCCCATGTTCAGCAGTGCAATTAGTCAGGTAAGGCTCTTCTCCTTGCTGTCTGCTGCAGGGAGATCTCCCATTCAGCACTGGCATCCCTAGGACTGAGGTCTGCGACCTATCGTTCTGCAGATATTGTGTATTACCATTCCAAACAGCCCTAACCAGCATAGTAAATGGTAACTAATCATGAGAGTCCTAGTCCTGAACATTGAGAGAGCCACACCTTGTGGACACCTGCCCCTAGTTCAAATTTTGGATGCTTTTTTGTTCTGTGTGTGTTACGTCTGTGTTGTTTTTGGTCACATTTAGTGATTCGCTACCTTTTTTTGTGTTTGTTGATTTGCAGCATGCTCGGTGAACATCTCAGGTGCTTTAGTGCTTGCTACTTTTTGGTTTGAACATATGTGCTTTAGAGTGAAGGGAAAGAATGTTGTGACGCATAATGTTTGTTTGGCCAGGTAACTGGCATTGATACTAGCATACATTGTCTGCATCACAGATTTTCTTTGTCCTACCTCACTATGCTTTCTTCTGCCAGATGCCCTGGAAGAGGTATGAGTAAACAAAAGAGAACTCCAAACCATGTATCCTAGTCTCTCGTCCGCAGTCTTCTTTTTTTTTGTGCCACATTTTAAATGGTGGTTTGGCACTTTCAGCGACTGTCGATTTGCTGGGTCACTTAAATTTGAACTCATGACTGCCTTCTAGTGTTAGTATTTTAGCACAGTTGTGGGAAAAGCGGGTTAGCATACTTTGAATTTGCTCAGTTTTGCCACTGCCTTTTAGACATCCACACAATCGTTACTGGCTCTTTGTTCATTTATTCTATGCTGGTTTTTACTGTGTGAAGATTTGTGTCTAGGAAGCAAGGATTCAGAGGAGAAAAGGGGCCTGAGTAGGCATGGAGTGATGCTGGGCTGCAAGGTACCTTGGTCCTGTGGAGTTGGCTAGACCGTTGGAGATTGACCAGTGGCCTGAGTGCCAGAGAATGTTGGCAAGCACCATAGGACACACACACTAGAGGATATGACTGCTGAGGGACATGCATTGCTGCTGCTGTTTGTGGAACATCGGCAAGTGAAAGGTTTATCATGTGGATGCAGAGCACTGGGTTAGGGGAAGAGGCAAGCTCCTACCTGAGTTTGTGCCCTGTTTTGATGGTATACTCCTGGGGATCTATACTGTCTTCCCCATGGTTACTGACCGGTCCACCAAATTATGTATATGTGCTTGAGCTTGTTATGGGTGACAACCGCCTCTAAATTATATGTATGGCATTCGTGCTGCATTCACATCACCCCCCACTGTTCTGTCCAACATTTGAGGAACGGGAAAGCGGTTAGAGCATCAGTTATCCCAGGCCTATGCTGGTTTCCAGATTACATGGATAAACACATAGATTTGTTCTTTTTTAAAGAGCAGCTATACTCGTGCCACGTCCAACATGAAATTATGAACTCAAAGGCAATGTGTGAAGCGCTTGTAAACACTCTTCCTCTCAGATCCCGCAATGTTACAATTGTTTTAGGGATATTTAGAAACCCAGAGCCTCTATAGAGTTTCTTATTCGTCTACCGAATACCTCTGAGCATGTAAGAGATGGCATATCTCTTAAACTTTTACAGTGAGATATCTAAAGACACATATTTTGTTAGTCTGTCACATCCCCATCAACTGAGAGATCCCTAGAAGCCGCCATGGACTGCTCCAGAGTATTCTCACCGACCGGTGACAGCTATGAAATATAGGTTATCTTCTGCTTTGTATGTTGGTTGGTTTGGCACCCACCTATGGGAAGGGGAGGAAGCCCCAGGTGTTTTTCAAAGGAAACTCCCTTAGTCCTCAGACATTTAGCAAACCCCTTATCGACTCAACTAACGTCTTCAGAAACCAACTCTACACAGGGATTCTGATGACTAGTTACAACTGTCAATGTAGCCAATATGTTGCACCTAGAAGACCTGTGAAGATTAGCGAATATGTGCACTTAGAAGAATTGTAAAGGATAGCCAGTATTTTGCACTTAGAAGAATTGTGAAGGTTAGACTCTGTATTGCACTTAGCAGAATTGGGATATAGCCGCTATGTTACACTTAAAGGAACTGTGTAAGTTAGCCAAAATGTACTGCATGTAGAATAATTGTGTAGGTTAGCATATGTACTGCTCTTAGCACTTGTAGAATCTAGCCTCGGACTTAACCTAGGTGATTTGGAGCGTAGCCAGCGTGCCTAATCTATGAAACTGCAATGTTTTGAGCCTTGTCACACTCCATGCATATGGAATTCTAGCCAAAGGCACGGCCACAGACATGCATGCATCTGCCACCATACACCACTCGAAGACTCTTCGCAAAACACCTCTGCTGTAGGAATGCAGCTTCTATTCATGACAATCATGTGCTAGGTAGCTGCTGTAAGGAAGGCATCAAACAGTAAAGACAGACACAAGTGATCACGGTTCAAGGGTGTTCATTGAACTTCAATGGATTGGTTGAACGTCTATCTAATCCTAAATCTAAGGATGGGAGCAAGCTACAACCATCAAATAATAACACAGTCCTAGTGGAAGCTTGTCAAAATAAAAAGGGCCTATACTAATAAACCTATTGCCAATCCCTACTTCTAAATACAAATGGTGTGGGGAAAATGATGTATGCAAAAGAAAGAGTGTTCAAGGAACGACGTCAGGACTGCCAGACAATTAGCTTCCCTTCTCCACATTTTCAGCAGGGGTAAGGTGGCACACTCAAACTTAGCACCGACTCTGGCTTCTCTAGCACGAGGATGCAGTTCAGGATATAAATAGGGGCCTTCTGCAAGAAAGTTTCTTCTGTTTAAAAGTCTCTCATTCGTAGAATGCTGGGATACAATACAGGTCTTGGATGCACAGTTCACCCTGGCTCTCCCTAAACTGGGCTCGGACCCCTTCTTTATACACAAATTCACAATAGGTCTCCCTCGATCTGGCTCAGACCTTGCACTCTCGCTTTCTCCTTGTTTCACAGTTTGATAAATTCACAATGGGTCTCCCTCCGCCGGGCTTTGACCTTGATGCATTTACATAATTGAAGACTTTTGACTGTAAGATGGATTTTACTTGTACTCTTGCAGGACCACTTCGATTCATTCTTACTTGATTTCTATTCTTCGATTTCACTTTCACATATTACAGTTCCTTTTGGCCACTTCTTTGTGGGATACATCAGTCAGAGACTTTCAATTGGGCACACATGCAGTGCCGGGCCACTTTGCTATCTTGTATCTTAGTTCACGTTAAATGTTCAAACAGTTCATCAGCCGTCTGGCCTTTACTTGTGTCTTTCATCAAACGCATCAATGTTCTCTCATTCGTGTAACAATGTTACCGCTTGCAACCTTCACTTCAACATTGTAAGGAAACCATGGTATCAACAGTAAGACGACAGACACTAGTAATCACAGTTTAAGGGTGTTTATTAAACTTCAAAAAGGCTTTGATAAACGCCTATCTAATCCTAAATCTACAGATGGGAGCTAGCTAAGACCATCAAATAATATTAATGCAGTCCTAGTGGAGTCTTGTCAAATTAAAAGGGCCTATAATAAACCTATTGCCAAACATTACCTCGAATTACACATTGTGTGGGAAACAGTGTTATGTAAAAGAAAGAAGTGTCCAACAAATGATAAGTCAGGATATTCAGGCCATTGGCCTCCCATCCCCACGTTTTCAGCACAGGACAAGGCAGCACATTTGAGCATAGCACAGTCTCTTGCTTCTCTAGCGTAAGGGTGCAGTTCAAACATTAGCATCAGGGCCTTCCGTGGCCAAGTCTCTTTGCCTCTCAAAGTCTCTTATTTCAGAGGACCTGATGTAACAAACCAACATTAAAGTTCCTTTCTTCTCACAATTTAACTCAATCGAACACTCTCTGTAGCTTCGGGGCCTCTCATCTGTGTGCAGACCCCCTTTCCAAATAATTGTTAAACAGGTCTCCCTTGATTGGGTTCGGACCCTCTTTAAACTCAAAAGTCCCAATAGACCTCCCTCAGCCGTGCACAGACCTTTGTTCCATTTATAATTCTTATTAACTGTTTACTTGTATCAAATACTTTCGACTGTGTGAAGGATTTGTCTTAAACCCTCGCAGGACCACTTCGATTCACTGTTTCTCTTAATTATTTCAACTCAAATTCCCTTATTTATTTCAACTCAAATTCCCCTTCGTAAGATACACTAATTCAGAGACCTTCGACTGGGCACACCTGCGGTGCCGGACCACTCTATCTTTTCTGGGTTTAATGTTCAAACATAATTATCAGCTTTCAATTCCTTTTGCTTGCGTTTTTCAGCAACCGCTTCCATACTTTTTCTTTAGGATATATTGTCGCTTCTTGCAACGTCTGTTCAAACATACAGACCGGTCTTGCACAGTTTCTTCCAACTCACCGGCTGTGTGGAACTTGTGTTTGCAGCTTTTATCTTGGAGTCAAGGATGGTACCACAGCGGAGTCTGTTCCTCCTCGATTCGACTGGTCATGCAGGATGGCCCCTGGTATCGCGGCCATACAATGCAGGATTCTCTGGCTACACTTCCAGGCCTTACACCTGCTGTTCTCAAGGTTTTAAATGTACAGCAATCACTTGTGGGAATAGTTTGAAGGCAACTTCCTTCTTGTTCGCTCTTCTCCCTTGATTTAGCTGCTGCCTTCAGTAAGCTGCTCCTTCGTGGGCTCTGTATCGCTCCTCGCCTTGCTCCCCAAAAGTTCTTAGGTTTCTCTCTCTTCAATGTTTGCACAAGGGACTTCCCAACCAGTCGTGCTCAGACCCCTCTCAATTTGCAAAGTCTAAAGTCAAAGTCTCACAGTTTGGGAGCATCGGGAGCAAAAAGGGGATCTTCTGATTGAGGTCAGGGTCCTACCACCTGCCTCTCAAAGTCCTGGGCTCTCTGGTTTGGCCCAGGGGAGGAGCTCTTATGTGGGTACCACCAGGTGACCCCCCGCTGCCCCTCGTTTGGCTTCCTGGAGCCACAGCTTCCACTCTACAGTGCAGCCTCCCCTGTGCTCACTAGTCCAGTGTCTAAGCAGTTTTTCCTCCTCCAGGCCTTCCAGGTTTTCTCTGGCAACAATCGTCTCCCTCTGGCGTCTCAGCACCCTTCAGCATCCCCAGCCCGCTCAAAATGCTGTTTCTGGCTACTGCTTTAATACTCCCACCTAGAGTTGATTGGAGTCAGGTGTGAGTAGTTGTTCCTCCCTGCCTGATTCTGCTTCACCTCATCATTTGGACAACATGGAGACTGCCCATAGGAATCCATTGCCTATGGATTCCTATGGCTAATCCTCATGACTCCCATCTGCCTCTTCTTCGACCCACTCCTTGGATATTTCAATAGGGGAATGGGGTTATGGGAAATGTGGTGTTCTGCAAAAAAGGCATAAAGATGTAGATTTTTGTCAGGAAAAGGGGTTTGAATGTAGGGTTGTTTGAAAAGTGGTTTTCGAGGAAAGAGGGGTAAAACTCTTATTGGAATTTAGGTATAGTCTTCGTTTTCCCTGATGGTTTCACCTTTTCCTTACAGAAAGGTAGTGGTGTATGATGGCACACTGTTGACAATATCCCATGACAACTGAGGTGATGTCGGTAAGGGGCGTATCGGAATGGGAGAAATACTATGTCTCGCCTGAGGGTGTGTCTCCCATAGTCTCCAAGGACCCCTGCCAAGGTATCCTCCCTCGCTCGTCTGCCCCAATGGTTAGGATCCAAGAGCGATGGCCCTCTAATGGCCACCTGAACAAAGGTTCCCCGGGAATAGACTGGGAGAAACGCCTCTGGTTTCGATACCACTGAGGCTGCTGCTCCTCCCTGACTCGGCCAGTCATGCAGGAGGGCCCCGGATATCTCACACACATACAGGATTTGCCGGTTACCCTTCTTGGACTTGCACGTGCTGCTATCAAGTTCCCAGGAGTATAACGCTCACTCTTCAAAAAAGTCAAGGGTATCTCCTTCCTTGTTCTCCTTTCTCGGTCTGCCGTTTCTCTCTGCTGCCTGGGAAGAACTGTTCCTTCATGTGCTTTGCCTCGCTCAGAGTGTGCTCTCGTGCTGCGCCTTTTATCCGTGTGTGGAAGTTCAATTGAAGTCGGGTGTGTATTGTCGAAGGTAATTGCCTGACTCTGCCTGACTATGGTAGTGGGACAGGTCGGGTACATTGCTCCGGTACTAGTCTGTTTTCTCCCAGAGTGGGCTGTCTGTGTAGCAGTGTTCGTGTAGGAAAGGGGAGGGGAGTTAAAGTTCCCCGGTCTCCTATCTGCTAGGAGGTGTTAGAGGGAAAGGGACACCGCGTCTCGCCATCAGCCATCAAGGGTGCCACTCCCTAAGGACCCCTCACCCAGGTGATCCTCCTGCACTAGTCCACTGCCGTGCCATGGCCACCTGAGGGAGAGATTCCGGGGACTAGCGGGTGAGACACCTTCTGATTTCTCACACTGCACACACAAATACTAGCACTGATAGCCGGACTCTGGTCCTCACAAAGGGTGTTGAACCTACAGTACGTTGTGACCATACTAATGGTGAAAGGTGCTATACAAATCACATACTACTACTACAACTACTACTATTACTACTACTATTCTTTCAGTTCCTCCACTATCATCTTTCTTAGCTGGAACTCACAGTAAGTCCTCTCCCGTTAAGAACCACATAGCACAGATCTGCCCATGCAGGAAGGTGTGGCACTGTAGTGCAGGCAAGCTGACCAATGGAATTGAATGATGTCGTAGCTAAAAACCACTAAGAAAACCTAAAATCCTGTTCTCCAGCGCACAGCTCCCAGTAGATGGGTAAAGCACAAACTGAACAAAAAGATACAGGCTGCTGCTGACCCCAGCATTGAGCAGTGGGTTAGACCATGTCTTCCTGCCCTACAGGCTTCCTTTTGACCTTGCAGAATACTGCCACTGGTGGGCTATTTATGCTGCCACCCAAATCATGAGTTTAGGTAAATTATGCCTTGGGGCAATGCCACCTCTTCCATACCATATTCCTTACTCAACATTTCCCATCAGATCGAGTGGCTCTCCAAGGCTGGCAATTGTCTAACTAGTCGGGCACCTTAGGCTGGACTTCTAAGATTCTACCCCTTGATGAAAACAATGCCTGATGTGGGATATCAGTCAGAAACGTTGTACCCCTGCACCGTTACCTGTTTTTCTAGTTTTCAGGTCATGGTTTTTGTTATTTTTATGGGGTCTTCCATGGTTGTCACTTGTTTGCCCTCTGTTGATCTGTACAACACCATCTACTGTCTTCACATCGCCAAAGCAACTTTGGGTGAAGATTGCGCTCCAGAAACAATCAAAATCACCTGCACTCTTTGAATCATCTCTGTGGTCAAGCGTCAGTGTTTTCACGCTGTGTGCTTTAACCTTCCGAGGCTAAGACAGTGTTCCCTATCCAGCTATGTAGTGATGGACTGGTTAGGACAAAGCAGTAATACCTGTCAAGCTTGCATGTGCTCATTAGACTACTTGCTGCAGCAAGCGGGAAGATGAAGAAAGGAGAGTTGTCATGGCTTTTCTGAGAACCTTAATATTCTCAGTAAAGCTCAGAGGTTGGGAGTTTACTAGTGCAGGTGCCTGATTTCAAAAAAGATCATCCGAGTCTTTTTTTAAAAAAGTATTGCCTGGACAGGTTAATGGCAAGAAAGCTGTGGTTTTTTGATCTCAGGATGCATGAAAGGCTGTAGTAACACGTTCATTTATCATCAATGAAAAGTGTTTCTTGTTAGTAAAATGGCCAATGTGTGATATGCAGCACTTTAACGAGGCAAATGTTTGATAGGAAAATGGCAAACTGTGGGAGACGTGCTGTGGAAAAGCATTGTTTTACATTTATTTTAAAACGACAGATTTAATGTGTTTGACTTGTAAACCATAAACTACAAGTATGTTAGAAAACCAGAATACAAAAATCTCTCTGTTGAGTTATGCATTGTTTAAGGAAGTTCACCCATATCTGTGAGGGTGGGGTTTGTGATATAATCGTGACCAAAAAGTGTCCTGGATCTATCCTCTTTAGAATTGTGTTGAACAAAGTGTGGTCTCACTCCTATCTGTCCTTTTCCAGACACCGACGCTGATCGTGTATGGGGACCAGGATGCCCAGCTGGGGGAGTTGTCACTCAACAACCTGAAGAACTTGGCCAACCACAGGGTGATGATGATGAAAGGTGCCGGGCATCCCTGCTACCTCGACAAACCGGAGGAATGGCACCAAGGCCTGCTGGATTTCCTGAAGACCCTCGCTTAAATAACCAGGCTTCTTCTGCTGCAAACTCGTAATCCGTATATTCTGATGGCCAATTATTACTTGCACTGCCGCGTAGAACCCAAACACCGCGAATAAGGGAACCATAGGTACTAATGATTTTATCTTAGTTACGTAGGACACTGAGATTTAACAGTAACCTGAGACTGCCCAAACTGAAGTAATGAGAAATATAGACTTGAGTTATTCCCACCCATAAGTAACTCAAAGGTCTAAGAAACAAGCATGCAAGTGCAGAGAGTTACCCATGACCTGGAGTGGGAAGCGGAGCCAGAAGGGTCACCATAGAAACCCATTGATCCTGAAGCAATTTGGTATAAGTAATTGGGCAAATAGGAGAGACCTGTGATATTCTTGAATTGAAGTACCCTACATATCTGAGACCAGAAACTTAGGAGGCCTTGGCCCAAGGTACAAGGCAACGTCTGGCTTTATAGCCATCCATGCTACAATATCAGCTAAATAATTATTCGTGACTAACAGACCTTCTTAGACTCTCATTTGTGAGCGTCTTACAAGGTGCCACTAACAAGACTGTCCAGTCCCCTGAAGAACCATTTATATGGTTACATTTAAAAACGTTCCAAATCTTGGGCAGACGCCAGACTGGCTTGTTCTGGAGTCTGACTAATACAGTCTAAGAACACATTTCTATAAGCCGTCAAGCAAGTCCCATAGTCCTCCGAATATTAGTTTGTGCCTCTCGTTAGCATTGTGTAAATTAGAAAGCAGCCATGTCACCAAAGTAGCTGCTACATTCTTCTCCAATTAGGTTTATCTTCACCTTGACAGTGTTTCTTTCCTGGTGCATTGTCCAGATTTGTTTTAATCGGTGAAGTGGTTTGAGCAACTCTAATATTCCATAATCAATGGGGTCAGTTTCTTGGCATTCAATCCCTTCTCTCCAATCAACGTCTCAAACTTAAAATACAATTCTTCCTAACAAGTATGCAAGTTTACTGAGATGCCAACTGAGATGCCAAGGTTACCAGAGCTAAAACCAAATGTTAGATGCCATCCTTTGGAGTGATGTCACATGAACTTTGCCCATGATGACATCGCAGGTTGTGGCATTGTGTGTGAAGAAAGCAATTAAATATGATTAGTAAACAACGGTTAAATAGCTGCTAAAGCACTTAGCTGGCAACATATTTTAATTAGGGACGTGCTTTAGTATGCCATGATTGGGGTCTTGAATATGGATGCTATTTGGCCTCCATAGTATAGATGTCATAAAATGCCTGGTGTACTCCCTGCAGGCCCGACGGAGGCCAGTGTTGCTGCCTTCATATCTTATTACAGCCTTGTGAGGCCATGTCAGTTCTAACCTCACACACCAGGTATTCTCATCATATACTAAGCACAACCCTACATTCACAACTGGGTACTGCCTCTTCATGGCAATTGTTGCCTTACGTGCTGGATATAGTCTTGGTTTGTACGCTATTACTGTGTAATATGCCAGTTATTGCCTCATATACCTGGTACCGTTTTCACATGCAAGGTATAGTGCTACACGTCCAGGCGCTGCCATCACATGCCAAATGCAGCCTAATATGCCAGTAATATGCCCCATATGTCTGGTATAGTCACCATACACAGGGCACATCCTGACATGTTCAGGAAATGCCCTTCAGTTCAAAGTGCATCCTCAAATCTCCCAGTAATGCTACCTAATGCCAGTTAATACCTTCTATACCAAGTACAGTCATTTGTAAGGTGGAGCATCGGGTGCGCCATCATGCTAATCGCAGTTTCAAATGCCCCAGTGAAGACATATAATGGCAGTTAATTCCTCACGTCTAGTACAGTCATCATTTGTAAGACACAGTATCATATGGCCAGATGCCCAATTCAGCTTCTTGACAGTGTATTGTCTTTTTTGCCATGTATAACTAGCATAGTCACTATATGAAAAGGCACTGACTCACATGTGCATGGGCTGCCATCCCATGCAACGTGCACCTTACATGCCTCATCAATGCCGTCTAATGTCACTTAGTGCCTCATATACCTTATCGTCCTGCAGGGACCAGGGAGGATCATTTCACTATAACAGAAAAAAATCCAGTCTGCAATCTAAGAATCATGCAAGTGAATCCCACCACCCAACCTCAATAAGATCATGCATTGTGTACTAAAGTAAGGCATTTGTTTTGTACATAGCATTTGGTTTGTGGGATTTACTTGAATGATTAAATCTCTTTTTGGCATTGAATACATTTGGTGAATGATTCTTACATCACCTACTAGTGACTTGATCTGTTCTGTCCTATATTGGATATAGTCGCCATATAGGAGGTGCAGCCCATCCACACTTGCCATCAAAGAGGACATGCACATGTGGCCCTGGATCTCGGCTAGAAAGACATGATGTACTCCGGGGTCGACAACGTGATTATCTGCTGGTTTTTCTTCTGCTGGACTCTACTTTTCCAACTCGCTCCAGGTGGGCACCCTTAGTCATTCCCCTCTGCCACTCCCGAAGCTACAGAGGTGGCTTTGGGTGTGACCAGGCTTGGGAACTGCAGAAAGTAAACGGGTCTATAATGGAAGCTGGTATACTTTGTGTTCATGTCATCACACCTGATATCACTAAACCAGAGGTTGCAAAGGTGGCAGCATGAGTACCAGGTGGTGCCCTCGATGATGCTTAAATTATGCCCAATCTTTGTAAGCCATTGTGACTCATATTTAAGAAACATGTTTCTTGTTTACACTGCAAATTCTATTTTCTTACCTCAAACCACAAAATTATCTTTACCAGCATCTGGTACTGGCAAATCTGAAACTGCGCCGGCCTCTTTTGCAACCCGTTCAACATTCCCTCTGTCACTAAGAACGTGAGAGATACCCACCAATAAGAACTGGAATGATGCCTGAGCTGAGGAAGCCAAGAGACATGACAATTTAAAAAGGAATCCCCATGAAACAGTGTTTCAATACACCGTGGGTGATAGCCAAACCAGAGTAACACAAGAATACAGGATTCTGGTGGATGGGGCAGAACTTACCTGAATAAACTACTTTTCACAAGTATGTGGGTGTGTGAGACATAAGAAGCGAAACATAAGTATGTGGTAACCTTCTACATATGCTACTGAACTATAACAACCACCGGAGTTGAAAGGGCAGGGGCCTTTTTAGATACCAGGAGCATGAAAGTCCAACAAGTAATTGCTTGAGGCATGGCTCCAATCAGACACCCAACATCAAGAAACAATTGTTCTACAGCCATGGCTCTCCTGATGGAGAAAGGAGACTGCAAAAACAAGTTCCAAAGAAGACCTGGTGACTGGTTCAGAAGCAATCCTTCCAAAACGTAAGGATCCAGGCAAATGCCCCAGCACAAAAGACATTGAGATAGCCAGTGCCAAAAAAGAGCTAAGGACTGTAGAGACCTTGGAACAGGAGAGGTACTGGACAACCTGAAGCACACTTTTTCAAAAGCTATAGGGCATTTTAATACAGCTGACTCCAAGAAAAACAACACTTAAAAAGCTGTGTAGACCTGATTGATACTGCCAATACAAACAGATTGGTTACAGAGGTTTGGGAGCCAGAAACTGATTGAAGAATAGAAAATATCTATGAGGCATTTAGTAATTGTGAGACATTTGGTCCTAAGAAAATACAAAGTTTCAATAAACCGGTTGGAGTGTGGACCAGTTGAAACAAGGGGCCAAGGTATTGCGAGAGAGGCAAAAACGAATACATTGATTTTTAATGGGGTGCTCGGAGCACAAAGACGCAATAACCAAAAGACAACGAATGAGCGTAACCCTCTCCATAGTAACCCATAGGTGCAGAGGGCTGTGAAATAATGAGGTTGACAACCCTCAAGCTACAATAAAGGGGACTGTACGTGAAAGTAAGTGAGGGGATAACGCTTACCCTGGAGAAATTAAGGTGCAAGAGATGTTCAACTTCAGCGACTATGTTAACTAATACAAAATCCTAACACAGGTTAAAGAGTGGGACTAAAATACAATGTTGACTGGAGGAATGGTGGAGGGAAAACTAGAAATAACAAATCTATGGCCTGAGAGGTACTAAAGCTAATGGCACACAGGAGTGAGGCGACAAGGTAGATCTGCGAAAATCAGGATGCCGGGAAACCCAAGCTATTAAGAGCCAATTATTGCACTTAGAATAAAGGCACCCACCACTACAAATCCAAAGCAACACATGTATTCGGGATCCTTTGAGAAAGTGCTGCCCAAAGACTATGTTTCCAAGAAGTGCCAGTGTGGTGAGACTCCCCAAAAGTAAAATTAAGTCCACTAAACATTCCACATCATAACTACAAGGGCACAAAATGCGGATAGCTCTGTGTGAAACTGCATCATGCTAAGAGCACTATCTCTTTATAAAGTGTGTGTGTGTGTGTGTGTGTGTGTGTGCAAAGTTTTTCAGTCACAACTTAAATCGTTTAACATTCCGAATCATGCTACTTGAGCCCAACACATTTCATGCTGCTTTAGAAATCAACCAGATGTTTAGGAAATAAAATTCACTGCTAACTGCACTTGTGTCTGTGTGGTAGTCTTTCTTTCTGAGCAGTATGTCCTACCTGGTGACATGTAGTGTCCTCTCTAAACAGATGCTATGATATACCGCCTTATTGCAGAAGGTTTTATTTTGTTTTACGCCGCACGTGTAAAATAACAAATGCAGAAAATGAGCAAAAATGGAAATGGATACAATATTATGACTCAGAAACATGTCTTATTAGCTGTTATTCTTTGCTGGTCAAGTTAGCTTTTTTATAGCACCTCTAATAACTTTCCCCTTCACTCGTATTCCCTATTTCATTAGGTGGTAGTGGTAAATGCATTGCCCCCAACTGTAATTGCATCTCTGACTGCTCTCCCCATTACAGGAAACGCATCCTCCAAAGCCGTGGAAAATATCATCTGCCCTGGGCTGAGCAAAGACTGTATATACCCTGATGCCTTGTAACTTAGATTTTCTTACCAAACGCTCAGCCAAAGTCATTTGGGCTGCTCGGTCCATGACTCCACTTCCTGAAAATTTGATACATTTTGAACAGTGGAAAATGCCCCCTACTACCTGGAAATAGCCTACATTATAGCCGTCAGTAGCCTTGGCCACCAGATTTCGTTTGTTTTACAGGTGAATTGTTGACAGTAGCAAGACATTGGGCCTCAAAAATGTGAGATCTCAGTGGTAAATACGAGATACCACCAAACTGCATTACTGTTGTGTTCTTGTTTATACCTGCGCTTCCTCCCGTATCTATGGAGTTTGGAGTGTTGTAATGAAAATGTGGAATGAGAGGCTTGTGAGAAGCGAGAGGATGGTTGAGAGAGTGTGGATGCGGAGGGATTGCACGGTCGTTGATAAGAATAAACTCTTTGCACCTACCTTTGGGCCCGATCCACTGGTCAGTTAAGTGTGGTGTGGCCAGAATGGAGGGAGTAATGGAAAAACTATATGAAGACAGTGGAACAAGATGGGTTGTCCCCACAGAAGAAAAAGTGACTCTTATTACATGTGTTGGGGCTTGAAGGACAGCGTAAATATAGAGAATTACCAGAACTGTCGGCTGATGAAGCTGGTGATGTGGATGAATATGAACGAGCACTAAGACAATTAGACAAATACTATGCCCCAGAGGTAAATGTTGGAATAAACAGGTACAACTTTTACACAAGATCACAAAAGGAGGATAAAACAATTGAAGAGTATGTGTCAGCTCTAAGGAAATTATCTCAGACTTGCCATTTCGGCACATTCATCACGCTTGATGAACTAATTAGAGACCAGAATTTTATACACACCAGAGACCCATTGATACAAGACAGATTATGGATGGTGGGTAACCCCACACTGCCGGAAGCTGTAGCTATAGCAAAAACAGTGGAACACATGCACCTCTGTTCGAAAGAGATGAAGAGCAACAAGATGGAAGCAATACAAGCACAAAGTGTTGGGCAAGGTCAAGCTAAGCCAGCTCAAGAGTCTGGAGAGCACTCCTCTGTGAATGAGGTGAGGAGCAAAAGAGAAAAGCAAGAAGCTGATGAATCAAATGGGAGAAGTTATAAACCTAAAGACAAAGATCGTAGTGAAAACAAAGGAAACATGAAAAAGTCTTGGTTCAGGAATGAAGTCTGAGACAAGGACAGGTGCTATAAGTGTGGCAGAGTGGGACATTATGCCAAATCAAGGAAGGGTTCAAAGCGAAAGTGCGTCCACCGGATATTAAGAATCCTGGAGGATTCGAGGGTTCAAAAATTCACATCACAGGCTGGTTCAAGAGTGCTCTACAATGCAAAGGTTGCCAAGCGGATATCAAGGTTTATATAGCAAAGAAGGGTGTAAATATACTTGGCTGGAGGGACCAGGCAGCGCTGAAAATACATCCATGCAAAGAGGAACCAGTGCTGTTAGTGAAGAGCAGCAGTCCTTGTGTGGAAGGGAACTTAAGAAAGGATACTGGTGATGTGTTTCAAAAGCAGTTGGGATTGTTGAAGAACTATGCCCACAAGATAGTTTTGAAACCGGGAGCAAGGCCTGTTGCGCATAGCAAAGCTAGGCCTATACCGTTTGCTTTGGTGGATGGGGTTGAACAAGAATTAAACAGACTTGAGGAGGATGATATAGAGAAAATTGAGTCGTCCCAATGGGTGAATCCCATTGTCGTTGCGGTAAAGAACAGGAAGTTAAGGATTTGTGTGGACCGCAGGGATTTGAATAAGAACATATTGGTGGGCAAATATCCGTTACCCATTATTTCGGAGATGTTGAACTGCATTGAAGGAGCAGACACATTTACCACGCTGGATTTGTCCAATGTATATCATCTGATTAGACTCACTGAAGACTGCAGAGATCTTGCTGCGTTTATTACGTCATTTGGGTTGTACCATTACAAGAGGATGCCGTTTGGGTTGGCCTCTGCTGCCCCTGTGTTTCAAAGGCTCATGACCCAAGTACTTGAAGGATTTAAGGGGACATTAGTTTACCAAGATGATATTATTGAGTTTGGAAGAGGGGAGCGTGAACATGATGAGAGGTTGCAGAGTGCGTTGTCAAGACTGAATGAGAAATGGTTGAAAGTGGAGAAGAGCAAGTGTAGGTTTAAAGAGGTCGAGGTTGAGTATTTAGGACTTGTGGTCAGTGGAAAGGGTTGGTTATACACCCAAACTGGAGGCCATGAAAGCTATCAAAGATGCACCAGATCCCAAGATTAGGGAAGAACTCAGATAATTTTTTTGTCTTTGTGAATTGTATAATAAGTTTGTACAGAATTTTGCCAGCTTACAAAAACCCATGAGAAGGATGCTGAAAAAGGAGGTCAAGCTTGAGTGGGATACTAAGTGCGAAAAATCAGCAGAGTGCATCAGAAACAGCTTATGTGAATCAATGCATCTGAGTGGATTTGTGTTTGGAAACCAAACCAAGATCACTGTTGAAGCCAGTGGGGTTAGTTTGGTGGCCGTTCTTTCACATGTTTTGGAGAATGGAAGTGAAAAGGTAATCTGCCATGCGTCTAGGGCAATAACAGACATACGGCCTGATCACGACTTTGGCGGTAACGCCGGCGGTATTAGCCCTACCGTCGAACTCCCCGGCACTAATAGCGCTGGATCACGAGTTCGGCAATAATGTAATTTCCCATTGAGCCCATTCGGGAATGCCCCATTCCCCATAATGTGCGCTCTTACCGCCAGTGGATTTCCCGCCGGCGGTAATAGCGCAAATTTTCAGCGAATTTCCCCCCAGCCAAGAGCTGGAGCGAAAATCCGCCGAAGTCCGGATTTGGCGGACCCTTAAATCCGGCGGTAATAGCGTGACCGCCGGATTTAAGGGTTACCGCCAAAGTCGTGATGAGGCCCATAGAGTGTAGGTACTCTGTAATTGAAGGAGAGATGTTGGCTTGTGTGTGGGCAGTGAACTACTTCAGGAAATGTGTGGGGAAATCAGTTTATTGTCTGTAAGGATCATAAGCCTTTGATGGAAGTGTTGTCGGTGTGAGGGATGTGCAGGGCATCCCCCAGACTTACTAGGTTAAGTTTGAAATTGCAAGATTATCACTTTGAAGTGAAATATGTGCCTGGGAAGAAGAATCAGGTTGCCGATTTTCTTTCTAGAATGCCTCTCGATTTTGAGGATCAAGAGCAGGTTGAAGATGAGCGAGGTGTTGCTGTTGCTGCAATTTTGGAAGTGGTATTTAGGGAAAAATGGATTCAGGAGATACAAGAGGATGAAGGTTTGTGCAAACTTACAGAATATACGAGGAAAGGTTGGCCGGATAAGAGATTGGTAGATGAAAATTGCCTTCCGTTTTGCGAAGTTAAGGATGAGTGCTCTATTGAGGATGATATGTTACTGAGCTGAGACAAGTTGATACCGCCCTGGGATCTTAGGGAAGGGCTAATAGAGAGAGCTCATCAGGGACATCCAGGTTCCACTGGCACCAAACGCAATATTGGCTCCAAATATTGGTTCCCTGGTGTAGATCTCATGGTTGAGGTGTTGTTGGCCTTGCCAGAGTTCTGACAAGTGTTGTAAGGTGTTGAAAGTGATGCCCATTACCATACATAAGCCGAAACAACCATGGGTCAAAATGGAATTGACATAGTGTGTCCATATGATAATTTGGCGAGTGAAAATAAGTTTTTAATGGTCATGGTGGATTATTGTTCAAGATGGATGGAGATTAAAATGGTAAATATAGTTGACACCCATGAGGTAATTCGATTCATGCAACATATGTTTAGAAGGGAGGGATATCCCAAGGTGATTGTTTGCGACAATGGTGTGCAGTTCAGAAGTAAAGAGATGATGGAATATGCCAGATTAGTAGGTATTGACTGGAGATTTTCTGCTAATTATTATCCTCAAACAAATGGGTTAGTGGAGAAGTGCAATAGGGTGATTGTGGAAGCAGTGGAACAAGCCTTGAGCAATAATATGTCTGAGAAGGCTCTAGAGGAGAAGTTGTGGAGTTGCAGGACATCGGTTCGGGCTGATACAGGTAAATTGCCGTTTGAGTTAATGAGAGGCACAGAACCCAATACTGTGTTAGATCTGGTATCGGTGAATCGTAGGAGACCAAAGTTTGGTAGCAGTGGAGGATTGGATTATAGGAGGAATGACTGTCCATTGAGAGCAAAGTGGTGCCTGGTGATCTTGTCAGAATAAGAAAAGGTAGAATGGTGAGAAAGGGGGAATCAAGTACACCAAGCCTGTGAGAGATTTTCGAAAATGCCATTAGGATTCAAGATGGTTCCATATGGTATCTAGATAGTCAGTAGATGGAGATGGCAAGGAGCAACCATGGGTGTTGAGAAAGGTGAAGGAGTATACCAAAATGGCATTGAGTGGTTTGAGGAAGAGAGTGGAATGGAAGGAAGTTGGAGGAGAGGAGAACATGGCAGTGATTCTAGAAGACTGGGGGAGAATAACGTGAATGAGACGACTGGTGTCTCGAGAGGTAGAGCCAGGAAACCCCCTGCGTGGTTGAGAGATTACGTCATGAACTGATGGTGAAGAATCAAAATATCTTCTACTTATTTTTTAGTTGTCAATTCTGAGTCATTATGGTTTTGTCTTTTAAATTGCTATTGGGTTGTTAGGTTGGGAAAAGGGGTGTGTGTTTTGTGTTCTGTTTTATACTTGTGCTTCCTCCAGTATGCGTATGTATGGAGTTTGGAGTGAGAATGTGGAATGAGAGGCTTGTGAGAAGCAAGAAGACGGTTGAGAGAGAGCGTGGATGCGGAGGGAGCGCAGGGTCGTTGATCAGAATAAATTCTTTGAACTTACCTTCGGGCCCGATCCAGTAATTTGCAAAGCACTACAATTACAATGAACGCCACTTGCTCTGGCGGTATTACTGCCAGATTGCAAGTCGTGGTGTTAGTCCAATTTTAATTGGAGTTCAAAGGACTCATGGGGGATTTCGTTGTTATTAATGTGGCAGTAATTCTGCTGAAATTTGCTAGAAAGAATTGCAGATTTTCTTCCACCTAAAAGCTGGAGATGAATCCACCAACTTCAGACCAAAGTCATAATTGGGCGGTGCAGTAATGCAGCGGTATTCAGTAATATCGCCACATTTTACCGCACCACCCAACTTGTAGTGAGGCCCATTGTACTATCACTGACAGCAGAGTGTAATTGCAAAGTTGTTGGCACTACCACTAGTGCAGAGTGGTATTTTCTGCAGAGCATTATTTTATCTCTGATGGAATGCTTTATCCTGTCTCAGGAGGATCGCCCCAGGGAAGTAATTTCGCCTAAATGCCAGGGGTAGCGGAAGTGACATGCCCCTTGACCTCTGATGACATCACAGGACATGTCATTTGACCCCACGCCAAAGTAACATCACCGGAAGCGATGGAACGTGACCTTTCACCCCTTGACAAAACAGGAAATAGCATCACATAGCATTGTTCCTAAGTACAGTATGAAAAATATGGTTACGATATCACTATAATGTGATCTACATTTCATACAATAATGGATCGCCATATGTATCATTAAGATCAGTGTGTATAGGCACATACTACCAAATTACAGTGACTGCAAGCAGACACCAATGGCCAAATGATAATGATGTGTTATAATATAGCTCTTGAGCTTAAGAGATTTATATAGAACAAATACACATACAATATCACCCAACCTGTGTTGATACTCATTTATAGACCTCGGAAGGATGAAAGGCTGAGTTGAGGTGTTTAAGAACAGACTAAATCAGTGACTTGCCCCATGAAGTGCGCCTGAAATAAACCTTTAATGAGTCTAGCAATTATTGTATAGAATTCCAGAAACAGAAATTATTTGGTATTCATATTCTTTCTTATTTAGGGTCACTGTTGTGGAACCCCTGTTCTTTTTCTGAGGCCTGAACAAGAAAGCCAGCCACTCCAGAAGCAAAAAGCCACATGGTGCGGGACGCTGCCCAGTAGCATGCATTTAAAAATAAGATGTTTAGGGGTAGCAAGGGAGACCACAGGGGTTACAGTTCCGACCCCTAAATGATGTCCCTGGATAGCTCAGGGGCAACACGCTCATCTTGGAAGCAAGACGACGCGGAGCAACACAGGTTTGATCACCGGGTCCATGCTTCGAAACCTCTGCGTATTAAGCATGTTAAAAAAACAATCCTAATTGTAAACAGCTGATAACATTGGGAAAATGATTGAAGAGAAGATGAGTGGGCATTAGCACTGTCACAAATTAAGTATCTCCTGAAATGTAATGAATGAAAATTAAGACCACCAAAATAAGTAGCACCAGCTGGGCATCACACCGTCTTGGGTGGGATTAGTGTCTCTGAAATGGGTTACGCAGAGACGTTCAACTTTCTGTCAAAGATAGACTGCTCAAGGTCTAGCTTCTAGGAGTGTGCAGTGCGGCAACAGACACATGGGAACCATATTATCACAGGCAATGAATATAGATTAATGTTTAGCCAGATGTATTGGTCTTTATAAGAAAATAGCTCTTTATTGACACAGCTAATTCTATTGCAATTATAATAAAAATAACGCGGAAAAGGTAGTAGTTGGATTTAAAAGGAACATGCAGTGAAACGAGGTCTTGGTCAGGCTTATTGGACTTCTGGTTTATGGTGCGTTGGCAATCTCATGGCTGCAGTTCCAGTGTTCGGTCTCTCTTTTGGTAGACAGTCCTGTTGGCCTAAGTCTCAATTCTAAGATGACCCTGTTTCTTTTTGCTGCATGGTCTCTTCATGAGGCAGCTGGCAGTCAGACCCAGAGTCTGATGGTTGAAAGGAGTGTTCTTGGCTTTCCCTGTGAAGGAGGAAATGTGTGCCACGCTCGTGGACTGATCGAGTAAGGAGCTCTCTAATGTTCTCAAAAGTCCTTCAAAGGATTATCATCAGAATACTCTGTGGGTTCCTCAGCATCTTTTGCTGTAGCGTTTTGCCTCATCAGTAGTGTTTCAGCCACATCATCTAAGTACTCACACCATAACACTTCTTTAGTGAACGAAAGCAACGCCTCCAGTTTAAAGGGGAGTAGGGTTTGATATGGAGCTCTTACTGCCCAATCGGAAGGTTGCATTTATTGTAAGGCGCAGTCAGGGCTACAGTACCCAAAGGGATAACTTAAAAACAGTTGGGAACAATGAGTATTACAAGTCAAAACAAGGTTTGTCCCCAAATGAACTATTCAAAACCTGATTCCGGTCAAGATTATTTAACCACACAATAAATGAGGCTACAGGCAGTTGTAAGCTAAGACACAACAAATAAATATGACATATAAAGAGTATTTAATATACAAAATATACCATTTTATTGCATTTTAGACAAATTAACCGTCCAAAGCAAAGGGTTTTTCAATATCCCATATAAAACATACACAGAACAAATTGAAACTTAATTTGTAAAATATACAAAATACTTATTCTTTTTAGAACAACGTAATGCAAATAAAGATAAACATATTAAGGGAAACAAGGAACACAGTTTCCCACTTAGTTTGAAAGAAATTCCTCTTTTAAAATGGCTATATGGATACCCCCAACCTTATTAAGGCATGGAAATGAAAACAGTACTCCCATGCAGATACTAATATAGCGAGTAAGGTAGTTGTTTGGAGGTCCAGATGTAAGAGGCCAGGAATTCATTTGTTTTGTTTGTGGCCTAATGACACAACCCAGGTCTACATCCCAGATGTAAGCACCTGGAACCCGATGTGTGCAAGGGGTACTTGATGCCGAGTGTGGACGTTTCGACAGGTAGACTGATAAGCCGCCTTCTTCAGGAACCCAGGGGAGATTGGAGCACTGTGGATGTGGAGAAACTAACTGTTTAGAAAAACATAAAAACAGGTAACTAGCCCATGTGGATAAAATAAGATAGACCCATGCACAATTGAAAATTAACATAAAAGACCCTCTATGTGTACCATCACCAACACAAGAAACCATGCTAACATGCTAAGTAGCATGTGGTTCCAACAACAAACACATTGTGTATCTAGAGCGGGTGGAGGAAGGAACACGCACACAAAGTCTGATCTGCCATCTCGTTCAGACCCCCTTCACTAGGTGTCATGAGATCAAAGTGGGGTTGTACCCCGTGCTCCCACATAAAAAGATTTTTTAGGTAGGGGAAAAACTGTATATAGAGCCAAGACGAACCAGGTGGAACTATGCAGATTGGCAACTGGAAAAGAATTGGAGGGCTACCCGTCTGACAGAAACCATAATGAATACAGGAACCAGAGCGATACCTGGCAGGAACAAGACATATGCTGAGCCACGAGGGCTGGTGAAGAGCTACTTGCTGTGTAGCTCAATCAAAATAAGTCTCTGCAAGTGTGACAAGCTGATGTGTACGGTACATGATACCGGTAAAGAGGGTCTCATACATACTGTGAAAAAGAGAGATAGATCCTAGTAAAGAGTGGTGACTATCGTCTGTGTACCTGAAATCAGGAGTGAATAACTTGAACTTAGGTCAGTCTGTCGCTGCTGGGCCGGTCCATACGGTCCTGGGTATACATATTTGTGGGCTGCAGTGCCTCAAGGTGGTAGGGCAATATATGCCCATGAATGGAGGAAATTCCTACAATAAACAAAAGTCGTAGTAAGTAGAGGTATTATCTAGGTTAGATAGGAATAGATCAAAAGGAATGAGAAATAAATCTCATATGAAGGCCTAATGAATGGCCTGGGGCCACAGAGCAAAGCTGTTGAACCCTTAAATCAGTAACGCGTCCTACTCGGGATGGGATGCAGAATAACTGTTGCACCAAAAAAAAGACCGGCTCAGGAAGTTGGCAAAAAGTCTCACGACTGTTTTATTTTCAATTGTCTGAAACAGGGAGTTACAACGGATATCAACAGACGTTGCACAGCATTATCTCAATGCATTTCATAAAAAATTATACTTTTATAGCAAGAACTCGTCGAACGTGACATCGTACTACGTGGCAAGCTAAGAAACACTTATGGGTGTGATTGGCTTAAGGGGAACATCTGAGTATATTTTCTTTAACGGATTGGGTTGTGATTGAATCTCTACAGTCGGGTCGACAACTTATGCCCACCTTTAGTGCAAGTCATCTTCAACCGTTCTTAAGTTCATGATACACCATTGGCTATCAAACTATAAGGCCCTTCGTTATATGGCCCTCGACAATTGGTTGGCATGCTTGTACCCTTGTGGAACATTCGGCTCACTAGAAACACGTATGCTGGTACCCCAGGTGTCAGCAGGTGGGCGTGACCGTGTCTCCCCACCCAATTAGCACCACATCTCTCATTGCTCATGCTGTCTGCCATTCAGATTGTATTTGAACTTGTCCTTGCAAAGTATCCTCGCTCCTGAGAATAAAAGGGAGTATAGACACACTCCAATCGTAGTTCTGGTCTGCACGCCCAACTCCTATTTCCATCCTTGACTCATGTGACAGGAGACTGCATTTAGGCCTGTTTTGCAGCGTTGAATTGTCTTGAATTAATAAACTTGGCACTCATGGTGTTGTTTCTTACACCTTAACAAGGGCTGATTCAGCTTCTCACATTCACTGTTTTTCAAGGATAGATAACCAGTTCTTGGCTGCTCCATCCTTTGACACCAGGCCAGACCGCTATTTCATGCCTTTCCTCATCTTCAGCTGCTTTCTTACTGTGACGCAGCTTTCTGATCCTTCTTTTTTCAAGGGTCTGACATTACTAAATGTTTGACACTGATGTCCAGATTCTATGTAATGGCGACACCCCCTGCAGTCTATTCACTGCGTATAGCTAACCTTTAAGATTACTTAGTCTACTTGCATTGCTGCATCTGTACAGTTATAAAACTGCTTGCATTTTCTGTAGTGCTCTTCATACGTGCAATCTTCATTCCCCATATGAAAGTTTATTTGATTCTTTACTTTGCCATCAGTTTCTATAAGGTCTATGCATCTTCTTCTCCGACCTCTCTTCTCAGTGCATCACACTCATTTCTTGTGTCGTCACCAGCCTCCTCTTCTCTCATTTTCATATTCTTTCGGGGGTCTCCTCCAAGAGATTGTCATCTCTACGGGGATACATCATGTAGGGTTTTCTCAATGGATACCTTTTCTTGAAATCTCTCCATGCAATAGGCACCATCACTTGTGTGGTGCATGTTGCAATTCCCGGTTTCCAACATATAGGAAGAATGGGGGCGAGACCTCCTTCAGAGGCATTCAGCTGCTCCTCTACACTCCCCCGCTGGTTGATTCATCGACCACTCTTTCACCAGTCTCTGGAATACTGGAAACTTCTCTTGAAGTGCTTCTTCGGAGTTCAGATCTTCACCACTCCCAATTTGGGATACAATAGATCCCACACACTTTTTATGGTTCTTTGGATACAGTAACTGTGTTCCCTCAGGTGCTATAATGCTGGCCTTTCAATTCCTTGGGTCCAAACCCTAACTCGACATTGATCATTATTTTCATTCCTACTGCTTTCTTTGCTGTTTTCTTGCACTGTGTAATTATTATCCTGATAACACAGAATCCAAACATCACCATCACTAATACTGCTCTGAGAAACTTGAAGATATTCGCCATCCATTGTGGAACCCATGAGAAGATAGATGCAAACCAGCTATCACCCGCAATGTCTTCTATCTCATCTTCCATTTTGTTTTGCAGGTTCGTCGGCAACGTTATGGTCTCTATCAAGGTCCCATTCTTGTCATCGTGAGAAGGTATGAACGTGCAACGTGATGGCCCCATTTTGGCGCAAACTCCTCCTTCCTTTGCTGTGATTATGTCAAGGACATATCTGTTCTGGAGTGTCATCCGTCTTATGGCCCTCAGTTCTTCCCTTATATCATTGAATCCCTTTATGGTGGTGTTGATTGTCTGCAGGAGCTCCCAGCGAATGATTTGCAACCACTTTGCATTGGCCATTGTCTGGATCCCTGGCATAAGGATAGTCGTGAAGATTGGAGCAGTTTTGCTGAATAGCCTATGCTCATAAAGAATAGCATCAAAGGCTTCTATTGATTTTGCTGAGAAATAATTTTCCCTCCTTGTTCGATTGAGGAATTCAAGAGCTCTTCTCCTCATCATATGGGCATCCGCTTTTGGAAACTCTCCAATGTTCATTTAACTTTGAGGAATCACTAACTCTGGAACATGAATCAGTACTAAGGAACACGTTCCTCCCCAGTCTTTGGGCAGCTTCATGTAGGCTCTGGATCCAAAAGCCCAATAGTGGTCAACCAGGACTGTTGTTCCTGCTTCCGTTTTAGTAACGTCAACTGTCTTGCAGCCTCTGTTATTTCCCACATGATTCTTTCCTTCTCTCCTAAAGCAGAACGTTGCAACTGTTAATGGGATCACAAATAGTGGAAATGATTCATCCTCGACCCATGTAAGCAGTTTGACATGTTCAGTCCATGACTTTAAACACTCATTCACCTTTTGTACTTCTTGCACATATTCTGACTTTAATAAATGAGCTGCACAGGACGTCAATCCTTCTTCCCTTCCCTTCTTTGTGTTTACCCATCCATATACTAGCAGCTGAGATTGTTCCCAGCATCCAGGTGCCCACATTGTTTCTACTCTATCAGGACAGTCCATTCTCTTCATTTAATTTATGACCACTTCATCTTGTCCTGCCCTAGGAAATGTGAGCATAGTGCTTTTCCATGCAGACTCCCTTTCCATCTGTGCAGTCTAAATATAACCATCCTGGAACAGAAACAACCATTTCTACCTCCATCGCAGAGTGGGCCAAGTTCCTTGGAATTGTCCTTGATTCATACATGCAGCAAGATGAACAAGACATCTAGCATCTTATTCTGGAATTTCTCTAGAGATGAAAGTTTGGGCAGCGTTCATGGCAGAAGGTATGAGAGCACAGACGTAGCAACTCTCCTTATACTTTCTCTCTCCCACCTTTTGCATGTGCTGGTACATGTTGTGACCCAAATGTGCTGCATGATCTAGATAAGTGTTTATCCCATTATTGTCTTCCTCTGTACTTCTGTGTCTCATTAGTAAAATATTTGCAGCCCATGGAAACAACTCGAAAGCTGCTCTATGCTGTGGAGACAACACAAGGGGCCTCAGCTCATTGGTAATGGACAAATCTACAACAGTTCATGGAGTGGGGAGAATCAAAGGGATTTCTGCCTTTTTTGGATCAAAAGTATAAAAAAGGTGATTCATGAGAAACAAAAAGACACAAAGCATAACTGTGCATATGCGTATCGTAAACCGACATATTAATCCCCACCACTTATGCCACTCTGGAACTTCTTGAGCTTGCTCATTCTCTGAAATAGTGTTAACTTCAAAATTTCTCATCTTTACTGCAATTTAAGGACGGAAAAAACACTTTACTCTGGCAACTGTAATACATTTGGTAGCTGCGGTAATTCCTCTACTATTGCTGTAAGCAGCCTTCTAATTACAGGGCCATTCTTAGGATCCTGTAAAAAAAAGTGTGGATATCCACATCTCGTCTAAAAAGGGCCGGATAAGCTTGACGAATAACAACGAAAATAGCAAGCACAATACGAGGAACATCACTTTCTGGAGAACCATAAATGGAGCCAAACAAATATTCACTAAGAAATGAATCAGGGTACTGTTCACGTTTTCAATTCTTAACCAAGTGTTGTCATTTAGGCATAATCGTGATATATCAGCATTTCTCTAAAGTTAATTTTCAAAGATTCCTGTGGCTCAAGCAAAAGAGTTGCACGCCTGCTTTAATATTTATAAGGAGTGTTCCAGGAGAGCCACAGTCCAAATGCAAATCTGCATTTATTAAACAATTTGTAGCCTTATCGTCCTTCTTCTTTGTCATCGATCGAGTCTGCACATGCTGAAATTCTTCTTCTTGTCTTGCTTCTGGATTGATGGCTGGGTGCTGCCAGTGTATAGCTTGACATTGTTCAGGTGAATCCATGCTCGTCTGCCTTGACTTTTACTGCTGAGGGAGTAATATTCTCTACAACAAACGGGCCATCAAACCGTGGCTCGTGCCACTTCCTAGTGACGTTTTTAATCCGCAAGGTATCGCCAATAAAGAGTAATGGTGCTGATAAAAGTTCAGAAGATCCGGTTGCTGAATAGTTTTCATCTGTGTTCTGAGACCGACCCCCCTGGTGTTTGAGTTGATCTGAAATGAGAGAGATACTAGTGGTCATACATGTCAAATTATCATGTAACTCACTTCCTTAAATGTTTGCTGTACTCTGGGCATCACTTCTACTCTTCGATGGAGGAATTAACGGCATTCTCATTTGCCTTCCTGTCACTAGTTCGTGGGGTGTGAGGTGATGGTCCGAACCGGGCCAATTCCTTAGGGCATATAGAGCTAAAGGCAGGCAATATAACCATCCCTTTGTCAGCGCTAACTTGAGTTTGGCAATCCTATCTGTAAGGAGGCCGTTGTGTCTCTCACATTGCAGTGATAAGCAGAAGAAAACTTGTGCTTAATACTAAACAATAATTCTATCTGTTCAAACACTTCATTGACAAAATGTGGCCCATTATCGGATCTCAGCACTTCACACACTCCTCATCTAGGAAAGACGTCATGTACTCGAAACGTTGCTGCTCAAGTGGCATCAGGGTGTGTATATGGACCTGCTTCGATCCACCTGGAGAAGGGACACACCACCACTATCAGATACCTGTATCCACTACACACTTGCAGCATATCAACATAGTCAATATGTAAATGCTGAAAAGGACCATTCAGTCGAGGAATTACTCCTCTAATTGTTCGCAGTTTATGCCCAGCGGTAAATCTTAGACATACAATGCAGTTTACTACATAAAATGCAAAGTGTTCTAACAGATTTGGAACAAACCATTCTTCCGCAATTGTTGCAGCAAGACTTACACTAGTTATATGCACAGGGTAGTTCAGCTGTTCAAGTACTACCCCGAACAAGTCTTCTGGCATCAGAGGCTTTCCAGTGCTGTCCTGTCAGCGTAATACCTCAGTGGGGTATACAGAACACCCCCTTCGTTGCTATAATTCCTGCTCTTTCTGTGGTGCACTTCCTTGAATCTCCATTAATTGCATTCTCAGTAAAGGATTAAATCCTTCTTTCACTACCATAATCGTGACTATTATTTCCTTAACATCTGGAGTATCAAAACTTGAAATATCTGGTGAATATGCAACCCTTTTGGCTTCTGCATCTGCGTTCGAGCAAGAATCAAAGTTGGTTTGCTTAGTGTGCATTTAACTATCGCTATGGCTATTGGGAGTTGTAGTGCCTTAATAAGCCTGTCCAATAAGGATGCGTGCCGCACTGAAGTGCCGTCCGCTCGGAGGTAACCCCTCCTTTTCCAACGTGCAAGCCCTGCATGTACTGTTGACTACACATAGGCGGAGTCACTTCATGCCCTTCATGATTCTCGAGCGCGACAATAAGCTACCAATTCTGCTGCTTGCACCAAAAAGGGAGAAGGTAGTCTTGCACTTGCTATAACTTCAAACTTGCCATTTGCTCTGTGCCTCACCACAGCTGCGCCAGAATGCCTTTCTCAACTTGTTTGATCAATTTTCAAAGAACCATCAATAAAGAGAATTTCCTCTCCTGTCAACGCATTTTCCTTTACGCATGGTATATCATCATAAAACCCTAAATAATTCGCACAGTCATGCACATGCTCGCCCTCTGCCCCTGGCTCAGCTACAAAGTTTGCAGGGTTCACTATTTTATATCTGACAATATTAATCCGAAATTATCACTTAGTAAGGAGAAGGTCTTTGGGATGTCAATGTAGCTTTGGGTTTCTCTAATATGGCAAACAAAGCATGTTCCAGAAAAAGGGTCATAGAGCAGCCCATTACAATGCTTGTATTTCTCAATTACGAACACGGTGGCTGCCAATCACTGTTCGCAAGGAAAGTGTCCCTTCATAACTGGGTCTAGAATCCCACTATAGTACGCTAGAGGCTTGTACCCCAATGTGGTCCTCTGAGTAAGCACTGCATTCATGATGTCCCATTTGTGTGCGAAAATGAGTAAAACTCCTGTCAGGAAAAAGGGCTGGTGCAAGAAAGGTGTGTGCAAAAGGCGGTAGAGGTCTGTGGAATTCACGAATTCAACTCTAACTACATTTCCCAGCATTCTTTGTGGAAATTGTAGTTGCGGGCCGTGCGGCCGTTGACACAGCTGGTAAGGATTAACAACCGTTTATAATGAGTAACGAAGCCACGGCAGGTGTGGCTTATTTTGTGTATCGAAGCAGGAGCAGGCGAAGCTACGACGCAGGCAGCAGCATGTGAAAACTCTTTACGGAACACGGACTACCGGCGGCGGCAGAATCCACTTTAGAAGCTGAAAACTGCTACGTCCGGGAAGGCTCGCGGGCCTCCCGGACCTGAGTTAAGTACAGGGTGAGTGGCGGCGGGCAATATCACGCACATAAGGGTATTATTTGCTGTGTGTGGAACGGCGCGCTAACCGCTCGGACATAAGTAGTTTGTCCTTGTTTCTAGTACCCTGCTGCCTTGAAAATTCAGTGCTAGAAGTTTGCTCGCTCGCAAGTTTCATTTATCAATGTGGGTGGAAGAGCCATTACTGCATTACATGACAGCAAAGCACGTTCTAAAATCAAAAGGGGCATATGTTATTTGTTATTCATGTTGCTGCAAATACGTTCAATGTTTCATGTTACATGTTCATACTCATTGTTTTCTGTAAGCCCACGGGCCATGTGTTTGTTGATTCATTGTGGGATTTTCTCCCAAGTATGACATGTGCTGGGTATCATCTATGTTTTGTGTTTATGAAGTCATAGGGGCAGGTCTAAGACTATGGTAGATGCACGTATTAAGGTGTTTCAAATCTTAGGTCTATATGCTGTGTATGGTATGCCTGATACAGGTGTAAAGTGTTCAGAGGAAAAATAGGTAGGGTTTTTCCCGTTGCTTCCCCTTGTCCTATCCAACATAGGTTTTCCTAACCCTCTTACCGGTGTTCCTATTTTTCCCCCACCCTATCCACAACCTCTTCCTAACTACTCTTCCCCCCCATTGGCTGCCACGTGGTGTCCTGTTTATTCTATCAGGTGCCTGTGCCAACCACGGGTGGAGGGTCGACTTCATTCGGCTTCTGTGGTTCGGGAGAGAATGTCGAATTTTCTTCCCTTGTACTGAGTATTATTGACAACTCCTCAGCATAATTGGGAATTGCTAAAACAGGAGCTGTACAAATTTCTTTCTTCAACTCCTGAAAGCCTCCCTTCGGCCATTCTATTTTCTGCTTGTTTGCCTGTGCTTTCTTTAAAGCCCTCAAATGGGGTCTTGTTTACGAACTGTACTCAAACACCCAGCCTCTTACATAATTACATAGGCCCAAAAATGGTTGCATCTGCTTTACTATGTGAGGTTTTGCAGTTTTCATAATCGTCTCAGCTCTTTCAGGTGTCACTCTCTTTCCCTCATGTCAAATCAACTGGCCTATGTATAACACCTCTCCTTAGCAGTACTGTAGCTTCTCTTTGTCTACCTTATATCCCTCGTCTGCTGTGATAGTCATCAACTGAATCAAGTCCTGCCTGCAGTCATCTTCTGTGGTGCTACAAATTAAAATGTCATCTACGTACTGTATCACAACACTCTTCAAATCAATATTGCCTAAGTCCATCTGTAGGACCCTGTTAAAGATCGATGGGCACTCACAGTACCCTTGGGGCAGCCTATTGTGTTTCAGACGAGTCTGGCTATATGTAAATTAAATCGAGTCTTTGTGCAATGGGATTGAGAAAAACACATTTTTCAAATCAACCACCATGAAATATCGTACTACTACTGGGATACTGCATAATATCGTCGCTGGGTTAGGAAGGAAAGGAAACTCTGCATCTACAATCTGGTTAATTGGTCTCATATTTTGTATGAATCTCCACAATCCTCTCTTGGATTTTTTTTCCCAGGATACACTGCGGTATTACACAATGATTCTCACGGTACCAGAATACCTTGTTCCATCAGTGCTGAAATAGTATTAAAAATGCCCTCATCCGCCTATTGAGACATTGGGAACTGTCTTGCTAGAGGTAAAATTGCTCCTGGTTTCAGCTTTATTTTAACTTCCCCTATTCCCTTCAATAGGCCTACTTCATAAGGGTTTGTAGTCCATCGGACGCTTGTCACCTTCTCAAAGTCTTCGTCAAGAAATACTGCGCGCTGCCGCATTATGGCCATTCGCTGTGGGATCTCTCTTTTCTCTATTCTGTGATGCTCTCAAAGAACACGACTTCATCTGTGGGGTTGTCTGTAAACATGTCATTGTCGGTGGCATCAGTCAACCTATACCCTTAGTTAATAGCTATCACTGTTCTCCATGGTGTACCCTCGTTGTCCGTTCCTTCGAGCATTGCCATTTCCCCTCGTAGTATAGCTGCATCTAATTGTAGATGGATGGTCTGTCCCCCCTCTTCCTCCATGGGTACCTGTGGTCTGAATAAGAATTTGTCAGATATTCTCATATTCTTCCCCACTAAGCCAGATCGCCATGTTTACAAGATGCTCACCCCCATAAAGAAAAACCTCTGGCTCTACTGGGACACCTCGCAGAGCCACTTGCCCTGTGAATGCCAATATAAATTCACCCACATTCATGTAGTCTATTCCAGGAGTGGAACACACAATACCTTTTGTCAGTAAAACAAACAGTCATGTTGAGTGTTGTTATCAAATCTCTTCCCAAAATGTTAACTGGTGTGGTGTCTGTCGGGAATACCACAATGGAACAGACATGTCACACTCTCCTATAGAGACTGGTAATTTGTCAGTAAAAGCAAATCGACTTGTAGCTCCAGAGCACCCTTGAGCATTCATGGCATTTCCTGACATTGGATATTTTGCCTCTCGTGTATATGAACGAGTAGCCCCAGTGTCTACTAAAAAAGAAAAGGATTTGCCTCCTATCGTCACATCGACCCTTGGTTTCTCTTGTGGGTCTGGTGTCACAGATGGTACTGAACACATCAAGTCACCCTGTGAGCTGTCCTATTCTGGATACATGCATACCCATGTACCCGTGGAAGGATTTCCTCCTACCACAGTGACATCCCCTATTCTAGGTGTCAATAATTGCCCCGTGTTTGCATTTTGCTGTTTCTGATAGGGGCGTGTTGCGACTGCCCTTGCGGTGGATTCATTTGCGCTTGCGGTGGTTGCTGTGCTTGTTGTATTTGCGGTGTCTGTGTTTGGCACACTGTCTGATCTTGGGCAAACCCTTTCCTAGCTTGTGAGCTATATGTTGGAGGATAAGCTGTCCCCCCTCTTGAGAATTGACCATTCTGTACATACCCTTGGCTCCCACCCACTTGTGCAATGTGCCCTGTCATCCCACAAGTCCAACATATGGGAGGAGCCCTTTTAACTCGTCCCCCTTGGTTGAACACTCCTTGCGCATTCTGATTCTCATTCTATGCATTCTGAAACCCACCTTGATTGTTTTGGAATCTACCCCTACCTCTGTATCTCATGCCTCTATCTCATGGTACAAACCCATTCCCTCCTTGGTCCATCAGACGCTGATTATTTGCCTGCAATATACCCACTGCTTGCTGTACTCCAAGCCCTTCTCCTCTTGTCAATACCGCCCCTTCTATTGCATATCTTGACAATTGCTTCTTAACTAGTTTACCTTCCTCAAGTTTTCTAGCCTTGTCTCTCTTCTTGTTTTTTTCCTGCAACAGCTGATAGTGATGCACTATTGGCAACTGTATTTCTGCCCATGGTTTTGCTTCCATTCCCACTTGCTTTTTCATTTGCCTCTGCACTTGCTCGGACAACCCTTGACATGCAATTTAGTAAAGAAATGCCACTGTTCTTTCCCACAGTTCCCTCATTTCAAGAGGCATTGCTCTTGAATGTCCTGAATGTAAGCAAGAGGATATTCATCTTCTTTCATCTTATGTGTCATGATTGCACCCATGTCTGCCGTGTCAAGATACTGTACCCTGAGAGCTCTCCAGACATCTGTTCTACAATTATTAAACAGCGCTCCATCGTGCACTGTGTTCTGTGCTGTCACACTCGAATAGCCCGCTCTCTTCCATATGCTATCAGCTCTTTCCCCAAGAATGGCTGCTAAGAGACCCTTAATGTCCCCTTTGGCTAGCTTGTTTCCTCCTGTCATTTTTTCCAATTCATAAATCCAATTGCCTGCACCCAATGTCAAACTCGGAGAGTTTGCATCTTAAATTATCCTTGTCCATCTGCGGCCATGGAATATACTGTAGTCTTGCTCCCCCTTTTTCCAATAAGGGAATCTGCGTAAACCCTAACCGGAAATCGGCTCCCATCATCTGCCTATGCATAGTAATGACAATGGTTCCTGACCACCTCCTCCCTGGCAATGATCTTAACCTGCTCACATATGGTGGTGATTCTCCCTTCTCACTATACGATCGTCCTTTGGGACGCTCTGGATATGCTATGCGATCCGGCGTCCTATCTTTAGGTTGCTCTATATTGGACCATCTTACTTCCTTGTCGCCTGCAGGCTTCCCTCAGCGGCACATACACCTCCTCCTTCCTCCCCTTGGAAGGATTTGCTTTCTTCGTCAGACATATCTAGTCCCCAACTTGTGTGACTAGTGTGACTCTCGTCCCCTTCACCCTTATCTAAGGTCAGTATGCTTAAGAATACGGCTCTATGCTCGAGGCTGAACAGGTTTTCCTCTATACTTTGTGATTGGAAGACCAGCTTGTGATTTCCCGTTCCCTCGAATTCCTGATTTACTACCGTCCCTTAATTCTTGATAGGCTTTATCGATCTTGTCTTTGATGCTTCCTATATCAAAGTTCTCTTCTAAGGCTACTCTAGATTGCCCTGACGCTGCTCCATGTAATGGGAGGAGCTCCTCCATACTGCCCAATTGTATTGCTGGACTTGGCTCCATTAGCTCCTTTTGAATGAGGTTAATATCGCGCTCCTGCTGTCTTCTCTTATGTTCTAGTTCCTCATCTAGTTGTCTTCGCTTTCTCACCTACCATCTAGCTCTCTCCTCTTCCTGTCTCATCTCCTCTCTTCTTGCCCCTGCTCTTCATTCTTCCTCTTCTCTTCATCTCTGTATTCTTTTGTTCTTTAAGTTCTGCGCTTCCTCCTCTTCTCTTTTCCTTTCTTGCCTATCTCGTTCTTCTATTGCTCTCTGCCTGTTGTCATGCTTCCTTTGCTTCTCTGCTCTTTCTTTTGTTCTCCTCCTGATACATCTGTTCTTGCTGCTGCCTGTTTTCCTTTATGCTCCCCTTCCTTTAATCTCTTTTCTCGTTCCCTGTCTTTTCTATCCTGTTAATCTTGATCTTCTTTGCCTTACTTCCTCAATCCTTTTCCTATCTAACTTGAGCAATATCTGTACTCCCATCCATTCATTCTGTATGAGCGTTACCTCGTCAGCTTTATCCTGCTCTCCTTTCCATCTCTTAATCTGTATTCTATATCTAGATCTGTCGATACATTCGATTTTTCGCTTTTCCCCTCTTTATCCGGTAAGATGTTAAAGATCACTTCTTTTCCCTTACTCTCCTCTGGACTATCGTCACTGCTATAAGCAAGTGGTTCGTATATCGGATTACTATACCCCATTGCCACTTTCAGTTCCTTTAAAGGATACAATCCTATTTTGTCCATACTGTCGCTGTTTACTTCCGGCGAGGTAAGGGGAGCTGAGGGCTCGACACCTTCCTCCTTACACTGAATAATCATCCACTCCTCATGTGGCGGATCCTGTCTCTCTTCTGGTACATCTTTCAGAGCTCTAAAATAGCTAACCTTTTCTCTAATTTCTTTCCTGTGTACGCAGCGTGCAAGTATGTGGTCATCTATTGCAATACTGCTTTTGACAGTGATCCCCCTTGTGGCCATGGCATGAACATCTTATCTGCTGTGCCTTTCACCCATTCCGCACTATACTGTTTGAGCTTGGGCATGTGCTTTGGCAATGTCTTACATAAATGCATCAGAGGAGTAATGTCTCTCATTGTGACGAGTCTCAATTGACTGTCAATATTTACCAGTGTTTACAAAATACCCTTATAAAAACAACAAATATGAGCGCTCTCCATCAATCTCCACTCAAAATATTATCTCCAATTTTCTCAGTCTACCTCTGGATTGGTACCAACCACTTCCCTAGATAGATAGTATCACTTTGCAACCTCGTTGCAGTTCTCATGCAACATTGTGTTGCTCCTCCACACCTTAATTCAACACAAATACATAAACAGACAGACAAGTCGACTCTTCACATAAATACCTCGAGTTTTGATTGTCACTTTATCCGAACCTGGCCTGGCCACACTCCAAGCCTAGTTTACTCAGATTGGAGTGTGAGACAACCTCTTTTAAACCCCTTTGGTTAGGACTGTCAGGCCTTTTTATCTCTTTATCTCTTTTTACACATTATTTCCCATTCCTCCTGTTACTTGTGTTACTTTTAAAATGATCACAACCCCATCCTCTTAGTTTGCCATTCCCCTTAGTCTACTCACCATTCGCTCTTTCGGCTCTAAGCCCTCTATCGTCCCCTCCTCTAATCAACCACTTTTGCCTTCTGTCCGCAAAGTGCCTGTGGAAACCAGGTAGGGATTTCGTCAGAGGGAGCCTGGCCACCGTCTGGATTTTACTTGCAAGAATTCTGTTCGGCTGCTCTCCACAGGAAACCCCACGATCTTCCACTAGATGGCAGAAAATATCCCATCGTCCAAAGCTCTGGAGTCAACAGGTTGATGGGTCTTCTATAAAAGTCATCTGACAATGCTACCACGTGAACCCTTAGGGGGCCCTTAAATCAGTAAGACGTAATAGTCGGGATGGGATGCAGACTAACTCTTACACCAAATAATAAAACCAACTCAGGAAGTTGGCAAAAAGTCTTTCCCAACTGTTTTATTTTCAATTGTCTAAAACGGGGAGTTACAACGGACATCAACAGACGTCGCACAGCATTATCTCAAAGCATTTTGTAAAAAATTATACTTTTATAGCAGAAACTCGTCATACGTGACGTCATACTACGTGGAAAACTAAGAAAAACCTATGGGGGGGGGTTTAATTGGCTTAAGGGGAACATTTAAATATACTTTCTTTAAGGTATCGGGTTGTGATTGGATCTCTACAGTGACATGTCTGTTCCATTGTTGTATTCAAGGCAGACACCAGTTAACATTTTGGGAAGAGACTTCATGACAAAGCTTAACATGACGATTTCTTTTACTGATGAAGGCATAGTGTGTTCTTCTCCTGGATTTTATATTTGCATTCACAGGGCAAGTGGCTCTGCGAGGTGTACCGATGGAGCCAGAAGGTTTCCTTTATGGGGTGAGTATTTTGTTAACATGGCTTCCTGGTTTAGTGGAAGAACTATGAGGATACCGCATGAATTTCTGTTTACACCACAGACACCTATGAACGAAGAGGGGAGACCGATACTACCTCTAGAATTAGATGCAGCCATAGTACGAGGAAACATGACAATGCTCGAAGGAACAGGTGATGAGGGTAGACCACAGAGGACAGTGATTGCCGTTGGGGAAGGGCATAGATTGACTGACAATGACATGTTTAGAGATGATCCATCAGATGGTGAAGTAGTGTTCTTTATGAGCATTACATATTGGATTAGAAATGAGAAAAGAGAGATCCCACAGTGCATGGCGATAATGCGGCAGCACGCAACATTTTTTTACAAAGTCTTGGAGAAAGTGCCCAGTGCCTTATGGACTACAGGCCCTTGTGACGTAGGCCTTTTGAAGGGAATAGGGGAAGTTAAGATAAAGTTGAAGCCAGGAGCAATTTTACCTCGAGCGAGAAAGTATCCAATGTCTTGAGAGGGTACAAGGGTATTTTTTAGACTATTTCAGCACTGATGGAGCAAGGTGGTCTGGTACCATCAGAATCATTGTGCAACACCGCAGTGTACACTTTGAAAAAATAAAAGGGAGGATTGTGGAGATTTATACAAGACATGAGACCAATTAACCAGATTGTAGAGGCAGAGTTTCCTTTAGTTCCTAATCCTGCAACGATACTATGCAGCATCCCAGTAGAAGCGCAATATTTCACGGTGGTTGATTTGAAAAATACGTTTTTCTCAATTCGTTTGCACAAGGACTTGCAAGACTGAACTTCATTTATGTTCTGCCAAATTCGCCTGAAACATACTCTGCTGCCCCAAGGGTACTGTGAGTCTCCATCGATCTTCTACAGAGTCCTAAAGATGGACTTGATTTGAAAAGCACTGTGATACAGTATGTAGATGACATTTTGATTTGTAGCATGACAGAGGATGAGTGCAGACAAGATTTGATTCAGTTAATGACTATTCTAGCAGACAAGGGATACAAAGTAGACAAGCAGAGGTTACAGTACTGTCAAGAAGAGGTGCTGTACATAGGCCAGTTGATTTTGCATGAGGTAAAGAGGGTAATGCCTGAAAAGGCTGGGGTGATTATGAAGTCTGCGAAACCGCACACGGTAAAGCAGATGCAACATTTTCTGGGACTATGTAATTATGTAAAAGCATAGGTGTTTTTGATCATAGTTCATATACAATACCCCTTTTGCAGACTTTAAAGAAAGCACAAGTGAACAAGGAGAACATAGAATGGACTGAGGAAATGGAGGAAGGGTTTGAAGAGTTCAAAAAAGCACTTTGTACAGCTCCTGTTTTATGAATTCCCAATTATGCTGAGGAGTTTTTCTAGTTTTCACACATGAATGGGACAGTCATGACGGCAGTGCTTACACAGAGGACTACATTAGGATGCAAACCTCTGGCATATTACAGTGGGATTTTAGATCCAGTTATGAAAGGATACTTTCCTTGCGAACAGCCCTTCACAGCCGCCGCGTTCGCAATTGAGAAATCTACAAGTATTGTTATGGGCTGCTCTATGACACTTTTTGTAGAACACTCTTTGTTTGCCCTATTAGGAAATCCCAAAGGGACATTGACATCCTAGAGAGCTTTTGCTTATAAAGTAATAATATCAAATCCAGCTAAGAAAATGGTTAGCTGTAAAATAATGAACCCCGACACATTTGTAGCTGAGCCAGTAGCGGAGAGCGAGAATGTGCATGACTGCTCAAATTATATAGAGTTTTATGATGATATACCACGCATAAAGGAAAATTCGTTAGGGGGAGGGGAAAATCTCTTTATTAATGGTTCTTTGAAAATTTATCAAATGAGTGGAGGAAGGCATTCTTGCACTGCTTTAGTGAGGCACAGAGCAAATGGCGAGTTTGAAGTTGTAGCAAGTACAGATTATCGTCTCACTTTTAGGCTCAGGCGCCAGAATTGGTAGGGCTCATTGTCGCGCTCAAGAATTACACACGGCAGAAAGTGCCGGTTTATAGTGACTCCGCCTATGTGACATCATCCATACACGCAGGGCTAGAATTCTGGAAAAGGAGGGGCTACCTCAGAATGGACGGCAATCCAGTGCAACTGGCATTTTTATTGGACAGTCTTTAAGGCACTACAACTCTCAGTAGCCATAGCAATAGGCGCAGCACATACTAAACAAACTGACTGTATCTCTTGTGGAAACAAAGCCACAGGCGCAGAAGCCAAAAGGGTTGCATATTCACCAGATGTTTTAAGTTTTGATACTCCAGATGTTAAGGAAAGGATAGCCCTGATCATGGTAGTGACAGAAAGATTTAATCATTTACAGAGATCCAATTAATGGGGATACAGGGCAGTGAACCACAGGAAGAGCAGGAATTATGGAAATTAAGGGGTGTTCTTTATCCCCCACAGAAGCATTATGGCGACAGGACAGCACTGGAAAATTAGTGATGCCAGTAGCTTTGTTGAGGGTAGTGCTTGATCAGCTGCACTACATTGCACATGTAACTAGGGTAAGTCTTGCTGCAACAATTGGAGAAGACTGGTTTGTACCAAACCTGTTAGAACACGTTGCATTTTATGTAGTAAATTGCATCGTATGTCAAAATGTTACCGCTCGGCATACACTGTGAATGATTAAAGGAGTAATTCCTCGACCGAATGGTCCTTTTCAGCATTTACATATCGATTATGTTTATATGCTGCAAGTATGTAATGAATACAGGTATCTGATAGTGGTGGTGTGTCCCTTGTCTAGGTGGATTGAAACAGGTCCATGTACACACCCTGACGCCACTTGCACAGCAAAGTGTTTAGTACGTGAAGTCTTCCCAAGATGGGGTGTGTGTGAGGTGCTGAGATCCGATAATGGGCCACATTTTGTCAATGAAGTATTGGAGCAGATAAATCTGTTTTAAATAGTAAACACAAATTTCCTTCTGCTCATCACCCACAAACGAATGGGATATATGAGAGACTCAATAGTCTCCTTAAAGAGAGAATTGCCAAGCTCAAGTTAACTCTGAAGAAGGGATGGCTATATTGTCTGCCCTTAGCTTTATATGCCCTAAGGAATCAGCCTGGCTCGGCCACCACCTCACACCCCAAAAACAAGTGACAGGAAGGCGAATGAGAACACCTTTAACTCCTCGAATGAGGAGTAGAAGTGATTCCCAGAGTACAGCAACTATTTTAGGAAATTAATTGAATGAATATTTGACATGTATCATGGCTAGTAGCTCTGTCATTTCAGATTCACTAAAGAGCCAGTGGGGTTGGTCTCAGAACCCAGATGAAAACCATTCAGCAACTGGATTTTCTGAACTTTTATCAGCGCCAAAGCTCATTACTGGTGATGCCGTGCTGGTAAAAAACTTCACTAAGAAGTGGCATGAGCCAAGATTCATTAGACCATATGTAGTAGAAAACATTACTCCCTCAGCAGTGAAAGTCCAAGGCAGACGAGCTTGGATCCATCTGAATGACATGAAGTTACACACCAGCGAGGCCGCAGCACCCACAAAGATCAATTCAGAAGCAAGTAAACAAGAAGAATTTCAGTGAGTGCAGACTCGATCTATTTAAGAAAAAGAACGATAAACCACTAGATTAATAAATGCAGATTGCATTCCGACTGTGGCTTGGACACTTTATTATAGATATTATAGCTTGAGAGCAATTCTTTTCTCAAGCCACGGGAATCTTTGAAAATAAACTTTAGAGAGTTGTTGATGTATCACAAATATGCCTGAACTCTATTTCGAATTTGGATTCGATAACTGTAAATGTGAGCAGTACCCCGATTCGTTTTTCACTCAGTGTTTATTTGACTAGCCCTATGGTCCTGACCAACGGAGATGCCCCTCAGACTTGTACTTGCTGTCTTTGTGTTCATTCTTCAAGCTTATCCTACTCTTGTTAGAAGAGATGTGGACATTCACACTTTCTTGCATGATCCTAAGAATGGCCCTGTGATTAGAAGGCTGCTTGTAGCGATAGTTGAAGTCCTCCAACTATCAGACCTACCATAATTAACTGATTAAAAGGTGTTTTTCTTCCTTAATTGAGTATAGCTAACACGAGAGATGTTGAAAGTGGCACGGTTTTAGGGAATGAGCAAGCTCAACGAAGTGCAGAATATCACCATACTTAGTGTCTTTCTGTTTAGCCTTCCCTATTACATTAACAGTCCTGCTAAGACAGGTACTACTATGATTCCTCCTACTACAAATGCTGCTCTTGATTTATTTGCTTCCACTAAGGTAGAGACTCCTATGGTTCTCCCCAGAGAGAGAGAGAACTCTTCTTGATATACTTCATGATTATTATGTGAGCACTGATTTGATAGTAGTGAGAAGCAAGAGAAATACAGAGGAAGATAATGAAGGGATAAACATATATTTCGACAGTACAGCACACTTGGGTAACAATGTGGTAACAGCACATGAAAAAGGTGGGAGAGAAAACATCTAAGGAGAGTTGCTATGTCTGCACTCTCATATCCTATGCCATGGATGCAACACGAACCTTAATTTCTAGAGAATTCCCAGAATACGATGCCAGATGTCTCGTTCATCTTGCGGCAAGCATGACAAGAGGTCATGGGCTAACCATGCCAGACTGTTCCCATGGGTGGAAGATGAATCGAGCCCGATGATGGTGGTTCCATTGATGAATGCAACATTATGCTTTTCAAAGAAAGGGAAAGAATTATGTGGGAAGAAATAAAGGCTGCAAGACCACAGTTGACGTTATTAGAATGGGAGCAGGGACACCCGTCCTGATGGATCGATATTGGGCTGGTCGGTCCAGAGCCTACATGAATCTGCCCAAGGACCAGGGAGGGACGTGTTCCTTAGTACTCATACATGTTCTAATGTTAGTGATTCCTAAAAGTGACCTGAACATTGGAGAGTTTCCAAAAGCAGATGCCCATTTGAGGAAGAGAAGATCACTCGAATCCCTCAACCGGACAAGGAGGGAGAATTACTTTTCATCAAAATCAATAGAAGCCTTCTATGCTATTGCGTATGAGCACAGATTGTTCAGCCAGACTTCAGCAATGTTCCTGACTATCTTTATGTCGGGGATCTAGATGATGGCCAATGCAAAGTGGTTGCAGACGATCAACACTACCATACAGAGATTCAACGCTATCAAGGAAGTATTGAGGGCCATATGGTTGATGACCCACCAGAACAGATATGTCCTTGATATGATCACAGCAATAGATGGAGGAGTTTGTACCATAATCGCCCATCATGTTGAACGTTCATAAATTCTCATGATGACGAGAATGGGACCTTGACAGAGGCCATAACATTGCTGACGAAGCTGCACGACAAGATGGAAGATGAGACAGAAGATATTGCAAATGACAGTTGGTTTGCGTTGATCTTCTCATGGTTCCCCAAAAGATGACAAACATCTTCAGGTTTCTTGGAGCAGTATTAGTGATGATAATGTTTGGATTATGTGTGATCAGGATAATAATTACACAGTGCAAGAAGATAGCAAAGAAGGCTGTAGAAATGAAGATCATGATCGATGTTGAATCAGGGTTTGGACCCAAGGAGTTGACAGATGAAGAAATTAGAAAGTGCATATAGACCAGCACCGTATCGCCTGATGGAACAAAGTTCCTGGATCTAAGCAATCACAAGAAGTACGTAGGATGATGGGTCTACTGTGGCCCGAAAGGCCAGTGCAGTTACATGACCTGGAGTGTTGACGAACATGTAAAATCAGCAGGATCCCTGAAGTAAGTAGTGAAGATCTGGACCACAAAGAAGCATTTCTTCAAAATCGGATGTCTAGATGTGGAGACCGGTGAAGGTGTGGTTGAGGGATTAACCAGAGAGGGGAGTGTAGAGGAGCAGCCAAATGCCTCTACTGAAAGTCCTGCACCCATTCTACCTGTATGCTGGAAACCAGAAGTTGCAACGTGCCCAACATCAGTAACTGTGACTATTCCGAGGAGAGTCTTCGAGACAAGGTATCCGCTAAGAAATCCCTATCTTATGTATCCCCGGAGACTGACACTCTCCTAGAGGAGGGCCCCGAAGGAATATGAAAGAGGAAAAGAAGCTGGTGACATCACAAGACATGAGCGTGACACACTGAGAAGAATGGCCGAAGAAGAAGATGCATAGACCTTATAGAATCTGATGACGAAGTAAAGAATCGAGTAAACTTCCATATGCAGATTGAAGATTGCACTTCTGAAGAGCTCTGCAGAAAATGTAAACCGTTTTACAACTGTACAGATGCTGTAATGCAAGTAGACTAAGTAATCATAAGGCTGGCTATACGTAGTGAAATAGACTGCAGTCAGTGCTGCCATTGTATAGAATCTGGATGTTCGATGTCACAATTTTAGTAAGCTCAAACACATGGAGAAAGAAGGATGGATAGCTATGCATGTGACGCAGCAAAGAATTCGCTGAAGCTCGAAGCAAGACCAGGACGGCTGTCTGGCCTGATGTCAAAAGGCCTTGAAGAACAGTGAATGTGGGATGCTGAGGCATCCCTTGTTAAGTTGCAAAGAGAGAACACCATGAGTGCCAAGTTTCTTTATTCATGACAATTAAATGCTATAAAAACAAGCCGATTCATGTTCCTCTGTCATGTGAGTCCAGGATGGAAATGGAAGTGGGCATGCAGACCTGAACCTTGATTAGAACATGCTCACACTCCCTTAAATTCCCAGGAGCACGAAGCAAATACAAGGTATTGTGGTTTGGTCTGCCTTTTCTGCTATTGCAGAATACCTTAGAATGTGAAGAATGCCTGATCCTGATAAGAGTGTTGTGTGCTGGACATTCCTATTTTGTCAGAGAGAGTGAGTGGACTTGTAGAAAAGGGGCTGGTGGATGTTTCCCTCATGTATCTTACTTACCCGAGTCCCTACTAAGCCCAAACCCATATATGTAACCTGAATATAAGTAAAGAGCTTACCCCTCAGTGTGGCTCTTGGCTCATCTGTCGTTGAAGGCTTCATCTCAATATTGGCGACTTGGTGATCTGTCTTGGAAGGCTTGATAGGATATGGCATTTATAACACGCCTATACACAAGTGTTTTAAGGCACGACAAGGCAGGGTAGGGGAAACCGAGGGAGGACAAAGAACAGCGATCTTACTAGGCGTAGTGACATTGAGATTGCGCAAGTGCAGGGGAGAAGGGGAGGGGAGAAGTGCCAGGGGGTGTTGTATACCGCCATTATACAACTATAATTATGGTGTCACCATTAAATAATAACATAAAACAGTCTGCACATCTTTACATCTTTATTCATCTTCATCGGCTGCATTTCCTTCCCTTCTCCCCATTCCATGCCTCCTTCCAGTTCTACTCCAGCTACATTCCACCTTCTACCAGCCACAACATCCCCCCTTGCTTATCATATAAGCTCACTCCTTAATCTGTCCAGCAGGATCACCTCTATATCTGCTCAATAAGTAAGGGTTTACAAATAGTTATTTGAGGCCAGATAGTGGCTGCCCCTCGAATTCCCTCGACCGGCAAACAAGCTGGAGAATGTCCACAGTCTTTAAGTTACATGAGATGAACAGGTTCTTCGTCCCCCCCCTCACGTGGTTCTTCATTCCACCTTTACTCACTTGTTTATCCTCCATCTGAATCATCCTGGAACATTGCATGAGCGAATGAAGCATCCCCAGCTACCTCACTACCATCCCTCATGACAGTGACCATGGGCCTTTTAACAGCCGTCACAGTTAGGGGCTCTGACTCATCACTAGAGCCCATCTTCCTTCTCTGCCACCCTAGTATAGTCTCATCTACCAGCATCTGATGTTCTTCAGCTCTCCTCTTGCAAGCTGTCCAAACTTTTTCCTTCTTTCTTATTTCACTTTCCTTTTTACCAGTTGCTTCACCTTTTATGCGGTTATAACCTTCATGCTGTGGAATGTGGTCCTTCAGCTGATATTTGATCACTCTCTCAATGGGGGCACACCCCATCAACTCATGGGGAATCTTTCAATAACTTTTTAGGATTTGTGTTTTGTCCTGCAGCTCTTCCAGAGGCAGCCAACTTCTTCTTCTAGACATTAGTCCTTGATCAGTTGTGTTCACATTACTTTGCTCTCTCATTAGTCTTTTCAAATCCCTCTGGCTCACCTCCCCATTCTCAACACATTCCGTGGTTATGCATTGCCCTCCATTTGATATTAACTGTGCATTGGATCTGTAGGTTGGTAATAAAGAGGCTCGCTCTCTGCACATGGCCCAGATGTGATCTCCCCGACCACATTGCATACACATTCTCCCAATGGCTCGACACCGACCTTTGTGTGAAAACCCAAATCCACAAATATAACGCAATCTTCCCGGGCGACTCCTGCCAATACCATTCCATTTGCTTTGGCAGAGTAACATGCTTGAATATTGGGACTGTCTTTGTACGTTACCTCTGATGTCGGCCATTATATCCAGCTCCCTCTTGTTTTCCTTATTGGCTGCTTGTTTCTCAATTCTTTCATACATTCTTGCTAATTCCAGGATATCTTTCAACGGGAGGGGTACTCTTAGAAGATGTTTCCGAAACACCAATGATGCTCTTCATTTATTTTCCTACCAGATTCATAAATATGTCTAATTTGTTTGGAACATTTTCATTTCCCAGTGCTCTTAGAAATTCTTCAAATTCATCCACCCATTCTTGCCAGCGCCGTCCCTGGTCGTCATGTTGCTCAAGGCTGAATGGGTTTGGGCGTCGTAGATAACCTACTACATTCGTGAATGAAGGCATTCCCAGCATGTTTTGAGCTGGGTTTATATCTCCACTTACACTCTCAGATGACATCTTTTTTTAAAATGTATTTATTTATTTTGGAAGTGAATGTTTCAGTGCTTGAACGTGATACGCTCCATGTAACTGTCCTCTATTGTATAGGCTCTGAATTGGCTGTTTTGTCACGATACCTTTTTGACCTTGCTGTGCACATGCAGCAGCCTAGCCCTTTTCTTCTTATCTGCTTTGTTCTTCTTTCTTTAGTTGTTCATCTTGCCTTTGATCTTTGTCGTTCTCACTCTGCTTTTGTGTGCATGGTTTATCTATTGTTCAGCCCACTCATTCAGAATTGGGTCAAGAAAAGTTCTCTGTTGCGATAGTGTGTCTTTATTGGTGTTAACACGCTGTTTTTATTATCACAGAATAGAATGAAAGAAAGTACTGCTTTGTAGCATGTTGCGTATCCTATGTTATCATATTTTAATGCTATCTTCTCTCTTTTAAAGTTCATGCACACTCCAACGTTGTTGTGTCTGTAAAGCTATAAAATTCAATTGATTAATCTCTTATTATCTTTGTTATAACAATAACTACATTCCAATTCCTTTCCGACTCCCTTTACGTGTATTATTTACAATGCAGCATCAGAAACATTTTCGTTTGTAACCACTGCATCGTTATGGCAATCTCTATGAATCTCTTAGTGAAAACAAACATGGCCATACGTTTCCTTTCCTTGCGCTCTCGGTTCCCTTCCTCTAAATTTTGACGCTATGCGGCGGCTTTCATCACCATTCTTGGAACTCCAGGCTCTGCGCTCTGGTAAGTAACACAAGCTCAGATTCTTTTTTTTTAAAATATGCACTCTTCTTATGGCGGCTTATTGTCATTCGCTATTTCCTACATTTCATTATGTTTATTTCAGAGCCACATTTGAAACAGCTGCGCATCTCGCCACCTTTCATGACCACCGTTGCCTTTCTTCTTTTCTGTGTCGCTGCATGCCTTTCTTCCTTTTTTGTGCTGCTGCTTTCTCTTTCCCCAGCTCGGTTCACAGCTTTTCATGTGTTATCCTTTCTTTGTTGCAGTCGCCCACCTGTGGCTTGCTTTATTGGACAGTTCCTTTTCTTCACTTTACTCTCCACTTCGGACACTCTGGGCTACGACCTCCTCCTCAGGTCGCTCACGCATCCGCACTTCAGTCTTGGTTCCTTTGTTTTGTTTAATATATATATATCCTCCTCCGTAGGCTGTCAATATTCTTCCGTTATCCCATCAGTCACCTCTGCAGGCCGTCAGCCACCTCCATAGGCTGCCCTTCCCTCTGTCTTTCCGCCATTATTTCAACAGTTTCATTTTCAAACAGTAGCGGAGGTCGTCATCTCCTCGTTGCCAAATGTTGTGTACCTCCATTATACAACTATAATTTTGGTGTCACCATTAAATAATACCATAGGACCGTCCGCACATCTTTACTTCTTTATTCATCTTCATCAACTGCCTTTCCTTCCCTTCTCCCCATTCCATTCCTCCTTCCAGTTCTACTCCAGCTACATTCCACGTTCTACCAGCCACAACCGGGGGTTGGGAGGGAGCAAGGATGGACAAGTGTGGGACAAGAAATCAACACAACAAATAGTACAGCCAGCAGGTGGAAAGGGCAAGTGTTAGATGTGCAGACAGCAGGTGTCTAATAAGTGCAGAAAAGGGGACTGCAGGGTTACAGATGCAGACCATTAGTGCCAGGAGACCGTGCTGGGGTGCAGCTGGACGGGCAGGGACCTGGGCCTGAATTCAGAGGGTAGCCATGCGACCAGTGCAAGTATCAGACGAAGATCAGCAGGGGAGAGGAAGAGAAAAGGCAGGAGCAAAGAAGAAGGTGTTGAGGTGCTTCTGGAACCAGAGATGGTTCTGCTCAAGTTTCAGAGATGCAGGGATGATGTTCCAGAGGAAGGCACCAGCCGAAGAAAGAGATCTGCCCCCAATTCGTTGCTTGGAGAAGCCACTGACCCTCAAGGAGTTGGAGGTAGAGAAGCGAAGAGCATTAGTGGGAAGATATTTCCGTAGAGCTAGTTGGAGGTATTATGGCCCCAGGCCCCAGAAGGGCTTGTGGACAATGCAGAAGGTCTTGAACTTGATCCTTGTCCTCCCTGGGAGCCAATGGAGAGATTTCAGAGCTGGAGAGATATGATCCCTGGGCTTGAGGCCAAGGACAAGTCTTGCAGTTGTGTTCTGGATGAGGTGTAGAGGACAGAGAGTAGAGGCAGGAAGATTTAGAAGGAGGCTGTTACAGTAGTCCAGCCTAGAGAGAACCAGAGCTCTGGAGACAGTGAGCTTCTGGGGAAATGTGAGGAAAGGAAGACTACCTCTGAGGAGGTGCAGCTGGTAGTTTTGACTTCTTAGAGACGTCAGAGATCTGAGGAGAGAAGGAGAGAGCGTGGAGTCAAAGATGACTCTGTGGTTCTTGGCCTCACAGGTGGGAGCAGGAAGATGGCCCAGAGTGGCCAGCCAGAGAGTGACGGGAAAGGAAGGTGCAGGTGAGCCGATGAGCAGGATCTCCGTCTTACTGGCATTAAGTCAGAGGTCATTAGCAGCACACCACTCCTGAATTGCGGAAAGACAATCCGGGATGAGAGAGGGAGAAGAGGTGGCTGAGGGGAGCCTGAAGGCGAGCTGTATCATCCGCATACCACTGAAAGTTGGAGCAGAGGGCAGCAAAGCGGTGGGCGCGAGGTGCCAGGTATTGGTTGAACAGCCAGGGAAAAAGATTAGACCCCCGGGGAACACCACAGGTAGAGAGAGAGACAGATGAGAGGAAGGACATGAATTGGACATGGGAGGGTTGGTCAGAGAGAAAGGAGATCAGCCAGGCCAGGGCCTGATCAGTGATACCCAGGTTATCACGGAGCCGGTTGAGCAGGCTGGCATGGTTGACAGTACAAAAAGCAGAAGAGAGATCAAGTAGGATGAGGACAGAGGGGTGGTTATTATCCAGGTTTGAGAGCAGATCTGCACAGATGTTCAGGAGAGCAGTTTCCGTGCTTCTGGCAGCTCTGAAGCCAGACTGATGGTCATGTGGACAATCAACAGATTTGGTGTTAAGGTTAAGCTGGGAGATGTAGAAGAAGTCAGAGGATCCATAGTTAGGAGATGGCTAGCTTTTCCAAGAGTTTGCCCAGAAAAGGAGCAATGGCAATAGTTAGCCGGACAGTAGGGGTCGGCTGAGGATTTCTTAAGAATAGGGTGCACAAGAAAGTGCTTCAGGGGGGAAGGGAAGGTTCCAGTTGCGAAAGAGTGGTTACAAAAGTCAGCCAAGGCTGGAGCAGGGTGTCAATGTGGTCCTTGATGGTTTTTGATGAACAGGGAAGAACCTGTTTTGACGAGACTTTCATAGATCGACTTGTCTAGAAAGCTTCGGGGGTGAACAAAGGAAAAAGAGAGGAGGAAGGAGGAGCGGTGGCCGCAGGAAGGCCAGAGGTAGAGGAAAAAGTAGAGGAAGAGGGAGGAGAGGAAGAGAGGGTGGGCATCTCAATACAACAGCTGGCTGATGGGTTAAGTAACTGGTGGAAACATGCCTTTACAAAAGACAAACTGTTGCGTTTGCCAAGGCTTGTTGGTTTTAGCGACAAATGGGAATCATTATTTGGCCGTCAAGTGCAAGTAAGTGGAACGCGTGTAATACGTTTTATTGAGTTGAGTTGTTTCTCATGTTGTGGTTTGGAGCACTGCAAACCAATTGTATGTTTGACATGGTTGTTGGTATTATTAATTGGAGGGCTAAAGAGAACATAAAGTAAAACCTGAAAGGTGCAGGTTGAAGTTGAAACTGCGATTGTGTAAAGTAAATCGTTGCTAAGAGACGTTGTGCCGTTCCCCAAGGCACGCAACGCCATTGTCCCTGATCGCTTGTGACACTCTTGTGTTACGGGCACGTGTCTGCCTCTGGCAGACCTTTCCCTGTACATTTCCAGGAGCTATTTCAGTCCCACTCTTAATGTACACGTAATCTGCTTTAATGGCATGGGGGATGGGATGAATTGGCAGCGCTGGTTGCCATCACAGGTTAACGTCCAAAAACGCATGCCATGAACTAACGGAGAGTAATCTGAGCTGCCATCGCCATTTAAATCAGTTCTGAAAGATGCATTGGGCGGGAGTACAGTAGTGCATTGGCTAGCGGGAGGGGGCCTGCACGAAGATTGACAGTGAGCAATACCTTTGATGGAAGGGGATACCGCGAGAGCACGTCGTCGCAATGCTTTGTGTGAGATCAGCATAGCTCAGGCAGTCCAAGGCACCAGGCACCTTTTCGAAAAATGACATCACCCCCCTGCCGTGAAATAATTCAGCGGATAGTGGGAAAATGAGATTACACTTACAGCCGTCCTTGAAAAGGTCTCTCAGACGCTCAGAGTTTTCAAGGTTGGGGCTGTTCAGCTTCCCAAAAAGGCAATGCTTAATTTCCGCCCTTGAAGCAATGCTCGCCATATTTTATTCATGAAAGCCGGGATGGTCTGCGCATTACAACGTGCGTCTAATTGCTAGGATCTGGACGACTTCCTGGTGTAGTTTCTTTAGAGCTTTCCACGCGCACGCGCATTTTCAATAATTCCCGTGTTTTCAGAATGTCATTCCATTGGCCGTGCTGCCTCCCTGGGCCCTGGCTGACACGGATGAGCAAATCTCTTCTCCCTGTTCCTCCTCCCATCTGTGCGTCCGGCAGAGCCGCTTCCCGCCGCCCATGTCCCTCCTAGAGATTAATAATGTAGTCTGCACAAGCTTACAGAGAGCAGGACAAAAACGCAGGCCCAAAGTGCATTAGAAGTGGCTTCCTGTCAAGGCACGACTAGAGGATTATCAAATTAGGAGCCACAGTGGGAACAGATGGAAGCAGGCATTGAGGGGGTAGACTGTGTATGGGGTGGTCGTATGGCCACGAGGGAGTTATTCCCCAGGTCCTGCACGCACTGCTGACAGGCTGCCGGCTCTCACCGGGCTTGTCCCGGATTACTTGAGCTGCGGATATGACCTAGACCCCAACAATTTGCCTCTAGGATTAAGACCTAGCAGTGCTGGCCCCGACACACCATAGAGCCTCATCACTAGGACAATACCTGCCGATAGTGTTTTGATAAAGTCACGTTTAATGTAATTCTCTATTAGCAAGGCATGCCCTATAAGCATGTTTAGTACCCGGTCTCGCAATAACAGTGGGGTTATGTAAACAAACCAGGCCCTAAGAGATACTCTACCCAAACAATACCCCAACAAAGGGCTATTATACCAAACACCTCTCTTAAAAAATGGCTCAGTCCATGTTAATAGTGTTCTATCATATGATATATGATATGATAGGTTATTTGGAACGCGTTTAATACCCAGAGGTTTCCAAGCGCGGACCCGTGGATCGAACCTGTGTTGCTCCGTGTCGTCTTGCTTCCAAAGAGAGCACGTTGCCGCTGAGCTATCCTCCCAAGACACATGCATTGCCCTAGCGGTGGTACTCTTTTTCCCCATTAGTGCTCTAGTAGAGATGCACTATAACAAAAGCATGCCCGAACCGTGTTTCTTCCTAAACAACCCAAGCTTTAGTGTAGGAGCTCTGTAACCAAACCATACCCTAATAGAGTTAACCTTTAAGTGAACTGTGCTTTAACAGAGAGGCTAAAAACCCTAGCATGCCCCAACACAAGGACACTATAACTGAGCAAAACCCTAAAAATAGTAGTCTATAAAGCGACCATGACCTGGGGCTCTTCAAATGAACAATGCTCTAACGGAGTAGCTCTAAAGCTTAATCAGTCTCTATTGTACTTAATAATGACACCATTCCCAAACAGTGATACTAATAACCAAACTTCTCCTAAGCGAGAATCTCTATAACCAAACAGTGTCATTTGGTGTTCCATATCTGAACTATACCGAACCCGATTTAAACCTGAGCCTTTAGGAATCATACCCCAGGTGACTTGGTTGGGCTATAACAAGAGATTTTCACTTAGCGCCATACCTGCCATGATGTATTAGGTGTAATAAGGATGAGCTGAGGCTTACATGCCCACTCATCCCTCACACTGCTACAAACCAAGAGCCAACATAATCATAAAGGTAAACAGGTACTGTTAAAAGGTATACCTCCTTCGCCTTTTATGAAAACATGGGCTGAGCGAAGGCTTTACTCTCAAGTGGGGTGTGAATGTGGTACATTAGCGACACACACTGCATAGTTTTGCAGTCCAAAATGAAGGGACTGCAAAAAACAAGGTGGGTCTTGGGAAGTCCCTCTGCCAGACATTAGTCCCAGTTACGAGAGCTTTACCCAGATTCTTTAGCTCACTAACTTTCACAGAGGAGAAATATCCAAAACATTCCAGTCTTTGTCCTGCCCTGGGGCAGTCCCGCACCGAAATGCTAGGTAATTCTCCTCTGAACAAGAGTACCAAGAGCAACCCCAGAAACATGTTTCGGTCTGTTTGGACCTCGTCATTAGGGTGGATCTGTGCCTCTTGTTGTAATTGGATGCGTGGGTGTATGAGTATGGTGCTGTGTTGGGAGTCTGGTTGCTGCCTGTGATGTTGCTGCTGGTTGTTGCCTGTGATGTTGCTGCTGGTTGCTGCGAGTGATGTCATTTTAGGTAATGTTAGGACTGGGAGGATTCTGAGAAAGACAGTTGGTGATATCTGGCTTGGTGGGGTCCGGTACATTGATTACTGTTGATCTACTTGTAACGAATAAACACTGTGTGATAACTTACCTTAGCGTGGTATCTTCTGTTACACATTGGCGACGAGGATATACTGCCGTGGAGGGGGCAGCAGATCAGTGTACCTCCCTCCGTCGTCTTCACCCCAGTGTGCGGAGCCAGGCCACTAGGATCGTGGACTATGGTTCAGCTGGTAGAAGGGATGTCAGTTGGCCGGGCGGCGCTGACGAAGGTTGTTGGTCTCGTGGATGTCCAATTATTGTCATTGGCCTATATGAACGAGAAGACAGAATCAGACAATATGGACGAGTGTTGAGGATCATCATCCTCAGGGTTGTGCCAGGAGCCGAGAAATAAAGTTGGTACCCTTTAGTGCGCTCCTTGGAAAGAATTACTCAATCACTTGGTTATGTTAATTCCAATTTGTTTATTCAGTATAGGTTCTGGATACTCCATACACTTAAAGTTTCAATAAACAAACTTTGCCTCCCAAATTGTCTCCCAACACGTGTTTCCCCATGACTTTAGCCACGGTTCCTCAGGGGAGATTCCTTGTCATGTTTCTCATAATTCTGATTCAGTATTGATTGGTATTCAATTTTCTTTCTCATTGGCTCTCTATTTGTCTTCCTTTTGTTCTTTTTCCCTTTCTTCTTTTTTTCTTTTTTTTCCCCTTGTGTATAGATTCTTGTGGATTCAAAGATGTTCCTTTCTCTCGGTACGATTGCCTCTGTGCATCCGTGGAAGAAAAAAAGAAAAAAAGAAAAAAGGGAAAAAGAACAAAAGGAAGACAAATAGAGAGCCAATGAGAAAGAAAATTGAATACCAATCAATACTGAATCAGAATTATGAGAAACATGACAAGGAATCTCCCCTGAGGAACCGTGGCTAAAGTCATGGGAAAACACGTGTTGGGAGACAATTTGGGAGACAAAGTTTGTTTATTGAAACTTTAAGTGTATGGAGTATCCAGAACCTATACTGAATAAACAAATTGGAATTAACATAACCAAGTGATTGAGTAATTCTTTCCAAGGAGCGCACTAAAGGGTACCAACTTTATTTCTCGGAATTGTACATATATTGCTGCAGCCACAATACAGGCACCCCTGGTGCAGACCCTTGGCCATCTGAGAAAGGAACCAGAGAGGCACAAAGGCTTCGCTCTAGATAGGAACTCAAGCCGACATTGGCTGCAACATCTGTTTTTTTCAAAAATATTGTGCCAGGAGCCGTCCGTGTTGGCCAAGAGTGCTGGGAGTGGTGGCACGTTGAGGTCGGGCCATTCGGAGGTGTGCTGATGTGCTACGTTGGACAGGGGAGCCATGGTGGTTGGCGTGTGTCAGGAGTGGCGCACGTGTCCCGAGGGTACCGCGGCCGACTGTACGGGGTGGACAGGCAGAGTGCAGGCGAGCCAGGGATCTGTGGTGGCAGGCGGCACCTCGGCAGTGGTTGTTCCTTCGGAAGAATCACGTGACTTGTTGGGTGGCACCAGTCGGAGCGACAGGGTGCTGCAGGTCCTTTCTTCCGAAGGGGTTTCTGATGATCAGTGTCTTTTAACTGGTTGCGTGAAGAACCTACACAGTGCTGTAAGGCCTGTCGTGGATGTGATGGGATGCAAAGCGTGAAGAGGAGTTTATCTAATCTTCGGGGCGGTGTGAAGTTGGTACCAAAGGTTTGGAGCAAGTGGGCCTGTTTATCCATTTGTTCTTTTTGTGATGCAGAGGACGGTGGTATCAGGAGCTGTTGTGAGGGGTGCGGGCATATCCACGTCTGGATTCCCCAAATAACTTAGGGTGAGACCCAAAGTTACTTAAATTATGCAAAAAAATAAATGGGTTCCCCAGATTCTTTAGCTCACTATCTTTCACAGAGGAGAACTATCCAAAACATATCAGTCTTTGTCCTGTCCTGGGGCAGTCCAGCACCAAAATGCTAGGCAATTCTCCTCTGAACAAGACTACCAACAGCAACCCCAGACACATGTTTTGGTCTGGTTGGATCTCATCAGTAGGGTGGAGCTATGCCTCTCTAAGAATAGTGAGCAAGGGGTCCAAGCCTGGATTCCCCTTGTAACATAGGGTGAGACCCAAAGTTACTTAAATTATGCAAAAATCAAGGGGGTCCTGGGAAGTCCCTCTGCCTGACATTAGTCCTGGTTTTGAGAGCGTTTACCCAGATTCTTTAGCTCACTTTTTTTGACAGAGGAGAAATATCCAAAACATATCAGTCTTTGTCCTGCCTTGGGGCAGTCCAGCCCTGAAATGCTAGGCAATTCTTCTCTGAGCAAGACTACCAACAGCAACCCCAGACACGCGTTTCGGACAAATGGGGCAGTTACTAGCCAATTGTACCTTTTTGCAGTTCTTTAGCAGTCTGACAGACTAAAACTAGGTTTCAACCTGTTGGGCCTGTGGGTCAAACCAGGTTCGATGACTGTGCCTTGTAGTTGATCCAAGTATAGGGAGGCCGTCGTCCCAGGTCGAATATGGGAACGAAGGAGATCAAAGGCGGCACTCGAGCGATGCAGGTCAGAATGTGTATCGGGGTCGAGTCAAAGTCAAACCGGTACAAGACAGGTGTATCTGTTGGTTAGGATCATTGAGTGATGCTCCAGCAGTTCGTGTTGAAATCCTGTATGGGTTCTAAGCAGTGACTTTATGCAGTTCGATGAGGCAGCAGTTTTAGGTTGAGCGTGATCTAGTCGTTTGGTAATAGCCAGGAGGGAGTCCTGGATTCAGTATCGCCCTCTGTTCCCTCGGAGATGTTTAGGGGAGGGATCTTGCTTCCCTCTTTGAGGTCCTGGCCTTCTTTCACTGGTGGAAGATGTAAGGCAGACTGTACATTCAGCCAGGATTCAATGCTGAGTTATTCTTGTTATTCCTTGCAAAGCCTTCAGATGATTTGGCCAAAAGAGGGGCTCAGCCCTCTTTTAAAGCCAAATGGGCCACAGTGATTGGTGTAGGCTAAACCTACCTTAACCAACCAATACTTGGTCACCACCAACAATCTCCTGTATGCATGAGGTCATACCCAGAGTGCGTTGCAACAAAAAGGGTAAAGGGGTGAAAACATGTAAAACTAAATCCCACCTATCTTCCTGTGTGTTGTGGATCAAATGGTCTCTCTAGTTAATGGAGCTCTCTGTGGTTCTTGACTAAAGTGACAGGTCTCCCTTGAAGCTGTGGCGTGACGAGACTTTCTGGCTTCTGCAAACCACATTCTCCTACCTTCTGAATGGGGTCCCCTGCGGGATGATTACTGTAAACAGCTGTCCCTGGCATGACAGTTCACTGCCCTTGATACTGAGAGGCGGGAGATGACATAGTGGATATCAAATGTTGTTGGGGTTTCCTGTCTCCTTTGTTAACCTCTGCAGCCAGGCCTCATGTGGGCCTGTTTGAAGTATACTCTATTAGTATGTTACGTATGTCAATGGCTGCCACCATCTGCAGTGCTTGCACAAAAGGACAGGGGTAGATCCATGGAGCATTTGATAGTTAACTATGCTGGCCATGGCAGTATGAAGGTTTTGCCCTCCCCCTTTTAAGATTGCATGGTGTACTCTTGGATGTCATATCCCAACTAAATATTAAAGGGGGATATCACTTGTAGGCTGTATCCACCCAGAGTACACAGGTCTATGTATATTTCGGGCAGTGAGCATAGGAAAATGTGTGTGCATTAGTCCCACACATTTTATAGAGGTTGATCTACCATCATTCAATTTCATTTAGAATTTCAAAAAAGCCCAGGTGAGCGCACACCTACCACGCGGTTGGTCGAATTCCTCACACTCCATGACCACCAGTCTGGATTTAGAGCTGCTAGAGGCACGGAAACCGCTCTCCTGAACACCTGTGAAGACTTGCTCACTAATCTTTATTCAAGCTCTTCTTCTTTTCTCATCCTTCTTGACCTCTCCTCTGCCTTTGACACCATCAATCACCCCACCCTGATAGAACGGCTCAGTGACACCCTTGGTATCATGGACCTGGCTCTGGACTGATTGCCCTCCTTCCTCTCTGATCGACCCTCCCATGTTCAATTGGGCCCTTTCTTCTGCACCATCTCACTCTCAACCTGCGTTGTCCCTCAGGGCTCTATCCTCTTGCTCTGGCTATTCAATATCTACATGGCCCCTCTAGCCCATCTGATCTCCACCTTCTCTCCTAATTGTCAGTGTTATGCTGATGACACACAGTTCTCTTTCAAGCTACCCTTTTTTACCTACTATTCTTACTCTTTCATTCCTGACTGCCTGTCTGCTATCCAGGCATGGTGCACTACTAATGATCTCTGCCTTAATGCCAGTAAGACACAGACCTGTCTTATTGGGACCCCTACTCCCTCTGTAACGCTCACCTGATTCCCGTAGAGATGCCGGTCTTGACTGGGCGTATACCGTATCTTCAAAGGTGATGTGTAACACACGGCTGGCTCTTTGGGCTGGACCTCTGTGCACTGTATGTTTGACTCGAAGGGTAAGATGTCTGCAGATAGAAAATATGGGATTAAGGAACTGGTTTATTGAATGTCTCTCTCTTCTTCCCTTTCTCTTCTCCTGTAGAACCCCAAAGGTTAACGCTCTCACCTTAGGTAAGTGAACGCCGTGCTCTCCATCTGCCTCGGGGCAGGGTGCTGTAACCAGTTTCTTCACTGGATAAGGGGAGCAGGCCTCTTGACTTCAGAGGACTGCTGTCCGTCGTTTACTGCACGAACGGTAAGTTTCGAGTAATTCTAATGTCTTTAAAGTCTTTAGTAATGATGTTTCTTGTTTTGCAGGGTTCCGGCGATGGCGGATGACGGGCTGAAGTGAGTTGAAGATGGAGCCCGTGTGATGAATAGAAGCGCCTGGAAGCACGTAAGTAAGCGCTAGTTGCCTGCTTCACGATGCGCTCTAACTGTCTTTTTATTTTGCAGGTACAAGTTCGGAGCGGCTGCAGGGTGCCGGAATACCCACTGGGTTAGAGGTGGAAAGGAGTAATGGCACGTGAGTATTAAAGTGAGTATTAAAGTTCCCCAATGTCTTTAAACGCACCTGTTTTGTCTTTCAGATGTGGGATGCAGCGCCGAAGTCCTCCGGAGCGTGCGAAGAGTTGGTAAGCTTTTGTCTTTCAGATGCCGGAATGCAGTGTGAAGACCTCCGGAGCGCACGAAGAGTAGGTAAGCCTTTGTCTTTCAGATGCCTGAATGCAGCACGAGGCGTTGGTGACAGCCGATGGACCAGGTAAGTGAAGAGCTGTCACTGAAGACCGTAATGCTAACCTGTTCTTTCTTTTCTTTATAGGTGTTGCTGAAGACTGGATTCAGGATGGTAAGCCTTTTTCCTTAGGCCCAGGATCAGATGCAGAAGACACGATGAGCGTTCTGCTGCAGAGGATGCAGAATAACGCAAAGCAAGATTCATCCATCGGGTGTGGTTTAAATAGCCTCCTGTAGTGCTTAGGTGTCTCCTTCCACAGCCACGCTTAGGTAAGAAAAGAGTTCCTGCTTTCCAGAAGAGTTCCAGTGTTCTGAATCTAGGGAGTGGCTCCTGCCCCACCCAACAGGAAAAGTAGTTCCAAACAGAAGAGGATCAGAGGCTCAACTGGCAGGCAAGTAAGCAGCATGGTCTGCTGCAGGTAAGTCCACCCAATCATTATGAGCCCGGCGCTTCCAGCGCTGGGACTGGGCATATTTATGAGCCTGGTGCCACTGGCGCCAGGACTGGGTCCAAAAGGTCCCAATTGGGACTGGTTGGCACTCGGAACCTGGGTTATGGATCTGCTTCCAAGGGAGTTGGGAAAACCCTGACCTTTTGGAAGCAGAGATCATGACACTCTCTCCCTCCCACATTCTGGCCAACCTCGTTGGGCCCCCTCCCCTCACCATTGTGGGAAGCAATAAACCTTGGCGTCATCATCGACTCCTCCCTCTCCTTTTCTCTTGACATCATGGACCTGGACAAGAAAGCCCACTTACATCTACACCTCAGAGGCATTCTTCCCCTTCTCACCTTTCCCCAGAAACTCGATGTCTCCAGAGCTGTGGTTCTCTCCAGGCTGGACTACTGCAACAGCCTCTACCTCAATCCTCCTAACTCTGCCCTTCACCCCTTCCACTAATCCATAATAGGACTGAGAGACTTGTCCTTAGCCTCAAGCCCATGATCTGCATCTCTCCAACCCTTAAATCTCTCCAGTTGCTCCTGATTACTGCGAGGATCAAATCCAAGACACACTGCATCATCCACAAGGCTTTTCGGGGCCTGGGACCATGCTATATCCAACTCTGTCTCTCTAAATACCTCCCTTTTAGAGCACTTCGCTCCTCTAGCTCCAACTCTCTGCAAATCAGATGTTTTTTTTTAAGCAGAGAGTGGTGGGTAGATCTCTCTCCTCTGCAGGTGCCTTCTTCTGGAATGGCCTCCTTGCCCCTCTCAGACTTTAGCCGGATCTCCTTCCTTTTCTCTTCCTCCTTCTCCACCCCTTTCCCCTGCTAATGTCCCCTCTGCATGAGACTGGTGGCCTGGTTCCTTCATAGTCATACAGGGGTTCAGGTCCTGCCCTGTCCAGTCTACCTCTGCACTTGTTTCACATGACCCTGCCCATCCTGCACTTTCCTTCACAGGCCCCCCGCCTACAATTGCTGGTTGACTTGCACCGCTTGGAGTCATTCCACCACCTTCACTTGCACTTATTTGTGGACCCCCCTCACTCTCTGCTTCCCCCTGGTCCTGTCCACCTGTCCTCCCTGGCACTTTCCTTTCTCATGGGCCCTCGCACCCAGCTCCTACATTTCCCCACCTCCCTCCCCCTCATGCACTTCTCGTTACTGCACTTGCATGATCTGAATGTCGTAAGGCCTACTATGATCACTACTTTTCTTCTACATTCCCCGTCGTGCCTTGCTGTGCCTTGAAATACTTGTGTACAATACATAAATAAATCAGGTGGCTAGAACAGTGGGTGAGAATACATATTCCCTGCCTGCTGTTCCAGCCACCCGAGACCCTTCCCCGGGTGGCTCCTTTTTTCCTTTTTTTTTCTGATGTGCGGAGTCAACAGGGAGCTTCTCCCTACTGCCTCCCCGTGTTAGAAAAACCCAATTCCCCTTCCCACCCACCCCAATTTACCTGCGGGACCAGAGACTTGCGCTCTGGTCACCGATGCGCCTCCAGTCTGGCTGACGCCAATAAAATAGAAAAGGGACTAGCTCCCTTTTCGGATAACAGTGACCATTTTGGAACATGTTATCCATAGCCGCCGTCATCCGAAATGTTTCTATTTTCATGGCAGGGGCTATTTTTGTAAAACGTTTTCTTTTCCCCAATGGGAAATGGGATCGCGCTGAGGTCATCTCTTGTCGGAAGGAAAAAAAAGAAAACTATCCGCACCCCAGTAAATCCGCTTCGCTCGGGCCTACCAAAGCTCAGGCTGGAGGGCCATTGAACCCCATGTCCGCCTCCCAGGTGGGGCGTGAAGGCGATCTGTTTTGCCCATACATAATCACTGATGGAATTCTCTTGTGATGCCTCAATTTTGGAAGGTGAATTATTGATTACATTCCAAAACTGTCTTACATCGTTTCTAACAATTATGCACAGCATGGTGTTTTATTGATCGTTTATTCTACTCATTTTATGACATTTGATCTAGTTTTTGTGTTCCTGCAAAATTGACTTTCTAATTCTTGTGAAATTTAATTATGTCAACCCTGGAAGTTCAATTGGAGCTTATAATTTTTTTTTCCAAAGCTGATTTTTGCACATTGCAATTGCTATATCATGTTTTATACTTGTCCCCTTTTTAATGGGTGCTATTGGCATGCAGTTTTTTTTCTGCATCTAATCTGCGATCACATCAAGTATGACTCGCAGGTCTTCTGCATCTAATCTACAATCACCTCAAGTATGGCTTTGCGGATCTATCCGTCAATACCAGAGCATATTCCCCTTAGATACCTTACTTTGGCAGATGTAAAAAAAAAAAAAATCTTGTATTAATTGCACATTATGTCTGACAATCTTGAACTATTCCTAGCAGTAGTGACTTATACAAGCCCCATCACTCTTGTCTTGACTGGGGAAGTAACATCCAGAGAGAAGTGCTTATCTATCAGGGTGCCTTTGGGCCATACCTTAGACTTGGTCCGAGCTGCAAATCATCCCCATTGAGTCTCGTGCCTCGGGATATTTGAGAGTACAGTGTAAGAAACCTGAGGGTATTCTCCCAAGCAGACCTCGAGAATCCCTTATTCAGGTGGCGAGGGGAGGGCTGGCACTCTCAGATCCCGATCCTGGGGGCGGACGATCGAGGCTGGATCACCTAGGTAGGGGAGCCTGGGGTTCTGCTCAGGGGAATGTCCCAGGTGAGACGCGATACTATGCTGAGGAAGAAGGAGACGCGAACGAGATATCTGAGGCCTTTAAAGGCTACAATACATCTGCCTCACCTCCTACTTCGATCCAATGATCCATTTGTACAGAACAAACCCTTAAGATTTCAAACCTGCATACTCCCGATTCTTCTTTTCCACACCCTTTTAGTCATTTTCTCCTGAACACCCAGTATGCGGTATTGAGAAAACACTAACTCTCCTACAATCACAATCCCAACTATTTCCGCTTGCCCCACAAACACTACCAATCCCGTCCCTCTGATTGTCACTTTCCAAACTTTCAGTCAAAAGTGACCAACAAATATAGTTACAAACCCCCCCCCCAAAACTCACCATGCCGGAATCACCTACTCCCCTAGGACGAGAGCTAGAATTCCATTTAACATGTTTCCCCCATCCTAACAAGCAGAACACTTAGAAACTCTACCTCTTTCCTTTTCCGACACAAACACTTTCTCCCGATGCAAAAGACAACAGACTTGTAATAAAACTGTTTACTTGAAATGTTCCGACACAAGGGTCAGGCAAAGTCAGGCAATTGATTTAAATCACACACACCCAACCACACCTTACGGGCCTTCCTTTTCCCCACAGCGATAAAGGGTGGAGCAAGAGAACACAATATGAGCAAGGTGAGCACGGCAGACAGCAAAATGAGATGGCTAACCAGTTCGAGAGAAGGAGAAAGGCGGCGTTAAATGAGAGAAGCGAGCTTGCCTTTTTCATCCCAGGTCCGGGGACCCTTAGTTGAAGAGAACATAAAACCACGAACAATAGCCCAAGTGTCTTGCAGCAGATGTCAACGGTACACGGGGCAAGCCTACGCCAATAAGCAGGAGCGAGGGAAGCTCCCGCGACCATGGTATCGGCCTTGACTCCAATGAAGAGAAAATGCAAGCGGTTCATCACAGCCAGTGAGTCGAGGGGAGAACCGATAAGAACCAGGCTGTTTTTGATGAAAGTCACATAGAGGCAAGTTTGAACCAAGTTCAAAGAACTGTAAAGAGTGTTAAAGAGGAGACCTGTTGTAGAGGGAAACTAGCACCAGGAGGTGGGTGCTAACTCAAGAGACTCTGGTCGATCCCGGTCAAAGTAAAACTGCAAATACCAGACAGCTGTAGGAGAGCCACCAAAATAGGTCAAAGTGGTCATACAGGAGGTCAAGTAAAATCCCAGTACAACCGAAAGACTTTGATCTACAAACTGTGTGAGAGTAAGCCACGTGAATCCTGCAGCATTGAAAGTACTGCAACGTCAAGACCAAACCTGTAGGAGTGATGCAAGTAAAGAGGGGCAAAGTCTAAAGTCCCAGGAAACAGTGTGTTGACGGACGTGAACCCGGCTGAGGGATATCCACTATGAACTGTTTTGAAAAGATGTGAAAAGAATTCCCCACACACTTGAAAAAACTTCCATTGTTATCAAGGAAGCTGATAAAGGGGGAAGATTATTATTATGGACAGTAAGGACTATATCCAGATGGCTCAGAACCATCGAACAACCCCCTCATGTTACGAAGAACTATTGTCAAATCCTACTGTGATAATCAAAAACCAAATCTTGGAACAGATTAAAGATTGGGAAAGAAAAGGCCTAATTACTGAAGATGAAAGAGCATATATGTCCATTCAATACCCTGTGGTTCCAACCATTTATTTTTTTACCTAAAATACATAAATCATTCAACAAAATACCTGAAGGCAGACCAGTTGTCAATGGCATTGGTTGGGCCACAGAGAAAATTAGTGAATTCATAGACAATGTACTACGACCAAGAGTACCTAAGATAAGAGTTTACATCAAGGATTCTACTGATGTCATAAAAAAATTGCAAAACATAATCTGGAAGTCCACTTATAAACTTGTCACCTGGGATGTTCGGGCACTATATACATCAATCAAACATGAATCAGCTATTGAAACTTTAGAGTACATATTCCATGGGGACACAGCATCGCACTATCATTACGTGAATATGTTAAAGGCAATGCTGACAATAACTCTGAAAAACAATATTTTATTGTTTCACAAAAGATATTATAGACAAAAAAAGGGAATAGCAATGGGTGTTAAATGGTTGCCAGACATTTCCTCGAAAAAAATTCGTCGACAGGACATTTTGGTCGAAACCATTTGGTCGAAAACCAAATGGTCGAATTTTTTTTTATTTTTATTTTCAAACCCCATTTTTTTCTAAAAAAAACCTTTTTTTCCCTAAACTACAACCTAAAAAATATATATATAAATAAAAAAATAAATTCGACCATTTGGTTTTCAACCAAATTACGTCGACTAAATGACTTTCGACGAAATGTCCGGACACCGTGTTAAATATGCACCAGCTCTTGCAAATCTCTTTGAGTATGTTTGAGGATAAGCTTGTTTACACAGATCAGATTGCACAAGACAGGATTGTGATTTGGACTAGATTTATTGATGATATTCTACTAATCTGGAATGGTAGCAACCAAGAACTTACTGAATTTCAAGAACAGGTGAACAATAATGACCAAGGGATCTACCTCACAGGACCATCAAGCAGTACCAGTATAGGTTTCTTGGACCTCACGATCTATGTGATGGATAATTGTCTAATGACCAAAACAGTGGCAAACTCAACCTTATTCGCGACCAGCTGTCATCAAAAAGCAGTGATTAACAACATACCAAAGGGTGAATTTGTGAGAGCTTGAAAGAACTGCACAACTAATATGGACTTTAATCAGGAATGTGACTTGCTTAAACAAAGATTTCACCAAAGAGGCTACAACCAGAAATGTATACAACAGGCATACGACAAAGTAAAAACAATGAACAGGGATGTTACTCTTACTCCTAAACTTCCAAAACAAATGGAGGAACAGGACAAAGTGAGTTATATATCAACCTTTTGCCATAACAACTTTGAAATTAGGAAAATCCTAAATAAGAAATGGCACCTTTTAAGACTTGATGAACATCTTAATAAATTCATCGATGAAAAACCAAAATGAATCTTCAAAAAGCCAAGAACCCTGAGCACCTGCCTCAGTCCATCACTACTTCCTACAATATCACCCTCAGGACCGGAAACATGGTTACCAACGTCACCCAAAGGATTTAGAAAGTGTGGATCCTGTTGCATGTGCAAATTAGCACACCCTAACACACACTTTCACTGACTCAAGAGGAATGTCATTCAGAATTACTGACAGTATCAACTGTCGCAGCAAGTACATTGTATATGCGATTATCTGCCTATGTGGTCGACTATACATTGGAAGTACCAAAAGGGAACTACGATTCAGAATACGTGAACATTTCTAGGGCATGAGCAAACCAGATATATCCTTACCATTGGCTCACCACTGGCAAAGAAATCACCAATTGGAAGATTAGATTAATCTGAGTTTTATTGGACTCAAACAGGTAACTCTGGCGATAGAGGAGGAAATCGAGAAGTTCTCCTTCGCCAGACTTGAAGCTCGCATCATTTGTAAATTCCGGCCCACAGAATTTGGCCTCAGTCAAGACCATGAGATGTCTCACTTTTTGTAGAAAGCTAATTTCAAGAATTTGGCATTTGTGCTTTTCTATTTGTTTTATTCATCTCTCTATCATGTACTGGTTTAGCACTATCCATAGGAACCACACCCAAGTTTATCTCCCTCTGCAATATCAATGGAACGCACTGTCGGATCTGAATGGATCTTGCGCCAGCCATGTTTGGAGTACAAGGCCAATGTTAACTCCATGAAAGTCTATGTAAACTGATGGTGGGAGTTGCGCAAATGCCATGTATGGCAGCCTAACACCCACTTTTGCCCCACTGACTGAGGTAATGTTCCTGGTTTAACTAGGAAGCCTGAATGTGCACTGTGCTCATTGGCTGAAATCATGACAAAGGGCATTTTCTGGGCGAACAATCATTTGCAGCTGCCGCTTGCGCAATTGAGAAGTCTGCAAACAAGCATTGTAATGGGTTGTCCTATGACACTTTTTGTAGAGGATGCTTTAATTGCCATTTTGGAGAATCCTAAGGGTACATTGACACCTCAGAGGGCTTCCATGGATGAAGTCATCATATCAAACCCAATGATTAAAATTGTCAGATTTAAAATAGTGAACCCTGCCAGTGGCAGAGGGCGAGCATGTGCATGATTGTGCAAACTATGAGAAGTTTTACGATGACATACCACGCGTTAAAGAAAATGCACTGTCAGGAGGGGAAATTCTCTTTATTGATGGTTCTTTGAAAATTGATCAGACGAGTGGGGAAAGGCTTTCTGGCGCAGCTGTAGTGAGGCATAGAGCAAACAGTGAATTTGAGGTTGTAGCAAGTGCAAGACTACCATCTCACTTTTCAGCGCAAGTGGCAGAATTGGTAGCGCTCATTGCTGCACTTGAAAAACACAAAGGACAGGAAGTGACCATATACAGTGACTCCACCTATGTGGCGTTGACTGTGCACATAGGGCTAACACGTAGGAAGGGGACGGGTTACCTCTGAGCGGACGACACTCCATTGCAGCACGCATCACTATTGGGTATGCTTATTAAGCACTACAATTCCCAGTAGCCGTAGCGATAGTTAAATGCACAATACATACTTAGCAAACTGACTTTATTTCTGGTGGGCACAAAGCCACTGATGCAGAAGCCAAAAGGGTTGCATAGGCACCAGATATTTCAAGTTTTGATGTTCCAGATGTTAAAGAAAAAGTGGTTAAAATTAGGGTGGTAAATGAAGGATTTAACCATTTATGAAGAGCTCAGTTCATGGAAATCCAAGACAGCGCACCACAGGAAGAGCAAGAATTATGGAAATGTAGGGGGTGTTATATGTCCCCCACAGAAGCATTGTGGTGGCAGGACAGTGCCGGAAAGCCAGCTGCACTACCCTGTGCATGTAACTAGGGAGAGTCTCGCTACAGCTATTGCAGAAGACTGGTTCGTACTAGATCTGATGGAACACGTTGCATTTTATGTAGTAAATTGCATCATATGTCAAAGGTGTACCGCTGGGAATACACTGCAAACAATTAGAGGAGTAATTCCTTGACCGAATGGTACATTTCAGAATGTACATATTGATTATGTTTACATGCTGCAAGTATGTAATGGATATAGGTATCTTATAGTGGTGGTGTGTCCCTTCTTCGGGTGGATCGAAGCAGGTCCTTTAATACACCCTGATGCCACTTGCACAGCAAAGTTTTTAGTACGTGAAGTATTTCCAAGATGGGGCGTGTGTGAAGTGCTGAGATCTGATAATGGGCTACATTTTATTTTTTATTTTTTATTATTTATACAGATTATATGGTTTCCATATTTGAAACCTTTAACCTGATCGTATCCATTTTTCCGTAATTTATCTCCAGTTTAGTGTGCGGTATCCAGTTTGCAGTGCTTGGTGGCACCTTACTGGGCCTGAATCCTGCTTTTGAACCCCTCTAGTTTCTTGAGTATTACACTCACTAGTCTTATGAGTGCTAATGTCAATTTTGTTTTTTTCTCCTTCTACAAGAATCCTCCACCACTCATGAACGTTCCTCGTCATAAAGCTTCTAAGGATGTCCCCCAAGCACTGCTCACGGTCTTCCCTTAGAATCCCTGAAACATCTTATTCTACAGTGTACCTGACTTTCTCTCCTTTTATCTTACACATTCTACATTTTTCGAGAGTGTCCAACCTTTTTCTTCTTTGCAGTATTTCTCCCGTTGCCAAAATGTTCAATCTGAATCTCAGGAAAAGGTCTCGGAAGTACCAGTTAGGGAATAAGGTCAGGTAACTCGGGATCCGGTTCAGTTTCCGTGGTTGTGCCCAAAAGTCTTCATAGCCTTTGTATTTGCAGTTATTTTCTTGGGTTTCAATCCAATCTGCCATATATAGTTTCTTTTTGGTTTTGTCTGGGTTGCTCCATAAGTCTTCCTCTGACTCATTGAGGTTCACTAGGATCACTCGACACGTCTTTTGCCACTCTGTTAAGATTGTGTCGGATTGTTTTTTTAGGGCTTTTTTCAGCACACTAAATCCTCCCGTTGTATTTTCCTCGAGGCATTTTCGGTAGAAGCTTAGCATCTTCCATACCGCTATTGTTTTGAGTGACGTTAGTGCAAGCTCTCTCCTTATTTGCTGTATTGGAACCGATTTGGGCAGCTGTAGTACTTTCCACCAAAACAGGCCCTCCAGAATTGACCATGTTTGAGATGATAAGGGCGTTGGTGATTCAACACCATATGTTAATATGGGCACCACTTTCATCCTGTAAAAGGTTACTAGAGGTAGTAAGGTAAATCTGCAGTATCTTCTGTGCAAGATTTTCCCTTGGGCAGCTAGATTAGTTGCTTTTCTTTTTAGCCCCGCTATTCTTGGCGCGTTGTTTTTCATGTTGTCTACGCAGGCTCCCAAGTATGTGAATGATTCCACCTCCAAGATTTTTTTGTTTTTCAGTGTCCATCCTGATTTTTACATCTGTTTTTCCTACCTCCTGGGCATAACTTCAAAATTCTTGACTTTTCTGGATTTATTACCAGGTCATTTGCGTCCACATACAATTGTAATGTTGTAAGCTGTCTTTGCAAGCCGATTTGGGTTTGGTCCATCAGGACGATGTCGTCTGCGTATAGCAGTCTCCCTTTCGGTGTTCCTGCTATTTTTGGTGGAAAGCAGCGGGTGAACTCAAATGAATCTTCGAGGTCTGATGTAAACAGGTTGTACAGTTCCGGTGCCAACGGGCATCCTTGTTTTAGGCCCATTCTTATCTGGATTTTGTCTGTTAGTGTTCCCGCTATGTCCAGTCTAACTCTGATGCTTGTATCTGTGTACAAGTCTTTGATGTTCTCCACCAATGACTGCGGGAATTCCCAGCTCTCCAGTTTCTCCCATAACTTGGCTCTTTTTATTGTGTCGAAAGCTTTCGACAAATCTACAAAGGCTATGTAGATTTCATGGTTTTTGTTCCTTTGTGTTCTTGCTTTCATTAAATTAATCAGGAAGATGTTCAGTGCCGTGCCTCTCCCTCTCACAAAACCCGACTGCCAAGGATCACGTCGTCCACTTTGCTGTGCCCAACGGTCTAACGCTTTCAGTAGTGTGGACGCAAAGACCTTCCCCACCACATCCAGTAGTGTGATCGGTCTATAATTGTCTGCTGATGTTCTAAGACCCTTTTTAAAGATTGGTACCACTACTGCTTTTCTCCAGGAGTCTGGAATTTTTTATGTTAGTAATATGTATTTGAACAAATGGTGTAGGAATTTTGCCCATTCACATGGATTACTTTTTAGTGTCGTGTTCGTCAGCCCATCAGGCCCCGGGGCTCTCGAATCTTTCCGTTTTTTTAAGATGTTTTCAATTGCCTCGATACTGATGTCTATTATTGTATCTTTTGTGTTTGCCAATGCTTTCCGCTTGGGTTCGGTTAAGATTTCCCCTTGCAACTGTGTGTAATGCTCGACCCATGTTGAAGCACTTATTGGGTTAATTTGGCTTAGATCGTGAGGCTTCTCCACATCATTGATGATTGTCCAAATTTCTGCTGTGTTTTTAGTTCTTATTTTTTCCAACATTCTTTCTGCATCCATTCTTATGTAAGCGGAGCCAGTTTCGGTACCTTTGTTTTAGCTTGTTTATCTCTTTGCTAGAGTTGTCGAATTTGATCTTTTTTAATCGTCTAATGTCTCTCCTTAATGCTTTTTTCTTTTCTCATATTCAACTATCATACTGATGTTGGTGGTTCGTTATTTGATGGTTTCTTCCAGGCTTCCTTTCTTTAACAAATGCTCTGAAGAGTGGTGTATAGTCAATCCTTTGTTGGGCTTGATCATTTTCAAGTGTCGAGATCATTTGTTTTAGTTTATGATTTCAATTCTTTGGTTTTCTCTGGTCTGATCCTTAGTTTAATTCCTCTTTGGTCTGGGACTAGGTCCTGGTTGTAGGTTCTGGTCTTGTTGTTACTGATGTTTTTGCAAATGTTTTTTTCATCAAGTTATGATCACTTTCTGCTGTTGTTATTACTTCCAAAGTCTGGATGTTATCTGACGGATTATTTGAGATGCAGATGTAATCCAGGATCTCTGCTGATTGTATTCCCTTCCAAGTAGGTTTCGCTAGTTGATCCCCCTTCACCTTTCCATTTAGTATGACACAGTCTCTTGATTGCAACATACGGTTCCACATTGATCCTCTTTTTTCCTTCGTTGTTGCTGTTGTTGTGTCATGCTCTGATTGGTTGTCCTTGTTCAGGCAGGTACAGTTTAGATCACCTACTAATATATACATTGGGTCTATCCACTTCTCTCTCTGTTCATCAATTAATTCTGCTATTTCATCCAGTAGGTTTCCGTGTAGAGTGTTAACTGATTCCAGTATATATTAATCAGTATTAGTACTCTCCTGAATTCTTTATCCGGCTGTATCACTACCATCTGGATAAATGAATTTGGGTTTATCTCTTCCAGCACTTGCCAATTCAGGTCGTTTTTGATGGCTACAAGTAGGCCTGACATAGGTCTACCGTTTGTGTCTTTGACGGCTGGATTTAGCAATACCACGTATCCTTCCAATGTTGGTGGTTGCAACAACCATGTTTCCTGTAGGCACAACACTTTGAATTTCTCTTTTTGAAGCACTCCGTTAGTAAAAAGGTGGTTGGAGCCTCTTGTGTTCCAGCTTCCAAGGCTCCATGAACCCACACTTTTTACTGTTTTATGTTATTGAGTGTTTGTTTTGTCATCGATCATGTTTTTTAACCATTTCCACCTTGCTGCTTCGCTTTCTTCTCCTTGTTGTTGGATTCTATTGTTTGAGCTTTGTGTATTCTGGTTGCCACTTCTCTCTGATGTTGTTCTGTTTATCCTGGGGCTACTGACATCTATGTCTTTTCTGTTGGTTTGTCTCACCAAGTGTTTCTTTACTCTCTTGGGTTTTTAGAACTTCATCACTTTCTTGCAGATCAAAACCCATTGGTCTTAATTGCGGAGCTTCTTCCAGGAGTAGTTGCCTCACCAGGTTTGATCTTGTATGCAGGATTACCTTGTCGGTACGATCTTCATCGACAAATTCCACGATCGCCAGATCGTCCGTGGTGATTAGTCTTAGTGCCGGAATATGGTGTAGAAGTCTTATTGCATTGGTTCTATTGAGGATTAGACCGTCCTCATAGTGAAGTATGTGTTCCAGGACAAGCCCTGGTTGCTTATAAGAGTCCACAGCTCTTGATTTACGTCCTGATCGGTACTGTGGTTCTCTTTCCCCCTCTTTTATGTACTGCCTGTGTTTTCTTTCCTCCGTCTCAAATCGGTTGTTACTATTTCTCGTTTCTCTGTCCCAGCGGTTTCCAGACTTTGGATTCTCGAACCGCTCCTCGGTCCTTTCTTGACCTTGACGTTCGCTCTTCGGGACCTTTTCACTTTTATCCGTAGTTTTCCTCATTTGATCTTTTTGTGTATGAGTGTTTATTACTCTACCGTTTTCTCTTCGTTTCTCCTTTCCAGTCTGTGTTGGCATTATTGATGAGGTGTCACTCTCGCTATAATCTGTGTTCTCCTCGCTCTGGGGCTCATCCGCCCCTGTATTTACCTCATCATGGACTCTTAATCCCAGTTTCTCTTCTTCTTCTGATACCGTATATGTAGAGAGGTCCAGCAGATCGTCTACAGAGCTTTCGTCCTCTTCGGTTTCTAGAGTCCTTTGTTCTTCAATTTTTTGTTCTAGTCTAACCTTTTTCTTGTTGTTTCTTAACTGGTCTATTATACTCGGTTGTTCTTTTGGTATTGTCAAATTCTTGATAAATGCCCGACATTTGCTGCTGCTTGGAGTTTTTGCTGGCGGCTGGTTTTTTTGTTTTTTGGTAGGGCCACTGTTCTTCTGTTGCCCACCTGGTTTATGTTCTACTGTCCCGTTTTTCTTCATTTTTGTTTGACTGTCTTGTTTTTTTATCTCCTATGATTATGTCTCTTGTTTTAAACATCTCACAGACGTTCCTGTTTTTCTTTTCTTTCTCCAGACTCTTGTCCGTGTTATTTTGGTCCACTAGGTCTGGTGTAGGTCTTTTTCTGGTTGTAGCCTACAGTGTCTCTATTGTGTGGTTTTGCCCTACACTGGCAGTTCCATTTTGGGGACTTTCTTCTAACCCAGTCATTGATGGTTTCGTTAGCTTGTTTGCTGGTCCTGAGTCGGAAGATTGGCTCTTTGTTTTTTCTCCCAAAAGATCCTTACTGGTGATATCCTCGATTGGGGGGGGTTCTGTCTTCATTTTGTTGTACCACCGCCGGTTCTTCGCTATGAGCTGCTCGAGGGCTCGTAATGGTCTCACTTTGGGATTCTCTGTTTTCTTTTGGCCTTACCAATGTTACCGGGGTCTTCTCTACTTTATTTTCTTGTTCGTTTGATCCCGCATTATTTTGCTTTTCTGCTGCTGTGGTTACCCCTTGTACGGTCGTCGTGCCAGGTTCTTTGCTTGTGGAATCCTTACCTCTTGGGTTTGACCTTCCTAGTGTTCTCTCTTTTAGTATGGGTTCAATTATATCATGTAGTAGTTGGGTAACATTTGTGGTACTATTGTCCAAGTTATTTTGAATTGCTGAAATGAAACCTTCCACAAATATTGTTTTGGTATGAACCATTGCAAGTATTGTAGAATGGTCTCTTAAAGTATCCGCAATGTCCTCATACAGTTTCATAAAAGGTGCTAGGATTCCTGACAATGTCGAGACCATTAGGAAGTTTTCTTCCGTTGTTCCACCTAATTTCACCGGGTCGTCGCTTACCACTTGGTTTAGAGGCGACGTCTGCGTCATTTTATCTTGGGTGACAACTTTGCCAGTCATTCCTCTCTCCTTATCGGGATATTTAGTTCCTATGGTCTTTTCTCTTATGGCGTTCTCTATGTCCATTGATGTCTCCAACAAAACTGCGTCTGATATTTCGAATCCTGTCGTTCTCTTTGTTTGATAGGAACTGGCGGGACTTCCACTGCCAAAGCTAAAGCTTGATGTCAACCAGGCGTTTGTTGGGGGTAATGTTTTTCCTCCGTTTGTGGTATTTTTAGTTTTGGAATCCCCAGTGATTGGGTTTGTTGGCAATGGTCCTGCCATAAAAGGTCTCCATGTGATGGGGTTTGGAACTCCCTTCTTTTGATTGATCGTGTATTTAGTCATTTTGACTATGTATCTAGCTGGGGGATTAGACAGAGTCCTTGAATTTGTCCCTTTGCAACCTTCGGACATTGCCGGCTCCTTCCACAGCTTTTCATCCTCTGCCATAGAATTTGAGTTTTTTCTTTTCAAGATGTTCGATTTGTAGAGCTCCCCATTAGTTAGCAGCGTCCATTTCCCGGTCCTACTAGGTTCCGTCGCTTGACTTTCGTTTTGACCTGTCCTCCCCTCCTTTGGGCTTTCCCAATGCTCAATGGTAGAGACATCCATCACTGTTGGATTCGGGGAGCTAACCAGGTTTTGTATTTGGACTTCCGTTAGCTTGTGTGCAGTTGTTTGTGTAGCCTGTTTTGGCGGATGCTGTTCATCTGACTGTAGGCTACCTGCTACAATTTCTGTTTCATCCATGACTGGTTCCGTATCTCTGGGTATTTCCCCTCTGGTCTGTACCCCCAGTCCATTGTCTATATATTGAGCTGTACTTGCTCCGATTTTAACTTGTATGTTGAAAGGGCACAGACTTTGGTTTACTTGGGCGTCCTGGGCCACCGTCTGCAGCTCTGCCTCCGCTGCCCAAGAGGGCGTGGAGCAGGTTACATCCGTGACTCCCTCCGTACCCTCCTCCCCTCTGATCTGATCATGATCTCTCCTTGGGAGCATCTTTTCTTTGTACCCCTTCTGTTGAACCAGATAACTCGTGCAGATAAGCTTTACCTCCTTTTATATTCTGCAGTGCTTTAGCGCCAATGGTGTATTGCACTCCACTCGCCACCCGCCACCTGACACTGGACACTCTGACACACTCTGCTACGCTCCTCTTGGCTTCCAGTTTTTGAAAGCTAGCGGGCGTAGGGAGGTGGAGCGTCAGTGCTGGCAGCAAGTGAAAGCAGACTCCTATGTCTGCTGAATGGAGGCAGAAGGCAGAAAGCAGACTCCACGTAGTTCGTTGTCTGCAAAAGCGGTTTCCAGTGATTTCAGGCAAAAATCCAATTCAGGTATCGCAGTCTCTGCGGCCACACCGGACACTCTGACACACTCACACATGGGCTACATTTTGTTAATGCAGTATTTGAACAACTAGGGTTATTACTAAATATTAAATTCAAGTTTTCTTCTGCTTATCACCTGCAAGCGAATGGGATATGCGAGAGACTAAATGGCCTTCTAAAGGAGAGAGTCACCAAGCTCAAATTGACACTGAAAAAGGGATGACTATATTGCTTCCCTTAGCGTTATATGCCCTAAGGAATCAGCCTTGTTTAGACCATCAGCTCACACCCCACGAGTTAGTGACAGGAAGATGAATGAGAATGCCTTTGACTCCTCCATCGAGGAGTAGAAGTGATGCCCAGAGTACTGCAAAACGGTGAATGAATATTTGATATGTATGAACACTAGTATCTCTGTCATTTCAGATCAACTCAGGCACCAGGGGGGTCGGTCTCAGAACACAAATGAAAACCATTCTGCAGCCAGAGTTTCTAGATTATTATCAGCACCTGGATTGTTCGTTGGAGATAGTGTTGATTCGCAAATTTACTAGAAAGTGGCACAAACCTAGATTTGTTGGACCATATATTGTGGAGTATGTTACTCCCTCTGCAGTAAAAGTTCAAGGCAGGAGAGCATGGATCCAGCTTAACGATGTTAAACTCTGCATCGGAGAGGCCATCGCACCCCTAATGATCGATTCGGAAGCAAGACAAGAAGAAGAATTTTCAGCATGTGCAGACTCGATCGATGACAAAGAAGCAGGATGATAAACCAACTGATTAATTGATAAGTGCAGATTTGCACTTGGACCATGGCTCTCTTGAACACTACTTATAGATATTATAGGAGGCGTGCAAATACATTTCTTGTGCCACGGAGTTCTTTGAAAATTAACTTTAGAAAAAGCATTGACCCATCACAAAAATGCCTGAACTAATTTAATTTCGACAACTGGAAAAGGGAACAGTATCCCGATTCATTCCTTACTGAGTACATATTCGTTTGAGTCTATGGTTCTGACAAATAACGATGTCCATAGGCTCTTACTCACTGTTTTCATATTTATTCTTCAAGTTTACCCTACTCTTGTTGTGCGTAATGTTGACATGCCTTCTTTTGTGCACAATCCTAAACATGGCCATGTGATTAGGAGGTGTTAGGCGGAAACCTGTGAAGTTCCCTCTGGGACCACTGCAAAAGATTTAGGACTACAGGTGTTTGGCAGTAAACCCACTTGGTAGCAGCCTGTACCACACAGATTCACTTGGTAGCTGTGGCTGAGCAGTCAGACTCCCCTCAAGAAGAGTTAAGCAGTATGTGGAGTATACAATATAGGGCAATTCTTCACAGTAAGACAAGCAAACATGCGACAAGGCTTCAGTGTCAAGATATAAAGGTATTTATTTATAACGGAACATCTATGGAGAACACTCTGGCAGTATCACGGCAAACAATTCAATTACAATTACTCTACGAAGAAAAAGATCAATCCCCCTAACAATAGTTCGACAAGTCTAGGTTTTACCAGCATCACTTATTTGGAGACAGAGGTGTATTCTGCCACCTAGATGGCACTCTAGTATTCGTTAGGACGGGAGAGAAAAATAAGCAGGTTACGAAATCAACACAGTTCAATACTTCACGGGAAAAATGCAAGGCAAGAAGAGAAGAACCACAATAGATCATAAAGTTCAGAGGCCAGGCCCACTCGGAGAGAGGCAAGGCGATATGTCCCAAAAAGTCTCTTTGTGGAAATGCGTTCGAGTCTGTGTAGCAAATTGTTATTGGAAGATTGGACCAGTTCAGAACAATGTGCTAGAGAAAGCTTGGAGGCGACCCTATGGAGAGGCGAGGATTAAGACACCTCACTCTATCCGGCAACAAGGGAAGCCAGGCGGACACAGTACCTTGATTGTGGAGAGACAGCTCCGGCGGGGGCAGTTGTTCCTGGTGGTGGATGCACGTCGGGTCTTTGCCAAGAGTAGAGAAGATCTCGTCGTCGAAGAAAAGTGAAGTCCGGTGCACCACCAGGGAAGAGACCAGCCGCGGAGTGCTCCGTCACAAGGCACCACCTTTTGGTCGCGGTACAGGGGTAGTGGCTATCCGGTTGTCGAGGTGCTCTGCACGGGCAATTCAACCACTGCGTCCTGAGGTGAAGAAAAAGCAAAGGGGACTGGTTGTTCCCACCAGTCAGGGGAAGAGTCTCTCCGGCAGGGAGATCTCCTCTGTCGTCGGGAAGTGGTGAGTCGGTTCAGCAGGGCTCCAACGGAGGTGTCGTTGTTGCAGGTCGGCTCAGCTTTACCCTCGTCGGATTCTTAGGTCCTGTGGCGACTTCTGAAGATCCAGTCCCAAAAGCCCTGCTTTTATGCAGAAAACCCCCATTCATTCAGCCTAGCTGTCAATCAACACACGCTAAGTGGTGAGCGGGGAGGCTCACCACTTGGGCCAATCACACCAGAGTGCGACCAGAGTTGGCAAGGCAACTCAGTCCAAGGTGCCTAAACCCCCTCCCACACCCCTGTGGTAACCCAGACAGAATGGCACCACTTTGGAGGGTCTCTGTACAGAAACCCGCCAAAAGTGGAACAAAGGGCTCAACCTTTGGTTTAGGAGTCACAGAGACAAACACAAACGCCATTTTAAAAAGCCGAGTTCTGGCAGAAAATACCATCCGATAGACTTATTTAATCAATCTCTAACAATGGGAAGAATCCCATAGGGTTATATTCGGGGTCGAACATAACAAGTAGTTTCCACTGCCACCAGCCAAAACTCGACGAGGGGGGACGGGACAGTGCCCCCTCGAGTAACAGATCCAGGAGTAATCGAATTACCCCTACTAGTACGTCCACAATAGGATGGTTTGTACTAGTTCTGTTAGTAAATTTAGGTCTAGTAAAGCCAATGGTGACTTTACATGCCCAGGGAGACAGTAGTCAGTCCCCGGGTATGGAGTCTATGACGGAGGTCCGCTAGGACGCCCTAGTGTTACAGCACGTAGGGTGCGGTATAACACACATAGAAACACATATGAGACCCTATGGAGTAAAAGACCCCATAGCCCATAGAACACATTAACATTCAAAGGAATTACACACATTCATGTCCAAGAGTGGGAGAAAAAGAGTCTCACTCTTGGCAGGATGAAAAAACAAACTCCAGAAATCCAGCAAAGCTGCTGGGGGACTCACTAGGTTAGGAAATTCAGCCTAAACAGAGAATTCTCCCTAACAGCAGGCTGCTTACGTCAATAGTTGAAGAAATCCTGCAGTTACCTGATGTACCAGAATTGCCTGATAAAGTGTTTTACTTCCTTAAAGCAGTTGCAGGCAAAATGAGGAGTATGGAAAATGATACTATTTTAGAAAAAGAGAAAGTCCAAGAGATTCAAGAATGGCACAAGTGGTGGGGTATTATATGCTGGTTTTTTATATATGTGTTCACAATCATGCTCTGTGCCATTCTGTTCCTTCTGATTTATTATTTCATTGATCCAAAGAAATCAGAGATTCCTTTCATTTCCCTACTCCAGTAACTCTTGTAGATGTAACTATTACTAATTAACATAGGTCCTGAGTATTTACTGCACAGAGCTTCTTTAGAATTGTTTCCCTGGGCAGCAGTCATTCAGTTGGGAAGATGCAGAAGGAGTACAGGGGAAGATGATAATCGGATTGACACATACTTAGACAGTACAGCACATCAGGGTAACAACATGTGGTATCAGCATATGAACAAGATGGGTGAAAAAACTTCTAAGGAGAGGTGCTATGTTTCTGCTCTCATACCTTATGCTGTGGGCACCTCTAAGATCTTCATAGCTACAGAAGTACCAGTACAGAAAGCTCATTGTCAAACGCAACTTGCACTCTGTCAGACACAAGGACAGTTCCAGGGTCGAACGGCATCCTTGATATGGGTGACTGAAACAAGAGAAGACAACTATGTACAGGATCTGAAGACAAAAGAAACACCAAATCTAGTGATACAATATGAACAATCTGGAATAAACTGTGCAGGTATCGTAAGAGAAGAAAACAAAATGCTAGATTGTCAAGGCAAAAATTCGGAAGAGATGCAGAGATGCAATGTAAGAGGCCAGTTACAAATTAAAGGAACAGTTTAGACTCTGGAAGGATGGGCAGAAGGCCTGATTGCGTGCAGAGCAGCAGCAATGACAGGATATTATGGGCCAGTTATAGATACTGCAGAGAATGAAAGCAAGCACCACTTGCCAAAGAATGTAAAGCTGTTGACATGGGTTCAACAATAATGAAGGACCTTTGATATTGCCCCTGGCCTGTACAGCCCTATGTTTCAGAAATAATAGTACAAGGAAGGTTGGAGTAAATCATCAGTGTGGCCGAATCTTTGACGTAGCAGGAATGAAGGATGGAACAGTAGTTCTAATAGATCATTACTGGGCCTGTGGGTCCAGAGCTCATATGAAGCTGCCCAAATATTGGGGAGAGATGTGTTCCCTAGTACTTTTTCACATTCCAGCATTAGTGATTTCGAAAAGTGATCTGAATATTGGAGAATTTCTAAAGGCAAATGCCCATTTTAGGAAAAGATCACTTGAGTTCCTCAATAGAAAAAAAAGGAGAGAGAATTCATTTTCTGCAAAATCAATAGAACCCTTTAATGACATTCCATATGAGCACAGGTTGTTCAGCCAGATCTCAGCGATATTCACGACTATCTTTATGCCAGTGATCCAGACGATTGCCAATGCTAAATGGCTACAGATTACCAAATGGGAACTCCTACAGATGATCAACACTAGTATAAAAGGATTCAATGCGATCTAGGAAGAATTGAGAGCCATAAGACTGATGACTCCAGAATAGATGTACTTGACATGATCACATCAATGGATGGAGGTGTTTGCACCACAATTGGAGAATCATGTTGCACTTTCATACCTTCTTATGATGACGAGAATGGAAACTCGATGGAGGCCATCACGATGCTGACAAAACTGCACAACAAAATGGAAGATGAGACGGAAGATATTGCAGATGACAGCTGGTTCGCATCCATCTTCTCATGAGTTCCACAATGGATGGCGAATATCTTCAAGCTCTTGGGAGCAATACTAGTGATGGTGATGTTTGGGTTCTGTGTAATCAGGTTAATAATCACACAGTGCAAGAAGACAGCGAAGAAAGCAGTAGGAATGAAGATCATGATAGATGTCGAATCAGGGTTTAAACCCAAGGATTTGACAGATGAAGAAATCTGAGACTACATGAAGGCCAGTATCTTAGCACCAGAGGGAATGAAGTTCCTGCATCCAAGATAGCACAGGAGGGATGTGGGATGATGGATTTACTGTCACACGAATTGCTGATGCAGCCATATGACCTAAAGTTTCGATGAAAATGTAAAATCAGCAGGATCCCTGAAGGGAGTAATGAAAATTGGGACTCCAAAGAAGCACCTTTTCAAGAGAAAATATCAAGATGTGGAAGCTGATGAAGGAGTGGTTGATGAATCGACCAGAGGGAATGTGGAGGAGCAGCCGAATGCCTCTACAGGAAGTCATGCCCCTATTTTTCCTATATTTTGGAAACAGGAAATTGCAACATGTGAAACCCCAGTAATGGTACCTTTACCACGAAGAGACTTTGAGATAAGGTTTCCGTTGAGAAGACCCTAAATGAAGTATCCCCGAAAGACTGGTGGTCTCCTGAGGGAAGCGCCTGAAGAAGTGTGAAGACATGAAAAGAAGAAGCTGGTGAAGTCACGAGAAATGAGTGTGACACACTGAGAAGGATGACTGGAGAAGAGAATGCATAGGCGATATAGAATCTGATGGCAAAGTAAAGAATTGCGAATAACCTCCACATGTGGAATGAAGAACACTGCAGAAAACACAAGCCATGTTATAACTGTACAGATGCTGCAACACAAGTTGACTAAGTATTCATAAGGCTGGCTATATGTAGTATATAGACTGCAGGCGGTGCCGCAAACATATATGGATATATAATTCTGGACATTCAATGATACCATTTTAGTAAGCTAGTTTCCATGAAGGAAGATGGATTGAGAGCTATGCATGTGTCACAGCAAAGAATAGGCTTGAATTTGAAGCAAGACCAAAGGGGCTTGTCAGGCTTGATGTCAAAGACTGGAAGCAGCCAAGAACTGGTAATCAGCCTGCGAAGAACAGTATACGTGAGAAGCCGAGGCATCCCTTGTTAGGTTGCAAAAAGAGAACACCATGAGTGCCAAGTTTCTTTATTAAAGACAGTTAAATGCTATAATAAGGGTCGATTCATGGTCTCTGATCACGTGAGCCGACAGTGAAAATAGATGAAGAGCATGGTGCACCAGATTGAAGATAGAGAATGTTCACACTCCCTTATATTCCCAGAAATGAGAAGCTACTACAAGGCCGAGATCAATGGCAATGTGAATGGCAGACGGCATGAGTGATAAGAGATGATGGGCTAATTGGGTGGGAAGACACAGTCAAGTTCACCCACCAGCACCTGGGGTACCATCATACGTGCTGCTAGAAATTTGAATGTTACAGAAAGGTATGAGCGTGCAAACCAATTGTAGAAGGCCATATAACAAAGAGTCTTATAGTTTGAGAGCCAATGATGTGTTGTGTTTCTAAATTACTGTTGAAGATGACTTGCACTAGGGGAGGGTGTGAGTTGCCACCTGACTGTAGAGATCTAATCATGATCCTATCCCATATAGAAAGTAAACATAGTACCCTTTGTCCAACCACAATCTCCCGTAGGGTTTCTCAGTTTGCCATGTAGTGTGACGTCATGCATGATCAATTTCTAGTATATCATTCATTTTATGAAATGCTTTGAGATTATGCTGTGCAACATCCGTTGATGTCCTTTGTACCCCATGTTTTAGACAATTGCAAATCCAACTTCCTGTGTCTGTCTTATTTAGTTTGAGAAGTTATTCTCCTTGCCATCCATAGTACGATGTGTTACCTTGATTAAAATGGCCTCTAGGGTTCACCACTTTTTCCCGCCGGATGGAGCCCAGAATCATTTGGGTGCCATGGAAGATCCGCTGGTGTGTTTCCCACCACCAAAAGCTATTGAAGTTGTCCCGAGGGTCCAGACTTGGTGAGGGTCCGAGGTCCACTCCATTGTTCGAGTGCAAGTCACCAGAAGCCGTCCAGAGGTCAATCCTGCGGCACCGAAGAACCGAAAGTCGGAAAACCGCAATTTTCTGAAACCTGACACCAAAAGTGACCTATGCACTTCTTGCAGCTAGAAGTCATCGAACGGCCCCAGGGGTCTTATCTTAGTCCACCAAGCCTTGAAGGAGACTACAGCAAGTTTCTTCTTCACAAGTTTTTTCCTTTCCCCAAACTCTTGCGACTCTCTCTCCCTCTATACATTCTACCTTCTGGGCCGACTCACACCGCAGGCCACACCTTGGATGCACTCATCTCCACTGACATCCCTCTCTCTACCCCTCTTACTACAGCACCCTCCTGGAATGATCACTCTCTTCTCACCATAAGCAATTGTGTCCTCTGGCATTGACACACTCCAAACAGCCTTCTGTCTTTAAGGCCACCCGACCCATGAAAAGTGTTTCCATGGCTGCATTTGCCTCCTCCTACTCTCCGCCTCCTACTCTTGCGTCTGACTTCCACCCTGACACAGCCCTCTCTAACTTTCATCTCTCCATTTCCAACACTCTTGACAGCTTTGCCCCTGTCATTAGGGTGCTCGTCATTGCAGCACATTTCACCCAAAACACCTTGGACATCCTTTCCTCTCTCACTCCTTCACCCGCCCATGCACCAACATCCTCCGAGCCCACCTCGGCCTCCCACACTCTTCCCCCTTACCCCTTTCCTACTTTGTCCCCTGTCACACCTGAGAAGGTGATTAGGCAAGTCCAGTCTGTGAAAGCCTCCTCCAAACAAGTTGATCCATGTCTTCCAAAACTATCAAGGACAACATTGACACTCTAGCTCCAGCCTTGCCAGACCTCTGCAACCTCTCCTTCACCACTGGAGTCTTCCTCTCCTCTCTCAAACACAATCTGGTGCGCCCACTACTCAACAAACCTTCTTCCGACCCTTCTATCCCGGCAAACTCTCGCTCGATTTCTATCACTCCTTTGGGACAAACTACGGGAGAAGTTGGCTATCTCTCATTTTACCACCCACACTGAATCTTTTGGTTGTCTCCATGATCATCATTCTCTCTTCAAAGCCTCCAGAGGCACTGAAACTGCTCTCCTAAACACCTGTGAAGACCTGCTCTCAAATCGTTATACAAACTTTCCTTCTGTCCTCATTCTCCTTGACCTCTCCTCCGCATTTGACACAGTAAATCACAACATCCTAATTGATCGTCTCCGTGATACCCTTGGCATCACTGATCAGGACATGGCGTGGCTCACCTGCTTTCTCTCAAACCGACCATTCCAGGTGGAACTCCGGCCCTTTCTCTCTGATATCAATCTCTCTACATGTGGGGTCCCACAGGGCTCTAACCTATCCCCTTGGTTCTTCAATATCTACATGGCTGCCTTGGCCCACAGGATCTCTTCCTTTACTTCCAACTGTCAGTGTTATGCGGATGACACTCAGCTCTCTTTCAAGCTACCCTCAGCCTCTTCTTCTTCCTCGCTCATTCATGACTTCTGTCCGTAATTCAGTCCTCGTGTGCAGCCAATGACCTCTGCCTTAATGCCAGTAAGACATAGATTGTTCTCATTGGGATCCCTGCTCCTGTTTTCCCCGGTCGCACTCTGGTTGTTCTCCCTTGGCTCTGCACCCACACCCACAAGGGAGGCAAAAAATCTGGGGGTCATCTTTGACTCCACTCTGTCCTTCTCCTCACACATCTCAGTTGTAGCCAAAAAATCTCATTACCAGCTCTGAGATATCCAACCTTTCTTCACTTTCCCCCAGAGACTCGTTGTCTTCAGACCTCTGGTTCTCTCTAGACTCGACTACTGTAACAGTCTCTTTCTCAGTCTCCCTACTTCTACACTCTGACCTTTAAAACTCATCCAGAACAGAACTGCAAGATTTATCCTTGGCCTCAAGCACAGGGACCACATCTCTCCGGGACTGCGAGCCCTCCACTGGCTTCCCCTGGCTGCAAGGATCAAGTACAAGACCCTCTGGATTGTTCACAAGGCTTTCAGGGGCCGGGGCTGCACTACCTACAACTCACCCTTGCCAAATACACTCCCTCTAGAGCACTCCATTCGTCATCCTCCAACTCTCTGAGAGTGAGCCGTTTTTCCAAACAGAGACTTGGGGGGGGGGGGGGGGGAACCTTATCCTCTGTAGTGGCCACCCTCTGGAACAGTCTCCCTGCCTCTCTCCGTCTTGAGCCGGATTCCCTGAAATTCCGGGAAAGCCTCAAGACCCTCCTTTTCTCCTCTGCCTTATCTCTTTATCTCCTCTGCTAAACTGCGCTCCCTACCTGCTATTTGCTCTTTCTGCTCAGCTTGCTGACTGGCTTCCTGGATCACCTCAGAACCGACAGGTCCCAGACACCCTCACCAATCCCTACTCTTGCCTCTGGGCCCCTACACTTCTGATTGCATTACAAACTTCCCAAAAGAGATTACCCCTGGCTCTAATCTGGCCCTCCTGGACTAGGTGTACATATCCCTTCCCCAACTGTCGCACTTCCTGTCTGTGCACTTACAGAAATTGAATGCACCCAACCCGTAAGCTCTTTGTCTGTCTGCCCCTCTGTCGCCCCTTTTCCCACCTTGCATTGTGCACCTGAAACACTTCTGTTAGTGGCACATTATAAAACGCCCAACCAACTTAACCATTCCCCTCCCCTGTGGTTATTATTTATATGTATATTTGATAGAGGTAGCAACCTTATTTTATATAAAGAAGCTGTGTTATCGCCTAACATAATGTGTGGACATTCCTTTGTGGGGGCTTTGGGGAAACACTGTATTTAAGAACCAGCCTGCATCACTTCCTGAAAGATTTAGCCTGGCTGCTTGACACATTTACCAAATTGAGAGTTTTGCTGGGGTTGTGCTGTGCCTTTACCATACCATTTAGGGGGCAGAAGTACCGATACCCTGCTTCAGTCTTTACAGTTGCAGACCGTGAATCCAACATGTCTTCCATTTCAAATGTTTTGACGCACCTCACATTTCTCAATTAATCAATTAGCACCTTTACGTGATGTCTGGCAATGTTATGCAACTTCCCGATTGGTCCAGAGGTTTCTGCGGACACCAAATCAGGAAGTGAGTCCAAACATTGTACTGCAAGAACACTCGTTTTTTTTACTTATGTTTTGGGAATTTAAAAAATAAATCTACTGGACGAATTAGTACCAAATTTGCAAAAGCACGCTTTCAGGACCAGGCCACCCCTCCTCATGCAAGTTTGCTACAAATCAGTACGGTGGTTCAGGCTGAAGATGTAAGCAAAATATTTTCCACTTCAAGTCTTTCTGATTTGTTGAAATGTCTGTGACCCCGCCCCATCTTTTCCCCGCTTTACAAACCCGCACAAAACATTGCAAATAAAACTTCAGGATTATATTATTTTTGCTAGGTTTTGTGCGGATACATTTAAGGGCGCCAAGGAAGTTATAAGCCACCCAGAAAGTGCTCTTAAACATAACCAGGTACCGTGGTACTGAAAACCGCAAGCCTGAAACCTCCAAGATTGATGCAGCATTGATCAAAGAATGGCAGAAACCATAAGCTGCAGATTCATCTTTATTTTAGCATCCAACCAGCAGATCAAATAACAGCTGAATAACACGTTTCACAATTTTCATTGCTGTGAAATTTTCAGGGAACCTTCCGTTGATGTTTATACGTCGGCCATCTCATGGTGGACATGGAAATAAAAGATGATCTATATTTTTGCATGAAATCAATGTAGGGTCTAGGCCCATAAGAAAATGGCAAAATAGTCCGTCCAATAAATAATGATTCCTAAGATCCAAGTGGATAATGTGCCATTGTCGGGAGACAAGCATCAGTAAACATGTCGGCAAACAAAGAAGAATCTGCATGTAATAACCACCCCCATACGGGAATGAGATCCAAAATCATGGATGAGATGCGCATCTCGGCTCGCAATTCCCCACATTTAAATGAAATGGATAATTTGACAAACATGCCAGGAAATCTCAACCTCAAAGGCACAGGATCCATTGAATGCCACATTGAGGAATACGAAAACACGCACGACATCCATCTCACACTGAATTCAAAAGGCAATATCAGGAACTCGACGGCCCTGAATAAAGCACAGACTAGCACTGTGAAAGAAAAAATCATACCAACTGCACTGCACGACATTCTTCAAAATGCAACCTCAAAGAGCAATACCATGCGCTCACTCGACCTGAATAGGGTGCAGACCAACAAAGATGATGACTACCAACTGAATCAGCGAAAATTAAAGAAGAATCATGGACAACATGCACAATAGATGACCAATCTTTGAGGAAAAATGCCGGAATATCTATCCCAGGATCGCTTTCACAAAAAGAATTTGCGGAATGTATTCAGAAATCAGTAGCTTCGACAGTCTTGAAAATAGCAAGAACCAAGACAGATACAAAAATACCACCAACGAAAGTAATAAAACCTTTGACAATTTTGCTATGGATCACCAACGGTCGATAGGAGCACAGAATAGGAGAGGATCACACCAAACCCCTTTTTGGCGAGACTTTGGTCCAACAACCAATTCCAATGAATACCAATACAAAATGCAACAGTAACAATAAACTACAGATAACGAGCAATCAGCGATATGTTGTTCATGGAATACACGTGGACACTTGCATCTATTCCATAAAGAGCATGCTGACCTGGACCAAGCCAATATAATATGCCTACAAGAGACATGGCTCATAGAGCCTCCGACCTGCGAAGGTTACCGCACACAGACGAACCCTGCAATTGCAAGAAAGACAGGCAGACCATCGGCTGGACTCCTTACTCTTATCATACAGATATACCCTACAAAGTCATAGAATATACAAACCTAGGTTGTTGGGCTCAAAATACTATTCTTAAAAAGTGCAAGACAACCACGCAAGAAAAAATCAAAACTCATCCCAGTTTACCCGAAAATTATTTTAGTATTACCAACATGTACTGAATCCAAGAAAGCAAGAGGATGAGCATGTAATAGATACAGTTCTCTCGGTAATTGACATCAACACACAGACATATGAAGGCAGAGAACACATCATATGTGGTGATTTTAATTTCCACCTCTATGATGAGGCAGGCAATAAGTTAGAAGAACATCTCCTTGAACATCGAGCTTGCAGATGGTCAACAGAAACAAGCAATAGGAATTTTGATTGTGTAGATGCAGTAAATAGAGACACGACCATTCCCACTCCTACCTGGTCCTACCTAGTCATGTGGAAACAAGAAGTCAATAGTTGATTACTTTTATGCAACAAAAGGAATCTCTGAATTCATCACAGACGTGGAAAACATACCCAGCAATTTCAGTGACCACTACATTTTGAAGCGCTCATGGGAATTAAATGGCTCTTCTCCAAGGAGAATAAATATTCCCCCAATTACATTGAACTCCAGAATGAACTGACTTAAAATATCCCAACATAAATGAAAACATTTGTCGGAAACATTCAAGAATTCCGAGTTAGAAGACAACAACAAAGTAAATTACGGACGGCCTAGGAACAAATATACTTACGAGTCGATCACCATGAAAAAAAAAAAGAAATGAGAAATGCTGTGGAAAGAGCTAAATATGAACCAATCTTGGAGAAAAAAAATCCATATTGCAAAACAAAAATACAAAAATTTGTAAAAAAAATGCACAAATGGTACAAGAACAAGAAAACGCTGAAAATATGATGGCCACTCTCAAAAATAATAACACCCGACGCCTGTGGGGGCTGCTAAAACCAAACTCACGCACAAAGGAGTCCATGATAGTTGATGTCCCGGAGTCTGCGTGGATCAACTACTTCACGGAATTATATAAAGAAAGAACACCACCTAAGGGAAAAAGATTAACCTCAAATGAAGCGAGATGGAAAGTGTCAAATGAGCTCAAAGACCTTGAAAATTCGATCCAGAAACTCAATGTATCGTGGGCCCCCGCCCCAACGGACTATCAAATGCGATACTCAAAAAGAATCCAAAAATCTGGGCTGAATTCTGCGGCGCAATCTTTGATCTAATCAACAGTACCAAAAGAATACCAGCATCATGGCAATTGGCAACAATAATCTCCATATACAAACAGGGCTCAACTAAAGATCCTTTGAATTATCGACCGCTGGCCCTATTGGACACCTTGGGGAAAATATTTGCCAACCATCTACTAACTAAGTTAAATGCATGGTCGAAGCAGACAAACCATCAAGCAGTTCGCCAAACTGGATTCATTCGAAGAATCGGCATAGGTATCAATCTGTTAATCATAAATCTATTGAATCATGAAGCCAATAAGTCAAGAACATAAACATACGTTGTATACGTGGACTTAAGCCTTGCATTCGATAAAATCAACAGAGACCTTCTATGGGCGGAATTGGAGCTATGGTGCTGCCCAAAAGACATACTTGAACCGATAAAGCTCCTCTATTCGAACACCAAAATACAGGTGAGAATGCCTCACGATCCATTGAAAATTTGGCAAATTTTCGCTCAAGCCTGCTTTATCCTTCTTTAAGCAAAAAGCAACTGTCATATTATTTTACGGAGGAGAATCCATGATCAATATGGACCAATCAATATGGACGCAGCTCGAGGCCATCTTTTGGCGGAAAACTCAATCTCTTATGCAATCTACACCTATGCCACGAATACGTTACAATCTCGGTCTGCAATATCTACAGTCAAAGGTTATGTGGAAAAACCTTGACACATATAGAAAACTGAACAACAACGACAATATCTCGACACTAGACATACTGACATACTGAGAGCTTAACATCTGACGCCCAACAACACAACGCTGATAAAATGGAGAGAAGCAGTAAAGAACACATGCTCAGAAAAGGGCATTCCCTTCCATATGTTGACAAAAAGGCCCCTACATGCCAAAAAGCTACTAGCAAAATTGGATTGGATCGAGACCCAAAACAAGAAAGATAAATACAAGCTAAATCTTACATGTGATGGAGAAACTAGAGTGATGAACCAACTGCCACACTTCCTCAATTTATTTCCTGACTGCCAAATTCATGACACGTTTCTAAGACTCAGGCTGAATCTCCTTCCCACAAAACAAATTTTGGGAAAATGGAATCAAAACACATACAATAGCACCGACTGCAGATTCTGCAAAATCAGCGAAGAAACAGAAACAATTCGCCACGTAATAATGAATGCGAAGCACTTAACCAGAAAGACTTACATTCAGCAAAAGGTACGCGTCTGCGCCCAATGAATTGGAAACTGAAGAACGTTGGAGCTACATTTTAATGGGAAACAACAGAAAAATGGTGACTGCAATCGTCCATTTTTGGATGGACATTACTTCTGAGAACTTCTCACTTTAATGTCTAATGGAAGCAGTGACTTATTAATGCAAACAAAAGATTCTATTATAATACATTATGTATAAATGTAAGGTTTAGGATATAAACCAGATACATTTTAAATAAAAAAGAAAATGTGCCATTGCCTCTTAAAATGCAAACATTTGATAAAATATACATTAAAATGCTAATGCTTAAAGGCTACTAATTCTTCTTTCTTTGCTCTCATGACATCAAGGAACCCACCACTATGCATGCCTAAATGTCCGACATTTTATAGTGCATATGGATGTGGTGAATTTATCATTTGTTCACATCAATTCAATGTGGGATTCAGGGTTCAAAATTGAGATTTGATGAGCAGGACCTAAAACCAGCTCCTGGGTGTCGGGCATCAACCTGTAGGCAGGAGCTACCGCATGGAAACCAGGAGCTACCAGAGATGCTCCTTTTAACTTGTTATCCATTTTGTATGAACCATTGTGTTTAAAAGTGTATTAGATGTGTTCTTATTCTTCTTCATTAAGATTCTGAAATACTCAAAGTTAATGTCAAATTTACGTGTTTGGAAGGCACCAGTTTGCCCTGGGATCCAAAAGGAGCTCTTGGTAGCTGTTGGGTTCAAGAAAACCAGACTCTACTATGCTAGAAGCAGGAGCTTAATAGCTTCCAGCTCCCCTCAATTTCGAACCCTGGGATTTCAATATGGGGTTTCATACCCCTGAACAAAATGTAAAAACAATTCATCCAATACGTAATTGTTGAACTCAAAGTAATACACACATTAAAATGCAGATACTAGTAAGGTCAAAGTACTTAAAGTGCAAATGCTTGACTTTAAAATTAACACTATATGGAGCTTACATTAAAGTGCTACTGTCAGCCTTTCCAGCGGGGCTAAATATTTAAACTGCTATTCCTGAACATCAAAATATCTAGTCCATAATATATGGAAGAAAATATGTATAAAAAAAACCATTATAAACTCAATGATGCTACAAAAGTCTGGTTCATATTAAAACACACAAGAACACAATAGGAATTACTAGAAATAATATATTGGCGATCACTTAATAAAATAAGCTGATATACACAGAGTAGTTGTTACATGCAAGAGTGTTTCATGAGACCCAAAAATCGTATTCAATGGAAATGTTTACATATTGCCAAGTGGCAAAACCTCTTTCATGTACTGGGTGTTAGTCTGAGTAGTAGTGCATGGTGGGGGCGCAAGTTATGGTTGCATACCTTTGCATAACTGGCAAATTTCTTTGGCTTCTCGATTTTACGCTGCAACCATAAAGTCCCTTTAGCAACGTTTTCTCACTTGATTATCTCAATTTTCATTTGCGCTCCTAATATTTCATAGGTAGGAAAAATATGAAATCCCAATCTTAAAAACATGGTTATCCAAAGAGAATTAGGACATTTTGTAAAATATATGGGTACATTATTTAATGTTTTTTGAGAGCATGCAACATAGGAAAAATTTTACATTTTGTACTGTCCTCCCTTGTGTTACACCAATCAAAGTCGTGTAATTTCCTTTTTATGTCAAGAGGATAGTTAACCAGGGTCTCAAGAAGACCATCAAGTGTTTTCAACAATATATCGCAATGATGTGTTCAAGTAGTAAGTTCTTCAGTAGAGGACCTCCTCGTGGAAGAATTAAAAACACAGAACAAAGAAGTCCTCAAAAAGGTTACTATCTGTCCATAGCGACAGAATTTTCCAGTTGACAAAGGCCTGCAATTACATTAGATCCATCTCATTTTGAAAGGTTACTATAGGGAAACTTTTAGGAAAGTTAAGTTCCTTTCTCCAGAAGAGACCTTCTATTTTTGTCCATATATCTTAACTTTATGGCCCTACTTAATGCACGCAATAAGTCATGGCTGGAACCACTTTAGCTTTAAAACATCGTAGAATTGGAACAAAGGAATAACTACCATAGCAAGACTTTATCCTTTTGGCCTGTGTAGCTAAAATAATTGTTTTGGCTTTAATCCGTGAATAATACAATTTGTTATGATGTCTCCCTGCCATTGGAAAGCCTAAATAAATTATTGAGTCAACCACTTCCAAGTTTACATGACTTAAACTCCATGCAGATCTGCTCTTTTTTTTATTTTTTTTAAAGGGAGGCATCACCATCTTAGTATTTGCTGGGTTGATTTCCAGATCGTAGTCCCATACATATTTTTCGAGAGCCGTTAGTTGACATTGCAGGCCAATCGGGGTACAATCCAAACAGACTAAGTCAACAGTATATGCCAATCAACCTACCAAGGAGGACCCACATTTAGGGGGAAAAGATTGAATGTTCTCAAAGGCGTCCCCGATATCTGATATAAAAAGATTGAACAATGTCGGGGTCGGGATGCTGCCCTGTCGCACTCATCTGAAAGTTGGTATGGGCGATAACATTAGGCCTTCTGCATTCAATCTAACTTGAACCTTTGTGTGTGTGTGTAGGTAGCTAAAGATATTAACCAGTGAAATAGGACAACCCCATTTCCGAAGCTTATGCTAAATTAAAGGTCTATTTACACAGTCAAAAGCCATAATAAAATCGACCAAAGCCAAATAAATGAGTTGTTGTTTATTAGAGGCTCTTGTTTGCAGGCTTTTCAAGATAAGGCTACTTAATGAGGTGCCTTAATCGTTCTTAAATCCTGATTAGTGAATATTGAGTGTACAACCCTCTAACTTCCAATGTTCCAAATGCTTCAGTTATAATGGTGAAAAGATTTGACTAGAGATTTCTAATCAATCAATTGGTTTGTATTTCCTGGGGATCAATCTGTCTCCCTTTTTAAAGATCAGACTAAATGGCGACCTTCCAGGAGAGTGGGGTAGAGTGGCTTTGAATTACTTGGTGTAATAGGCTTTTGAAAATTCTAGACCAAAGATTAGGATTTCCTTTCAGGGTGAGGTTAGATCATTCGTTTGGGCCTGGAGCTTCGGATGCCTTACATTTATTTTATTTTTACATTTATTAAGTGCTCTAAACCCATAGGCATCAAGGCGCTGGTTACATTAGTGAACCACCAGGTGGAACAAAATAACTTTGGCAACATGTACAACAGTAAAGGGTCAGACAAAGGTTAAGCTCTGGGAGAAAAGCAAAGTTGAAAAATGTTTTCGTAAGGCCCAGTAAGATTGTTCTGATCTTAGTGTCAAAGGTAGAGAGTTCCATTTCTTAGAGCAGATGACTGGGAAGCGTAACCCCCCACCTCTCTTCAGTCTGAATATTGGAATGATAAGAGGGTAAGACTGGGAGGAGCGAATGGGTCTTGCCACTTGCACTTTTTTCTGTTTTTGAGAGAGGTATCTGGGGCAGTGTTCGAGTGGCATTTGTGGGTGATGGCTAAAGTTTGGAAGATGATTTGCTCGCAAATTGGAAGCCAGTATGCATTCCTTCTGGCAAGTGAGATGTGATCGCGCCTAGGGATATTTAGAGTGGCCCCGAGTGCATTGTTCTGATTGGCCTGGAGTTTGTTAATGTTTCCGAGTGGAGGTGCCGTCAAATAGTAATTCTAAATTACAATAGTCCATCCTAGAGCCAACCAGCACCCGGGCAATGATGAGGCAGCTGTTCATTGACAAAAAAGGTCTGCAGGCATTAATTGACTTAGTGGTGTATGCAGCTGAGGATGCAATAGAGTTGACCTGCCTTGTTAGAGACAGTGAGGCATCAAGGTAATCGCCCAGGGTCTTAACCTCAGAAGATACTGGGATGGTGATACCATCAATGGTGAATAAGGTGTCCGATTGGTCCAGCTTGCTGAGTACAGTTTGCAGGCTGACCAAGAGGATTTTTGTCTTGTCATAATTGAGGCAGAGCAGGTGGGAGGCCAGGATGGTTTGGTAGACTGACTGTAAGGTGTTGGTGTCATAGTTTCCAGTGAGCCGGAGGAGGATCCGAGTATCGTCATAATAGTTGGTGAAGGAAATACCCAAATCATCTAAGAGGTCAAACAGAGGTTTGCTGAAAATATTGTATAGGGTGGGTGAGATACACAAGCCTTGGTGGACGCCACAGGTGATGCGAGTGCGGGGGCTGTGGCATTGGCCGAGAAGACTCTCATGGATCTGTCGGTCAGAAAGGAGGAGATGCAAGAGATAGCTTCGGCTGACAAGTGAGCTTCCCAGGATTAGGTGTTGACACAGAATGTGGTGGTCCATGAGGTCAAAGGCTGCCAACAGGCCGAGCAGGAGGAGGAGAGCTGAATTGCCAGCATCCTTGATCTTGTCCAGTTGGTTTTTTAAGTCCAACAATGCTGATTCCGTGCCATTGCCTGGGTGGAAGCCGGACTGGCATAGGAGGTTGTTGGATTCCAGGTATAGCTGGATCTGTAAATATGCTGCACGATCTAGGATTTTAAGGAGGTAGGGGATAATGGTGATTGGGCAGTAGCTTGGTTGAATGGCCAGGTCAAGTGTAGGTTTTTCTTTAGCAAAAGAAGGACCCATGCATCCTTTAGGCTGGAAGGCGCTGAACAAGAGGAAAGCGAGACGTTGATTAGTGTAGTGATGAAGGGGGCTAAGTGTGCAGCACAGTCTGTGATGAAATTGGCAGGACAGATGTCCCCTTGGTAACGGCATGGTTTAAAGCCCAGAATGATATTGATAACCTCACTTTCTGAGACTGGTTTGAATTTAAATAAAGATAGGTTTTTATTGGTTGCTGTGGGCCCAGTAGCGCAAGGATTTGCAGAGACACTGCTCAAAGAGTTTTTTTAAAAACATCTTTTTCTGGAGCGTATTGATTTTATCTAACAAGGAATTTCAGATATTGGAACACCAGGTGCTGTCCTTAGCGCAATTGGTTTGAGGGGGCACAGGAGACTTGAGCTCGCGCCAGATCCCAGGGAGCTCTTGGGAGCTCAATTTCACATTGCAGATTCTTGTGTTATAGGTGGCGCTTTTCGCTTTAAGAATTGCCTGTTTGTAATTCATTGCCAAGGAAGTGAAGCAGGTTTTATTAGAATTAGATGGGTTGTTCCTCCATTTGGTTTCAGCATAACATTTTTTTTAGGTGGAGGGCTTTACGGTCCTGAGAGAACCAGGCATTAAGAAGCAAAGTAGGTTTGGCTTTGCGCTGGGTGAGGGGAGCCACAGTGTTGATAGCACGTGTGAAGGTTAGATTGTACAAGTCAGCCAGAGTGGCTGGGTCACTGGCTAGTGGCTCTGAGGGGGAAAGTTCGTCAAACAGTGGCATGATACTGGGCTTGGTAATGTTGCGAGAGCTTCTTGTTAGCGTGGGAGGCAGATACATTGGGCCTCACTACAAGTTCAGCGGTAGCCTTGCTGTTAAAACCTGTTGTTTTAGATGATCCATGTGACCGTGTGAATTGGGTGGGGATGTTGCCTCTAATATTGCCATTAAATGTATTTAAACCCAAATCAGACCCTTGTTGAACTGTTTCTTTAGTACAGTGAGGTGAAGGCTGAGGATCATGACAACAACAGTATAAACCACCCGCTTTTAAAACACTGTTTGAATCAAGGAGTCATCGTTTTAGAAAGTGAGTCAATAAACTAAATAGTTCAGATTGAGACAAAACTTTAAGGGATTCCATTACACGTTAATTGGTAGTGGAAAATTAATTCCCAGATCATTTTTTCTATTCCATACTAACTCTGCTGCTTGTTTGAAAGGATTTGAGTCAAACCATTTAGTGACTGTGATACTGATTCAATTTCTAGCACCAATCACAAGGGCTCCGTATAGGTGACCCATAGGTCCTTTTAATGCTAGATTAAGTAATATTGTAAAACCATCTAAAAAGGGTGATCTCTGCCATACCTCATGAAATAAAACAATATCATAATTATCAATACATAGCAGATCTTTTTGGAACAAATTGTGTCCTAATGCTGCTGCGGGTTTACTAAGTCTCTCTGTGTTGACGGTTGCAGAGCTTTGGTGAACAAAGATCAGTCCTATCTGTAAATATCATTACTCAAATGTGTAATGTCTGTATAGATAACCTTTCTACGAGAGAGCCAACTGTTCTCACAGCAAATCTGCAGAGGCTTCCTCAATTGCATGAGTATTAGTAGGCCTATTGCAACATGTGTCAACCTGTGCCATCTTCACTTCCTCATCGCATACATTTTTTCATATGTCATATCCCATAATTTATAAACTACGGGTTGCCGATAGTAATGTTTCTGCAATAATCCATGAACGAACATGCAGAAATCACAATCAAATATGGTATCATTAGTAAATTCAACTTGGTCAATATCTTTAGATGTTAGAGATCTTAAACTTGGGATGGCATCTAACAAGATAGAACATTAGATCTGTTTAAGATCACAGCATTATCAGATGTTAGATCCCTTTCAAATAAGAGCCAAAATGAAGAAACACGTGCTGACTGACTCATGATAGATGTTGGTTTAGAATGTATGTCCTTTCTAATGGTGGGGTTCAACAGATATACAGCCTCATTACGTGTTTGGCGGTAAGTGGTAAAGTTGGTGATAACTCTGCTTTCAGTCCAAATTAAAATGGGGAATTACACCGCCACCACCACTTGTAATCCGGCGGGAATTCTGCCACACCAAGTGGCAGTAACTGTAATTCAGTTTGGTGGTATCTGGGCAGATCTACTGCCCAAATACCGCTAAACTCGTAAGGAGGGCCATTGTCTTTTTTGTTCTAAAGTTCTAAGGTTCGAAATATAATTTTTGTTTCTGGTGGGAATAAGATATTTTCTTTTTTATCTCCCTCTTTTATTGCGGCGATTTCAGGCTCTATTCAGTTTTCTTCATGGGAGTATGTTGATAGATTTTGCAACATTTCAAAGTAATCTGCCTAATATGACTAGATGTAACTTGCTTCAGTGGTTTTCAGCCACCTGCAAGGATTGTGAAGTGTTATTGACAGATATGATAATTATAGGTGGAATCAAAATTACTGGAGATTTTTACTCTTACAATTTTAGTTTTCGGGTGGTGAGGCCCTTCAGAAGAACACTCGGTTCCATAGCTAGAGAGTTTAGATTACATACAAATGTTTTAATGACACACCTTTTGCTTATCACTGAGGTTTTCAAGTTTCTTGATTTTTTATCTTCAGTTTTAGTTGGCCCTGTCTTTTTTTTCCATTGAGAAAAATGAAATCATTTTTATTATCCGGCGTAGGTTCCTGAGTATCAAGTGGTTGAGTATCCTCTATTAAGTGCACATTGATGACATCCGAAGGGAGAAGTTTGGTTGGTTCTGAGCTGGATGAAAATGAAGGGCCATTATGACGATCATCCTTCACGTTGTCGCAGAACTTCTGCGCAGTGCTTCGTGGTGGATACTGGTCTTAAAGGTGCTCCTCCTGCTCCTCGGGTAACAAAATGGAAAACAGACCATGCAGTTGTAGCCCAATAGGTAAGGAAGCTGTAGCTGACTGCACTTTATCACTGCACTTCTGCTTATCTACATCTGAATGACAAAATTCAGTGTGACATGGAACAGAAGAACTCACCAGACTATGGTAAGGTTGTGGGCAGGTCTTTTAAAGTGCTGGGGGGTGGGCTTAAGTAGGACTGAATCAACAGACCATTGCGTCAGAGAGGCAGGTGGGGCTGGTGTGTTTTAGTCAGTGAGGAGTAATAGAAAATATGATAGGAAATAACCAATCTATCTGTTGTGACCTCTGGTTCACTATGGGGTGCAACGCATGCCTATTCGTTATTTTGGATAGTGACTAATGAAGCCGCTATGTCTGTTCAAACCATCTTCCAGTGTATTGAAATTATGCATGTATTTGTATTCATATGTTTTTCATGCATTTTCTGTCCTAAAGTTACCATTCGGCACTATAATGTTAAAGTCATTAAGGGTGTGATGTTCACCGATGGGCATGTCCTTATTCTGTCATCTAACGCTTTGTCTGTGCCGGCTCATCCGCTTATGTAGTTGCTAGCCAGTGTCCCCAACATAGTAGCATCCGCTGGGGTAATTCATAGACATGATCAAGTACACAACATTGCTGGACGCACATGTAAAACTTTCGGTCTGTTTGTAATCTTGCCCTGTGTGGGATATCTTGATTGTATCTGAACTATAGATTAGTGGACTGGTTGGGCATATTTTGTTTATGCATGGCATGTTTCCATTGTCAGTGAAATGTGGATTGAACTTGCTTCTAGTCATCATTTTTTTGAGATGGCTGGCTCTCTGAAAGCACAGGGGCATTTTAGGGAAAGCCTCTTGCAGCATTCTTCTTATTGCAGAATGGGTAGCATTTCCTGAGCAATCTTGCAGAGGAATTCCTACTCTAGATTGTTTGTGAAAACCAGAAGTCCTCAGTTTTAGGCCATTTTGCTCTGCATTGCAGGAGCTTGCTGTGGGGATCCTTATTGACTTGTGGATCTGGCTGTCTGTGCATTTGTAAGTTCAATCCCAAACCTTGTATGTTTCATCCTGGTCCCTCGTGTCTGAGCATGTTTGATTGTACCGTAATGACTGACTGAATATTGTGGAATGCTTTGTGTGCACTGGATGGAAGCTGTGACCCTTGAAATAGCAGGCCCGTTCTGTTGGTTTGTGATATACTGTGGTTTGTAGCAGGCCACTTTTATTTTTATAGTGTTGTCGAGGAAATTACATTTTCGGGAGAGTAGGAGTGTTTGAGGTTGAATGTTTCATCTTCTGTGCAAGCTTATGATGTCGTGTTCCCAGCAATCCAAATAAGTAGGAGATCCTCGATGTAGTGCTGATATCTTAGTGGTTTGCAGTTGCCGGTGGCTAGGAAACCATTTTGTAGTTGTTCCATGAATAGGTTGGCATATTGCAGTACCATCAAAGTGCCCATGGCTATACACATCATTTGGGGATAAGATTTGCAACCAAATGTGAAATAGCTGTGGATTACCGCACTCCTTGATGGAAGATAGCTGCAGGCACGGCCACCCACCAGCACGCATCTGCTATCATACACTACTTGAAGACACATCGCATATCTCTGCCATTAGAATGCAGCTATAGCCCACGAACAAATGTCTGTCTAGCTGGGAACATAATCAGTTTCCTGCACCAGCATTCTCTCCTGACAACCTCATAGCATCCATCTACAAGCCAACTCAACATGGTCACAAGCAGCGACTTGGCCATTCCTACATACCTTCGTATTGGCTAAAAATGTACACATGCATTCTAAACTCCTCTGAAAAAGCTTCCAATACCTTGGACATTCCACGGAGGGAGTTTGCCTGCAGAGTTTTGAGGCCATATTAATGGGAAAAGACGCTATGCAAATGACAAATTACATTACAGTGAGTTCTATGCACTTCGCTATAGGGTAAGCAATCGGATTGTGATTGGCAAGAGCATTCTTGCATGCATCTGTGCATCAATATGGGAACTATTAGTGTAGAGTGACTCCACATCCATAGTTGCCAGTAATGTGCCCTTTTGGAGGTGGCTTATAGCCGCCAGTTTGTTCAGTAGATTAGTAGTGTCCTGGATATAGCTGAGGGTCTCTCTTACAAATGGCTTCAAGATGTTTTCAACCCAGCCAGACAGGTTCTCCGTTAGCATGCACGACCCAGATTGGGTGTCCAGGGTGTTTTTTGTGTATTCTGGGGAGCATGTTCAATGCACAGGCACTGTGTTATCAACCACTCGTCCCAGAATGTATTTCTTGTTATCATTAGGAAGTGTCTTTAAAATCTTGTTGAGTTCTGTTTCATATTGTCTGGTTGGATTGACCTGCAGCTTTGTATACTTAAGCAGTATAACCCGAGCAGGGATTACTCAACAGGTAATGCCCCGGGCATAAGTTATAAGCCCAAGCAAAGTGATCGATAATTGCTGTTAGTAACGTGGCACATTGAACAGGGGTAGTAATAGTGTTTTTTTCTCAAGTTGAGAAACAGTGTGTTTACCGTTTCTCAATTTGAGAAAAATCTACAAAACAAGATGGCCACCATGGATCGAGGCATGTAGTCCCTTTCCCCTTGACTGTGTGGTAAAGCCCCTGTTCTGAGCCTCCTGATTGCTGGGAGCCCACTGTTGTGTTGTTGTGTTGTTGATAGGTATTATAGTATGGAATAGTAGTATGTCATTAGTGGAATGTGGGGAATGTCTTGGGGGAATCTGGAATGTGGAAGAGTCAGTTATGAGTATGATGATTAAAGGATAAGGATCACATATTATGGTTTCCCGTTTAATACAAATTGAAATACAAAACAAATGGTGATGAGGATAAAAGGAAGGAATGCGTGAAAGTGAAGGAAGGAATGCGTGAAAGTGAAAGGAAAAACTGAGCTTGTCACACAAATCGGAAGAAGGACGACAAAGGATAGTGAAGATAAGTGCCAGAAATTAGAAAGGGAAATGAATCCGAAGATAGCGAATGAACACATGGAAATGGTAAGACGTGCTAAGTGAACTATCGTCTTTAGAAAAAAAGTATTTATTATCGTGACTGAAGCCGAAGCGCATAGTTAAAGGAACTGCATCTTTTAAATATATCAGAAATGAATGTATTTGAACGAGGCAAAGCGCAAGCCTCTTAATCATCTAATGGTCTGCTGACGTAAAGGCGCTGCACGCACATTAGAAATAAGGACCCAAAAACGTGGAAAAGCGTGCCGCCATCTTGGATATTGATGTATTGAAGGAAACGTTGTCACAGCAACACGGCACCATAATAAACATTATAATATCAATCGGTTCGCACGATTCATGTTAAGATAAACAAATAGAGGAGAGTTACAAGGAAACAAGAAGTAGATAAGCCAAAGAAACAAAGGGAAATACAGGAAAAATAAAAATGAAAACCAGACGAATAAATTAAGGAATTAATGAAAAGGACAACACAGTGACATACACAAGAAAATGTTAAATAGCACATAGGAAAACAGAAAAGATGTCTTCTGAGAATGCAAGTGGAGACATGAGCGCTGCATCACAGGCCATACTAGGAACGCCAGTCATATCAACAGATCCAACCAATTATTTGCGAAAACCTTATCCTTTTCATTTAGAGCCGCAGGATGATCAAGGACAAAGGTGGCAAGAGGGGCTTGATGAGTTTGAAGAATTTTTGAGAGCAGTCGGAAACCAAAATGGGGTTAACAAATTGGACAGTTTCTTAAATTTAGTAGGAAGAGAAATGAAAAGTATTATCAAAACAATACCACCACAGGAAAAAACGACTTATCAACTTTTGGTAACAGCAGTAAATACAATGATTATAGTGCCACCAAATTGAGATTATGAGCACTACATTTTTAATCAGTGCACTCATAGTCCACATGGGACCATAGCACAATTTGCTTTACGGCTCCAACGGAAAGCAATATACTGTGATTCCTCACATTTCAGTGATGATGAAGCGATTAGGTTAAGGATCATTGAAGGCTGTTTATCATCCCAATTTAGGAAGCACCCCCTTAAAAAATCTCTTCCATTGAAAGAAGTACTGGAGCTGGCGAGAATTTATGAGAGGGTGGATGCACAGGCATGCAATATGGAAAACCCTAAAAGACTAGACACCATTGCCACAATAAACCAAAACCAAGGTGTTCATTGGCAAAGAAGATACTTGAATGAATCAATAGGGTCTACACCTTATTGGAACAATACTAACTGCAGAAATCCTGGAGAATGACAGTGTTATAGATGCAGATTTGAATTTCCTCATAGAGGTCAATGTCCAGCTCTGGGTCATATGTGTCTAAGATGTGGTCAAGAAAATCCCTTTCGGAACATGTGCAGAGAGAAGATACCATGGACACCTATGTATAAATCGAATACTCAGGCGATTCCTAGTAGGAAATATGATAGTCCAAAAAAAATCCCAATGCGAAAATGGGCATGGAAAGGCTGAATGAGAGTGTGAGACCGAATTTAAATCAACCACCCTCAAGACCAGGATTTGTAAGAGCAATGGATGCTTTGCAAATAGAAAATACAAGAGATACAGAGTCTGAACAAACTCAAGTGACACAAGCATATCATAAACAAGAACACGGAAAAATGTTATACAGTGATCCATATGAAAATCCTCCCATAGAAGAGAGAAACATGGATATGGGCATGAATAATGAATGTTCAGAATATGACATGTACAGTAAAGAATATGTGAGGTTGATATATGACATGTCAGCTGGAAATTCGGCTATAAAAGTGACAGTGAATCTAAGAGATCAAAATATACCGTTCTTGGTAGATACTGGTGCTACAGTGAACGTAATGAACAATAAAATATATAAAGAAATAGCTCAGTTAAATCCATTACAACCATCTCAAGCCAACATCTTCCAATGGGGAGCAACACAACCATTGATTGTGAGAGGAAAATTCAAGTGTGACCTAATACACAAAGATAATCAGATACCTATTGAAATGTTTGTCATTGACAGTCTGGTGGAAGCGAGATGCCTCATTAGTTGCATGACGGCAACAAAGCTAAGACTTATCAATATAAATTATGACCCGTCGGAAATGATAAAAGCATACCACCACAATGTTATACTATACAAACCATAACAGAAGAGACAATGAATCTGGAGAAATTAAAAGGAAAATTCCCTAATTTATTTAAAGGAGTGGGGAAATTGAAAGGAGATGCAATACATCTTCACGTTGATCCATGAATCCAGCCGGTGCCTCAACATCCAAGAAGAATAGGATTCCATCTTCAAGAGAAAGTTTCTAAAGAATTACAACAACTCATTGGTAATGATATAATTGAAAAAGTGGAAAGTGGTACCACACCATGGGTCTCCCTAGTGGTAGTGGTTCCAAAGGCAGATGGACGCATTCGTTTATGTGTAGACATGAGAATTCCCAATATGGCCATACAGAAAGAGAGGCACCCAGGACCTAATATTGAGGATATGATCATCAGGTTGAATCGAGCAACGAGATTCACGAAGCTTGATTTGAATCAAGGTTATAATCAATTGGAAATTGATCCTGAATCTAGATATATAACCACATTTACAACTCATGAGGGCCTATTTAGGTGTAAGCAATTCAGTTTTGGGATATCATCATCAGCGGAAATATTTCAAGAGGCAATAAGTTAAGTTATTGCTCCTGTGAAGAATGCTTTTAACTATAGCGATGATATACTGGTGCATGGAGCTACTCAAAGACAGCATGATGAGGCATTGGAAGAAGTATGCACAGCTTTGCAAAATAGTGGATTGACTCTGAATGGATCCAAATGTGACATAAACAAACAAAGTTTATGATTTTTTGGACATATATTCTCAGAGAAGGGAATAAGAGCAGACTCAGATAAGGTGAATATCATTCTCAATTTAGAAGCGCCAAAGGATCTAACAGAATTAAGATAATTTCTAGGGATGACAGGATATTGTGCTTGTTACATACCTGATTTTGCAAAACTGACAGATCCTCTTAGGAAATTAATGCAAAAAGGGACAGCATTCAAGTGGGATGGGGAATGTAAAGAGAACTTTGAACAAATCAAGAAGGAATTGGTCAGTAGCCGACAGTTGGCTTATTTTAACCCAGAATGGGAAACTGAAGTAACAGTAGATGCCAGTGCTGTGGGATTAGGGGCAATTCTAGTGCAAAAAGAAGATGCCAGACACATTGTGATGAATGCTAGTCATGCATTAAGCAAAATTGAGCAGGCATATTCACAATTAGAAAGGGAAAGTTTAGCAGCTGTATGGGCTTGTGAAAAATGTCATTTTGTAACTGGAAGACCATTTAGGCTTGTTACGAACCATCCAGCCCTACTCTCATTTTTTGTAAATCCAAGGATTAGAATGCCTCCACTCATTGAAAGATGGGGAATACGCTTGCAAGAGTATGATTATATTATTGTCCACAAGCCAGGAAAGGAGGCTAATCCTGCAGACTACCTATCTCGACACCCAAGGGAAGAATCTGATGATAAAATGCAAACGGAGGCAGATAATTACGTGTCATATTTGTCTGCTAATGCTCTACCGCCAACAATATCAAGAGAGATGTTTGCGGAGAAAAGTAAAAGTGATCCGACAATTCAAGCAGCAATACGATTAACCACAACTGGCAAGTGGAAATGGTTATTGAAGGAGCAGAATGCTGAGGGAGGAGTGGACATGGGAGACCTGAAATGATTAGCAAGAATAAGTGGAGAATTAACATCAACAAGTAATGGAATGCTCTTGAGAGGGAATAGGCTGGTAGCCCCAAAAAGCTTAGAGAAAATGCTAGTAATGTTGGCACATGAAGGACATAGAGGAGTAGTAAATACGAAAAAGATATTGAGAAATAAAGTATGGTTCCCGTGTATGGATATAATAATTGAAGAAATGTTTTGCTTATCAAGTGTCTGCATCTAATAGTAATGCTGTTCCTCTTCAAATTGTACCACTGCCGGACCACCTCGGAGTAGTGGGTCTATGGATTTCTATGGTCCTTTGGAAGAAGGAGGATATTTGTTAGTAGTGATAAATGAATATTCACGATTGCCGCTGGTGAAACATGTGGTGTCCACTGCGTTCCATCATGTAGTGGGTGTTCTGGATGAATTATTCAGTGAGTGGGGTATTCCCAAGGTAGTCAAAACAGATAATGGTCCACCGTTTCAAGGACACCAGTTTGAGAGATTTGCAGCATATTTAGGATTCAAACATCAGAAAATTACTCTGCTGTGGCCGTAAGCAAATGGCATGGTTGAAAAGTTTATGCTCAATTTGAAAAGAACAAGACAGAAGGCTGTTGTGGACAATATGTCGATGACCCAAGCAGTGTCACAAATGCTTAGGAGTTATCGGAACACCCCACACGAAATAACTGGGTATACACCAGCTGAATTAATGATCCGATACAAACCTCAAACCGCAGTTAGGAGATGATACGCTGGAAGAGGATGAAGAGATAAGAGAATGGGATAAGATAAAGAGAAGGAAAGTTAAAGAATGGACTGATTATAAAAGGAAAGCCAGAGATAATCAAATTGGGGTGGGAGAACATGTGTTGGTACGGCAAAGACTGTGTACTAAATTGGACTCAAGATATAAACCAGTGGTTTTGAAAGTGAAAGGAGTGAAAGGTCCCATGATTACTGCAGTTGATGAGGATAATCATGAAATTACAAGAAATGCATCATTCTTTAGGAGGATGTTTCAAGAGGACGCTGATGTTGATATTGAAAATGAAACAGATCCTGGTCCTGATGGTGAAGTGATTGACAGCTCAATGTGGGATGACGTTTCTGTGAATTTAAGAGATTTTCCAGCTAATGGTGAAGTGACTGAACTTGTGGGTGGAGGTTGTGGTGGTTTGGGTCCTGTAGTTGATGTATCACATCCTGATGAGTTAAGATGTAGTGGTGAACCTGATTCAAGAAGCATATATATGAAAAATTGTCCTTCTAGAGTGGTGCGTAAACCAGATTGTTTAATTGAGCAAATGTAGATGTCAATTCAACAATCTGTAAGTACAGAGTTATATAATACCATACATGCTGTTGATGAAGTTAAGTATTTCTTGCATAGTAATAAGTTAAATGATAAGTAAGGGGGGTTGTTGTGTTGTGTTGTTGATGGGTATTATAGTATGGAATAGTAGTATGTCAGTAGTGGAATTTGGGGAATGTCTTGGGGGAATATGGAATGTGGAAGAGTCAGTTATGAGTATGATGATTAAAGGATAAGGATCGCATATTATGGTTTCCCGTTTATTACAAATTGAAATACAAAACAAAACAGCCACCAACCCCCACACCCCGCCTTCACCAGGTTCTAATATCTTGTTTGGGAATGTTGCTTGTGGACTTCCTGCATATAGTCACTGGTGTTCCTTTTGACAACAGCTCCTCCTGTGTCTGCTTGTTTGATTGTAATACTCTGTTGTTTCCTGACTATTTAGCATTCCTTTCTGTGGGTGTCAGGTTATAAGACTGTTTAATGTGTTTGTCAAGTATGGCAGATGTTGCTCTATGTCTGAAACAATGTATTGGTCCAGTTTTGGGTTGCATCCGGGTTCCGTGGTCCAGTTGGAGTTCTGCTTCTTTTCTCTGTTTGTGTCTCAGAGATCAATTTGATGCAAGCTTTGAGAGAGGCAGAGAGGCAGAGGTGTGAAAGGAAGGTGTTCCTGTTCCTGATATGATAAACTGGTGAGTATGAAATGATATGATATGGCATTTATAACGCGCCTGTACACAAGTGTTTCAAGGCGTGACGCAAAAAGGGGTGGTGGGACAGAGGGAAGACATAGACAACGATCATACTAGGCCAGGTGTCATTCAGATTGCGCACGTGCAAGTGCAGGGGTGGGGGGAAGGGGAAAAGTGCGAGGTGGGAGTGGGCGGGGACAGTGCAGTACATGGGAGAAATAGAACAAATAATAGTAAGAGAAGTACGGCCAGCTGGTGGCAAGCGCAAGGGTAAGTGTAGACCTCAGGTGTCATGTGCTGGTGGGGGACTGCAGGGAAACAGAAAACAGTCACCGAGTGCGGGGGTAGCCAGGGAGGCAGTGCAGGTGTGCAACTGGCGAGGGAGTGGACCTGGGCCCGAGATCAGAGGGTGGCCAGGTAACCAGTGCAGTTTCAGCCAGGAGTTCAGCAGGGGAGAGGAGGAGAGAAAGCAGAAGCAAAGAGAAAGGTTTTGAGGTGCTTCCGGAACTGGAGATGGTTCTCCCCAAGTTTAAGGGAGGCAGGGAGGCTGTTCCAGAGGGAGGCCCCAGTCGAAGACTGAGATCTACCACCAACTCGTTGCTTGGAGAAGCGACTTACTTTGAGGGAGTTGGAGGCTGATGAGCGAAGAGCTCGAGAAGGAAGATATTTAGGAAGCGAGAGTTGAAGGAAGTACAAGAAGCACAAGTGCAAGCTTCCATATATATATGTGTGCTGAATGCCCGAAATAGTGATCAATCCCTCACATCATTGCAATGTCCCAAAACAGTGCAAACTTCCTCCCATATGTGGTGAATGCCCAGAAACAGTGACGATTCCTTCACATTGGTCTAGATCAGCAGTGCAAGCTTCCTCGCGTGTGTGCGCAATGTCTAGAATCAGCGAAGGTTCCCCTCACATGGGTGCATAATCAGTGAAGATGCACTTGCATTAGTGCAAAATGTCCAGACGAGGTGCAAGCTTCCTCGCATTTGGCGCAGTTTGTTCAGCCCATCACACACTGAGTGGATGCAGCATGGGGGTGCAGGACGGACAGCGGCGTGCAAGCTTCCCCCAGTCACACACACACAGGTGCAAGACATCCAGCATGCGTGCCTCGCACGGCTCAGGTGGAGCTGGAGAGAGCGTGTCGGCACTAGTGTCTCACCACACGCACAGGCAGGTGCTGGCAGCAGAACCACGTCTTTCCTCTGTGCCGGACGCTCCTTGCGAGGGGTCCCTTGCAGGCCTTTGGTGTGAGATGCACCCCTCTTCATGTGGCCCGGAAAGCACCCGTGCCCGGACCGCCCGTGCTCAGCCCAGGAGGAGAGGGACAGTGTGCTCCTGTCCTTGGCAGATGGCCTTACCCAGGGTGCACCAGAGAGACTCTTATGGGTCCTCTGTAATCAGAGCCGACGGGAGGGGCTGGCTGGAGGGGGTCTCCCTCAGCCTCCTCTCTCTGGCATCTCATTGTTCTCGGCTGATGTCACACACACACGCGCACACTTGTTCTCTCCCAGTGACAGCGTGCAACTAGAAGGCAGAGCCCACACCGGGGGACGGCAAGGAAGGTAAGGGCAGCGGGTCCGCGGTGCAGGGAGGGAACGGGGGGAGGGTAAGAAGGGCAGCTGGCGCACTAGGGTGTGGGACGCCAGGGCTAAGAGGGACCGGTGCCCGTGGGCGGTGGGAGCTGTGGGGGGCCGGCCAGGGAGGTGGAAGCGGAGGGGGTGGTTGTCGGCGCCCGCGCACTGCATGCCAGGGTGGGGTGTGGGCCCCTGCCAGTGCTCGTGGAGTAGCTGTCCTGGCAGGTGTCTAGCGTGCAGTGTGTGGGGAAGGCGAGTGCGTCCGAGCCTAAGTGCGTGTTCCCTCAGCAGATAGAGTATCCCCAGGTAATTGATGAAGTTTCCCGGTAACCCCAGCAGCTCACAGGATCACGCGAGGCTCGCTAACCGCGGCGCCGTAGGTGTGGTGGCGCCCCGTGAGCACCACACGCAGAACGCTGGCCACATCTCTCTTCTCTTTCTGTGCATTATGTAGAGTCTCTCACGTCCTGCAAACTTCTCTCCCTATGACGTGCTGTATGTACCAACTCGCTGCAAGTTCCCGGTGCTCCTTTCTCGCCTACCCTCCCGGCTCCCCGTTCAACATGCACGCACTCCCGTTTGAGTTTAACACACCACCCCGACAGTCCCTTCCCCGTATCTCCCATCCCACCTCGTGCTAATGCCCCTTTCCCATGTCATTCAGTCCCCTCTCACCTTTTACCAGGCCTTCCACGTCCTCCCTTACCCCGACCATTGTTCTACCTTCTCTATTCGTCCTTACTCTCCTTCTTCCCCTTCATCTTTCCCTCCTCCCTTCTATCCCTCATCCATGCGCCCTGCCTGCCTTCCTCCCGTCATCCTTCCCCTCTTCCTTCACCCTTCCCTGTCCTTCTTGCCACACGTCATCCTTCCTTCTCCCTTTCCTTGCTCCTCCCCCATCCTTCATCCTTCCTTCCTTGCTCCATTCATTCCGGCCTCATTCCTTACTCCCTCCTTTCGTCCTTCCACATCTTTCCTGCCTCCCTTCATCACACTCCTTCCTTTCTTCCTCTTTCCTCCGTGCTTCATTCCTTCCTACCTCCCTTCACCCTCTTTTCCTTCCTTTCCCCCTTCATTTCTTCCTTCATTCTTCCCTCTGTTCATCCTCCCTTCATCATTCTCTCCTTCCAGCCTCGAGTCATCCATTCCCTCTTCCTTCCTCCCTCCCTTTACAATTTCCATTGCCTTTCCTTCATTTCCACTATACCTCCTTTCTTCTTTCGTTCCTCTCCTCACCCTTCTTTCCCCTTTTCTTTCTTCCTCCCTCTCCATTCAACCTTCCTTTTCTTTTTTCTTTTTCCTTCTTCCCCTCTCCTTTCTGTCTCATCATCATTTCTGTTCAGTGCCAAAGCTTAGATCAATATTGTTATTTGAGACTTGAGAGTGCAGGCCACAGCAGTCTAGGATGCATGCACTGCCGTTTAATGCCTGCGAATCCGAGCTGTCTGGCACAGGGGGGGCCAGGGGGCAGGGGAGGGTAGCTCCCATATGCAAAACTGCAGGAGCTATATCATCAGAGGGATACTTCCGCTATCCCAGAGCCCATAATAGGATATATTTGGAACTTGAAGGATGACTCTGATCCTTATAAACGTACCATTGGTGCCATCTGATGAGTAGTCATGATGTTCAAGGCTCGAGGATATGGGATATGTGGACTCTGCAGGTCCTGCAGAAAATGGGAGTGCTCCAGTAGGATGTATGGCCATGCTTGCCAAGGCACGCGCGAATACCATGCGTGGAACCTGAGGGGTGGCTGGTCTGTAGCCAGGCCCTGATAGAAGCGTCTGAGAGATAGCCCTGCTGTCTATCTATCGTGCATCGATGCTGCCAAGGCCCGAGCATGTAGCGTCAGTGCATTTATAAGTGGTCCTTGATGCCCAAGGCCTATGGAATGCACGATTTCTGCGCACTGTAAGATGCTTCTTGTTATAATATCCTGGGAATAATAACTCAGACCGAAAATGAAGATGTAGAAATAACAGCCTGTACATTGAAAGTAATGTGGAACAAAAAAAAATAAAAAATAAAAAATGTTAAAGGAACAAAGTGAAAATAATGTATTATTTAAAAAGGGAATTATGTTGCAATAGATGTATTTGTTTTAAAACTGTTCCTGGGGTTTTGTATTGATTTGTGCCCTATGTAGAAACTAAGTGTGCCCCCCAGTTGACCTCATCACCCCTTCGTGAAGCAATACTTTCAGGACTGAGAAGGGGGGCTTGGACCCCTGCCTATGATATGATATGTTATTTGTAACATGCTTAATACCCAGAGGTTTCTAAGCGCGGACCCGGGGATCGAACCCGTGTTGCTCCGTGTCGTCTTGCTTGCAAGGTGAGCACGTTGCAGCTGAGCTATCCTCCCCACATTGCACCCCTGTTCTTTAGCAGCTGCTGTGCTAGTTCGCCTGTTGTGTTATAGTGGCAGCCAGGCATTGATAGGTTTTTTGCACCCGCCCAGGTGACCTTACTCCGTGTGACGTCGCCTGATCATGGAGATGCAGGGTTTTACAGGAATGAGAACGAGCTTGGTACTGCTATGGAGTGGGGTGACCTGGCAGGGGTGGGGTGCAGTGGATGAATTCCTCCTTGGTGGCTTCTAGGGCTCTGATGTGCAACCGGGGGTACAGATTGCTTTGATTTGGATCCTGCGATTCACCTGGTGTGAATCCCACCAAGAGTCTATTGCCACACTCCAGCCTACAGAGCACTTAGGGTGATGACTGTGTGGGCTCTATCTCGCAGTGTCAGGCATGCCACGATGCTCTGGAAGCGTCTGAAGGAATCGGCTCCTTACTAGGGCTTTGACTTGGGGTTCGGGTTTAAGGGGCCTGTCCAGAAGGAATCCAGCGTTTTTGACTGTTGCTATTGGGGGCAAGTTCCCTTTCCTTCAGGCCAAGCAGCTGCGGTATGGTGGGTCGTTTTGGTGCAGCATATCATACAATTGGTTTCCAATGGGTTTAGTTTTAGGCCGCGTGTCCTGATCCATGAGTCACTATGTGTGTGGAAGCTGCCATGGTCCACTTGAGATGGGTGTGAGGTTTGGGTGAATTTGTAGGTGATGAATCTGGTTGATCTGAGGGACTGTGCCTGCTGCAATCCGCCTGAATATTATTGATGCATGTGCGTAATGAAGGCTAGACTGAAGCCTGAGGACGGAACGCGTCTCATTTGTGCTAACTGGCGGCTCGTTCCTCTGCCCGAGGCCTGATCATGGTAGACCAATGAGGACTAGTCATGCGGACTAAAGACAGAGCTTTTTGCATCTGTGCAGAGGTCTAGCCCTAAAACTTGAGGATATTAGATTGGTGCAGACAGAGTGCTGGTCATTCTGCCTAAAGCATTCGAAAGTCAGAACTGTAGAAACTGAGAACTAGCGTATTTGATGCACAGTGAGTGCTGGCCCTGCTACTTCAGGTCTGAGGTTCTTCGTTCTTTAGGGTTGTAATGGGAATCAATTGGAACCAGTGCTTCGTATCGTGGTTATGAAAAACTTTTTTGGTTCTTTGTCAGATTTTAGAAAAAGGAAGGAATAGTCTTGTTTGTGGGTGGGTCCCATAGCTGATTTTATTGCATGTGTTTCGACCCCACAAGGGTCTTTGTCAAGGCAATATGAATAGTCAAGTTCACTTGGTAAGTATGATGGTTGTCCCTTGTACAGCTTTAATTGGTTGATCTGTTGGATATCAAACTGACGAGCTACACACAAACAAAACTATTCCTTCCTTTTCTAGAATCTGCCAAAGAACCAAAAAGGATCTTCTTAAACACAAGACCAAGTGCCAATACCAATTGATTCCTGCTACAACCCTACCTTTCAAAACTTGGTACAATTCAGCACTGTCCCATGGGAACCTACTAACTGGCAGCAATACGTATACTAAAGAACCGACCAGTGCGGCAATCCAATGTTCCTAGTGTTCTAAAATCTGTTCTTCATTCTGTGCCTACAGAGTGTTAGCCATGCTACCTAATGCCTGTAGGAAAGTTACATATGTGCCTACTAACAGCTTGCCCAGCTATCTACCTCCTTGTAATGTCAGATCGATATGTGAGGTCTATCATGTGGCGTAAGGCTTGAGATGGTTAACTTGATGCCGACAGAAGGCTAACCCTGCTGCTGCCTGAGACCTGGGATTGTTCGCTATGTGCATACTTGGGGTCAGCCATGCTGCCTAATGCTTAGACAGTGCACATTCGAGACTAGCCCCACTACTTAGTTCTACAGAATGTTAAATTAATGCCTGTTGAGGGCTAGCTCTGCTGCTTAAGGCCTGGGATTGTTTGTTCTGTTCATACTGAAGGCTGGCTATGCTGTCCAAGGCCTGAGAAAGTTGAATATTCGCATTCTGAGGGCTAGCTATACTGGCTAATTTCTGCAAATGTTAGATAGGAGAATATTGATGGCCCGATCATGTTAGGCCAATGCCCATTGAGGGCTAGCCATGCTGTCTAATGTTAGGGGGATATTGAGTATTAACCTGCCGTTATGTCCTGATCATTTGGGATCTATGCACCATAAGGGCTATCCATCCCGCCTATGGCCTGAGAAAGCTAGATCTGTGCACACTGGGGGCTAACCCTGCTGCCTTTGATTTGTTAATGTTTGTTCTGTGCACACCGAGGTGTAGGAAAATGTGCAATACCACCTGGAGCGTGTCAGCTATACGTTAGCAACGAAACCCAGGTGCAAGGGAACAATGTCAGACAACTGCTCTTTTTAGCTAATTAGCCTACCATCTCTCATCATTTAGGCCCTAAGCCAAGGCTTTTCTCTGTTGACCTTGCTGGCTGTTTTCTTCCTCAGGACTTTAAAGGGAGCGAAGGTACATTGCTATCTTCATCTGGAGCTTTATGAATAGGCTTTGTCTTCTGGTCTTACACCACGTGTGAATAGGCCATGATTTTGTCCATTCTGTCGTTCTATTCAGTGCTATTTGATTCGATTATATTGGGTTCTATTACTCATCTTTGCCTCTGGAGACTTGGTCGCTCTGTACTGCATGTACTTTCCGCATCTTTGATTCTTCAATACTTGGCACTCACAATTATTCACTCCTTTACTTAATCTAAGAGAAATATATCCTGCGTATATAGCTTATGCCGTTTGATCTCTTTTATACCTTACAGTTTCTTCCTTCTGCAGCATCCTTGTTCCTGAGCCAAGCAAATGCCCTTTGTTCTTACAAAAATCTGTATTTTTGCACCTGTCATCTCTACAGCCTTGGTCTCTCCCCTTGAGATTTCTTGCTTACTATTATACAATTCCGATGTCCATTTTCTCAACATGGCTGCTTTACTTGTGTTACATTCCCTTCATAAGCAAGTTTCTATGTCATCCTGTCTACCTTGCATTTCTATATATATACATCTACTGCATCTCTTCTCACTTACCTTCTGCATGTATATGGTTTTCTTCATATTTGCATATATGTTTACTTCCTTGTTTCAGTTATATCTTCATTCTTTGAACATCCATACGTCAAGGTTTAGTCCACCCACGTGTCTTCTCTCTTTTGTGGCATCGCTTCTCTTCGGTCAGACTTTACTTATAGTTGTTCTATACCCAGTGGTGTCTGCAAGCTCATGTCTACCGCACCAATTCGAGGATATCTTTGATACGGTTGATTGCATAACGTCTCTCATACCTTCAATGTAGTATTGAGATGATACCAGGTGTCATGCACAGTGTTCTTGCTATCGGATGGATGTATAGCGAGGGCCAGGTCTGCTGGATACGGCTTGAGATTCTTTTCTGTGCATGCTCAGGGTTAGCCCTGCAGTTTAGGGTCTGGGAAGGGTAGATCACTGCACACTGAGGGATAGCCTCAATTAGTGAGGCTTGAGAATGTACAATCGGTGCAGAGTGAGGGCTGTTCTGGGACAGGTGCACGTTCTAGAGTCTGTGGGATGTGACCGAGCGTCATGCTTTTTTAGACCTTAAATTAAGAGGCCTGCACTCTTGGGGCAGAAACGATTTTGAAGCAGCCTCAATAACCACATGCAGATGATCTAATTGCTCTCTATTGCTAGACTCAGTGCTGCAATCATCCAGCTCACCTGACACGGGGCCTGGCCTTGAGCTGGAAGCCTCAGACAGTGCTGCATGCAATGGATTGATGGCCACTGCAGGTGGTTGTAATGCCATCTCCCATGATTCCTCCAAGATGTATTAACAGGGTATTCCTTTTCACTGCTCGTGCCTTGGTCTTAGTGTGGAGAGCCAGAAGTTGTAGATCTCTGGACAGTGAGATCCTTTTTCCTGCTCGTGCCTCAGTCTCAAACTTAATGTGGAGAGCCAAGGTTTGTAGATCCCCGCTGTACAGGACGCAGACAGTGAGATCTTCGATGGTAATGCGGTCTCGCAAAATGTGTGTGAAGCACCAGGCAGGACATTTTAGTAAAGCAGGCCACCACCACCAGAGTCCAGTGCCAAACAAGGACTGGGATTACATACTAAGTATACAGAGTGCTCTTAAATTCAAGACAATGCTTCCCATTGGGATCACAAAGCACTAGTGATCTAGCGCTTTATGATCCTATGGGATCGTCCGAGATCTTCAGCAATTGGTTGATTTAATGGGCTTTCCTTAGAAAGGGCTATGAGATCCGCCAATCGCAAGCTTAGGGCATAATGCTCAGATGCCATCCCATTGGCTCTTAACATCCTGGATGCTCCCTCAGGAAAACCATGCTAAGTATTCAAGACAAACCCTGGGATACAGCCAGGTAAAGCGCCCTCTGATGTGTGCTTGCAAGTTCCTGCGAGAGCTGTGCATACGATATACTTTAAGAGTTCGTGTTGCATTTCAAGGATTGTTGTGAATTTCATGTTGTATATTGCCTTCCCTGTGTGTCTGGAAGATTTGCTCAAGGGCGTCTCCACATCTGCCCCAGCTTTAGGCTTTGTGAATCCGGTATCAGGCAATGGGGGGAAATCTGGCATGCTTACTGACTTCTTCCATTTTTGTCCCATGCAAACCTGTTTGAATTAGGTTCGAAATGTTTAGGGTTGGAGGGACTTTAAAATGTTATCTTCAAGGTGGCAATTAAATCGCGTTATGTAATCTGGTCTGATATTTTGGTAATGTGCATGCTTGGGCATTACATCATTGCGCCTAAAGGGTTAAAAGGATGCTGGGCTTGTGTGCACTTGGACTCAGAGGGAGTCGGAGGAGGGCGTCCAGAAGCAGTGCTGATTAAGAGCTGAGAGGAGGTAAGCAGCTCAGAGCAATGCCATGCACCAGCTGCGCGGGGGCATCGGGAGCCCGGAGCCTGTAATCAGCTTAGTGCCCTCCTCCTCCCGCTGTGGTCGAGCACCAGAAACGTTGGCACAGTACAGGCCAACTGTAGACGCATCACGCAGCGCTGTTTCATTCTCTGCTCAGTACAATTGTGTGTCACTCTGTGCAGTTGTGTGCCACTCGGTAGAGTTTAAGTGCCAGCGCTGGAGAATGTGCTTTTTGGTGCAATCTTCTTCCACCCAGGGCATACTAGTCTGCTACTTTGAGGCGTATGTGTGCCACCCTGGGCAGTTATAGGGTACATGTGCTATTCGTACAATTGTGTGTTATTCTGTGCTGCTGTGTGACATCGAGCAAGTTGTGCACTTGCTTGGACGAGAAGGTTGGCGAAGTTGTGGGCAACTGAATGCATTTTTATGTGCTACTTAGTGCAGTGCTACGGCACTCACTGCACTGCACCTGTGTGCTCTTCTGCAAAGTGTGTGCTACTCAGCACAATTATCTATCACGCAGCATAGTTTTGTGCCACTCGTTGCCGGCTGTGGGTATGCTACTTGGTGCAGTTATCTGGCACCCAAGTCTGTGGGGCATTCTGTGAAATTATTGCGCTCTTTACAGTTGTGTTGGACTGAGGGCAGTCACGAGCCAGCCACTGTCTTAATTGCATTTGCGTTCCACTGCCTGTTGCTCTATGCCATGGGTGCACAACATACGGCCCGCAGGCCAGTTGCGGCCAGCCATACCATTTTGTCCGGCCCGTGAGACACAAAGACTTTCCTAATGGAGTGCGGCCCGCAAGCAGCATCGGCCGCCCTCCATCAGGAGAGTCTATGCCAGTGTGTGCCACTTGGCAAATTGTGAGTGTGGCTTAGCACAGTTGAATGTGTAGCATTCTGTACAGTTGGGGGAGGGAGGGAGCATTTGTGTGTGCTAGGTGATGCAACTATATACCACTCAGTGCATCCGTGTGGTACTCCGTGTACTAGTTGCGCACTGTTCTATTACACGCCCTCATAACGAATACCCGGATGGCACGAGCGCTCTGGCAGTCCAGGAAAGCCTGGCTGACCGGCTATGTTACTCAAGGGATTACTCGGTAAGTATCAGGAACCACTGCGCCTAATTCACGTTCCTACGCACCCACCGCGCTTCCACCCACATGCATGGTCCTCCCTGGGCATAATTTACTTTCCTTACAGCCTCTGTGCCAGGCATACGCACACACATAGATGTGCCACGTGGTGCCATCACGTGTGCCTGTTTATAGTACAGAGAATTCCTGGGCATGGGCCAAGTGTGTATGAGCAACTCTTTGAAGTTCATGGCTTATAGTCTCAGGGTGGAGCCCTGCTAAACTGAGGCCACATCTAGAAGCAGCTCAGCGCGGCCGCGCAGCTGGTGTCTGCGTGCCAGGCCTCGTTGTCAGAAACCATTCCTACATGGGTTCATGTTTTGGAGCTCACAGCCAGAGAACAATTCACCTCTATTCAGAAGATTTGTTGTTCTAGCTTTGCCATCTGTTTATTTTCCAGGGCCTCGAGATTGTAAATGGCATTTTTTGTATGTGAAGGAAAATAAGGGCGTGGCATGATCTGGGTGTAGCGTAAGGGGGGTGAACTTGTGAGGGATCTTGTTATGGGGAGCTGTCTGTTTGAGGGGCAGTGATGTGACTGATCTATGTGACGGTCAGAGGTCGGTCTGATGTGCAAGGATGTGCTGGGGCTGTGATCCGAATAAGAAACAATCATGTGTGTGAGGGGTATGAACCTAAGTGCTAGGCAGAGGTCTGCTTGAAGGAGAGGGGGCGACCGACTGTTACAGGGCTCTGTAACCTTTGGCTCCCATCAGTCCTAGCCAGCTTACCCAATTGTGAGGGATCATGGGAGTTGTAGTTAAACCATCTGGAGGGATACATTGCAGAACCCTAAGGCAACAGTGATTTATTATATTTATTCATTGAGTATTTATAATGCGCCTATACGCAATGTGTTTCGAGGCACTATATATATATATATATATATATATATATATATATATATATATATATATATATATATATATATATATATATATATATATATATATATAGAAAACCCTGCACCAAGGTCCAGGAAAGGTGGAAGGCACTCCAGGAAACAGTCTTGCTTGCAATAGTCACAGCAAAACACTGAGGCAGGAAACCAGGTAATGTCAGCCAAAAATCAATACTTTAATTCATAAAATGTCCAGGACGGGAAAAACAAACACGAATAACGACGCGTTTCGCGGTAACAGACCGCTTGTTCACGTTTAAGGCAACAAACACAATGGAAGGACTATTTATACAGTCATCAACTCTATGACTTCTGTGTAGAGAGTCGTGCACACTTTCTTTTCTTGTCTCTTGAAGAAGTACGCCATCTTGGAATGGGTTAAAGCGTGTTGTAACTAATAAAGCTCAGTAGCAAAGAGAAACAAAACATGCTTATATGGACATGCTCGGCTAACCCAGGGCAAATGGTTATTGTTGAAAAAAAGCCCGCTTTATGTAAGGTAAGTTCTGGTAAAAATGAATGAATGAATAATTACATGCAATATCTAAAATACAGTGCGTAGTGCACTCATTTGTTTGATTCAAGTGTACTTAATTTAACCCGTACAAACACATGAACTGGTATTCACGAGCTATGCAAAATTTTCCAAGTACAACAAATGTTGTTAAAGTGCTATGTGCATTTGATAACCTAAAAATTAATTTTGCAGTTTATAAAGTGCCTAGTGCATTTAGCAGCATGACAAGATCCTATGTCGAAACGTGATAAAGTGCTTAGTGCATTCTTAAAAACAGATGTATTTTACACTTGAATCATTTGTAAAAGGCATGAGTTAAGAACAGTTTTACCAGATTATTTGGGCAATTGCCTATACTTAATAAAACCTCACTTTCAAAACAGCACCAAACGATATAGATGACCCTAAGATCAATAATAAACCAATGGGAATAAGAGACAGATTGAAATTAAAGAAATTAAAAAAATGTGCATATCACTGTTGTTCCATTGTGTTACATTGATACTTCAACAAAGAATATCCGTTGGTTGCCCTTACAAGAAAAAGAAGTGAAAAAATAAAAGCTAAAAGACAAGAGAGGTCTAGAGTTCTAGTGAATCTCGAAATGGCAGAAGAAAAAAATAAATAGACCCTCAAATCATTACAATTGTGAGAAAACATAACACCCATGCTTGAAACAGACCAAAAGCCAAAAACAATCAAATACATTTACAATGTTGGTTGACGCAATCCTATAAATACAATATATTATAAACAAAGAGGAAGGTCTTAAGTGCACATAATGTTAGAGGTAACTGGAACCCAACTTAACATGCCACGGTCTGGGATCGTCTTTGGCAGATCAATGTTTTACTTTCATTACTTTTTAGACCTATTAAGTTCCTAGGAATGTGTATAATTCTTCATCTAGTTTGTGGCCTTGGGGTTTCTTTGTCTCATAGTCCAAGATATATCTGGTTTCCATTTGTCGCAAGAGGAGTTCTCGGTTTCCCCCCTTGCTGTTTTTTGGATAGCATATATTCCAAAGTATCTAAAACCTTTGAGTTTTCCTCCGTGCTTTTCTTGGAAATGTAGGGCCATTGGGTATGTTGGATCGACATTTTTAATTGTTCTAATGTGTTGCAAAATTCTTAGTTTTAACTTGCCGATCGTACTCCCTACATACCACTTATCGCACGGGCAGGTAAGGACATACACAACGTACTCTGTTTCGCAAGTGATTCTAGATTTTATGATCACATTATTGTTCAGAACAGGATGTTGATATTGTTTGATGTTTTTAGCAAATTTACAAGCCTTACATTTGGTACATCTTTGGAAACCCTCTGGGCAGTACTTAACCAGCTTAAAGTCACAGGTACTGTTCTAGGGCTCATATAGCTTGATACCAGATTATCTTTCAAAGAGGCTGAGCGCCTATAAGTAATGTTGATGTTAGGCCCTAAGGTACGTCCCAGGTGCTCGTCCTGCCTTAGTATATGCCAATGTTTGTGTATTATTTGGCGAATGTTCTTAGAGGCTTTGCTGTATGTCAAAATGAGACGTGTCTCTTGTTCTTCTGTTTCATTTGCAATATGAGCCTTGGGCATTAGCAAAGTCTTGCGATCCATTTGCCGTACTTTATGAAAGGCTCTCTCCAACACTTTTTTTGGGTAACCTCTTTGTTGGAATCTTTGTGCCATGAGTCTACACTCCCTTTCATAAGTTTCCAATTGCGAGCAATTCCGTCTGATGCGGATAAATTCACCATAGGGAATGCTCAATTTTAATGAGGTGGGGTGGTTGCTCTTAGCATGCAATGGTGTGTTGGAGCTAGTTGGTTTTCTATACAATTCAGTCACCAAACTGTCATTGACCACATTGACAAGTATGTCCAAATAGACAACGGTGGTCTTACTGTGACTCTCGGTGAACTTAAGATTGTATTTGTTTATATTAAGTAACTTCACAAACTCCAACCATTCGTTTGCGGGTCCATCCCATAGTACAAATAAATCATCTATGTAACGCAGCCACATGACCACCTTGTCTGTTAAGTGACTGTTGGAGGGAACCCATACTACAGATTCTTCCCACCGTCCCATCATTAGATTTGCATATGAGGGAGCAAACGTAGTCCCCATGGCTGTACCTTGCAATTGGGTGTAAAACTTGGTGTCAAATAAAAAGCTGTTATTAGTTAAGCAGAGATTGATCATTTCTAAAATCATCTTACCATGTTCAAGATAATTCAACGATCTGGTGTTTAGGAAATGCTCACAGGACTTTAATCCATCTGTGTGTCTGATCGAAGTGTACAGGGAGACAACATCTAATGTGGCTAGTAGATATGTCCTTTCCCAAGGTATGCCGTCAATTTTATTTAGGAAATCCTTTGTGTCTTGTAAATATGACGGCAAGCTTGTGACAAATTTTATCAATGTCTCATCTACTAGTTTAGACACATTTTTGAGTAGTGCCCCACATAAAGTCACTATGGGTCTCCCCGTAGGTCTGGTTTTGCTTTTGTGGACTTTTGGCAAGAAGTAAATTGTGGGCATCATTTGAAATCTGGGATGCAAATATTTACACATGTCTTCCTCCAAAAGACCTTTTTCCTTCCATTTCATCAGCAGCTCAAAAAGTTGATTATTCATTTCTAATGTTGGATCCTTGTCAAGCAATTTATAGCATTTCTGATCCCTCAGTTGTCTATTGGCCTCAGTGATGTAATCAGACCTATTCATAATCACAATGTTGGTACCTTTGTCAGAGGGTTTGATGATGTAATCATCACATTTTTTTATGCTTGAAAGGATCTCTTGTCGAGTTAAATTATTTTTAGAAATGTTGGTTTTAGTTTTCCTTATCTTTTTGAGGTCAGTTATCACCAGATCTTGAAAAGCCTCTATGTTGCCACCAGGATTGAACATGGGATTGAAACGTGATTTAAGTCTCAAGTTGCTCTTACTAGGCCAGTCAGTGCTAATGTTCATAAGTTCCCACTGAGGGTCGCTTATGTCTTCATCATCTTGCCACTCGGTTTCTAGATGACCGAGATCTCGTAAAGCATTCATATCTTCAATTATCAGGGGAGTGTATCCCGATCGGGGCTCCTCATCTTTAGTTTTGGGTGGATTGACAGCAAAGAATTTTTTGAGGCGGATCTTACGCATATATTTGTCAAAATCTATTCTTGTTTCACCGTAGTTATATGACGTTGAAGGGCAAAAGTTTAATCCAAGTCTAAGCACCTGTTGTTCTTCTGACGAGAAAGTAGGTGATGTTAAATTTACAATTGACATATCTGTTGATGTATTTTGTGTCATCATCAATTCTTTGTCGCAGAGCGTATCTGAAGCGATTGATCCTCCTCGTTTTCTTGTGCCTCGCGACTTTGTTGACTTTCTCCAACCTTGTCCTCTTGTCTTTTTGTTGGTTCCGCCCCTGCCATCCATCCCTAAGAGTCTCATTTCTTCTAAAAAATTTAATTTTCTTTGGGGCTGTTCATTTTCACTTTCCGTGGAATCTACCTCTGAGGAAGATGGTATGCTTGATGCTGCTTTTTCAGCCTGAGATGTTGTTGTTGGAAAAGTTCTCTGTAAAGTATCAAATCTTTTAGCAAATGTGAGGACTCGGCCCTTTTCATAGTCCTCTTTATCACAGAGAAATTTACGTTGTTTTCGCTGTTTGATCTCTTCCTCAAATATTTTCAGTCCCTTTTCTATATTTACTCGATATATATAGGCTATGTGTAGGGTCGCAGGGCAGGGATCTGAGAGAAAGATTAAACCTCGGTGAGTGGTCAGGAGTGTGTGGCAGGTGCAGGGCTCTCTGTGAAGGTTCATGGATGAGTAGGAGAGATCAGCAAGGGGAGTCATCAAGCTGGCATCCCTGAGGTCTAGGGAGCTGCGTAAGGAGCAGGCATGTGTGTTAAGGGTAGAAATAAATGCAAGGGGGCAGCTACCTGTCTACAGCTTGTGGACACATATCAATGTGAGTGGTGGTCTAGGTTCAGGTGAGTGCTATTTCAAGACTAACATCAGTTCATGTGGGTGTTAGTCATGGGCAGCGCCAGGTATGGGCTTGGGAGGGCTAATGCTAACACTGTTAGTCTGACAAAGAGGGGCAACAACAGGTCTTCAAAGGAACTATTGACTCCTTTAGGTAGTAAGTTAACAGTAAAGCTTCCCTTCGAATGAGATTGTGAGGTATAATACAGTTCAACAACTACAGGAGGAACTTTAATTAAGCTTAAGTGTGAAAATGAAAGTCAAACTTAACAGTGTTCCTATACCTATAACACCTTTTCCCCCTTAGCAGTGGAAAAGCAGGACAGTTTGAGGTTGCTGCATGAGATACAATGCATCCATGTAACATGACTCAGGCTAAATGTAGAAAGGGGGGAGTGACACCACCTATGTGGGTTGGCCACCGTGTGCAGTGCCTTGGGATGTGGGGAATCAATGAAGCAGGTCCCCATGGAAGAACCTAGAGTCCAGGGAATTGGGCAGGCTAGATGTCTGGTAAGTCTGATAAGGAGTGGAAAGATTTCAGAGCCCCAAAAAGCATCCTGAAAGGGGACCTTGGGCACATGAAGGCTGGTAGTTGGAAATGTTAATATATATAACCCATGTATCGGCGCTTGTTTTACTTCTTGAGATCATTGCCCCTCAAAAATGACATTTTACGTAAAAGAAAAATCCCCTCTAAGCTTCTTCTCTGTTGTTTAAATACACCTTAGATCGTGGACATTCCTACACATGGAATTCTCCGTCAGAAATAAGAGTAAGGCAGCACTGACCAGTGGTGGAGAAAATTGCAGGAGGTAAATGTACTGTGCAGATATGATGGGTACATCCACAGGGCAGTAGGCAGGCAAACCCACATTTGGGCCTAAAGCCCAGGTTTGGCATAATACCCTCTCTCCCATCCCACAGAGGGAGTCCGTTCGGAGATATCCATATTTCAGTTATGGTGTCTATCTGGCTTGCAGGAGTAGGTCGTTGACCTTCTGGTTCAGAACAGATGTCCATGGTCACAAACATACTGGTCAGCCAGGTCCAGAGGAAGGCTCTGACATTCCTGACCAGTCTCAAAATGAAACCCAGCTCATACATCTTTATCCAACCTTTTGGTAAGGCTATGCAGTCCTGTATCCGGGATGGGGGACCCTCAATACTAGTTTACTGTCAAATTAACAATAGGCTAGATCAGAACGCTGCATCTCCTATGGTAGTAAGAAAGGGGGACGGCCTACATTTATAAATCAGCCAGTCATGTTTTCCATTTTGTATTTGTTTAAATTACTTAGAAAAATGGGAGAATTCTAATGGAGATCATTCCTTGCCTAATAACCTACGCTTTCTACCCATTCTTTATTATGGCATCTAAGAAGAGGGTGCAGGTGTTGGTGGGCGTCCAAGTGGTGCTGACACTTCCGGATTTCCAAATTTGGTTCTTCAACCAAAGAGAATGGGCAGAGGAACTAGGCCAAGCCTGTTCTACTGGACGTCCGCGCACGGCCTGTACAAACAAAGCCAGTTCTTGGCATAAGATTGTGATGCAAATCACCCGTTGGATTATCAGGAAAGCTAGAACCTGTAACCAGACCAATGCACAGCCTTTACCGCTCATCTCAACAGCCATGACAAATGCCCTAGCTGGGGTGTGAGAATGACAATGGAATTGATCTGCCCATATGCTTAAACCCCTTCAGTAATCTTGTTCCTCAAGCGTCATCTAGCATACACCAAGAGTAGCCATGACAAGGAGAGGAATAACCAAAGCCGAGAGCCCCAATAAAGCTGTTGCCACTTCCAGACGGGTAAGCTCATCTTCCGGAGGTACCCAGCAGATGAAGAGGGAACATGAGTGTATCTTGAGAGTGATGTCATGTCACCAGATAGTTACAAGCCTTGTATACGACCCAGAAGAAAATCACGCAAACAAGGCCACTACTACAGAGGCTGATGGGTTCCCTTTAGAAGATTAGCAAGCTTTCTGAGGGAGGAGAATGTATGTGAGTGGCATGGAGCTGCGTGAGTGGCAGGATTCGTGTGAAGGGACTAGAGGCATGTAGCGGGTCAGGTAGCACAGTGAGCTAAGTGCTCGCCCCTGTTATCTGTGCACAGCCTGCTGTGGTAGGTTCGAATCCCGGCAGGGTCATCTCAACCTTTTATCCTTCCGAGGTCGATAAATTGGGTACCACTCTGTGGGATAGTAATGTCTTCTGTTATTTCAGCGCTCTGATTATTATTATTATTATTATTATTATGTTAGTGTCATGTGGGGTGAAAGGATCAGCATGAGGTGGGAGAATCGGTATGAGGGCGCAGACATCTTTGCGAGGGAGTAGCAGCTTTCCCGAGGGGCCAGTAGCTAGTATGAAAGGATAGGAATGCACCCGAGAGCCCGGAGTCTATTAGAGAACCTAAGTGAACCATAAAGTATATGTAGTAGGAAGTTATATGAAGGCAACAAGAATGTATGTGAGGGCAGGATGCATTGTGCGGAAGTGCACCGGCTTCAGGCATGAGGGATCTCTAGGGGCGGGGCTAGGAATTGTCCTCAAGGCAGGGGACTCTCTTAGAACACACGTGTACGTGTCAAGGGAATCGGCATGAGGTCAGTGGGCCATGGGCGAGGAATCTGGAACTAGACGGGAGGTCAATAATAGGTATATCGGAGAGGTTTTGTATGTTCGTGTACCTCATGATGGTGGCTGGTGGCCACACCGTTGCTTCTACCCTTGTCAAAGCAATTAGTCAATCGGTGAGCAATCGAATAAGAACCACCCCCTCCCCCTATAAAGGCGCCAGTGCATTTACGTCTACCCGGGGATACATATTTCTAGGGCTACGGTTGAACGGCAGGCCACACAATATGCCAGCATACACTGGCACAACTAAGACCGACACAAAGTTTCCTCGTGCAGTGGTTCCACCAGATTTGCGATACATAGACGTAAACCCCCTATGACCCCCTGTCTCTGCGGACTCCCTTACTTTCACCAAAATGCCCACCTTTTTGTTCTTGTTCTCCTGGAGAGGACTTCATAAGGCCTCACGTGAATCTCTGAATCCTCTGTACCTTGGAGGCACAGGATGTGTACATCTCAATGGGCTTCCACAGTACCTTGGATTAGGGGAACTATATAATGTGGAGTGTTTAGGATAGATGCCATGGTGACCGTTCCGATAGACAGTCATTCTTTTATGAATGCAGGGCATACCTTTGAGCTGGTGATCTGTGCATGCTTGGTTTCCCCTTACAGATTTCCCGGGCTCGGTTCAATTCTGGGCCCTGGCGCAGCTGCAGCGCATGCTAGTAATCACTCATTAACACTTAAACCGTCAAATAATGGGCAGACTGGTATCTTCGCAGGAGACATGTTACTCTGTAGCAGAGAGACGGAGCATGAATGAATGCGTGAGTTTATCAACACTTCCATTCCGTTCTGGATCTGTTGCATAAAGCTTTACAATGGAAACCATTTAAATCTCCTGCTACAGGTTATTGGGGAATGGTAACCAGGGTGGCAGGACATACACAGAGACAAAAGTAATGCAAGGAGGTTAAATAATTGCAGTTGTGCAAAAACAGGTACAGGGTGAGGAGGGGTAGTGGAACTTACAACACAATGCAATGTATACAAGCAATTGAAAAAATAGCAAAGTCCTCCCAGTACTGTCGAGTGCTGTACAGGTGCTGCTGGATAACTCATCCTAACAACACCCTTGGGGAGTAGCATGGTGTGCAGAAAGGACACGCGCAGCTGCAAAGAAGAGGCTCTCCTCAGGCAGCATAGATTGGTCTTTTTCTTCCTGCTGGAGCAGATTCCCCCACGCTGTCTTGTGGTTTTAGCTTAGTACCCTTGGAAACCTACCGCGGTCCTTACATTTTGTCTATTTTAGACTCTTGCTGAACATAGTCCTCTTTTAGTCATTACTGTTTTGCTTTTCATGCCTGGATCATTTCCTTTGTAGTACTTGGGTGGAAGCCTACAAGAATGAACAACATGGCTGCCTTCACATCTTGATGTGCCAGCTCTTGCAGTTTTCTTGTAGCCCACATATCTGGGTAGAGGAGAGAGACTTTCAGAATATTTTCAGTTTTGTGATGTAGTTAACCTTCTTTTGGAAAGGCTTCATACAGGGATTGCATTTGCCCTTGCACATTTGCCTTTCCTGTTGAAAGGTCAACTGTGACACATAGGGCTATGCCAATTGCAGACCCTTCAACTATTCCTGCCTCAATCTCCGTTCCCTATTTAGATCCTCACATTTTCTACCATACAGCACATATTCTAGGAGAATATTGTCTTTTCCAGTCCCACCTCGTTTTCAGATTTCATTAGATTCTTCTTATGTAGTTTCAGTTCCTACCAGGATTAGCAATAAGGTGGTTGTGAGGAATTCGACCATCCGCACGGGGAGAGTACGCTCACCTGGGCCTTTTGATTTTTTAATAAATGAAAATGAATGATGGGAGATCAACCCCAGAGAAATGTGTTTGGCCATTCCTCACACATTTCATCTCTTTCTGCACAGAAAGCATAGTCACGTGTACTCTGGGAAGACACAGCCTACAGGCACCATTTTCCCCTGTCAAATTCAGCTGGACTGTGACAGCCACGGGTACATCACAGTATCTCAAGAAGTGGGAAGGCACATCTTCCTCCAGCCATAGGCAGCCTAATTTCAATATCAAAGACTCTCTGGGTCTACTTTCCTATTGTAATTCGGCTGGTGGCAGTCCATACTAATGAGAGATAACTGAGGCAAGCCTGAAGGAGAGGCTTGGTTGCCGAACAGAAAACAGGAAGGCAGTGCTAACACCCCTTTGGTATACAATGTTTCAACTTGAAGCTACTTCCCGCCCCTCTGTATGAAAGGCAGTGAAATGCATGTCTGGGTCCACTATTTACCATAGGCAAACCCCTGCAGACTTGGCCCCTTTCACATAGGAGAAATATATGATTTGGGGGAGACAGGAAGTCTGCTCCTGCCACATACTTCAAGGGAGACCGGTGCTTTAATCAAGAGTCACAGTGGACTCAGTTAACCAGAGAGACACTTTGATCTACAGCAGACAGGGAGATAGGTGGGACTTAGGTATATGTTGTCCCCCCTTGTCTGTCCTGTTGCAGAGCACTCTTGACCTGACCTCATGCATAACAGAAGATTGTTGGTGGGGACACAGGATTGGTTCATTAAGGTGGCCTTAGCCTGCACCAATCACTGGGGCCCATTTGGCTTTAAGAGAGGGCTGAAACCCTCACTTGACAGATTATCCTACAACTTCGAAAGGAGTAAGAAGAAGGACTCATTTGGACCCCGGCTGAAGGTAAAGTCTACCTTACATCTTCTGCCAGTGAAGGAAGGCCAGGTGTTCCAAGAGGGAAGCAAGATCCCTTCCCTAAACATCTTGCAGGTAACAGAGGGACATACTGGACTCAGAGGACCCGTCCAGCAGCTCCAGAACCGGTAATCAGCCAGCACACAGCATGCCCTGCTACGTTCTGCCGGCAAGCTTCCCAGGTGGGAAGTGCCGGAGAGTAACTGAACTAAGGACAAGGCCGTTGCCTGCAAACACTCCCCTGAGCATTGGGCCGTCCACCTTGAAAAGACGATACAAGCGCTGTGAAGAAGTTATGAGGTATGCCAAATAAGCATCAATAATGCTATCCTGACCTATGTACCATGTTTTCCTGGCCCATCTACTTTAAAATGTATCATAGAACTGTAACCTCTTACCTGATTTTACGTCCCCCACTTTTCAACTTTTCCATGCCTCCCAGGTTCATCTGAGCCTGCTTTGTACCATCAGACATGGCTTGAAAAAATGTGCAGCCACCACAACAACCCTGCCTATCACCCTGACTCTCTCTTCTACCCTGCTGTTCCAAATTGTTGAAGTAAGTGGTGTGCAAGCACATTACCGCCTACCTGGTAATGCACAGACTCAATGATTCTGGTTTCCACAGCCATCACTCCAAAGAAACATCGCTCAGTCACTTCTCTAGCCTCCTGTCTACTGCTCACCAAGTCCCCTAGCTATGTGCAGCCTCCCTGATCGTATGCAGATGGGCCTTTAATCACCTCAACCAAAACAGGCCCACCACTTAAGAAGCGAGTACACAGTTGTACATAAAGCATGTTTATTGTACAAATCTACAGGGAACAGTTAGATGGTGTTGCAGGACCAAACAAACACAAGTCTCAACAAACCACATCAGTTGACCTCTTATATACCTTTTTGAAACAATTAAAAAACTTGCAGATACTCTATTACAATCCAACCGCAAATTTGATTGGACAAAAACCTCTTCAAATAAATGCCATATTTTCCCAATTCTTTGATTTTCATTGGCCAGTCTTTTCTTGATAATCATCTTCAGATCATATTCAGAATACATATCTTCTTGGAATTTGTCCGTAATAGGCAATGACACCAGTACATGGTTAAACATTGGTATTCAAAACCTAATTCATTACAAGCTATAACTGTCCTAAGGCCTTTAACTTTAAGTGTGATTGCACATGGTACACATATTTTAGCAAATAGAGGAAGGCCTAAATAAACAGGATCTTCTTTGAACTACTGATTGTGATCTCAACTACCCCAGACTCCTAGTGCTTCTGAAGACCTACTAATTTATGCAACCACAACTCCAGGACATACATCCTCTGATGACCTGTAAAAACAATTAACTACTGGATACCGTGGCCTCTGGCCTCATTTGTATTAGCAGCCCAAACAAATGACCAACCCCCTCTAGCAACGTCAATACAATGATTGAGATAATATTATCTGTTGCCTTACGGGACTGTTAAATCATAAACCTTGTCCTGTTTGTAAGCTGACCTTCTTACTAGATGACTCATTCTTCTTTCTGTCAACGAATGTCCCCGCTACTTAAAATTCATGTGCAGCAGCTAACCACAGAGATTAAAATTACTGTTTTAAAAATGTTCTGCCATCTGAAAACCTGGGAAAGTCAGTTTAAAAGTCAACATGCATTTTGCAAGAGAGACCCCACTACCATGTTTTTTACAAAGCACCCTGTTGTCTAGATTGTGTTCTTGTTGCATTTGCAGTTTTAATGTTGTATCTTTGTATGTGAGTGAAGATCTACTATGTATAAATTCTAATAACTGTAACACTAAAAGTAACATATCCCGTCCATAATTAACTGCCCTCTAGACATAAAGATTTGCAACATTGCGCCCAGTTCACTGCCACCCCACCTGTCATCAATATGGTGCGCACAACATTATTCCCTCGTAATAATGGCAACCTTTCCTGACCACTCTGACAATCTCTTTGCTGAAATCAACAGCATCAACCTCTCGTCTCGCATGCATCTCTCTCACCTTGGCCAATCCTACTTCATCTTCGGAAACCATAGGTGGATTTGCACATAGACCAGGTTGGACGAGAACCAATCGGGTCCCGTGCTCCTATCTTCCTTTCCCGCAACGTGACTGAAACCTTTGATGCCAATATCACAGAAAGAGTTTGTTTGTGTGTAGCCAGCTTGAAAAACAGGTGCCTTAAGGACATGGTCCGATTCAGCAACCTAATAGCGTGTTGACGGAAGGAAGAATACAGAGTTCGGGAGTGCCATGTAAGGATCCCACAAGACCACCTAGCACCTTCCAGGAAGCTCCCCACCCCCAGCCAGACTTTTACAAGTGGTCATCTCTTTAGCTATCTCCCTGGAGATCTTATGATGCAGGGAATTGAAACAACGTGTGCCCCTAGGGTTCAGGTAATAACAAAGCAGGCCTGTGTATGATGCCACGTGAATTCACTGATCAGTGTTTATACAGAAGCACTGTACACAAATAGTTACGGAAAGAAACAAAGTTAGTCCAGGTTAACACGTTTAGGACATAGGTGGAGGCTAGTAAGTGAAAGGGACATTTATAGACCCATTGCCATTTCCCCCAGACCTACTTACTGAAAAAGATGATGTCCCTCCCCACCTGGAGAAATAACACGAATGCAATTCAGATTGAATGTGTGACAACGTTTGTATGATATGATATATGATTAGTCCTTTATAATGCGCTTCTACATGACTGATGAATGTCCCTATGCTGTTGCCATTTTCTGTCACTTATTCATAGAATATCATATCACTTGTGGTTAAGAATTATGCATGCCTGGATCTAGTGTGACACCTCTTTCAATAATGCCCCAACTGTGCCATCTGTTCTTTGTAGGGTGTTTTCTTGAACTTAGTTACTATTTTAGGTGGCCCACAATATGCTTGATTGATTGTGAGGTTTAGATTGGTCTGTTTTTTGCCTTGCAATATCAATGTGTCAATGCTTACCTAAATTATGGGAACGGGCATAATGAGAGTATTTTACAATGGCAATACCGCCATATATTGTGGCTACAGGAATCGTAAAAGCTGTTTACAGTGGCAATACTGGCTTCTGTAATGTGGACAAAGGAATTATGAACATGCACTGCAGTGGTGCTGGCATATATTGTGGTAACAGGGAACATGAAAGTATGTTTTACAGTGCCAATGCCAAGTCATAGTGTGGGCACAGACATCATGAACATGTGCTTTACAGTGGCATTTCTGGCATGGTTTTAGGCAGAGGCATCCTGAAAATGTATTGTGAAATGCTCCTTTGTACTGCTATTAATACAAAACAATGTGCTGTAAAAATGCACCATTTTATCCATCTTTTGCAAAAGGTCTCTCCGGGAGAATCCCCCAAACTCCGCTATGTTGACATTGGCTCTGTCACTGTGTTCAGTCCCTTGAACCAGTCTTGAACCAATCTGGGGTTCATCGTTAGACCAATCTTCATCAATTTTCTCTTAGAATCAGAACTGTGATCTTGATAAGCTGAACGAAATTGTATTTAATGCATTTACAATTAGGGTATATATTTCCACCATTATTTTCAGGTTTTATGGTCAGAAGTGAAACTAATGGGAGCAAAACTTGAAGAGGTGACAAAGCCAGGCAAAACAATTAGACCACCAAACGCACAACTCCAATTTTCATAAATTAATCAAATTAAAACATTTCCCCCAAAGTTTGCCATTGTCGCATTCATGAACACTATCAAACTCCACTTACCATAAGACACACTTCCAAAACCCACCCCCTTTGTGCCCCATGTCAATCTTGTTTAAAGGGCCCTTTGCCTTAAGCCTGATGGAAACATCTTCCACTCCCATTCCTGTTGGAGAACCTGGTGGATTTGTCCTTAGTTCCCTCCTATTCACTCTCTCACCTTGTCCCTTGACAAACACATCTCCTCCTTTGGCTTCTCATATAATCTATTTCCAATGACATGCACGTTTTCTTATTAACCTCGGCCATCTTCCTGCATCTCTGACTGCCATTCTGCTATCCATCTTTGGATGACACACTGCTGCTTGACTCCTACAAAACTGGGGTGATCTACCCCACAGTTTCTACCAACTCACCCACCCTCCCCTCTCGCCCATCTATCTGTGATGACCTGGAGGTGAAGTCTCTATTGTGGTCATCTATATGAACCCAGGAAGCTGTGCTTGTGTGACCTGTGAGACTGTCCACCTTCAGATTGCCATATCTCTAGTTGCTATCCCCTCCTTAAGTGGCGATAGCAAGACCTTGGTGCCACAATAACAGGCACGAGACTGAAATAACTCATTCAGGCGAGAATGAAACAGATGGCAGGGGTTCATTAAGTGATCTCCAGATGTTCCAATGGCTAGTCTTTGGCTCGGTCGTGTTATCCATATGCCCACTGGTGCAACCATGTGATGTATAAGCCATTCGCACCCGGGGAAGGGCGCTTATGCAATCATGTGGCTGGAACTGCGGGTGAGAATGCACTTTAGCTTCTGGGGCGGGGGTGCAGTGAATCATGGTTTCCGCAGATCATGGGCTGAAACCTTTTTACCTCAGCCTGCGTTACACGGAACCCGCAGGCTGCCTCCCCGCCTTGGGCTGCCATCTTTCCCCCCGCCCTCTCTCCCATAGCTATTTTTTGTTGTTTTAAATCCCAGCCTCCCTCCCCACTTGCCTGGATGTTGCGTCGGCAGCAGCAGCTTGCCTTTTCTAACTGCCACGGACATAGACGAGGGGCTCCGTATGGATCCCCACCTTCAATAACCATGGCAGCCAACTTGGTAAAGTATTTTCCTTCATTCAATGGGAGGCGCGCAGTGTCCCATTGAATGAAGGAAAATTCTTTTTTTAGCACCCCGGGTTACCGCTTTGGTCACCCAGGGTACTAATAGTATTAATCCCTGCTTGAACGGGCGGGGGGGGGGGTAATTGCCCAGTGCCCTCGTTATAGGCCCCCACTCCACTCAGGCCAATAACTTTGTCAGCCTGGGGCGTTACCCCCTTTCCAGCCCATGGAATGGGGGATTAACGCCATATTCTTAACCCACTGTTTCCAGCCACCCGAGGGCCTTCCTCGGTGGCACAATCTTTTTTTTTTAATGTGGTGAGGCAACAGTGAACCTCTCCCTGTTGCCTCCCCACCCACCCCAAAACAAACCTCTTCCCCACAACTGTCCACCCTCCCCACTCACCATAGAAATTGAAAAGGGACTCATTCAATTTTTCACATGGCAGTGCCCATCTTTTCTTTCCTTTCTAGTGAGATTAGCTGCGCAAGCGACGTCAGTCTCCAGAGAAAAAAAAAAGAAAGCATTCTCACCCCTGATACACCCCGGTGTGAAAATGGTTTTCACCCCTCCTGTGGGGGTGGTACATGACCTTTAACGATCCACAGCCCTAATTGGAATTCACCTGCCAAAGCTAGTAAAGCAAAGTCATGGGCTTTTCAAAGTGCCTGTTTGCTCTCTGAGAGTGATGGTTGTCTCCCCATTGCACCTATATCTTCCAAACCTTGTCCTGTTGGCTGGGCTGGAGACCTTGAGGTACTGCTCTCAATGAGCCCTAACAGGAAGTGAAGATCATAGCAGAGGAAACACAGCGGTTATTTGGTTATGAGGAGTTGGATTTCTCACTCTCACCTGCTCATCACGCAGTGGTCGAGCCAGATACTGGTTTAGGCCGGCTTAATCCCTCCCAAATTCAGGAGGTTGGAAGCACAAAGCAACACACTCCCAGTCTATGGGTGCCAATGGGAAATGGGTGTTACAGCAAGAGACAGGCAAATTCTGCACCTGGCAGAGCAGATATAAACGTTAAAACGTGAATAACATGGCAGCAGGAAACATGCAATAGTAGAAGACAAAAACCCTTCCCAGGCGCTATCCATATACCCCTAAGCTGAAGCCAAAGACTACTGCATGGCTCAGCATTTAGATGGCCCACACCTCAAATGATTAGCATCTCTTTGTGAAAACAAATAACCTTTGAACTGGGATGAAACATGCATCTTAATAGACCAAAGGAAGGTGGAATGACTGCTTAACGTCCGGGTTTAGAGGAAGGCAGGGACTTCAACAGCCCAATGGGTTAATAGCCCCCTCACCACAGGAGCCCTTGCCACACACCACCAGGTGTGGTGCTCCAGCCCGTTCGAACATTTATGCTCAAGTCTCAGAGCAAAAGGCACAGGGAAGGCATAGGAGGGGCCAGCACCTTGATGTTACTGGTGGCTCTCTGGTGCATTGAGCACTACGCCAGACTGATTCTGCACCACTATGGCACACTGATCGGGGCTCGAACGCCACTGGCAGCACTTTGGCATGTTTGAGCACTACTCTGGTAGATAACAGTAGCAACTAGGCAAGTTACGGCAGCAGTTCTGTTGCTATTTCGTTTTCATTCCTGTGCTGTGATATACATTGATCGGAATTGTTTTGAGAAACTATTTCTCCTGGCAGAGAATTGAAAGTGCCACATTTTCCACAGGATCGCAATATGTCTTATGCACACCTAGGGCCTGATTCATGGAAGTGTTTTATAATGGCGCAATGCCATAGGAAAATGTTCTGTGAATTAGGCCCCTAGTCTCCTATGACATCCACATTTGTCTTTTGTGCATGCACTTTTTTTTTGATGCACGGGCTATTTTGATGGGTACGCGGTTGTAGTTGCTGGGCTATTTTGATGTTCATGCGGCTGTATTTGCTGGGCTATTTTTTAATCGGCACGCAGTTGTATTTGCTGGGCTATTTTGATGGCCACATGGTTGTATTTGCTGGGCTATTTTGATGGGCACACGGTTGTATTTGCTGGGCTATTTTGATGGCCACGCGGTTGTATTTGCTGGGCTATTTTGATGGCCACACAGTTGTATTTGCTGGGCTATTTTGATGGGCACGCGGTTGAATTTGCTGGGCTATTTTGATGGCCACGCGGTTGTATCTGCTGGGCAATTTTGATGGGCACACGGTTGTATTTGCTGGGCTATTTTGATGGCCAGGCGGTTGTATCTGCTGGGCTATTTTGATGGGCACGAGGTTGTATTTGCTGGGCTATTTTGATGGCCACGCGGTTGTATTTGCTGGGCTATTTTGATGGGCACGCAGTTGTATTTGCTGGGCTATTTTGATGGCCACGCGGTTGTATCTGCTGGGCTATTTTGATGGGCACGAGGTTGTATTTGCTGGGCTATTTTGATGGCCACGCGGTTGTATTTGCTGGGCTATTTTGATGGGCACGCAGTTGTATTTGCTGGGCTATTTTGATGGCCACGCGGTTGTATTTGCTGGGCTATTTTGATGGGCACGCAGTTGTATTTGCTGGGCTATTTTGATGGCCACGCGGTTGTATCTGCTGGGCTATTTTGATGGCCAGGCAGTTGTATCTGTTGGGCTATTTTGATGGGCATGCAGATGTATTTGCTGCTGCAGAGGAATAATGTTCATGTGTACTCTGGCAGACCTTACATTTTTTCATCAGTTTCTCCTGGAGACACCACTGAAATCTATAGTTTTGTAGCCAATAAATGTGGCAACTCACGCAGTCTGCTCAATTTGTTAGACATTCTTGATGGGAGTAATACCAGAAATGTTTTCTTTTGGGGTATATTTTACATTATTTTATTTATTACTGTAGGAATGTTCTGTTGATCTAAATGCCTCTTCCTGTGATGTTGTCAAGTTCACGGGTCATGTGTTGTCATTTCCACTACCTTTATGATTCTGGGTACATCATCTCTGTAATGCAGGTAGAAGCAGCATTCGTTGTTTACTGAGCAGCAGCAGACCCATCTAGCGAAATACGTTTTTTATTTTTCAATCCCCTCTTCACATCTCACTCTGTGTCAGTTTCATCCTGTTTTTCATACTGCTTGCAAAGGGCTTCTTTCTGACAGATTGTATCCATCAGCAGTGATTATTGGATTCCCGTGGCTTGAGCCTCATTGCTCCATCCTCTCGGGTTAAGTGTGTAGTCGTGGGTTGGGTTTCTTCATGGTCTGTGTGGTCTTGTCACAGTAAGGCTGGTTTCATAGGGTCTTCGCCGTGATGCGGGTAGCGGTCAAAAGGGTATGCAGTGGTGGCAGTGACTCTCCTGACCAGAGGGCTCCCGTTCTGATCCATTCCTTGGCAGAAGTTCTTGCTCGGCTTCGCTAGATGTTCGTACAACATCTCGATGTCTCGATGTCCAGTTCTCTGTGAAGGTCAGCTGTCGTTGTGAAGAGTGGCCCCAGCCGCTATCCGCAGGGCCTTGTTCTGGGATTTCTGAAGACTCATCCGGTGTCGCTCCCGTCAGGTCATCCATGCTGGGGAGGCATACGTCAGGGTAGCTAGCAAAGGGTGCATCTGCAGGGCTTTAAGTGGGCCTGGACTAGTCTGGGCAGAGCCACGGTAGTCTCCACAATGAGGCCCCCAGCAGAAACTCTTCCAGGTCTCCCCCAAATCCCATTTACCCCTAGCCTTTGCCCCGAGCCGACAGATTTTCCAGCAGGAGTGTGAACAAAGAAATGATTCATTCTCCCTTTCCACTGGCTGCGTGATGAGAGGGGATGATCTCTCCTGGCAGGGAACTTGTGCCCCAATTAGGAAATAAATTGAGAGGAGCGCAGCACATGTCTCTCTCTTCTGTCCTACAGACAGTCCGTCAGTGGTCTGCAGACTACATTTTAAACACATTGCAAGGGACTATTCAGGTTTCTTTTACCTGCAAGTTTCAGACAAACAGATATAGGGCCTCATTATGAGGTCCCTGGTCTGGTAAAAATGCCAGAGAAATTGCTGTTAATACCAGCACCAACATTTTTACCAGACCAGAGAAACCTGAGTTTGCTAGTGGGGGCTCTGATATACTGGCAGGCCTCAAAGCCGTATCTCCGGTTTCCGCCACTCACCCAGACATAAGGGCCACATTGCATTGCATAATAGTTGTCCTTTATAAAGCGCCTTTTACCATTATTATAGTCTCAATGCGCTGGTGGTGGGAGCGCCCTTGGAGACCGAAGTGCAGAGTGTTGGAGATCACGGAGTAGGATTAGAATGTGTGTGTGTGCATTTGGCCAAATAAGGCTTAGCAGGGCTGGCCTGGCTCCGGTAGAAGCAACCCATGAGGTCATGCATGTGGATGGGTGTTGAGAGGAATCAGGGGATGGCGTGGGAGCTAGAGACTCGCTGTGTCCAGCGTGCCAAATTTGCCATGGGTCTTCGCTGCATAGTGATGTCAGAGGTGTTGAGGTGTAATCTAGTATAAGTAGGCTTAAAAACCTTAAGTATCCAGCTAGCCCGAATTTTCTCACAGGTCGTAGCTGCATTCTACTGTGAGTAGGCAGATAGCCGTGTCTGTGGCAGATGTTCACCAAGTGGTGTATTTATACGTACCAAGAGCCCCGATTGAGATTATCTTCAATGTTGCTGTGTCGTCAGAAAGTCTGTAGAAAAAGACCAGCTACCCTCGTAGATTCTTCTAGACACTCTGCGGGAGGGCTACCCTCAAGTCTTCTAATTGCAATAGATATATCGTAGAGGATCACCAATTGTTCCCACCCATCTCCCCCACACACAGAGCCATATCTACACTTGCTCTCACCTCCGCTAGACAATGCAGCCGGCTGCACCTACAGGCGTAAACGTCTCCCTGTACTTATAGGAGCCTTGCACATTTCCTGCTGTGCTTGTATTGTCCTAATAGTGACTTTTCATGGAGTGGTGTGTGTGTGTTCTCCTGTAAAAGCTCTTTCCATCTGTCACCGACAACTCTAAAAGGTCTTGCCGTCTGTAAATTAAAATGGCCCTATGATTATGGGAAGGCCAATCTCAATTTTGGAAAAGTCCTGCCATCTGTGCATTTCTCTAATAGAAGTTTAAAGCTTTTTAGGTGCCCAATTTCGTAAAGGCCTCTTATGGAAAGTCCTGCCATCGATTCTTAAAGCCCATCAAAGCAGCAAAGTCAAACCGCAATTCAAAGTCCTCATTAACAAAAAGTCTTCATATCTCTGCATTTCTCTCATATGAATTCAAGTCCCTGCTCGAACATGTGTGACATCTGTGTTATTTTATCACACATATTAAGGAGCCGATCACAAACTAGCTGACATTCTTCCCAGCCCACATAACTACGTAAAAAAAAGAAGAGAAGTGCACTGTTAAAATTGATACACATCACAAATAACTGAAACAATCTTTAGTTGTATTAAAAGATGTATCAGGTTCATTATATTCACATTATGTGCAGCACAGCTTTAATGAACTCAGCGGCACACGTGGGCCTCACCATGAGCCCTTAAATGCGGCGGTAACGCTATTGCTGCTGCATTTAAGGGTTGGCACAATTATGAGTCGGGCGGTAAGTGGGAGTTTTACCTCCTTTTTGCTGGAAGTAAACATTTCCCCTTACCACCTGTTTTCGATGCTATTACCGCCGATGCAATTACCGCTGGCGGTAATAGCGCCCCCAACCCCATTGGGTCAATGGGAATGGGAACTTACTGATGTACCGCTACTCGTGATCTGGCGTGTAGCGGTAACACTATTTGCACTGGCGGTATTGACACAGGGATACCGCCAGACTCCTGATGAGACACTGAGTTTAAAGAGATACCTGTGTCCATAGAGATTAGTATTGCACTGATTTGTTTCCATATACTATACACACTTGACAGGCTCTATGACTAGACAATATATGGTGATCCCCTCTTCCTCTCTTTTGCATCCTTTCTGGCCATCATACTTCAGCGAAAGCTGCCTGCCTTCCAAGTTTCACTTTGTTAGTAGAGATACAGGCCACCTTATCCCATGTGTGTTTACATATATCCCACAATTCTTTATGGCCTAAATCCTTCAAAGTGCCAGAGGTCCTGTCTCCATTTTCACCCTAAGAGACCCATTCACCTCAACCTCATTAGGGAATGCAACTCTCTGTTGTGCAACATTTGTTGCAATATCCCACAGAATACCAGCGCCTGTATTTAAAAGCATAGCATGACTTGGTCAGTTTCGATACTGCTCCATGTCCTTACTGTGACAATCTGCTCAATATATCACAATACAAATCCAATACGTTTACAGTTTTAATGTAAAAAAAAAAACGTTACAAAAGCAGACAATTAGGGTTTGCTGATGAGGTGGAATTCCTGTGCAACTTTCCCTGAAACTTTTAGGGGGGTTCCCACCTTCCTAGTCCAGTCTCGCTACTCCCAGCAGGTCATAATGCAGTGCCAATTCACTAGAGACAGTGTACCCCTATATCCCGGTCCTATGGAGGCCCTAAAGGCAGTTGCCTTATCTCTCTGACTCCCTCTGGGACTTCATAGGTGACCTAGCTGGGAAGTCAGGTTTTCCCGGTGCCCTTGTACTCCAGATGACAGGCTCTCAAAATGTTTCACATTCGCCTGTCTCCTCTCTTTTTCACCTTCCACTTCGTCACTCTCTCTCCCTCTCCACACTCCATCTCCTGGTTTTACTGCTTTCTCTCTCACTTGCCCTCTCTCTAGCATCCAGCTCCTTCTTGCTTTCTCTTCTCTCACTACCCTTGGTCTTAATTATCTCCCTACTTCTCCTGCCTCCACCTTCAAACTCCTTCCTGTTCCTATCCACTTGCCTTCAAATCTCACTCCTATTAACACTACCCATCCTCTACCCTCCTTTGCCCGCTTGCCTCTCCTTTCCCTCTCCTCTCTCTCTCCTACTTGTAACCCACCTCATAGTCCCCCTCAAAAATGACTTCCAACATGTCTCCCACTCACACCCAATTGGTAGCCCTTTCTCAGCCCCAACACCTTACCTCATCTCTCTGCATACACACAAAAGTATCCTCCAAGTCCTCTTGCACTGCTACACACTCCTCTTTAGTCTTTTCATTTTCCTTCACCCACTCTCTGCACCCATACACCTCTCACTGCCAGCTGACTATTTATAGTTTCCCCCTTCCTACCTAGAAGCTTCCCTCCACGTCCATTGGTTAGAGTTGTCTGCCTCGCTGGGTCAATCTCTGTCTGATCTATCCCCCACTGGGCTGGGACCTCCCCTGGAAGTCTTCTTCAGTATCTCTAGCCCCAACCCTTATTCTGCCTCCATCTTTGCCATGCAGCCATTGTGGTCATTTGTTCTCTGTTCCCCTTCTGGATCAAGTAAGTAGGTCATTCCCGTTTGGGTCACCAGTATATTCCTCTTGTCTCAGGCCGGGTCTTGTTTGTAGATGCATTGTGGTACTTGTAGTTTTTCTCCAGACAGTGCTGCTTCCTGGGAACCATTATCCATGCTAGGGTTCTGAAGAGTCTGAAGCATGCTGGTCACTGTGGTTTCTTGGGAACCAACTGAAAGAATAGGGAAAGAGATCCAGCCAGGATAGAGGCTGATAGGCATTCGGACAAAGACGGGGACATCATAATACATGCACGGCTCCTTGCATGCTGGGAGCTAGGGACTGGGGTCCCTCTTAACTCCCCCACACAACCTTTGGGGTTGATCTGGCTCTGGCATTGCCCTGGTAGACTCACTGCCCAAGGTTGAGAGAGATCCTTGCCCCCCCACACTCCAGCAGGGTCAAACCCCTGACACTACTAGCCACATTAATTGGCCTGGGTGGATAGCTCCTGGGTTCAGCACTCACCAGAGACATGCGGCCAGCCTGCACTTCAATGTTTGAATCACGGCATAGCGCCAAATCAGCCCTTCATCCTTTGCAAGTTCGTAAATTGAATACCATTAAATTGGGTAATTATAGCACTTGTTATTTCTGTGGTTAGAAGCAGGTGATATCCGGCATAAAAGTTATATAGGAACACAAACTGTCGTCAACAATTGCTCCAAATGTGGTGTGTAATGGGATCAGGCTGACCAGCAGTTAAGAAAGGTTTGATCGTCCCCATGTTGCATCCAATACTTTTTTTTTAAAACATCTTCATCCCGTCGGTAACCAAATTATGCCTTTATATTATCTTATATGATAGCCCTGTGCTTAAGACTGAGTGAAGGTGTCTGCTCTAGCTCCTACCATCGCCCAGGTTCCATGAACTAGTTTGCACCTAAAGCCCTGGCGCACACCTTTAAAGGTACCAGACCGATGCACGTGCCAGTACCTGAATATTTTACAGCTCAGCTACAGTGAAGCATTATCACGTTGCATCCCATTGGTGCCCCAATGATCCCCTTAAAGATATTGCCATGATATGAACTTTTCCTGTGCTGCCTTCCTGTGTGGCTTCCCTGTGCTCAGCCAGCACTGAGCTGTTCGCCATCCAAAATCTAAGCTATAGATTTGATCAATGCTTGTATTTAAGAGTAGTGCTAACACCACATTTACTTTTGGTCAACACCTCCATCTAATAGCTCCAGCTAATTAGATAAAACACCTTCTCTACATCAATATATGTAACTGGAGTGAGGCGTGGCCACGTCCCTAAGATGCACACATGTTCTAACTTCATCAGCAATGTGTCTGTTTTGGACAAAGCCTTGCTGATCAGAGCCGATCAACTCTGGCAGGCATTCCATTAGTGCATCATTGTTGAGTAAAGCTCGAGGCCATTGGGACGAGGAGCACTCCAGCATTTCCTATATAATTCAATAGTTTCCAAGGTCCATGAAATGGTTAGGTCAGTGGAAGCAATGGAGCAGGTGCAAGCCTGGAGAGAAGAATCGGACCCAGGATTTTCTGGGATTTTTAATGACTGCATGATGATAGCAGCTTCTCCTATTGCATCACAATACTTTTTAATCTGCGTTTTCTTGGAAAATCAGAAGGTACATTGGACAAGGGTTTAGGTGGGAATGATGGGGGACCAGCGCAAGCCTGGGAGTGGAGAGTGACGGGGAGCCCCAAAACGGGTCCTGGTTTAGAGGAGAGATGGGCAAGAGAAGGCCTTAAGAATCACAGGAACCACAAAGAAGAGCACCAATGAATATTCTCTTCTGGAGTATTCTTTTTTTTTTTATAACTCTGTTTATTGAGTTTTACAGCATAACAACATAACAAGCAACATGAATCATCGACATTCAATAAGTGAGAAAGGCATAGCAAAGCAGCAGCAAAAACAATATCTAAGGCAAGAGGGGCAACACCAGGCCAGGGGCCAAGGGCAGTTGCATGTCAAGGCAGGCAGGTGAAGTTAAGCAAGATGTTGAGCTGTATCGACCGGCGGGGCTTACTGCGCATCTAGCCATTTGCCCCATATTTTCTCAAATTTGCGGGGGCAACCCCGCGCATTGTAGATCCGGCGTTCCGAGGCCGCACACCTGTCTAGGTCATTCCTCCATCGGTTCAGGCACAGTGGGTCAGCAGAGCCCCATTTAGCCGCGATAAGTCTCTTACCGGCCCCAAGCGCTATTGACAGGAACATTTTCTCATGTTTTGTCAGGTCTACTTCTCCCCAGATGCCCAGGAGTACCATTTTGGGGTCCCTAGGGATTGGTGTTCCCATGGCCGCCGAGATCCTACTAATACAGTCCCCCCAGAAGAGCTGTAACACTGGGCATTCCCATATCATATGGTAGAAGGTGGCGGGTTCGATTTGGCATCTGATACATGTCCCATCATCTAGTCCCCCCCACCTGGCCATCGCAGCCCGTGAGTGATACGAGCGGTGGAGAATTCTCAATTGTATTAGTCTGAGTTTGCTATCTATCCCAATTTCCCTGGGGGACATCAATGCATCTACCCAGTCTTCCGGCTCCAGTTGACCCACATCCCTTTCCCATTTCGCCCTGAGCTCATCAAGTTGCGTAGTCCCGAAAGAATTGAGAGCCTGGTAGAGAGTGGAGGTGACCTTTGCAGGAATGCCTTGGGGGAGGATGTTGGTCTCAATGGGAGAGCACGGGGGTATGTCCGTCGTGTCTGGGAATTGGGCGTGGATGGCGTGGGCCAACTGTGCGTGTCGAAACCGGTCCATGGGCGTCAGACCAAACTGCACTTGCATAGTCTCGAAGTCTAGGAGGCGCCCCCCCTGTATTACATGTGCCAGTGTATGTATCCCTTTTGCGTGCCAGTGAGCGAAAGCACCCATTTTCACTACTTCTGGGAGGAGTGCGTTGTGCCATATAGGTTGGGACAGTGTTGGGATTCCCTTCCAGCCGACCAGTTTGTGTGCCTCTCGCCAAGCTCGGCGGACGTGGTGAATCGTCTTGGGAAGCCTCGGGAGTTGGTCGTGGGTGGCATACAATGTCTGGAGTGGGGATAGCGGGGTTATAGTCTCCAGCTCGATACGGATGTGCGGTAATGTGGGCTCTGCATGCAGCCAATCGTTTACCACGCCGATCTGTGTTGCAAGGTAGTATGTACGTATGCAGGGCAAGCCGATCCCTCCCTCCCAGACCGATCTTTGGAGAGTATCAAGGGCGATTCTGGATTGTTTCCCTCCCCATAATAGTGTGCGGAGATTCCTATCGATAAGTGCAAAGGTTTCCTTGGAGATGGAGAATGGGGCGTTCTGGAGGACGTGGAGGAGTCTGGGGAGGGTCATCATCTTAAAAAGTGCGGCTCTACCCAACAGCGATAGGGGGAGTGATTGCCAGTGGGAAGTGTCTCTGTTGAACCGCTCAAGCACAGGTTGTAGGTTCAGTTGGGGGAACCTTTCAAGTGTCGGATCGAGTCGTATGCCTAAGTATGTAAATTCCCTGATAGAGATGTGGTATGGGCAGGGCTCAGGGATCGCGGAATGACCACCCTGGACTGGGAAATAAATAGTTTTGGTTTCATTCACTTTCAGACCCGCGAAGTTCTGATATTCCCTAAGGATATGGGAAACAATAGGGCATGAGATGCAAGGGTTACTAAGGTAGACGAGGAGATCGTCCGCGTATAGCGAAAGGCGGTCTTCACCCCCCCCGGCCAGGCGAACCCAGTCCAGTTGGTGTCAGCTCTGAGCTCAATAGCAAGTGGTTCGATCGCCAGGAGAAAGAGAAGCGGAGACAGCGGGCACCCCTGTCTCGTACCCCTACCCAGTGGGAATGATTTGGAGGATCTACCATTTACCCTTACCGTGGCCTCTGGGAATGCATATAGCAGCCTGACCCAGGATATGAAAGCGTGTCCCAGGTTCATCCGGTCCATGATCGCCCACAGACCGTCCCACCCCACCGAGTCAAATGCCTTTTCAAAGTCCACCGCCAGGAGGGCTAGTGGGGCTGGTATCTTTTTGGCTCTGCACAGCGCCAGTTGGACCCTGCGTAGGTTCATAAGAGTGGACTTGTTGGGCATAAATCCACACTGGTCCGGATGAATAAGGGTCTCAATTGCTTTTAGTAGTCTGTTGGCGAGTGCTCTGGCGAGGACCTTGGCTTCCCCATTAATTAATGAGATGGGGCGATAGGAGGCACACTCCTCCGGAGGTTTCCCAGGTTTATGTATAACTATGATGCATGCCTTCCTGAGGTCCGGGGGGAGCGCCCCGAGTTCTTTGCTACGTAGGAACATGCGGTGCATATGGGTCGATAGCCCACCTCCGAGGTATTTCCATGTTTCTGTGGGGAAGCCGTTGGGGCCCGGGGTTTTCCCGGGCTGGAGCTGTGTTAGCGCCTCTTGCACCTCGGCCTCTGTGAGTTCCGCATTCAGGAGTTCAGACTGGCGTCGCGAGAGTTTCGGGATCTCGATCCGGTCGAGGTAATGGGAGGGTGCAGCCGGCGAGTTCTCGGTAGGTGGGGTATAGAGCTTCTCATAGTAGGCGGCAAATGCTTCGACAATGTCAGGGTCGTCCGTGAGTAGTGTGCCATCCAGTGACTTGATGGCGCGCACATGTCCCCTGTTTTGTTGCCGCCTCTCCAGCCAGGCCAGTGTTTTATTTGCTTTGTCGCCACGTTCATAGATTTGACTCCGGACGAGCTGGTGAGCAGTTCGTGCTGTGTCCAGGGCCAGGTTACTGAGGGCATCTTGTGCCGTGGACAGGGCATCCTTTGTCTCTCGGTCGTTGCGCTCCAGGGTCTGTTTTTCACACTCCAGGACATATGCCTCTGCCTCTCTGATCTTCTGGGTTTGTCTTTTTTGGTGGGCCGAAACCGCCGAGATAACTTCTCCCCGAAGGACTGTCTTATATGCCTCCCAGATCGCGATCGGGCAATCCACTGAGCCCTCATTGAGGTCAAAAAACTCTGTTGTCTTTTTTTCCAGTTCCTCCGCTATCTCGGGGAGCCGCAGATGGTATGTGTTCAGACGCCAGTTGCGATCCGGACCTGGGCAAGCGCTCTTTAGGGTCAAGAGGAGTGGAGAGTGGTCCGAAACTCCCCTTGCGAGGAACTCAGCCTCCAGGAGTCTGTGGTTTATGCTACTAGGAATGAAGGCATAATCGATCCTGGAGAACGATTTGTGCGCACCAGAGAAGAATGAGAAACCGGCCTCATCGCCATGAAGTGAACGCCAAGTGTCCGTCATTCCCAGGGCTTCGGCAAACAAGGCGAGTGGCGTGGAGGCGGGGCGGGCTCCGGGTCTCCTATGAGATCTATCAAGATCGGTGTCCATGACCTCGTTAAAGTCCCCTCCTATCACCCACAGATCGGCCTCTTCCTCCAGGAGGACATGCCGCAGTTCAGACAGTAGTTCCTTCGTGAGCGTGGGAGGGGCATAGATCGCTGCGATGCCCCATTTTTCGCCCCAGACATTGGCGAGCAGCAACACATAACGGCCTCGGGGGTCAGCTCTGACCTTCCTAACCTGTAGGGGGACGCGTTTGTGGACGAGGATCATCGTGCCCCTGGCGCCTTTCGTAAATCCGGCCTGGTAGGTGTGTGGGTAGTTGGACCTTTTGAAAAAATTGGAGTTCGTACCGATCAGGTGTGTTTCGTTTAAAAGAGCTATGTCCGGCGAGTAGCGATTAAGATATTGGAGCACCAGCCTTCGCTTTATGCTGGAGCCTAGTCCATTAACATTCCAGGATAGTAAGGAAATCTTGTTGGAGGTCATCCTATCTGCGTGGGTGCCGTGGCTCGTCGTCTGGACGGATCAATGGCAGGTGCATAGTGTCAGGGGAGCGCAGGGGTGCTCCCGCAGAGGAGACGCCCGTGGGTCGATCCATAACGACCCGCCAGTCGCTTGGAAAGCAGTAGTGTTAGTAGCCATTTCGCCCGGAGGCCGTGCGCGCCCCCCTCGCCAGTGTCCGCCGGTGTCATGCCTTCTCGATCCATAAATCGGATTCCTTATATGCCTAAAACGCCCCCCTCCCTGTACTTCCCCCCCAACTGGGAGCACCTGTCGCCCAAACATCAAACTTCTAACTTATTGAACTTCTTCGGGGTCGCCCGGACTGCGATAGCGCTCGCACCGCACTCGGTGTGGCGGCCGCTAAGTGAGCAATCCCACATTGACGTGTTGCAGAATCGTCCCCACATTGCGTAGAGTTTATCCCTTTTCTGTAGGGATTCCAGTCGTGCCGTCGCCTGCGTTAGTCAGGGGTCGAGGGGGCGAGGGTCGCTCAGGCCAGGGTTTCTGTATGGACGGGCCCAGTGGTGTACGCCTCGTTCCAGGGCCCGAGAGGATTTGAATTTCAAGCCAGTCCCATGTCTCCTTGGGGTTGTGGAAGAGGTGGGTGGTGCCCTCGTAGTAGACTTTGAGTAGTGCCGGGAAGAACAGGGCGTATTTGATTGATAATGACTGGAGTTTCTTCTTAACCGAGTCGAACGATTGGCGGGCTTTTTGGACTTCCTTGGTGTAATCGGGGTAGAATCCAACCTTATATCCATTGTAGGTGATCGGGCCGGAGGCCCTTGCCATTTGCAGGATCGTATCGCGATCTCGATAGTTGAGCAGCCTTGCGATCATTGTTCTGGGTGGGGCTCCAGGGGTAGGTGGGCCGGTGGGTACCCTGTGTGCTCTTTCAATGGAGAAAAATTTGGATAACTTTTTAGGGGCAAAGACGTGGGTCAGCCAGTCCTCAAGGAACAGTTCGGCGCAGGGGCCCTCCTCTTTCTCCGGTATTCCGAGGATCCTCAGGTTGTTGCGCCGCGCTCTCCCCTCATTGTCCTCAGCGCGGTATTCCAGTTGGGAGACTTTCTGAGCGATTGCGGCGAGGTGTTGTTCCAGGCGATGGACGGTGTCTTCTGTGACAGACACTCTTTGTTCCGCCTCGCCCACCCTGGTGGAGAGGTTGCGTAGATCCTGTCGGATGAGGGAGACCTCTGAGGACAGGCCGCCGATTTTGAGTTCCAGCGACGTTCTCGAGTCCCCAATCGCCTTCATGAGATCGGAGAGAGAGATTGGGGGATCCTGAGTCTCCTCACTGGCAATATCCTCTTCCGGGGTCTGCGCTTCCTGACGGGGCCCAGTTGTGTAAAAGTCCATCTTACTTTGGAGGGTTTGGCGTTTGGATTTTTCTTTCCCCATGTCGTGGGTGGCTAGCCCAGTGTGGCCACCGGTACGAGTGTAACACGAAGTTGGGCCAGGAGTGACACGGGGGGGCCCTGGTGCGTTCAGGCCTCGAGGAGAGCGGGATGTGGTTCTCTCGTACCGGCTGGCGGGTAAGGCTGGTGGGGGGGAGCTCACCTCGTGGTTATGATGTCCTGGGGGAGCTGTCTCGCAGGACGACCCTCAAATCCGTGCCCCCGTTGCAGATCCGGTGTAGTAAAACCCTGATCCGAGGGAGATGTCTTGCCCCCACAAAGTTCCCAGGGCAGTTATTGCCTGCTACGATCCATGGGAGTCCCAGTCACCGCCAGGGCCTTGTCGCCGGACCAGGATTATAAGGGGTCGTGTGGAGAACCGGGGGGGGGGGAAGCGGGGTTGGCGCCTGGGGCACACTCACACCCCTACCTGGCCGTGATCAGGTCTCCGCCGTCGTGGTGTCTTTCGGATGGGGAGCGCGGCACTAGATCTTCTCCGGTGTGCCGCGGCTCAACCCTGGGTGGTCTCGCTGATGGGGGGGGGGGAGACCACCGATGAAAGGCCTGTGGCTGGTCCAGGAGGGGAGGCGACTGGGCGCTTCCCGCGTAGTTCTCCGGTGGCACTAGGGTGATCGCAGCGGAGCTCCCCAGAGAGTGCGTCGTTGTCTCGTGGGCGCCTCTCCAGCGCGTAGCACGGCTGCGCAGCGTTGGTGTGTCCCGGGGGGGGAGGGGCGAGGAGCAGCCTCCCCTCGCGCCGCTGTTACGGGCCACGAAAGTTCCGATCCCAGGCAGCCTGGGCCCCGGCGCCGGATCAGGACCACAAGGGGATGCGCGGGGGCAAGGTGGGACCTGGGGCTAGCACACACCCCCGTCCGGTCGCGCCCCGGCCCCCGTCGCCGTGATGCCTTCTGGATGGGGAGCGCAGCACTCGATCGTCCCGGTGTGCCGCAGCTCGACCCTGGGTGGTGCTGTCTCGTTGATGGGTGGGGGGGAGGGGAGACCGCCTCCAGGCGAGGGGGTGTCGGAGCGCTTCACGCCTACCCCTCCGGCGACACTCCGGCGATCACTGCGGAGCTCCCAAGGGAATGTTGCTTTGGCCTGCCCCGGAGGGGGGAGGGGCGAGGAGCCGTCTCCAGTCGCGCTGCGTGGGCCGTGGCGCGTCCGCCAGCCGGCCGATGGTTTTCCAAGTCGGCGTTGGGGCCCCACGGGTCCGATTTGGCCCAGTAGTGCGTCGACCGTTGCCCAGGTGCATTCACCAACGGTCTTGGGGAGGTATGGTATCTGATGTCAAAGAAGAGAGGGTATTTTCAAAGGATAATTGCCGCGGCCGCCGGGAGCCAGAGAGTTTAGGTCCGCATGCGATGCTCGCGCATGCGCAGTACCTTCTGGAGTATTCTTGAGTGGTGAGCCCGGCGCCATTTTAGCAGTAGTGCCGGTGAGAGCGAGAAGGGTGAGCATGGTGCGCTGGCAAGCAGGCTTAGGACGGTACTGCTGAAGATGTATCGGTCTCTGCTGCAGTGAAATGGGACTCCTCCTGAGGAGTACCTTGTCATTTGAAGAAGAATCTGAACTGGTGTAAGCCCCAATTTGGTGGCAAAGGTACTAACAAATACCACGGCTGAGGGCAAATATCCTGTTAAAAGGTTGAAAAGCAGGGGAGATCTGAGGTAGTCGTGCCTTAAGCCAGTGTTGGAGTTTTCCCTGTGGGAAGGCTTTCCTAGCTGAACTTGCTAAATCAGGCTATTGAATACAGCACCTGAATCAGCCTAAGTATTGTAGGGCGGATCCCCCAGCCTCCTAACTTTGCCCACACCACTGCTCTATTAATTCAGTGAAATTGTGTGGCAAGATCCACAAAGGGCTGCTCTACCTGCCCACTTTAATCATCAGCAGGATCAGGGTCAAACAATTAGGGGACGCAGACATACCCACCGAAACCCAACTGAGACGTAGGGAAAGCTTGTTCAGCAGTAGCCCAGTTAGGAAGGTGTCCGACAAGGTTCCTTGCAAACAATTTTACCAAAGGGTCCAACAGGAAGCTAAATCTCAAGATGGATCACACATTGCATGGACCCTTTTTATGTTTGGGAATAAGATGACTACCTCGCGGTGAGTCCAGAATCACACGCCATGATCACGTTTTCTGTGTAAGGGGGAAGATAATTTGGCTCATCATCCTGGAAACACATTTATGGCCAAATGTGTTAACCCTCTTGGGCTCATGACACAAAAATACTTCAATCTAATTTCATTACATATGGGGGGGAAGCTCTTCGTAGATGTGAATAAAAGCCCTATTGATAGCACTACAATGAACCTTCATATAAGTAGTCCCTATATGATAAGTCTGTCCTTATCCTGAACTCCATGTCGGATTTTTCCTGAGCTAAAGACAGAATAATTTTGATTTTTTTTTGTAAGATGATATGTAGCCTAAAGCCTTAATGACCAGTTTTTCGTGCTGCCTGCCAGCAGTGTTTCACATATTTGTAAAGTTTTGATTTAGGCTCTTAATTAAGCAATATTTCACGGGACAGGGGGCATTACCAGGCCAGGTAATGCCCCGGGGCCATAGTTACAGACCCACGCAAAGCGAGGCCCTTAACGAATCCTCGGGGCATTACCAGGCCCGGCAATGCCCCCCTTCTCATATAATATTGTTATTAGTACCCTGGTACAATGTACCAGGGTACTAATAGTTTGTAAGTTGTAAAACCGCGACTTTCAACAATAAAAAAAGATAGCCGCCATGCATTGGGGGAAGGGACTACATAGTATTTTCTCCCTTTCCATTGCAGCCTTGCTGACGTCAGTGCTGCACCGAGAACACTACTGTTCCCGGCGCAGCCAACCAACAGGAAGCAAGAAGGTAAATGGGGAGGGTGTGGGGATGCTTTATTGGGCTGAAAAGGGGGTTGGGGTTGGGGGATTGGACTCAGGCGTGTGGGAAAGCAGGGCAGTGCACTTACCTGGAAAACCCCGTGAGGGAAGATGGCGACCACCCGCTCTGAGTAGGCTTGGAACAGGAGCTTTACTGTGCAGGCCTATCCCCCCCCAGCTGACCTTCCACTCGCCATTCTAAGGTAAGCACTTCTAAAATCACCACAACCCCCTACCCCTCTGCTCCCCCCACGCTTATTACACTTTACAAGTTTCATATTTGAAGGATGGGCAATTCTGCAGCGAGCAACAATGCTTGCAGGTTCTTAACTTCATTTTCCCAAGCACATTGCATTTACGCTTAGCCCTCGCCCCCCATGAAATCTTGTTCCAAAAACTTGGAAAGCCTTGTTTGTAAATATTCCTCCAGAGCGTTCCATAAAGCCGACATATTAAAAAGCTGACATATTAAAAAGTGGACACTGGGGCGCACATTGTAAGAATCTTAAGATAAAGGTTTGCTGATTAAAGCTTGCTGATTAAAGACAATCGTCAAGTCCCCTTTCAGAAGGCGGCCTGATTTAGTTGCTGGAAGATGAAACTGGATAAAGCCATCGTTCTTAAATTCTTGCAATGGCCATTTTTCCTAAAACATTATGGCCCTCATCACGAAATCCGGCGGTAACGGTATTAGCGCTGTATTTTCGGGCAGTATCTCGCTTTCTGGCGCTGTTCCCATCGGGCGCAATTAGCGTTACCGGTGGGGCCATATGCGCGTGCTGGCATACTTGTGATGCTGCGCAATTTGCGCCACGGCTCCTGCCGGTCCGCCGGTAATGCTATTTCTACCTGTATACCGCCCAACTCGTGATGAGGCCCATATATGTCAGAATGGAGAATTCGTTTTAAAAGTAATCATCATGTAAGGCATTTTCTGTAGATTGTGTGTATTTATATTTTAAGTCCAGCTCGGCCAGCGTCCCCTGAAGTTTCTGACATGTAATCTTCTTAATACTCGTTAGATTTTTCTGCACTGCTGTTAACCGCCTTCACGGCACCCAAGTTAGTGAGGCCTCCAATTCTTCCAGCTTGTTCATTTGGAAAAGCTCATTGATTTTCCCATTACCTCTGATAGTGTCATTGGGGCTTTCAGTAATTAATTACTTAGCCTCCAAATCCTGGGACGCTCCTCCTTCAGGGCAGCTGCCACTTTAATCAGCGCGAGGCTATTGGGCGCAACGAAACTGACACTGCTGGCAGCCCCAGACACTGGGGCCAAGCTTCCCTTCGTTAAGTAGAGAAGTCAACACAGGAAATATCGAAGAGGTTAAAGCCTCCACACAAACCTCAACTCTGACATCTTGCAGTGGAAATGAGGGCCGTCTAGCTGGCAACGGAATCGCCCTAGAAGGGATCCAGGCTCTCCAAAATTCCGGATTGCCATGTGATCCAGCTCTGAGATCTAGGCATCTGTGCCTGGATCACGAGGGAGCCAGTAAAATCCAAACTGCAATGGATGCTTCACTTGGGTATGTTATCTCTGGGGCTCAGTAGGTCGATCATGCGCAACCTGTGGTGTGTGGGGCGACCCACCGCTCAAGTCTAAAAATAACCCAGCACCACTGACAGAAACTGGAACCACATGCAGAAAACCAGGCATCTTAGTGCTGTCATAACTAACACATCCATGTTAACAGTGAAAACATGTGGTACTTTTATACCTGCTAGTTTTAATATACCGCCTAATTACGCCTTGGGATCCCATGGTATATTCACGGCATAGGTACATAGAAAGTACGGCATAGGATAAATAACAAAAATTTGCCCCATGAAGAATTTCCTATGTACCCTATGCTGGAAACATACCTCCCATTAACTTTTTGCTCGAGGAAATCCCAAAATTCCAAGACCTTCCATTTTGGGAGCCAGTCAATTTGTTTAAAGGTCAAACATTTCCATTCTTTAAATGTTCAGCCTCCATAAAGTCGAATCTTAGATCGGAGGTATGGTCAGTGGTCGAAGTGTACAGAAAAAAGTAGTGGAACTGTGGTCTCAGCAGAGGAGAGGGTAGGCAGAAGCATAGTAATAGTAATAATAATTTCACATTTATACAGCGCTACGAACCCTCAGGTATCTGAGCGCTGCTTATTATTACCCACGGTGTGTGGTGCGCATTTATCGACCTCGGAAGGATGAAAGGCTGAGTTTGGCCCTGCCGGGCTTCAAACCTGCATCGGCTGGATCTCCAAGCGAGCGCTCTACCCGCTGTGCCACTTGACTTGGTGCAACATGTGACAAGGTGCTGTGGCCGGGGCATTGCAATAGTAACTAAGGCTCCTACCACAACTTTACATTTACACAGGGACATGAATGGACAAACCCTCTGTAAAGAATGGTGAATTTGGTCATAAAAAGTAGAGGAATGGTAAACAGAAAAAAAATAAAAAGTAGTGGAACACTGCTCCCGACCGTTCCCGCTCACTTCAATCACTGGGTATGGTAGAATACTCCTGGTGTTTCTGTTCACAAGTCTGGGAACAAGCCAGGCGACAAACAGCTCCACTTAGCCTTGATTGCAAAATGGCACAAATGACTCAAACACACAGACATTTTCTGCCCGCCCTTACTCATTTGTATTACTTTTTACCCGATTCCACGGACAAGAGTGGGACATGCACTTTGTGCATTACTCCGCTCCAGGCCGGAAATCAACCAGATTCTGCGTACGCATCACATTTTGATGCCGGTGGGGAGGCTAACATTTCTAGGGATTCTGCCCCTAATTTTGAGTCTCAAAAAGCAATGAGAGTCCAGAGGGTACCAGAGGTGTAGTGACGACCACCCTACTGGTTCCTGACGGCCTCTGGCTTCCAATTCCCATCACCGTCGTGAGCTCATACGTGCACAGCAGTGATCCTTGCGCATTAATCACGTGACACTTCACAACGTTTGGGAACCCTCAATGGTCTAAATCTCACAGACGGAGCAGGGACAACTTACACAGTCACAGACCCACCTCTTATGATGGATTTTCCAGCTGACGCAAAATGTGGCCATAAATTGCAGTAGAATTTGTAAAGCTCAAAATCTGGCCACAGGGAGTGAGGGAAGTGACACTGGGAGACACACAGTGAAAATACTCATAATACATCAGCAGGTTTAAGAATGCTTTCGAGGCTCCACAACAAGAAGTCATACTTTAAACACACTGCAGCCTGTGAAAGTCTTTGGCCCTCATTACCACACCGGCGCTAAACCATGGCGCTATTAGCACCATGGTTGGTGCCGGTGTTGTAACGGGTCCGCCATGGTTCAATGGGGAATTACCACCCCATTCCAAGGTTGGCGGGCGGTAATTCCCCATTGAACCATGGCCCTTCCCCATTCCCATTTTCACCCCATAGGGCTCTATGGGAATGGGGAAGGCACTAAGTACGGTATCACAAATTGCGGTACCGTACTTAGCACCAAGGTCCCTTTGCGGGTCCCTACTTTAACGGCTGGTGTAGACCAGTCGTTAAGGTCGGGTCCCGCAAAGGGACCTCGTAATCAGGCGCTAATGGGTTAACGGCGCTGCAGCCTTTTACGGCGCCGTTAACCCATTAGCGCCAGGGTCGTAATGAGGCCCTTTGACTTTCTATCGCCTGTTTTTTGGCCTTTTTGTGGACTTTTAAGTGAAGCTCAGTCTTTAAATATCCTGGGATAATTTGGTGGTATTTTAGGAATAAATGTTTCAAATACCACACGTTTTTATCATTCCCAACATGTTATGTTATGTTATGTTATGTTATGTTATACCATTTATATGGCGCCACAGCCCAAGGGCGTCCAGGCGCTGATCATTACAGAAAGTAGGGAGAGATTCCCATGAAACAAAAGATTGCTCAGATAACCTCGTTTTAAAAAATGTTCTAAAGACAGTATGACTATCTCCTTTTCTCTTGGATTCAGGTAGACCATTCCATGCTTGGGCTGCTAGAAACAGGAAGGAGCGACCTCTTCCCTGAGCTCTTTTTACACGGTCAACTTTCAGGAGGAATGCTTTTTCTGAACAGGTTTCTCGTGGGTTTGTATATTCACATCCTCTCCCTAAGATATAGGGGGGCGATTCCCCAGATACACTTGTGAGCAAGCGTCAGTAACTTAAAGGCACCGGCAGCCAGGAAAGAGCTACACTGGATCTCTTCGTGGTAGTTGGAATACAATGCGTATCGCTTCATTCTGTGTTTTTGAAGAGTTTGAATGGACTTCTTATTCGCTGCCCCTAAAAGGGAGTTGCAGTAGTCCAATCGTGAGAGGATAGCTTCCCTTGCCAATTTGGCACAGTTCTCCTTTGAGATCATTGGTCTAATCAATCTTGGAATTCTCAAATAGTAGTTAGTATTTTTAACTATCAATTGAACAGGTGTATCTGCATTAAGGTTTGCCTCCAAGTAGACGACCAAGGTCTTGACCTTACACACTACCCCAATCTGGTTCTCTTCTATCAAAAAGCTTTGTAGGCCTAGCTCAACTTTTTCCTTGCTTGCCTCGAACCGTAAATCATCAGCTCGATCTTAGCTGCATTCAAACATAACCAGTTTGTGGACATCCAGTTCTTAATTTCCTGGTATACGTATTTGAGCTTTCCCTAATCCTCTATCAGGTTTCCACTCAGTTCCATAGTAAGTTGAAAGTCGTCAGCATAGTTGGAGAAAAAGAATCCTAATCTTACCAACTCCTGGCACAATGACTGGCTATAGATATTGAAGAGCAAGGTCGAGAGGCAGGCCCCCTGTGGGACTCCACAAGTCAGTAGAGTTGCCTCAGATGCATGATCTCCCCAGAACACCTTCTATCGACGCCCCTCCAGAAATGATCTCACCCAAGTTATTGCATCTTCAGAGAGTCCACCCGTCCCTCTCAACCTTTCCAACCATACTCATAATGAAGCTATGACAACATAAACACAGGGCATTTGCGCTCATCTCAAGTGCCCACGCCTGGCCCTTCCATAGCCGCTTTGTTTCTCTATTAGCACCCGGGGAGGACGAGCCAACCAATGAGGTTGCTTGTAACGCAGACTGAAACCGCTAACCTCAGCCTGTGTTCCAAGCAGCCTGCCGGCTGCTTCCCCCACCCACTTCATCCCCAAATTGTTCTAATGTTTCCCTCCATCACCTTGCCATACTTAACTGTTTTCAATGGCAGGGGCTGCCCCTCTACCGCTGCCGCTGTGCTTCTCCTCTCACTCCATGGCACATGGAAGAGGGGCTCCGTATGGAGCTCCCCCCCCTTCCATTTCCATGGTGGCCATCTTTAGACAGTATTTTCATCCATTGAACGGGACGCACGCATTGTCCCGTTCAATGGATGAAAATACTTTTTTGAGAACCCTGGTTTGCTGCTTGGGTAACCTAGGGTGCTAATAGTCTTAATACCGTCTCCAGCAGGCTGGATCAGGTATTATCGGCCCGGGGACTCTTGTTTAAAGCCCTCGCTTCGCTCGGCCTTATAACTTGGGCCCTGGGCCGATAAGACCCGATCTGGCCCTCCGGATCGGGTCTTGAGAAGGTGCCATTCCTACCCCACTCCCCTGCCCCTCACAGAGCCCCTTTAGCCCTGCTGAATTATCTGCCAGCTTCTTCTCTTTGCTTACAGCGTTTCAATTGAAATGCGTCACACCTTTGAGTTTGAGTGAGGCTAAAGGGAGTGAAGTCGTGTTTGTTTCCTGCCGGCGTCGCGTCTCCAGTTAACGATGGCCTTCCGTTGCTTCAGTTAATGATGAAGCCAGCGACATTCCGATGTGCTAACAGGGCGCCCATTGCATTCTACAATCACATTTATGTCGCTTTCTCGAGCACACTTTTGTATTGCAACGTTTGATCTATAGAGATGCTTTTCAAAATACAAACAGTATTCTGCTATTAGTGTCACCCGGCCACACCCAAGGATCTCGAAAGATGGACATTAAATCTTGAGACAATTTTTTTAGAATCTTTTTTTAATAGCCATTGCAGGGGGGGTATTTTTTTAATAATTCATCCCTTAATAACCAGCTATCTCTCAGTCTTCAAACGCCCCCTTCATTTTGCACCCTGCGTTCGGCTGGTCCTTTGCATCCCATCACACTAAGGCTTACTGGCCACTTTTTAGGAAGGGTATTCGAAATGACAGAATTCACTGCCAGGGCATCGATGACATCCGAGATGGACAGACATTGTTTGTCTGCGCTATCAATGCCTCCCCTGATGACGTGCTTGCATTGAAATGCCGTCTGAATGACCGTGTTTTATATAAATCTGGTCCTTGCTGAGAACTAGCCGGCAAGAGGCACTGGTGAACATAAAAAGATGTCTGATAACGATCTTCTATTCTGGCCTCTGTGCACAATTAGATGAGCCCAAGCCAGCAGACATGCTGTGAAATTCAGTTAGGCTGCAGCTGCTTCTGCATAAGGGGCTGGCACTCCCCCCGGAGCAGAGGGGCCACTCGACTGCACAGAAGGCACCAGGAGCCTCGGACACCGAAAAGAAGTGTTCTATACCCTCCACGGAAGCCCATAGTGACCAAAAAGCCATAGGTGGCACTGGAAAAATGTGTCCCTGTGTCCTTTTTGTCCCAAGAATAGACCAAACTGTCCCTGTGCCGAAAAATCAGGATCTGAGCAACCACTTCATTCCATCCAGCCTCATTCTTCCATGCCTTGCAACAATGCGTTTCCCATCAGTGTGTAGACTTGGATACCTTGAGGAAGGCTGCAGGATCGAGTGCCAACTTTTGATCTTCACTCCGGAGACAGGAATGCCATCAACGAGCAAAGCGAGGGAGACACGCGGAGGTAGACAGAGTGGGGCCTCAGCGGGCAAGGCCCAGCCAAAATCTGTAAATGCCCACTCAGCAGCTCTGTGAGGGCATTTACAGATGTTAATGTCACTTCGGTGGGCCCAACTACATTAGCTTCAGGCCCCACTTATGAGAATCCTGGATACGCAACTAGGGAGACATAACCACCCCTAGGCCCAAAGAACACATTCTACAGCAGAAGCTGTAGGATTTACAGGAAGGGCAAACATACAACATCTGGGAACCAGTCACCTCACCTGCTGAGCTGTCCTTGCAGCATTCTGCTTTAGGGTGCCCTACTTTCTTCTCACGCCCCGGACAAGGCTCAGTTGTTCCATTGATGAAGCGCCATTCCCACTTTGAAGTAAACAGCACTTGCTATTTTTGCAAGAGGCATGCTAACACTTCACCAAACTTGAACTCGCTGGGAGAGGAGCCAGGAGCATAGGTACCGTAGGAGCCAGGAGCCCTACAATACCCAGTGATTAAAATGAGCACTGCACTCTGTTCCAATAAAGGACATTTCCAGCCTGGTCAGTGCTTGGGAATCTCCCACATGCATGGATGAGAGGGGACGGGACGTAGGAGTATGACAAAGTTACTCACTGTAGTGACTACCTTACTCCTAGTCCACATTCCCCTTTCCTCCATACGCCCACCCGCCGTCCCCTCTATTAAGTATCCTCTAGTTACTAAAATGGTCCTTACTGAAAGGCGATGCTTGGGGCGGAGCTCAGGAAGGCGGTGCTATGGTCACGTGTGGTTGCCCCGTGTAAAAATAAAGGAGGGCCAAAAAAAGTACTTTTTTATGCATAGAAAAGTGCTCTGGACCCCTCCCGATGAAGGGAATGTCTCAAAGGTATGGAGGAAAGCGGACTATGGACTAGGAGTAAGGCAGTCACTACGGCGTGTAACTGTGTCAACCTTCTTGACCAGTACAGAGTTAGATGGATTTAAGGGTGCAAATTAATTTACCTATATGCATGGGTTTGTCAAAAAACATTACTTCTAACATAGGGTTAACAGTGTAAAGAGGATGAGAGAATTTCTCGACCACTCCACTCTCTAATTTAATTTGTTCTTGGACCGAGAACCACCTTGGCCCCCAAACCCCCGACTCCCTGTCAGTATTTCCTAGACTCTTGGCTAGTGAGGGGCAGAGAGCTGGAGAGGCACTCCCATGCCTCTTACGGGCATTCCATAGGCAAGAAGTCACTGAGGGCTTTAAGTGGGCCGGGGCTAGCCAGGGCGGATACCTTGCAGTCTTCTAAAAGTGCTCCCGAGCCGGGCTTCTGATGGGCTCCCCACAATAAGCCCTAGACATGCCAACCTCCACAGGCAGTCCTTTGACTCCACAGAGCAGCATGGTTAAAAGGCTGCTTGTGGGGTTGGCAATTCTGATAAAATAATGGAGAGACTGGAGCAGCAAAAGTATGATAACAGATCCCCTGCATTTCCTTTTGTTTCTCAGTCAAAGGGACTGACCCCTCAGCCAGCCCTTTAACCATTCGCCTATGTTCAGTTAAAGGCTGCTTGAAAGGTTTGGCACCTCTCCTAAAGAAAAAAAAAAGAGACGGGCACACTGTTATCATCATCTCCTTTAGTTCCATAATCACAGGCCCGACCCCAGCAGGCAGCCTGCCGGCGTGGGTTGGAGCCTATGATTAAGAAACAGAAGGAGAGGGGGGCACCAAAAGGAATGATAGCAGTGCGCCCCATCTTTCCTGCTTGGCTCCCAGTGTCAAGCAATTTTGCCTTCCCTGCCCGCCTATACCGCACTTTGGATTCGCCCCTTAACTGAACCCCACCTCGAATCCACCTCCCACTTAAGGCACCGAAGCCCTCAATCGTTCTCCCCGAGAGTGTGAATCGTCATCGTCGGAGCCGGTCGCGCGCCTGGCGTGTCGGCCACAATTTGACTGATGTCTTAATGAGCCCCAGCCGGGCAAGGAGATATGACTGTACAGGCAGCTGTTATTCGCACCTGTTCCTCCTCAGTGCTGCCTCACAAAGGCATAATCTCTGTGTGAGCAAATAACAACAATATACTATTGAGCCCGAGCTCAACCCAATGCATGGGCCTATTAGAAGACACATTCTACTCTGCTCTGACGTCGGCCTGGACCCTAAGTCTATGGTAACTATTTTGAACAGAGAATGCTATAGCGTAGTGTCTGAGAGAAACCAGGTCAGCTGGAATTTTCTCTGCTACTTGCAAGGAAGACTTTATTTTCCTTGAAAGACTAGAACACGTTGACCTATTTCCCAGGATGAACAGCTATTTCGTTGTCTCGTTCTCCCGCCCCCCTTTGTTAATTTGCGTCTTGTTTCCATTCCTGCCTCCATCCCCCCTCTCCTCTAAGCACACGTCTGTTACCACCCCCGAGGGCGGTACCGCACTCTTCGGGGCTTTGAGCGTTAAACACATCTCAGCCTGTAGTCCTGGAAAACGAGGTTGTGACCTGTGCGGTTTTCCCTTCCTCTCACTGGCCATCCGCCTTTTGCAGAACACTGGAGATTGTCCTGAGGGATGATGACAGCAGCCTCTGACCCGAACATTTTCCCCGGGGGGGGGGCAGGGGGTTCAGGAGGAGGAGGAAGAGATGAATAAGGCGGGGGTGACAAGGAGCCCAACACCCACCTCATGTCCTTCCGCTGCCGCTGATGTATAGCGAAGTCTTTGTGGCACGAGATGCGCGCATGCCTTTTGTGTTCAGGGAACCGGGCCAATGTTTTGAAGAAAGGTTGACTTTGTCCACAGCCTGCCTCGCTTTCCCTGCGCTCTCCTGCCATTTAATCCCATCTCTAAATCTTCCTGGCCTCTTTTCCCTCAACCTGTGTTATGATCCCTTCTCTGCTCCTCTTATTTTTCCCTCGGCCATCTTTCACCATTGGATGTGAGGGCAGGCTCTTGGCGGTTGACTGCTGGATACCAGGGAAGGCTGTTGGCGGTTGACTGCTGGATACCAGGACAGGCTCGTGGCGGGTGACTGCTGGATACTAAGGCAGGCTCTTGGCGGGTGACGCTGGATACCAGGGCAGGCTCTTGGCGGTTGACTGCTGGATACCAGGGCAGGATCTTGGTGGGTGACTGCTGTTTACCAGGGCAGGCTCTTGGAGGGTGACTGCTGGATACCGGGGCAGGCTCTTGGCGGTTGACTGCTGGATACCAGGACAGGCTTGTGGCGGGTGACTGCTGGATACCAGGGCAGGCTCTCGGTGGGTGACTCTGGATACCAGGGCAGGCTCTTGGCGGGTGACTGCTGGATACCAGGGCAGGCTCTTAGAGGGTGACTGCCGGATACCAGGGCAGGCTCTTGGTGGGTGACGCTGGATACCAGGGCAGGCTCGTGGCGGGTGACTGCTGGATACCAGGACAGGCTCGTGGCAGGTGACTGCTGGATACCAGGACAGGCTCGTGGCGGGTGACTGCTGGATACCAGGGCAGGCTCTTGGTGGGTGACTGCTGGATACCAGGGCAGGCTCGTGGCGGGTGACTGCTGGGTACCAGGGCAGGCTCTTGGTGGGTGACTGCTAGATACCAGGACAGGCTTGTGGCGGGTGACTGCTGGATACCAGGGCAGGCTCTTGGTAGGTGATGCTGGATACCAGGGCAGGCTCTTGGTGGGTGACTGCTGGATACCAAGGCAGGCTCACGGCGGTTCACTGCTGGATACCAGGGCAGGCTCTTGGTGGGTGACTGCTGGATACCAGGGCAGGCTCTTGGAGGGTGACGCTCGATACCAGGGCAGGCACTTGACGGTTGACTGCTGGATACCAGGACAGGCTCATGGCAGGTGACTGCTGGATACCAGGGCAGGCTCTTGGCGGTTGACGGCTGGAAACCAGGACATGCTTGTGGCGGGTGACTGTTGGATACCAGGGCAGGCTTGTGGCAATTGACTGCTGGATACCAGGACAGGCTCGTGGCGGGTGACTGCTGGATACCAGGGCAGGCTCTTGGAGGGTGACTGCTGGATACCAGGGCAGGCTCTTGGTGGGTGACGCTGGGTACCAGGGCAGGCTCTTGGTGGGTGACTGCTGGATACCAGGGCAGGCTCGTGGCGAGTGACTGCTGGATACCAGGACAGGCTCATGGCAGGTGACTGCTGGATGCCAGGGCAGGCTCGTGGCAGGTGACTGCTGGATGCCAGGGCAGGCTCGTGGCAGGTGACTGCTGGATACCAGGGCGGGCTCTTGGTGGGTGACTGCTGGATACCAGAGCGGGCTCTTGGTGGGTGACTGCTGGATACCATGGCAGGCTCTTGGCGGTTGACTGCTGGATGCCGGGACAGGCTCGTGGCGGGTGACTGCTGGATACCAGGGCAGGCTCTTGGTGGGTGACGCTGGATACCAGGGCAGGCTCTTGGTGGGTGACGCTGGATACCATGGCAGGCTCTTGGTGGGTGACTGCTGGATACCAAGGCAGGCTCTTGGAAGGTGACTGCTGGATACCAGGGCAGGCTCTTGGAGGGTGACGGCTTGATACCAGGGCACGCTCGTGGGTGGTGACTGCTGGATACCAAGGCAGGCTCTTGGTGGGTGACGCTGGATACCAGGGCAGGCTCGTGGCAGGTGACTGCTGGATACCAAGACAGGCTCTTGGTGGGTGACTGCTGGATACCAAGGCAGGCTCTTGGCGGGTGACTGCTGGATACCAGGGCAGGCTCTTGGTGGGTGACTGCTGGATACCCGGGCAGGCTCTTGGCAGTTGACTGCTGGATACCAGGACAGGCTCGTGGCGGATGACTGCTGGATACCAGGGCAGGCTCTTGGTGGGTGACGCTGGATACCAGGGCAGGCTCTTGGTGGGTGACTGCTGGATACTAAGGCAGGCTCTTGGCGGTTGACTGCTGGATACAAGGGCAGGCTCTTGGCGGTTGACTGCTGGATACCAGGACAGGCTCGTGGCGGGTGACTGCTGGATACCAGGGCAGGCTCTTGGTGGGTGAGGCTGGATACCAGGGCAGGCTCTTGGAGGGTGACTGCTGGATACCAGGGCAGGCTCTTGGAGGGTGACTGCTGGATACCAGGGCAGGCTCGTGGCGGGTGACTGCTGGATACCAGGGCAGGCTCGTTGCAGTGACTGCTGGATACCAAGACAGGCTCGTGGCGGGTGACTGCTCGATACTAAGGCAGGCTCTTGGCGGGTGACTGCTGGATACCAGGGCAGGCTCGTGGCGGGTGACTGCTGGATACCAAGGCAGGCTCTTGGTGGGTGACTGCTGGATACCAAGGCAGGCTCTTGGTGGGTGACTGCTGGATACGAGGGCAGGTTCTTGGCGGGTGATGCTAGATACCAGGGCAGGCTCTTGGCAGGTGACGCTGGATACCAGGGCAGGCTCTTGGTGGGTGACTGCTGGATACCAGGGTAGGCTCTTGGCAGGTGACGCTGGATAAAAGGTTAGGCTCTTGGCGGGTGATGCTGGATACCAGGGCAGGCTCTTGGCGGGTGACTGCAGGGCAGGCTCTTAGTGGGTAACGCTGGTACCAGGGCAGGCTCTTGGCGGGTGACGCTGGATACCAGGGCAGGCTCTTGGTGGGTGATGCTGGACACCAGGGCAGGCTCTTGGCAGGTGACGCTGGATACCAGGGCAGGCTCTTGGTGGGTGATGCTGGATTGTAAAGACCGGACGGGGAGGCACAGAGACCCCTGCCAAGATTCTCTAGTATTGGTAGTTGTGGTCGAGCAATCAAGGCCTAGCTTCTCGGGAGGGGATGCGAGCTGGTTCTTAAGTACAGTGTAGTCCCCAAGCACCCACGAAGGAATGTCCACACACTGTATCGGTTAAAACACAGTCTTTATATAATTAATATTCCAAGTCCTATACACGATCACGATAACTCACTTTGTACTCCGAAAATCAACAATGGTAAATATGTACAATTCTAAAGTGGTACCACTAACGTTATTAGATCTTATTAAAGTGCATACGGTCAGGATGACACACAGATCAAAATAAAGAGGAAAACCAGCAGTAGAGAGAAGAAGGAAAGCAAGATGGTTGAGCAATAGGCAGCATACTGGTCCCGTCTACCTGGACACAGTTCTGTGTGGAGATCCCCCCACCTGGGCAACCTGTAGAAGAAAGATACAAGCCCAGTCCATATATTGTTCACACTAGACATTCCAATAGTTCTGCAACCCCAAAGTACCTGGCGTTGTAGCGTTCCTCGTCGGGGAAATCGACAACCCTTCTTGAGTGTCCTCCCTTTCAGGCAGGAGTCACGGGTCGTCGAACGTCCGACGGAGAACAGGTCGAGCTATGACGGTGAAGTGGCCGCATCGTTCCTAGCGGTGCTTGTTGACGGGGAAGCGTAAACATCCTGCAAGGAAGAGGCGTGTGGGGCTCCTCGTTGTCGATAGTTCTGGACTGCAAAGAGTTGAACTGTGGCCCATCAAGGGCGTCGAGTCGTTGGCATCTCTGTGGTCTTTGGGTGGCGGGAAACCCACCGGTGGATGCTCCTCTGCGCGCCGACGGTCAGGCCTTCTCCAGCAGGATACGGCGGCGACGATGCAGATGAGAGCGTCCTTGGATCAATGAAGTTCTTAGGCAACGGGAGCACGGCGGCTCCAGTCGGCGACGGCGGTCGTCGATAGTGGTGGATAACAGTCCGTGTGCTCCTCCTCGGAGTTCCGCCGCAGTCCCTGTATCGGTTTGGCAGCCTGTCGAAGGCTGTCTACCAGGTAGCTTAGGCAAAGATCCGCTGTGCACGATGGTCCCTCGTAGCTCAGGAAGAGGGTGCCTTACCAGCACAGCAGCGTTCAGATTGCGAAGGAGAGCAACAGCAATTCTTCTCGTCGAGCAGGGCTCAAGGTTAAGCTTCGTTTACTCCAGTTACTCATCGTAGTGGACTTCAGCTTCTGAACACGATTCCTAGCAGTGAGAGGGCCCCAGGTATACTGTTGATATCCCATTCATGCCGCCTGGGTCACACTCAAGCATCCAATCACGACTACGGGCATTCATGCAGGCAGGCAGCCAATCAGGCACACGAGGTATTCAGGCCATTCACTTCTCTCTAGACACTCACAACAAGTTATGTGTATTGGGACAAGTACCGAGCCATTCAACACTCCAAGCTGCATTCATACCGGTTTCGGGCACGGCTGTCTCAACCTGTCAAACACCAGATACTAGACAGCCACAACATAGAATGTATATTCGTCACACAATCCATTCACCCAGGTCCCACTCACAGGCGTACCCACAACATACGGTCGTTGAGAAGGCTCCAGCCAGTCTGGTCGGCACTTCCCCACACTACCATATACGGAACTTCCACCCAAGAGCCAGTCAGGGGGAAGGGACAGAGGCAGGGCTTCCCGGGACTTCGGGAAGATCAAGGTAACAGGTGATAGAAGGCAAGAGGCCATGGGGGCCATTTTGTCCCCATCAGGAATCTACTGATTCCAATGACAGGGCCTGGGCATCCCAAAATGGAGGACGCTCAGGGCACCAGTCATTTCAGCACGGAGCTGTCACCAGCCCGTACCCTGCTCTGTGGGTCACACACAGGTGCCCAAAAACATACACTAGGGGCGCAGGGTTGTACCCCTACCCATGGGTGCCATAGGGTATCCCACGGGTCTGTTCACCAAACCAAAAGAGAGAGAGCTGCACCGCCAGGAGCCCCACATGAACTCCTGCGTGGAATACATGACAGAACACACGATAAAAAGCAGTAAAGGACAAGGACACCGAGGCCCTATCCCTCCGATGCATTTCCAGCATCACATGGATACCGGGGCAGGCTCTTGGTGATTTATTGCTGGATACCAGGGCAGGTTATTGGTGGCTGAATACTAGATACCAGGGCACGTTGTTGGTGTCTATTGGATACCAGGACACGCTCTCGGTGATAGCTGGATACTAGGACAGACTCTTAGTGGGTGAATGCAAGATACCAGGGCAGGCCCTTGGTGGGTGACACTGGATACCAGGATATCAGGGCAGCCTCTTGGCAGTGACTGCTGGACACCAAGGCAGCTGGGTGGCTCCTGGACAGTGCAGGCTCTTAGCGTGTGAGTGGTGGACACCAGAGCAGGCTCTTGTTGGGTGTGCACAATTCGATCATCCACATGGTGGGTGTACACTCGACTGGGCTTTTTGAAATGTTTAATGAAATGGAATGATGGTAGACCAACATCAAGAAAATGTGTGGGGCTAATCCACACATTTTCCTATGCTCACACTCACCCCATTCATAAGGTACGAGAATGTGGTTTGCAGGAGCCAGAGAGTCGGGTCTCGCTGCAGCTTCAAGGGAGACCTGCCGCTTAAACAGGGACCACTAGAGAGCACCGTTAACCAGAGAGACTCTTTGATCACAACAGACAGGAAGATGGGTGGAACTTAGTGTCACAAGGGATGTGGCCAGAGCTTTCTGTTGAGAGGTTTCTGCCATTTTAGTTCTGGGGCACACCTTGTTCCTGTTTCCCCCTTTACCTTTCCTGTTGCCAAGCACTCTGGTTTTGACCCCACACGTACAGGGGATTGTTGGTAGGATCCTCAGGAGTGCTTCATTAAGGTAGGCTTAGCTATCACCAATCACTGTGGCCACCTTGGCTTTCAAAGAGGGCAGATCCCCTCTATTGATAGATTATCTGACGAGTTCACCAGAAGTAACAAAGAAGAACTCATCATTAGACCCTGGCTGAAGATACAGTCTGCCTTACATCTTCCGCCAGTGAAGGAAGGTCCAGGTTATTTCCAAAGAGAGAAGCAAGATCCCTCCCCTAAACATCGCCCAGGGAACAGACGGAGAACATAACTCATAGGACCCTCCAGCCACTCCAGAACTGGCACACAGTCAGTACACAGTGTGCCCTGCAAGACTCTGCAGCAAGTTTCCTGGACAGGGAGTGCCAGAAGGTCTCTGAACCTGAAACAAAGGACAAGGCAGCTGCATGCAACACTGTCCACAGCTGTGGGCTGTCTACCTTAAAGGACGACACAAGCCCATTAAAGAAACTGGGAGATGTGCCTCGATGAGCATCTGTCGACATCCGCCTTAAAGGACATTTTCAAGCCAGTTGAGTTCCTTGAGATGAAACCGGCTGTAATGCTGACTGTTGTGTTGTGATTAATGTCTGTGTGTTTACCTTATGGTGATTAGATACATGAGCAGTACCGTAGAGGAGTGTGCAGTGGTCTCATTTCACCAATCTCATTGGGGAAGTGGAAGAGGCATCACACAACCTTTGACTCCTATGACATCACATTAAGGGGCATCACATGACATTTGACCTAATCCTTAGGCCATTGTAGTTTTAAACAATCATTCATGAAAATCTAGTCTAAAGCGCATGTTACTAAAGAAAAATGTATAGCATTAACACAAAATTACAAAAGCTAGCATGAACTGAATGCCATATGGATAGCAACTAGCCACATAAGGTAGTGATCGCGTTAGCGTCCATGTAGTTATGGTTAAGTTGGTGTTTCTATAGGAAGAGCATTTTTTGGGTGGCTTATAACTTCGCTCCCTCTGGACAAATCCTCACCAAACTTTGCAAAACAAGTATATGGCCCACTCTGAATTTTTCTGCAAAGTTTGGTGAGGATTCGTCCGGGGGGGGGAAATTATAAGGGGGGGTCCCAAAACTTTTTTTTTTCCTATAGACATAATGGGCCAAACTGCTGGACGGATTTACACCAAATTTGCGTCAGGAGCGGGGGCTTGGTCCCATAAGCGTGCTTTTGCAAATTTGGTGTAAATCCGTCCAGTAGTTTTTAATAAAATGACCAAAACGTAAGGCAAAAAAATTAGTGATATCTGTTCGCTTCGCGGACGGACTTCCCTGTTCGCTCCGCGGACAGCACAACGATTGGCCCATGGCCTTGTGTCATGTCCGCGGACATGCGACGTGTTCGCTGATTGGACGGCAAGGGGGCGTGGAGCACGTCAAATTTTCTGTGGCGCCCGCCATCTTGTATTCGCCGTCGACCGCGTACAGCGCGGTGAAACGTGGATAAAAAATTGTATTTAGTGCTGTGTGTTGGTGTGTAAGAGTGTTTGGGGAGGGTGGGGGAGTATGAGATAGGTTCAATGTTTTGTTTTTTTATGTGCTAGATGTTTTTGTTGCGTTCAATTTGTCCGTGGAGAACACGGCTGTTCTGACATTTTGTAAATAAACTAAATGGTGGGGTGTTTAGAGGACGGAGTATGTGTCATTTTTGTTCGCAAGGAAGGTAAAAATGAGCTTTGAACACTCGCGGTGTACTTAATTGTAATCTGTCTAGTTGAATGTGTTCTAAGAACACTCGCGGTGTCCCGAAATGGTTGCAATTACACAAAATGGGGGTGTTCTGAGAACGTTGTTTGTATTGTTCGTTGTCAGGGTGAAAGTGTTTTAAGACCACTCCTTTTGTCCGCTAATAGTACAATTTCCTATGGGCGTCAACCGACTTTTTGTCCACTAAAGAAACGATAAATCCGGCTGGTGTGCGCCGACATTATGTGATAATCCTATGACTGGTGCTATTGACCTGGCTGACTTGCTTTTGCGACACTAAATCATATCTCCCGCCCCTAAGCCTGATATTATCAAAGCATTCATATTCCCCGCCTCTCTCCGTGACGTTACAGGGTGCGTCATCAAACGCGCCCAGTCCTCTCCAGTGCTAAGTGACTTTACACAGAACCCCGAAGACAACACATATTATGTCACAACACAGCACGCCACAATTCGGAATATGAATCAGTGATTTAAAAGCAAACAGCAAGATTGTAAATTTTGTAAAGTACATTTATTTGACATCAAATGTTTAGAGAATATTCAGCAATTTGCATTTGTCTTTGTTGTCGATCCGCAAAAGTTCATGTTGAGGCACGCGATGTTCCTTTGCGGTACAGAGGGTGTTAGATCAGCTTACAACTCAGTGCGCCACAATTCGGAATATGAAACTGTGGTTTAAAAGTAAACAGCAGGATTGTACATTTGGTAAAGTACATTTATTTCACATGAAATGTTTAGTGAATATTCAGCGATTTGCTATTGTCTCTGCTGTCGATCAGCAAAAGTTTATTTTGAGCCACGCGTTGTTCCTTTGCGGTAGATAGGCTGTTGGTTTATGATAAAAGCAGTAAATGGTCACTCTGATAATCGGAAGGTTGCTCCAACAACGAGCCATTAGACCACCCTATTGGTTGGTATGTTGTTTGTATCCGCTAGTACTGCGTAAGGGCATATTGGTCCTTGGCGATTGTCCCATAAAATGGTGAGGGTCATGAAGTTGCATATTTGGACCTGCACCTGGCAGTTGAAGACCCCATCTGCTGGAGTCTGTAAATTGTGACATAGGCAAAATGGGGCCACATACCTGTTTTAAAAAACAGCCGATCTTCATTAAAAATCATCATTTTATTTATTAGGGCGTGAAACTATTTGCTATCGAACATAGTGCAATGGAGTATGTTAATAATAATATTTTCCCATTCATATAGCGCTAAGAAACGTGAGGTATCTAAGCGGTGCTTATTATTAACCACGGTGTGTGGTGCTCATTTATCGACCACGGAAGGAAGAAAGGCTGAGTTTGGCCTTGTCGGGATTCGAACTTGCGTTAGCAAGCTGTGCACGGATGTCAAAGCGAGCGTTGTACTCGCTGTGCCACTTGACAGGCTACAGTGAAGTGGCACAGCGAGTAGAGTGCTTGACCGCCTATAGACCGGTTAAATTATTTCTATTAACCCACCCTGTGTCGTCTGCCTTTTTCAGAGCCCTCTAAACGACAGGGGATCAATTCGGCGGTGATAGTGCGCGGTAGAAAACATTATGCCACTTTCAACGAACAAGTTCAACTTGAGCGGTCTTTAATGCTACGCTATTGCAATTATATTTGGTATAAAATAATCTAAAGGGTTACTTACAGTACAATTGCAATTTCCATTGTCTACGAGTAGTGCAGTCCCAAAATACGACTCTGCGTGTGCGAACGATCTTTCGCATAGTGATATAATATATAAAAGTGGTTTTGTTTCAGAAATTTCATCCTTATCTTCTCTTACGTTTTAGCAACACTCCTTCAAGAGAAGTCTTTCATCACAATCTCTGACTGTCAAGGTCAAAACACAATACAACCTTATAGTCCGCTTCGTGAGCCTCTCCGGGGCCCGAGAAAAAAATGGAAGCAGCTGACCTTCACTGTGAACGAGCATAAATTCTTTCTTTGCAACATTCTGTGTAAAGCCATCTGTGAGAAGTTGGTTTTTGCACGCCATGTTTGTATATTGTTTGCGTGATATTAAAAAAAGTTTAAGGGACGTTATGGTTCTAAGTACAGCCGAAAGACCCCTGAAAATCGCAAGTTATGGTAAGCTATGAAAAATAACTCATGCCACCACCGTGCACTGCTAAGACTAACACCCAGGACATCAAAGATGACATCGCAAATGTCATTGATGAAATCACTGATGACATCACATGTGTATGTACTTTTCATGGAATTTGTGTACTAGGGTTTTTTATTATAATGTTGCGAAAAAAGTGTCAAGGATATTGCAATAAATATCATACCGTTATTAGGGCTTTGAACGATGCATTGATATAAATAGCATTGTATTATGGGATTCTATCTAGTATACTGAGCTACTAATGGAGAAACATAGCATTGTGTGCAGAGTACAAGATGAAAGTATAATATTTGTAATGTTAATATGTTGAATAATGAAATGATAATTGTCCTGAAATGTTTGAAAATTCACAAAATGGGGGTGTTCTGAGGACGTTATTCGTATTGTGTGATTGCTTAGCTGTATGCAATGAGGGAATGGCACAGAGAGTAAAGTGGATGCTGTCCGCGGACACCGCGGCTGTTCGTGGACAGGGCGTGCTACATCTGGGTTTTTCCAGGAAATCCAACATGGAAAGAAGACTGTACGGATCAGCCAATCAGATGTCGAGGTTGTGAATTTGTGTTGAAAGAGACTGTGTGTAGTGAAGATGGCAAAAGTGGAGAAAGTCAGGGTGTTGGTGCTCGGAGATATGTTTGTACATGGTTTACAACAGTATGCTCAATGCAGGCATGTTGCAAAGAACTTTGATGTGAAAGGAGTGTAGGTGGTGTGGAGCACTGTGCCTGATTGCAATGTACAGGGAATTGTACAAGTTTGTGAGGATATGGCCACGATGAACAGTCCGCATGTGGTAGTTTTGCACTATGGTGCTTTCCATTTGGGCAACGTCAGTGCCCCTACTTTGTTGGCTGATTTGGAATGCTTGGTTCAAGCCGTAATGAAGATCCTTCCAAATGCGAAAGTAATTTTTTCTGGATTACTACCTAGGGCAATATGGGACAATAGTTCAGTTTTTTGTCCTCAGCAAAACATTGCTAGGTGTGTCATCAACCGAGGCATGTGTGCCTTCATGCTTAGAGCTGGTATGTTCTTCTGTAACGATGAGAATATGGATGCCAGTAATGCTGTTAATTTTAAAGAAGATGGCATTTCTTTATCTTTTACGGGAAATGCCTTTCTATTTTGGAATGTAAGGGTTGCTTTGGAGAAGGGTATGTGAAGATTTTAGGAGTAAAGTAAGAAAAAAAAAACAAGAAAAAAAATACTAAATAACAGGTATCTGTCAAGCATCTGTAAAAAAAAAACACAAAAAAACGGCTCTTTTCATAGCCAACATCAAAGGGGAAATGGGGCACACTATTTAAATTTACATTCACCACGCTCAGATTTTTGATATGTCCGCGGACATGGCGGTAGTCCGCGGACATGAAAATCACTACGAGGGGGTTAGTATATTCTATGTTACATGTATATGAAGTCAGGGATATTATGGTTAAGTTGTGCTACTAAAAACCTATGAAATTCAGTGAAAAAACTTTGTTAAAGGGACGTTATGGTTAAGTTGCGCTACTAAACACCTATGAAATTCAGTAAAAAAACGTTGCTAAAGGGACGTTATGGTTAAGTTGCGCTACTAAAAACCTATGAAATTCAGTGAAAAAACTTTGTTAAAGGGACGTTATGGTTCAAAGTAAAACCGAAAACCCCCTGAAATTCAGCAGTTATGGTAACATAAGCAACCATAACTCGCGCCACCGTGCACTGCTAACACGAACACCCAGGACATCAAAGATGACATCACAAATGTCATTGATGACATCACTGATGACATCACAGGGCTGGCTCTCCCTTTTTATCCTTTACTGACATATCGAAGCCACATAGTTTTCTTCAGTAACAGTCAGGAAGTAAAAATTGAAAAGGTACTATATTTGTAGACTTAGGGTCAAGTCACATCATATGAAACATATACATAGCGGAAGACACAGGCTTGAAAAAGAGCAATCCTTTCTGTGCATGAAGATAATCATTAGGGTTATCAGCACTTTCTCATAGTTTTATTTTTATTACTCTACCTTCCCTGTATATGCTCATATTTGTATACATTATACTCACTCTCCTTTCCTTTGGGTGCAGTCACATCATGTGATACACATACATATGGTAAGTAGCAGCTTTGAAACAGAGCAATAGTTTCTCTGCATAAAGACAATCAGTTAGGTTATGAACTCTTTCTGCTACTACTTCTGCTTTTTTGTTTACTTCACTGTCCCTGTATATACTCATATTCGTATGTGTTGTTTTCTCTTTGTGTTTTGTCTGTAATAATTATGTATTAAGTGGGTTTTATTATCTACTTATTACATGTTTCACAGTACGCAAAACTCTAATAAGAAAGCAGTTATCATTTCAGTATTCAACATGGCAAGATTATGAATATGGCACCTTCATCATGTATGCTGCACGCACTGCCTATGTTTCTGCATGAGTAGCTTAGTATACTGGATAGAACTTCATAATAGAATGCTATTTATATCAATGCATTGCTTAATGCACTAATTAGCTCATTATATTTATCCCAATGATCCTTGACAGTTTTTGGTCAGCATTATAAGAATCCCTTGTACAGAGTTTTTATGAAAAGTAAATGCACATGTGATGTCATCAGTGATGTCATCAATGACATTTGTGATGTCATCTTTGATATCCTGGGTGTTAGTGTTAGCAGTGCACGGTGGCGAGAGTTATGGTTGGTTATGTTACCATAACTGCCGAATTTCAGGGGTTTTTCGGTTTTACTTTGAACCATAACGTCCCTTTAACAAAGTTTTTTCACTGAATTTCATAGGTTTTTAGTAGCGCAACTTAACCATAAAGTCCCTTTAACAAAGTTTTTTTACTGAATATATATATATATATATATATATATATATATATATATATATATATATATATATATATATATATATATCAAAGAAAGAAAAACAAGAAAAAAAGCTAATCAAAGCTTATATATATCTTGGATCTATAATACCTTTTTGGATTTCAGATCGGAGCAATACATATTGTATTTCAGTTTGCCCTCCTAGTTTTCCAGGCTGGAAATGACTTATGGGTCATGAAGTTCTTCAGGTTCATGCTAAGTATTTCCTGGACACTGATCCCGGGTGATGTCCTTAAGGCCCTGTCAATGTTTCAGACATCTATGGGAACTTTGTAAACAAATGCAGCCATGTTTCATCCAAGCCTTACGTGGTTATCTCCTTCTTAATAGTTTAGGGAAGGCTTATGTGCATGAATTCCACATGAAAGTGAGCCAATCTGTAATTCCTTCCAGGAAATGGACAAGGTCACTCAGCCGTTGACTCTAGATAGGGCCATATGTTGGACTCTGTGCGCCACAAGTGCTTATTACTATATGGTGCCCCTCTTTACCAGAGTAAATGATGTAAGGGGGGGTGTGTTAGAAAGGTACTATACAAGATCACTTACAATGCATTACATTATTGTTGTAAACCCACTGTCACGCCTAATTGTGCCTCTGAATAGCCTACATTACAACATCCCCCGTCCACAGCCATGTTGTTACGTTACTGACAAGACAACTCCTACAGGTATGCCGTTATCAGCTTTTGGCTGTGCCTGGTGCTTCATTTTGGGAGCTCTTTTTCTAACTTCATATGGCTTGCAGCAGGAATGCATTTCCCTTATTATTTTTATTGTCAGCGAAAGTTCATAAACAGTTGCCCGTCTCCTGAACTTCCTTTTTGTCCTGAAGAAGGCTGGGCCCTCGCAGAAATTTGGCCCTCCACAGCCGAAACTTGACTAGGTGACAACACTTCTTTAATTGATAAAGTTCCTTCAAAACTAATGCAGGGGAATACAAGCACATTCGGCTTCATTTACCCCAATTTTGAACTGTTGTTGCATGTATCAATTGAATGCACCAGTACAGAGTTGACTACGCATGTGGCTCTAGGTGTTATTTCTAACAGGATTTGCTTTATTTTTAACAGGATTTGCTAGTTCTCTGTCCCTTTCATGCTTTCGTTGCTTTACTTCCTTTTAATGTGGTGCTGGTAGTATATGGGTGATTTGTGTGTTTTCCAGAGATGGTCACATTTTTTTGTTTTTTACTGGCAACACGTCACTGTTTTTCCTTTTTCTTGTTTCTAACGGAATTGAAATTCGATATGTTTTCAAACTTAATTTGTTTGGATATGCTCAATAAACCAAAATATTCTATTTCGCCTGAATGTTTAATTACATGTTTAATTGTTCACTGCATGATTGTTTCAGTGTTATCAATATTCTATCTACAGTTCATGGACCTGTTCCCTTTATTTTTTTGCATGTATTGATCGCACTTGCAAAGTTGCCAACATGACCCATTCCAATCTGTAGGTGGTTATCCAGTCCTGGTTTTTTCTTTGCATTCTGGGACTTGTAGTTCCACTTTTCCCATTATAAAAATCGCACTACAAGTCCCAGAATGCAAAGAAAAAACAGGACTGGATAAGCACTTACAGATTGGAATGGGTCATGTTGGCAACTATGCACTCTTTCAAATATTGGTGGGTAGCCTCATGGTTTTGTTGTTGTCACAGCCAAGACAACAACTGTGGAATTAGAAGATACAGACGCTATGGCACGAAGCTGGACCTATGGTCGCAGTTAACAGCATATCCACACAGAGAGAAACCTTGTGGGAGAAAGAAAGAGGAGCACTTACCTAGACCTCCATTTTATTCTTCTGATACTTGGAGACGGTTACATTAGAAGATGATGGGCATTTTGAAATTAGCCACTTGAATAAAGGAAAGTCAGTGCAGAGTTCACTTCTATATGTGCAAGCAATTTAGCACAACTGGTGAACTCTAACAGTTGTGTATAGGTGCTTTATGAATGACTTATCATATCATATCATAGCTCCGGCCCATGAGCAACCATTCGCTATTGAACAGAAAAGGTGTCACAGTGGGTGAAAAAGTGAGGATATTTGCTTTTTGTCTAAATACTGAATATTGTTCATTTTTCTTGTGCTTCCTCGGAAAGGGACATTAGTGGTGTCACCTGACTTAGGCTGACCAACTAGCCCAGCGTTGAAAAAGGGAAAGAAATGCATTCTGGCAATCCACCTCCTTGGGTGGAGTGGCCAGAGTGATAAGTGTGGGGCTAGAAGCAGAGACATGACATGCAAGGATGGCCTTGTAAAAAGTAACAAAAAAGGCTCTTTTTATAGAGATGACTTGAAATGTGAACAGATCACATCATAAATCAATTTTACAACATATATCTCTCAAATGTTCGTTGTTCAACAATTTTCGGAGTCCAGAGTCTGGAAGTCCAGTAGACAGGTCTGCCGTAAAATGTAAACAAATGACCTAACCGGAGTGATAGCAAGCCGATTAGTGGAGCGGGATGATCCGCGGTGATGGTAAGAAAGGAAAGCCAGCCGCGAGAGAGACCAGGAAGTAGAAAAGGCGGAAAGAGTAAAAATACGTGGGATGACCCACTACTGGATACAGAAACTAACACTCAAGAAGAGGAAAGCAGAGCATAAAGGAATATAACAACAAAGAGGCGAAGAAAGTAAAACCTGATGACCTGGAAAGGCAAAGAGCAAAGTTGGCAGAAGCCAAGAGCAAGAAAGAGAGAGGAAAGTGGTTCGGGGCGAAGCGAGAAAGGAAAACGAGCATCTTAACCAAAGAGGAACAACAATCGCCGTAACGGTTGCAATGCGCCGACCACTTGAAGTGTATGCATTAAGTACCTCCCAGCGGTGGCCATATTGGAAGCCACTAGACCGGTGCAACGGGACCATTAATGGTGGCGTAGACCGCGGCACAGCCGCCAACGCGGAAGCAACCACCAATCGCCTCGGTGCATGACAATATCTCAAACTAGGAGCATGTAAGAAATAGAAAATGATTGTAATCTCTGTGTTTTGCAATTGTACTATCAAGATTGAAAGGAACACAACGAAAGAAAATGCATTTCATGACTACCTGCTTGTAGTTATTATTTCACACACCAGTGAGGTTTATGCTCCTATTTTTAATTGCCCAACATTTTTTTCACCGTGCCATGCAACAGACCAGAGCAGTTCCCCATTAACCACTCTCTGTTTCTGCCACCATCCAAAGGCAATAGCCTTTAATGTGCTTGAATGCAAAGCAAAAAAGGAGCAGACTCTTCTGAGTTTGGAAGCCAGTCTTGGACGACTGGGAAAAAGTAATCGCTGTGAGTGCAGTGCTGCATGGTGGGTATGTTTTTTTTTGTTCTCCCGTAAATGGGATCCGGAGAAACTATTTTTGCCAATTTCGATTCCAGAAAAATCTGGCCCAGTTCTTGCACTGGACGCTTGTTAGTGGGAGCGGAGACTAGCCACATGACATTGAGAATAAGGTCCCAGGTGGGCTTTTGAATAAGGTAGTTGGGAGCACTGCCGTTAAGTCCCTTATGCAATATAGCGGCACCTCTGAGGGAAATCCAAGCCCTCACCGCTACTCAGTGTAAGCCCTCAAAAACCGATGTAATGTGATGCCGCTTTTGAGTACTGGGCGAATATCGGGCTGGGTATTTTGTAAAACTCAGACTTGTCCCTTTGGTGCACTGATTAACAAAGAGCTGCAATAATCAAATGTGATGCCCCGTTCAGCACGAGCAAGGAACGCAGTTTAATTGTGACAAAAGGGGTCTGTGTTGGCTGTGGGGAATACAGTGTGAGTTATAAGTACTGCTTTCACTGCTAGCATGAGCCTCAATAATGAGGGTGGAGTAAAAAAATCCCCATCGACCTTGTTCCAGGTTGGGATGATACTTGCTAGGGGAACAACTGGCTTAAATTAAACGGGGAGAAAACTGAGGTGCCCGTGGCGGAGCCTCCATCTGCTGCTGCTTTCTGGCCACCGGGTTTGGGTCCTCTCCCTTCTCCTGCATCATCTGTGAAAGATCTTGGAGTAAAAATATCAGTGTCTCTACCTGCTGAACTCCAGATAGGTGCCATCTGACAGAAAGGGTATTGCCAACTTTTAATTCTGCGGAAGATCCTTCCTTCTCAATTTAGAGCTCCGGCAGTATACTCTCTTGTTTTGTCTCCTCTGGAGTAAGGCCTGGTTTTTGGCGCAACACGTGTATCTATTGCAGCGTCTTCAGATCTTGCAGAATTCTGCAGTGAGAGTTGCCACTTCTACGCCTAAGCGTACCCATATCTCTGCGGCTCTCCACCACCCTCACTGGCTTCCTGTTGCTAAGCGCATCCAATTTAAGGCCCTTTGTTATGTCCACCATGCTTTTTTATGGCTCGGAGCTGAATATCTACAGGCCCAATTTCAACCATAGCTTCCAGCTCGGGTGCTTCGTTCAGCTGATGTATGTCTGGTTTCTGCGCCTTGTTTTAAGGCCTCCTGTATTGGTGGCTGCTCTTTCTCAGTGGCTGAAGCTCAGCTATGGAATTCTCTTCCTTTTACTCTAAGGATTGTTGAAGAGAGCTACCTGTTTCGGTGCTCGCTGAAAACCTGTCTTTTCTAGCCCTTTCCGCTGTATTCTTGTTTTTAGCACCCTGATGCCTTGGTTGGCGTCTGTGCGCTTTATAAATATATCACAAGATAACATAGCATGTGTGTACACACTCTGTATTCTTTTGTTTTGATTAGGATTCAGCCAATTGAAGTGCATTCAGTGTTCATGTTTTTTTAAAATATATTTTGGGTGGTTGCAATGGCAGATGTTTGCTGGCCAACAGACATGCCATCTGCAACATCACGGAATGCCGTTGAGCAGGAGCTCCTGCAAATGCCATGCAAACATGCTAAGCAGGAGTGGGACAAGAATAAACCCGGTGGAACCCCATAAGAAACAGGAGAAGCTACTCACTCAAGAGTACAACTTGACCGCAGAACTGTATTGATTGTAGCTGAAAGAAGCCCAGTTTATGGTGTCAAAACCAGTGACTAAGTGTCATCTGGTGGACCGCCACCAAGCAAATGGCGGCGGGTATCCTGAACATGTCCTCAGCTTTGTCTAAGTCTATACTCAGCAGAAGGTTTTTGGGATGTATGCTGAGACCTAACTTCCGATACGGTCTCTCTACTAAATGGGTGAGGACAGGCTGTCCATCAGTGGTGTTGCTAGGTCTGGAAAAGATCCGGGGCTATGCTAATTTTGAGACTGTCGGGACTGAGGGCTAGCTAGCCTTTTTGGTTGTAACCCCTCAGCTTCTATCCGGGGCTACAACCAAAAGACCCGGGGTTATAACCCCCTCAGCCCCTCCCCAGCCCCATAGCAACGCCTCTGCTGTCCATCTTTCTCCCCGAGATGTGAGGACAGTCATAACACTGCATATTTGGTGCATACTTACTTCTCTGGTGTCTACAGTGCCCAATAAGTGAACAAAGCCCAGTTTTTAACATCGCCCAGGCTTCCACAATGGCCATGAATGAAACATAGTTTAGATTGCTACAATGCACGGAGAGCATGCATTGCACATTAAGCACTATGTACTACGATGGTACAAATGCCGCCTGAAACCTTATTCGATGCATTGAGAGCTTAGAGTCATTGCAACAGCCGCTGCATGCTCATTACCACCCACTGGTCACCCGCCATGTCTATATGCCTCACTGTGAATGAGGCACTTTAAAGACTCGAGGCCTAAGCCCTCTCTGGCTGCCTCCCAGCCAGTACCCGTGCCAACCGGGCTTGCGGGCATGCATGCCCTTCAGAAGCACACGTAGGACTGCTCACAGCTGACAATCTCTTAAAAACCCAGTGTTCTAAAGCAAGCTGTGCCGGCAGGGCTGGCCTCAGCGGCCGCAGCGCCCTGAGCGACAAAACAAAAATGTGTTTCTCCCCTCAAGTGCAGCCCTGTTAATGGGGGGGGAGGGAGGTAGGAGCTGATCAGCTCCCTATAGTTATTAAAAGCGCTCCGCTCCGTTTAATTTAAATAGGGCGCCTGCCACGCCTTCTGCCACCACGCCAGCTAGGGGGAGACATTTAAAAACTCCCCCGAACTGGCATCTTGGGCCGCCCGGCCAGCCTACCCGTAAGGCACGCTTTGTGTGCCCGACAAAATGTGAAATACTCAATATTTCTGTGTCAAGCCCGAAGGGTAGGCAGCTCTCCATGGGTGCCATTTGCACTCTGCCTTAGTTGGCACTGCAGTATCCTCTGACGCATATTGTGTGTTAAGGTCTGAGTTCCTGCTTCTAGTTGTAGTGTGGGTGTCGTCCCACTGGCAGGGTCCTTGTTACTCTGAAGGGGCAACGGTAGGAACCCCTGGCTTGTCCTGCGGTTTCCATGGACGCTGGACATTGCCACTGGTGAATAAAGGGGTCTGCTAGATAGGAGATTGTTGACAGGTGGATGGAACTGTTTTTTTAAACTTTTGCTGTTTCTTTGTGTGCAATGCTCCACTGCCATAAATCACCTGTCGGCACAGCACAAGTCTTTGGAATACAAAATGTGGCACCCCTTCCCTGCCCTGCTCGCGGGGGAAGGCCTGGGCCAGAGACAGCTGGGGGAGGGCGGAGCCAGTGTGAGCGGGGAGGGGGCGTAGCTGGGGAACAGAGGATTGACACAGCTGCCGCCTCGACACGTGTCCCCGGATTTAGCGAGACCTTGCTGTTGTTTTTCTGGGGATTCCGCGAAAGGAGAAGCCAAGCGCCTTAGCTCTATTCCTGTCCTGGGTATTAAAGCCGCAAAGCTCCCGGCTGTGAGTCCGCTCTTTGTGTTCCAGAACAATGCCGAGAGGTCAGGCCTGCTGTCAGGCGCCCGCCCGTAGAGGCCGGCTCTCCTCCCGCAGGAACGCCGCCCCGTGGCATCTCACTGATGCCTATCACGCCGCAGGGCCTGCTTGAGGTCCCGGAGAGGGCACTCACACTGGGCCCCACTCAGGGAGAGAGCCTGCCTCGCGGGATTAACAAAGGTGACGCAGTGGGTACTTCACGTCAGGGTGCATCCCGAGGCCTGCCATTCACACAGCAACCAAACACTTCATAAACACAGAGGGGGGAGGACGCCTTTAATACAAACGGAACCCAGGTGGCACCGTAATAACAGAGGTGGGCGGAAGCCATTTTATACAAATAGCGACACAAGGCACCCTACAGAAAGAGAAAAGTGCAGAAGGGCGTTCATGCAACAACAGACTAAAGCACTTCACAAACAGAGATGGACAGTAGAACATGTCTACAAATTGCGCACCTCTTGAACGGAGAGGTGGGTAAACGACCTTTAATACAAACAGCACTTACATATAATTTTATAAAAAGAAAGCCGGGAGAATTATCCACTTGACCCCTTTGACGCCTGGTCAGCTTATAAGTGAATATGCTTGTCAGGATTGCACTTAGCAGAACATAGTATGAAAGCATTGTAGATTTAAAAGGTGTGCACCTTTTATACTTAGCTTTGAACATCATAGCCAACAATGTTCTCTGATTATTTGCTAGCTGTTAGTAATTAATCTCCTGAAATGGAAATGTTTATTTATTTGGGGGCTCCTGCATTTGCTAACTCCCCACCATCTCCCTCGCTGGTGGGTTCCCACAATTAATAATTTCAATTTCCAGCCCTGGGCAGGATACCATTTCCGCATTTGACCAAGGGCTTTACAAACAGAAAGCTAGGCAGAAGGTGTTCACACCCCACCTCGGAGCACTAAAGAAAACGAACAGGAAACTGGAACACGAATGGAGGAAAAACTCTGACCAACAGAAGAAAATCGCATACCAAAGTATACAGAGCTGGAATAGCCAGAGCAAAAAAATATTACAATGAACGTATCACAACGGAAGAAACACCCAGAAAGAGAAGGTCAACATCATCAACCAGCTAAAACTAAAAAAAACAACAGCCTGCAACAACACCCCCACACCCTCACAAAAACAATTAGCACCACACTTAGGCCATGCCCACTTGTTAGAGCAAAACTTCAAACCACTAAAATGAATGGCCTGTATAATGTCAGGTGCAGTGGCCATGGACCAGCACTGACAACATATAAAATGTTAAGAAAAGCCAGCAGGGGTTCTTGGCACCGCAATTCAGACACAGCGTGTGCAGCTGGAGTGTATAGAGCCCTCTGTCTCTATACCAGAGAAAGCTGTAGACATAGCGTGGGACAGCGCATGATTTGCCATAGCCCATCAGTGCCTATGAGATAACGGTATGGACTGGAGTGGTATTTAAATAAGCAGAGCATAGGGACGTCAATGGCTTATTTAAACCACGCAGAACTTGGTCTTCCATTCTTCACTACCACCCTTCTTGAGCCTACCTCAAGCCCCTATTCTCTCACTACTGCTCCGCACCTGCACACTCCGTCACTGCGGGAGGTAGTGGCCACGCGCAGCCTCCCTCTTCCCAAGCATGCACGTGATGAATGAAGCCCTAAGTACGCATAGTAACAGCGTGGCTCGCTGACATCCAAGCCGTGTAATCAAGCAATACCTCCAAAAGAAAACCAGGTGCTTTATACAAAGCGAGGATCGTTTCAGGTACTATTGTAATTACCCGATCATTGGCAGCAAGACATCAAGACCCTGTCTGCTGGCAGAATGCCTGCCCTTCTTAGAGCAGAGGTTAGCTTCACTATTACACATCGTTTATTTATTCAGAATATTTCCAGAGCGCAAACTTGGCCAGCAGAGCTCTATCATAAAATATGGCAAGGTTAATCCCCCAGAGTGGCCTCTATCTTTCCAACCCAGCCGAAATGCACACCGGGCTCTTTAAAGAAAGTCTAGACTCACACTGTTAAGACTATGCAATGGAATACACACTTCCAGACACACTACCATGCATGAGTAAAAGGTACTTGCCTAACATGCCCTCGACTATGGTGACCAGACGCCGGTTTTCCCGGGTCAGTCACGGGAAACCGCCCAGGGTCCTGGGTGTTTTTTAATTTTATAAACCCCATCCTGAGATTACAAGGGTGGTTGGCTATGGTCCCGGTTTTTGCCGGGACCTGATTTCGAAATCCTGTTAATCTGGCCTCGGGTGACTCTTCCTGAGTGTGAATGTGGGTGTGAATGCTTTTCACCCCCCCCATTTCCTCCCCTTTCCCCTCCCTGGCCACTCCCCTCCAATGTGAGGAGTGTGCCTGTGTGAGTACACCCCCTCCCGATCCCCCGCAAAAGGCTACCGACATAGAAGTAGGACTACAGTTGTATTTGTGTTTACTTTAGTCCTACTTCTATGTCTATGGCCTGTCCTAGATTTTTAAAATCGGTCACCCTACCCTCGATCCCATGATGTCTTTCAAGCGCCTTATCATCAACATCAGGACCTGCGCCAAGGCATTGGGTCCGTTTAGAAATCTGAGCAAGGAGAGAGAAGGGGCAGCCAGACGATCATAGCATTACGACACCATCTCTACCATTAAGAAGAGTCCCACCCTCAGAAATGAGTGGTGACATGGGTGCCAACTTTTGATTTTCGCTACGGGGGCAGACATTCACACTGAGACAACCATCCCAGGTGGAAAAATCACATTTTACAGCACATTTTGCAGCAGGGATTGGAAAAAAGCCATCGGCTTTACAGGCAGGTCTTTACATGCAACATCGCAGCAACAGTCTCCTAACTTGCTGAGCTGTCTTTGCAACATTCTGTTTTAGGATCCTTCACTTCCCCCTACTACTCCTGAGCCTGCCAAACACCTTCGGCCTGTTCTCCCCCCTTCATTCAAGGATCAGAGGTTGCATTGACAGAAATCCTCCTGACTTTGAAGCGAGAAGCACTTGCTAATTTTGCATCATGCATGCTAATACTTCACCAAGCCTGAGCCCAGCAGGAGAAGTGCCACGAGCCCAGCAGGAGAAGAGCCACGAGCCCTGCCTGGCCCAGCAGGAGAAAAGCCACGAGCCCTGCCTGGCCCAGCAGGAGAAGAGCTACGAGCCCTTCCTGGCCCAGCAGGAGAAGAGCTACGAGCCCTGCCTGGCCCAGCAGTATACACGAGCACAGCGCTAAAAAAATAATTTTTTGGGTTATTGGTCGCGCCATGAAAATACTAGCCGAATCTCTATGTGGGCAAAGTGACACTCCTGTCCTCTTTGTCCAAGGAAAATGGGGGGAACTATCCCCCTTACCCCCATTTTTCCCCTATGTACTCAGCACCTATGAGCGGGGATTCTGGGAGAAGTCACAGAAATCGGACTTCTGTGCATTTTTTCCACACTCTCACATTGCGGTCCCCACTGGCATGTAAATACTGCACCGAAACCTCTCACCAGAGTTCTTGCCTCATGCTGCCAGGGATCACCACTGCATGGATCATGCTTGGCTTTCCTGTGCCATGCACTCAAACACATGGTGTGATGGCTGCCACGTTTGCTGCGGTGTCTGTCTTTGCAGATCACTGCTGTGCACCTGCACACTTTTGTAGTGATCATCATATTTTCTCTAGCTATGCGAGTGAAGGGGATGGGAGCCTAGGCGAATCTGCCAGTGCGTCAGGACATCCATTGCCATGCAGCCAAGGAGTGGTGCAGTAGTGCTTTTCCCACTGTCCCCAGCCCACTGCTTGATACCAGACCAACCCTGTTTCTGGGAACCAATCCAAAGTAAAGGTGCCCTCTACTCTAGCAGGAATGAGTGAGAAAGTGTTCACTACCACCAGCGCCGGCCTTAGGGAAGGCCTCCCGGGCATCCGCCCGGGCGCCATTAGCTCCCCGCCACGCCAGATCAGAGGAGTCTTTCAAGGTCTTCCCCGAGCTGGCGTGGTGGGAGAAGTCGCTGCAGGCGCCCTTTTGAAATAAAATGTAATAACAATAGGGCGCAGATGCTTTCGCATCGGCGCCTATTTCAAAATGTGGTGCCCCCCGCCACATGACATGGGGCACGCGGGGCGAGGGGTGTGCCACATTTTTGTTTTGCTAAGGCCAGCCCTGACTACCACAGTAAGATTGACCTTGGCAGGGCAAGCCATTGCGAGCTGGTATACTGTTTACTATGTGAGGCCAACATCCTACCAAGCTAATCGCCCAAACTATCTCCAGTGCACTTGGCATCTAAAATTTAAAACATTGCCGACCACCTGATGCTTATCCCCCAACTCTGATCCGTGCTACAAAATCCTTACAAATGAATTGAATTTACACATTCAGCAGAGGTGCTTATAATTTGAATCCATGAGCACTTTACAAGACGCAGAGAGCCCTGAGTGTAAGCTGTATAACAGTATACTTTAGGAACACAGACAAGAGCACCGTTTCGTACAAAGTGTAACGCTGAGTGCATCAAGAGCCTTCTTTGACCCCTGACAAACAACCTTCATGAGGTTGCCAGATCTCCCTCTCTCCGGCAAATTCATGATGATAAGAGGCCCTCATTGTAGCCCGCAATTGTGGCACCTGTGTAGTGCTCCCTCATGTCGGCCCTATCTGTCCCATAGTAGTCTAGACCACTGACTGCTTCAAGCCTGTTTATGTAGATACCAAAGCCAGCACTGGCCTTCAAAAGCACTTTCCAAACTGAGGCTGAGCACTGTCCTTCAAAGCGCTCTGTAATGCGGGCATGCACCTTTGTGCAGTTGGACCCTGGAATGGGGCAGTAAAGAGCTTCACTGGTGACCCCGCAGACCCTCCTCACTGAGCCCTGCTCTTTGCCCCGAGGCTACTGTCTCCAAACTGGGCAGGTTTAATGCTAATCACTTGATGATCCCAGCAGTCGGAGACATCCTCAAATTCCCGGAAAGTTGTGAAGGCGCCGTTTCCAGTATCTGTTCGGCAGTTCCCTTCCCCCATTGACTTCCCTCCTCCAAACCCAATGGATTGGTCTCCTGGCTGTTCTCACCTAACTTAGAATTCTTCTCCCAGCCAGTCAGATGCCTAAAATTGGCCCTGCAAGTGTTACCTCTACATGGAACCCTCCCACCCTAAGAGCTGTTTATTCATCTGTACAAAAATGACCCATATCAACAAAATGCATCTCTACCGTCATTGGCTTGCTATGGACATCTGGACTTTCATCGCTCCTATCCTGTTTCCTCCCTTCCCTTCGCCCCATGAGCCTACAGACTGGGGTTAGCCAGCATGCAGTGCTCTGCGGATCTATAGGATTACTGCGACCCCCATCACTGCGACCCCTACTGACTTTTTTTAATTTCAACCCCCTTTAAACCACATATATATGCCGGGGAGACCCCCGCAGATACCCCTACTTGCATTATATGCGATTACCCCCCCCCCACATATATATGTGGTGTAAAGGGGGTCGGAAAAAAAAATAAAGTCGACATTTTCAGAGGTTGCAGTGATGGGGGGGAGCAGTAATGGTGTAATTCCGTGCTCTGTGCTCTGCTAATCCGAAATATATATATAAATACACAATTGATGGGAATGGACCTTAGGCAAGAATGCTTGTGAGCGTGCTTATCACTCACATTGCAGAGAAATGCCCTGTTCATCCCATGGCGGGATGCCAGGAGCAAGAGCTGGTTCCTCAAAGTATTGAGTGATTTCCAAAGCTACTGCTATCTTCTTGAGGTCAGATGTGTACTGGGAATAGGTTCTAAAGGCTGGAGCCCATACTCTGTGTGCTTAAAACGCTACATTTACATTTAGGGGGGTTGCAACCATTCAAGGGTGCATAACCTAGGCCCTGGGAAGGAAAAAGGAGAATGCTGTACGGATAAGTGGCTCAATACTGTAGGGATCTGTCATGAAACCACTGCTGACCTGCAGGAGTACAGGGATAAGTAGTGAATACAACTCCTACTCAACCCCACGCTACTACTAAACCAGCAGTGATCCCAATCATGAAGGTGAAACAGGCACAGCCTCCTTCGCCTCTTCAAGGTAGCATGGGCCAAGGGCAAGCTATACTCTTCAAGACGGTTGTGCGCGGTGTCCGGTCAAATGGTCGAAAATAAATGGTCGAATGACCATTTGATCGAATCAAAATGGTCGAAAAAAAAAGTCGAATTTTTTATTTATTTATTTATATATATTTTTTTAAGTTTTGGTTGCTTAAAAATATTTTTAATAAAGAAAAAAGGGGTTTGGGGGGAACACCTCCATAAAATAAAAAAAAAAAAAAAATTAATTCAACCTTTTTTTTCGACCATTTTACGTCAATCAAATGGTCATTCGACCATTTGGTTTTTGACCAAATGACTGGTTGTGCGCTAGCAGGGAAGCAGTCAAACTGTAGTGCTGTGGTACAAAATAAAAGAATTTCCAACCAAAGTCCTATAAAAATAGGATCTTTTAATTAATAAACTAAAACTACAAACACAGTAATCAAAAAAAACTATAACCCACCCCTGTAAGAGAGACACAAACTAAGCAGACTTTGCAGTGAAAGGAGGCCTTCTGGTTCTGAAGACGGGTACTCATGCAATAATTTCAGCAGCAATGTCATGTTCATTGCTGATGTCTTTTTCAAAAGTTAGAGAAGGGTTTCATACTAGTCACTAGGGCCCTTTAAGGTAGCCCAGGAGGACAAAACCATTTCAAATACGAATAATGCTTGTTCTTGGGGGTCGACATTGTTGACCCAGGCTTCTAGCTGCTTTGCAATAGGTTGAGTCAGTCTCAAGACATTTTGAGTCGGTTGTTCTCTAGGGATCGCCGATATTGAGACATTCGAGTCAGCTCAAGATAGTCCGGCAACGTGCTGTAGTGCTGTAGCAGTCATCGGCTCGAATCAGGTGAAGAATAGGCAAACCATGGATCAAATTGGTGTCTGCAATTGGTGGGGTCGGCTCGGTGACCCCCATTAAAAACTTAATTGGAGGAGTGACAGGACTTAAACCTATAAAGGAGCATCAGCCAAAAGCCAGTGACGTGCACGGTGATCTCCAGATTTTGCAGTCGCCTTTCCCGAGGAAGTCGACCAAGCGCACCAAAGCTATCGGGACTCTACAATGGGTAAATGGACCTGGAGACAAAAAATATTCCTTTGCACCAATAGAAAAGCTATCTACAATTGTGAATCGCTTTGCGATTCTCTTTGCTACAAACCGAGAAGTGCATGGTGGCTAATTTTTAGTAAATTTGTACCACTGAGTACATGTTTATGCACATGGGGTCAATAACGTTGGTCAAAAGTACTTACTGCACAGTAGATTAACTCATCAAACTGGCTCACATTGCCCTGCAAGCATGGCATGCATTAGCCTGATCGGCCAGCCCTTGGAGAAGTTCCCTTTTGCCCTATACGCCAGTTCGAGCCTAATAAGGCATCCCACGTGGGACCCTGTCTTGCGTGGCAATGAAAGAGACATTCTGGTGGAGAAGCCTGACCTCGAAGAAACTAGATGCACAATCAGCATTGAAATGAGGTAGGAGGCGCCGCTGGGATGTATAATCGCCCCCGGATTCCCAATAGGTCATTGTAATGACAGATACAATGGGCAGTCATACAGGGGAGCTTCTTGATACTGTGAAAGGCTCTCAGCTATACAGGTCCTTGATATAGGTTTAATCAAATTTCAATTTTTCCAAGTATTCAGACAGATACTGAGTTTGACATATTGATTGGGCGAGCAGAGAAAGGGAGATGTATTCCTGGACTATCAGGATTAAAACGGTCTACAAATAGCAGAAGACGGGCGGCAGTGGTGGAAATGGAAAACCATTCAAGGGGGATCCCACAAGGGCCGGATTGGAGGAGGGGGTGGGGTTCTGAGAAGGCAGAGTTTAGAGGGGACGGAGACAGCAGTTCAACTCTGCTCAAAGGAAATGTTCAAAATAATAGTTTTAAAATGCTGCAATTTCGTTCATGCTGCTTCTTCCCAATAACTACGCTGGCAAACTATAAAAGGTACTCACCTTTTAAACCCAGCAATCTATAGTGCAATTTTCCATGGAAAACAAAATATTCAAATATGAGACATGTGCTTTGATGGCAATTTTGTGTGGTCTTGTGGGTAAGTGTCAACACTGGGAACGTGCACCCTGGGTGAAATCCTGATAGCCAAACACTTGAGCATCATTTCCGGCCTCAAAAAGACCCAAAGGGTGCTGTGTACTGCTCCAGTCTCCAGGATTGTAAACCATCTTGCCACATGACATCCTGGGCAAATATTCATGACTCACTTGCACGCCCCTCTCTCCTCCTCACGCCCCTGTTTGGCTTTCAACTTTCAACAATGCTCTGCTTTATAAAAGGTGGTCTGAAAAGTAAACAAACCATAGTAAGGTACACACACAAATACATTTAAGGATCTATATATTTGTGTGTGTACCTTACCATGGTTTATGTACTTTTCAAGCCATCTTTTATAAACATGAGAAATGTTGTAGGCAAAACGTGTACAATTGTGACATTCCTCCCATATTAATTGACAGAATACAAATACCAGAATCCTTGCTGGCATATTTCACCGAGCCCCTAGCTCCGCGTGTGTTCCACCGGCGAAGCTGGGGGCCGGTGCCTCACGACTTTGGTGACATCAAATCAGGGCATTACTTCTCCACCAAGGCCAAAGCGAACCACTGCCCCCATCGCAGAATAAAGTGACTGAATAATAGAAACAAGCTGTAGGGGGGGAGGCTTTCTGTGCTAACAATGTGCGCCATAAGATATTCCAAGAGACCCCCCCCATCGAATGCCATCCTGAAGAGCAGAAATACTGCATACAACATAATTTTCCAAAGGACGGTGTACTTATGCACCAGCACGAAAAGAATGAAGCACTGGTCTACTGTCCCTCTGTTCTTACGAAAAAAAAAGCGTGGAGGCCACTTACTATATTGTTGGAGTCAGCCCATTCCTGCAGGTGATTCAATATGACTTTCCCCAAAATCTTGCCTAAACTATTCAATAATGATATTGGGCGATAGTTGGCTGGGGAGTCCCTGCCTCCTTTTTTTAATAAATTGGTATTATTACGTCTTTTTGCCGAGAGGCAGGCATCCTCCCCAGGCCAATAATGGCATTAAAGATCTTGCACAACGCAGGGGCCCACGCTCCCTCCTCGTCCTTGTACAGGTCAATAGGGACAAGGTCCGGCCCTGCTGCCTTCCCACTTTTTTGTGACTTCAGCACTTTTCAAACTTCTTGCACTGTTAGAACAAGGTTTGTGCTTTTTAATAAGCAACGAACCGGAAACAGACCTTAACTAGCAGTCAAGGAATTAACTACGGCAATGTCGTGTACTTTGGTCTAGCAAAAAGACAACCAACTATAGAACCCTCCTTTATCTAACATTGCCACCTTAAGGGATAGAAAGTCACATATTGCATGTTGGGTGTGGGGGACTGTTCTGCAAATGTTTTGGTCCTGTCCAAAAATCTAATCTTTTTGGGATGATTTTCTCCAACGCATGGAGCTCATGTTGGGTCTTTCGCTTTCCCCGTGAACCTTTACTATGTGTGTTGGGTTTGTTTTTCCGGTTGGATTTCATCTGCCCGTTGGCTTACTCTTCTGTGCTTATAGAGCTCTTTTGGTAGCCAAGAAACACATTTGAAAATAGTGACCCTAGGGCCTGGCTGCATGACTTGTCGATTCTTTCATGTAGAGAGAGGGTAACATATCAGGATAAGAAAAAAGCAGACATGTATTCTGACATTTGGGAAGTTTTGAATGTGTTTTGCACTTAAGGTTTCCTCCTCTTTTCTTTTTCTTCTACTGCTCCCTTTGTATATAGGAAATAGTTTACAGTTGATAAAATGTTCTGTTCTTGATTTTTTACTGTTTACTTGTTTGGAATTCTATTATTGTTGACTGTAGTATATTGAAAATTGAATAAACAAATCTATTCCCGATGACTGCAAATATGGATTGGCTTTGTACCCCCATTTTACTCGTCGTGCAGTATGTCTGGGAGAGCCATACTACATCAGAGAACATATACCACAATTACAAAAACATTGATATTACTGTAGAGCAACTATGGGAGGAGGGAAATATGAGGGTTCGGGCTTGTTGAGTCTAGAACAGGTACGTTTTTATTTTGATCTATCCTTTGATTAGGCGTGTACACATATATAGGAACAAGCAAACGCTAACATCAGAGTCACTTTATCACAAAACTGTTTAATAAGGTCACTCGATACCTTATACGTATTCCACAGTTCAAGGCTAGCATTCAGGAAAAGATCAGCAGAGTTGTGCAAGGAATTCTCAAAAACGTTTGTTCTCATTAAGAGCTCCTCTGAGTTGGTAAGCGGTTGAAGCCTACCACAGCATGAGACACAGGTCTTGGACCACAGATGAATTTAAAGACAGCACGTGCTTGGAAGGCCTGTTGCAATTCTGACAGCCAAACATGACTTAATGGCAATAAAAACAAATTGGGGATATGGTGCGGTCGCGCCCGCGTAGCGCTGTGTTAGTGACAGGCAATAAGTCACTGGTTTATGCATATTTTATTGGAGGATTGGAGCTGTGCATTGCCCCCCTCCTACCAATGAACAAACCAAAAGTTATTGGTGGATGGTTTCGAAATAATCTGAACCACTGGCATTGCTCTGGGCAACCTTCCACACCACAGTTTTTAGCCCATCTGCACCATTGCAAATGGGGTCCAGTCATATGCAAATCAGTCGGGTACTGTCACCAATGGGAGCAGCCCTGTCCGAACTGCTAGGCCAGGTCCCCTCTGCACGGAAACACAAGCAACCCCAGGCATGTTTCCGCCTTGTTGGGCCTCCTCAGTGAGGTGTAGCTTGGTTCCCTATGGCGCCTGGACCAAGGGACCCACGTCTGGGCATACCCTCTCTCACATACTCACATAGGGAGACAAACTGAAGCCAAAAAAGTGATGGGTGGTTTCAAATGAATCTGAACCACTGGCATTGCTCTGGGCAACCTTCCACAGCATTGTATTTTAGCCCGTCTGCCCCATTGCAAAAGGGGTCCAGCCATATTCAAATCAGTCAGGTACTGCCACCAATGGTAGCAGCCCTGCCCAAACTGCTAGGCCAGGTCCCCTCTGCATGGAAACACAAGCAACCCCAGGCATGTTTCGCCTAGTTGGGCCTCCTCAGTGAGGTGCAGCTTGGTTCCATATGGTGCAGCAAGCAAGTGACCCACGTCTGGCTATACCCTCTCCCACATAGGGACAGAAAATAAAACCAAAAAAGTGAGGGTTGGAAGGTTTCAAATTAATCTGAACCACTGGCATTGCTCTGGGCAACCTTCCACACTACTGTGTTTTTGCCCGTCTGCGCCATTGCAAAAGGGGTTCAGCTATATGCAAATCAGTCCGAATGATGCCGAAACATGTTTGGGGATTCACGTGCAGAAGGGATGTGACCTAGCAGTTCGGCTGCACTGCCCTTGTTAGGGGGGGCGACCAAGCCTGATTTGCATATGTTCTTTCCCCTTGTGAAATGTCTTGGCAGGCGAAGAGATGGTGTGGAGGGTTACCCAGAGCAATGCCAGAGGTTAAGATTAATTCAAATCATTCCAGCAATCACTTTTGTTTAGCTATGGACAGGGGCGTTGCTAGGGGGGGGGGGGGCTAAGGGGGCTATATCCCCTGATCTTTTGGTTGTAGCCCCGCATAGAATCTCAGGAGCTACAGCCAAAAGACTAGCTAGCCCCCAGTCCCAACAGTTCCGACATCAGTTTAGCCCCGGGTCTTTTCCAGACCTAGCAACTCCCCTGGCTATGGAACATTCAGAGAACATATGCAAATCAGATCATAACATGGCCGCTTCTCAGGACAGGGCCACACCCTGTGCGCAGACTGGGATGCGCCGGCTACTGTATAAGCTCGGGATTGTTTGCCGCACTGGGGTGGTGTTACACGAAAGCTTTCTCCTTAAGTGCTCTGGGATAATGTTGCCATCTGCTCCGCTCCATTAATTGATTTTACTCTGAGTAAGGGCCGGATAAGTCCTCAGGAAGATGAGTAGTGGCACCGGGAGGGCGGAGGGAGGAATGGGTGGAGAATGAAGTCTAGGGGAGGGGAGCAGAGGCTGTGTGGCCGTGGTGAGGACAGGTGACGTGTGCGTGTGTGGTGTGGTAGAAGGAGGGCTGAGGCAGGATGCCAGTGGCGAGGTCTGCAGTCCTTTTCTCACGCGCTGAACGTCGCCTGCATGCCCTGCGCCTCCTTTGCAAGAAGTGTCGCTTTGATTTCGTGTCTAGCTTCGGTGGCCCGAATCCAGAGAACCACTCACACGCATGTTGCCCCCAACACGGCAAGTCCAGGGGCAGCACTGACAGCTGGGCTGCTCCCAACACGAGGCTGAGACAATAGTGGCATCCCAGCCTGCTGCTCCAACGAGAAGCCGGCCTGTGGCTGCCTTCGCTGGAAGACCACTAAGATTTCACCAACGCTGATTTGCCCCTCTTCCTGGTGGCAGAACATTTGGACGGCCAACTGAGGGGTTGCTGTACACCGCAGGCTTTGGGATTTGACTAAGTCGTCTTTACAACCCAAGGAGAACGGAGGCTAGTGCAAGAAGCCGGCTGATGGTCGTCAGGAATCTGCTTGTCTGCAGGTGGGGCGGTGGTTCCTTCATGCGTGCATTATATTCAGGCAGTTATGACATTACTATTAACAAGGCTAGAAAAGCGGAGTTTCCTACTAAGGGGTAATAAACAGAAAATATCATCGTAAATGCGCATGGTGGCAGAAGGCCACCATGCATAGGTGTAGGCCATTGGTATTCGGATCGTTAGATGCTGAGCCTCCCCCCTTTAGTAAAACAGTTGTTTCGAACCCCCCAGATGCCATATCTGCTTATATTTTCTATTGAAATCAGTCACCATGCTCCCTTTTTGAAGAGCCACCACCCCCGAGAATCCCTCTGGCTCCCCGAGGGGTGCCAGCGCCACAGTATATAGGCCACTGGTGTAGACACTGGGGCGCGGAGGCGCAGCCGCGCCTGAAAAGTATACATAATATTGGTTATACAGGGGCAGAGGGGGAGGTGGAACTCTCTGCATCACGAGCATTCAAATGACACAAAGCACACGGGCACCATTTTGAGAGGCAACTCCATCTCTAGGCGATTTACAGGTGCACTGTAGAGTTGCAAACAGCCTTGTGGGCGTGGCTAAATGCAGGGAGGTAAGTGTAGGGTGACCAGACGCCACGGTTTTGCTGGGACTGTCTCGGAAGGTGGTGCTCTGTCCCAGTTGGTGTCACATGGCTGAGCTAACATTCAGACATTGGTGGCAGGTTGTGGTTCGCAGACCTGGCGAGGTTTCACCCTGACACCTATCATCTAAGTGAACGGTGTAGTGCAGGACAGCACCTGGCGATCATGCAGAAGGTACGAGGGGTAGGGACCCTGAGACCCCCGCAGAAATTCATTTTTATTCCTGTGTCACTCCCGGCTGTATGATAATGCTGTTGTGCCCAGATGCGGGCTTTCAATATAATGACTGCATCAACAGAAAAAGGACTGTTCAGAATGATTTAATATTTAATCTGATGTAGTGAAGCATTAAACGGGACACAGTACAACGCCACAATGCACACACATTAAAACCACGCGACAGACTTACTCTGGAACATTGCTGTTGTTTGCGATCCTGGGTTTGGTGAAGCGTTCATCGACAAGGCGCATCGCAGTCGCAGCGCGCCCGAGTACCGAGTGCAGAATGTCTTCTCTGAGACACAAGCAGTACACGAACAATCTGTCTCCCAGACATTTATTGTCACAAATACGTGTGCCGCTTCAGAGGTGTTCTAGAGCCTCAATTGACTTATACCAAATGAGCTAATCCTGCATTGCCATGCGTAAATTATCTCAAAGGCTCAAAATTGAAAAAAAAATGCTGCATACGGAGTTAAAAGGCATAGAGATAATGTTGCAAGAACCAAAACCAGGAAGAATAAACCTCATACCCATCAGCAACAGACTTACCCCACCCTCCTGTAATTCAGAAAAGAAATCAAGTCCCTCCTCTTCAAGGAAAGGCTCCATCGCAGCGTGTATGATACACTCCCCAAATCCACCCAGCCCTATATCCCTCCAGATGAACCCCCTCTGACCCTGTCACACCTCACCCCCCCCTCCTTCTGTACAATTACTTCTTTTCCAGTACCTGTAAATATCAACTATTCACTGCCACCTTAAATGTTGTGCCAGTAATGCAAGCTGTGTTGCAAGGACTGTTTCTCCCTGCACCTAATATGTGCTTGTAGCCTGTAAGATAGCTCAGTGGGTTGAGCACTTGCTGCTGCGATCTGAACGTGATCTGCACGTTGCAGGTTCGAATCCCAGCAAGGCCAACTCAGCCTTTCATCCTTCCGAGGTCGATAAATGAGTACCAATTTCGGTTGGGTGATATTGTATGTAAATATGTGCTCTGTAAAGCACTTTGGATAAAGGCGCTATATAAATAACATGTCATTATAATTGTAATCCACACTGATGTCCAGCACTCTGCTTCTCGGCATAACTAGGTGTGCGCTCAATATATGACAAAAATAAAATGAAATAATAAAATAAGCAGAGAGGGTCTTTTGCTTCTCTCCCTGGAAAACCTTAATAGGTAATGCTTGTCGGAACCGGGCACAGCCCCTTGCTTCCTTCCAGAGACCTCAAGTGACAAGGGACGTCACTGACGAGACGGGCTGGATTTTACACGGCAGCACCCCCAACCCCAGCGTCTCAGTTGGCCCTCACCACTTCACCTGTCTACCACAGCCACCATCGCCACCATCCAGTCACCCTGTGCCTCATCCGTGTGCCGGGTGGCAAATCACCCCAGGACACCTGGCTCTTGGGCCCTCTAATGCTGTCACATGACCTCCCTGACTGTCACGCTGAATCATTGGACTATCACAAGGGTTTGAGTGACTTGCGGTGGAGTGCATGTTCTGGGGCGCTGATGCGCCTACACATTCTCCCAAAGGCCAACAATGAAGCTCGGCCCTGAAAATAGGTAGATCGTCAAGGCTGCTGCACCACGGTGTCTACACTGATCTGGAGCCAGAGGGACACATTCCTGTTGATTCAGAGGTTGGTGAAAGCATCACATTACAACTTTCCAGAGCACTTGCACGTTCTGAATGCTCACAAGGCCTAGTAGGACCGCCTCTTTCCTTCTCTTCATTTTTAGATTTTGCCTTCTGCCCTTTAGCCCTGTGGGTTCTTTGAAACACAATTTACTTGATGTATAAGCGCCTTGCAAATGCACAATAAATAAAATAATAAATCAGTTAAGGGGCTTTGAAATTGCAGTGCTAGTGACAGATTACCTTATGGTGGGTCCTGTCTGACTCAGTGGCTGGAAGGAGACATTCAATAAGGTGATTTGTTTAGTTTGATATTGAATGACAAGTGCTTTGTCTTAACAGAAATCACTACAAGGAGCTCGCATGGTCTCCATCCTTTTAGCTGCCCCGTGTCAACGGTTGTTGAGTGGCCTTTGGATAAATATGCACAAGACCATCCCGGCAGATAACATTTATCCCTTTACTGAGATATTTAGGTCTTTCCGTGGCAGTATTTGCAAAAAGGCTTTCAATGCGTCCCGGGTCTTGAACATAAGCCATTGTAGAGATGAGGGCCAAGTAGATAGACTCCGTGGGCATCTTCCCTGCTGCCACCCTGGGTTCAGTCTTCTGAACAGCTGGAAGGTGGGTCAGAGGAAGAGGGAACCTGTGTAGTGGAGGCTCGTGATAGATCTAACTACTATCAGGCAGCCCGTAGGAAGCAGGGAAAAGCTGATGCACTAGAGAAGACAAAGGTAATGGTGGGATCTTCTGAGCAAAATCTTATCTTGGCATGTTTGAGTCAGGCGTGCCTCCCATCTCTTAGGTGGGTATTGGGGAAGTGCACGGTTTATTGAGTAACAATAGATCAGTTTCATAGACATTGGGCCTCATTCCGAGATTGGAGGTAGTCATGGCACTCGTTGCCCCATGACTGCCTCCAATAACGGTACCAGCACCGGTCTCGTTCAATGGGGACTTACCGGTGTAGTCCGACCTTTGCGGGACCAGTAAATCCCCATTGAAAAAACCATTCCCCATTCCCATTTGGGCCCAATAGGGCTCAATGGGAATGGGGAAGTAGCTAATAACGGTACCGCAATTTGCGGTACAGTTATTGGCTCTGATTTCCCTTAACGGGTCCCGTCCATAGCGCCTGGTCAGACCAGGCATTAAAGGAGGGACCCGCTAAGGAAACTCGTAGTAGGGCAGTAAGGGATTACGGGCACCGGTCTCCTTACCGGTGCCCGGTATCCCTTACCGCCCTACTCGTAGTGAGGCCCATTGATTTTTTGGAGGTTTGTGACCATCCACGATCCAATGCAAGATAGCCATCTTTCTAGTGGTTTTGCTGGTTGGTGATCTGATGGTAAAGTGTGTGATAATTGGGGCGGTATGGTATGTTTAGTCTGCTGTGCTCTTCATGAGAGCCAATGGTGTTTAATGAAGAGTTCTGGTCATCGTGCATATGTTTTGAGAATCTAGCCTGAGACCTGATGCGAGTCAGGCAGGAAAGAACCTAGACTGCGTCATTGCAATCGGGAGGCGAACTAAGAGATGAAGTAGTCCAGGATGCCTATTATTTTCACGTATAAAGAGAAAAACACATTTAAAGTGGAACTAAAGGCAAACAACTTCTATTTTGATGGGGATTCTCCTTGGCAGCATTGCCCCTTTTCAGTTTTGGTTGGTAGGTGGACTCTCAATGCCACCAAGTGTGAACCCAAAACTAGAGGTAAGCTAGGCGGGCGGTGGGGGCACTAGAGGGCAGATACAGATCTGCTGTGCTTTGGTCATGTGCCTTCCTCTTCCCACGCATGCTGTCGCTTGTCTTGTCATACAAGCAGTGCTACTGAAGTGCTTTCGTATAAATGGATCCGCGAAACGGGTGTCAGCAAGGGATACTTGCATCAGGTGCCAAAGTGCCTCATGGACCCGAGGTCACGTTTGCAATCAGCAATGCTGAGTTCCTTTCCGCTAATAAAAATTGATTAGATGAAAGGACATCAGCAATGGCTCTTGCACAACGTGACAAACTATCTTACGTCATTGACAAGGTCCTTTCCACTAATGAAAATTCTTCAGAGCAAAAGACCTCAGCAATGGCGCTGGCATGACGACAAGGACCGCCTTACTAGGCCAGGCCAATGAACAGCGATGCTATACTGCCAGTCTTCTAAGATTGCATGGGAAGGGAGCGTAGTGTCAGTGCTCTCTCTTCCAGCATCACAAGAGGCCTCCCCATTCTTATGACAACTTCAAAACCATGTTTCTTTATACATTTTGGATGTTGAAAAATATGAAGGCCCATGTGTAAGGAATGTGTGAAGTATTGATATCGAGGACATTAAACGTATCATAATGGAATGAAATGTGTTTTTTTAAAAACATAGTTTGAAGTTTTGTGTGGATTTTAAAGGAGTTTTGATCACTGCTAAATGGCAAATACCATTTTATGAACTGTGTAAGGTTTAAGTGCAGACATTTGGATCCTGCAGATTTGCAGAGCTTGCTTCTGTGCATTTGGTGTTCCGAGAATATGATAATGGGGTTATTGTACATGTCATTGTATGCTCAAGGTCTGGATGAGTGGAACACTGGATGCCTGTATTCCTGGCTAACTCATGCGTAGGATATTGCCTCACCACTAGGTAAAGCTATCCTCCTTCCTTGGAAGTAGAGCGTAGATATTCTGCGCACAAAGATTTCATGTCGGATCCTGTGTCCTCTATGAAACCTGATTTTATTTGTATTAGTGAATTGGTTTGATCATGTAAACCTTTTCACAACACACAGCAAGAACAAAAAACAATAAAGATATGTTAAAACATTCCTTAGCAGATTTGGAAGTGTAAACACATGACATAAGACTTGAAATATATCAGCAATTTCATATAAAATACAAAGTGTTCAAAATGTAATCCATTAGTATAAATAATGAATAAAACCCTCAATCGATGCAGTACATCATTAAGAGTACAGGCTCAGTTCATAGTGGCTAAATTCTAGTTTCTAGCCTATCGAATACACTCAATAAGAAACAATATAAACCCAGCAACTCGGTTACACTGTTCCCAACCGGTTCTATGTGACTACAGAGAATACACACCAGAGAATGGATCTTCAGCGAAAACAATAACAGTGAAAAAAAGATTGGTTTTCACATTTTTTTGTTTTGATTTGTGGGGGTGGGAGGAGGAACCCCTGTTTCACTATGTGCTTAAACCAACACCAGCCCCATTCCCACCCATTTTGCCCCTTTACTCCACCACCATATCTATTTTGAAAACATTGCAATGTTTTTTTTCTCTGTTTTTGTTTCTCTGTTATAGAATTCTCTGTAATTGTATTCTCTATTATGAATGTATATCTTCCCAACCACCCAATCAGACCACAGTATATTATCTGCATCATAAGAACAATATTAACCGGAGGATCTAAACAGGGCTGTCAGAAGATGTGGTGAGGCCCGGGGCAAAACATTTGGTGAGGCCCCCTTACAGTTTTTTGCACTCGGCCAGCGGCGGCATATCCGCACACAGGAGACTTGAGAAATCTACCCTTGAGTTTGTGTGCAGGATCCCAAATATGGTTTATTACTACTTTCTCTACTGAAGAAAGGTTCATGCCAGACTAACTTTTTTATCATATGAATAAATATATATAAGATGGCATGAGCTCTCCACTGCGCCACCTCCAATTCTCTGAGGGTCAATCACTTTTCCAAGCAAAGAGTTGAGGGCAGATCTCTTTCTTCGGCTGGGGCCTCCCTCTGGAAACAGCCTCCCTGCCTCGCTAAAAACGAGGAGCACCATCTCCGGTTCCGGAAGCACCCCAAGACCTGTTTATTTGCTTCTGCCTTCTTTCTTCCTCTCCCTTGCTGATCACCTGCCTGATCCATGCACTGGTCACCTGGTCAAGCTCTGAATTCGGGCCCAGGTACCTGCCTGTACGTCCTATTGCAATCCCGCACTGCCTCTTGGCTCCCCTGCACTTGTGGTCTGTATCTGTTGTATCTGTAACCCTACAGTCCCCGCTCTTGCTCGTATTGTCCACCTGTTGGCTACACTTATGAGTACTCACACTTGCCACCAGTTGGCTGCACTCTTGTTTCTACTTTGTTCCTGCACTTCTGCATCCTACCCCACCCTCGGCACTTCTCCCCTCCCCATTCCCTGCTCTTGTACGATCTGAATGACACAAGGCCTAGTAAGATCTGTGTTTTGTCCTACTCTTTTGTTTCTCCCTCCTTGCCTTGTCGCGCCTAGAAACACTTGCGTACAGGCACGTTATAAATGCCATATCATATAATTAAGGAGCACCCTGCCCCTGTTTGCGCATTAAAACACACATCATACACAGTGACAAATGATGTACAGTGGAGGCTGGTACATTTCTGAACTTAAGAGGCTTAAATGTTTGTTCCAATTAGTCAGGATCAACAGAGCACAGTGAGGGAGCCCAAACCAAAGGGTGGCTTGGGGGGGGTTCTCACTCCCAAGAAAATGTTTGAAACATTGGGTTAAAAGTATGCATTTTATAGCACTTTCTTTGCAAAATTGGGTAGAAATCCACACAGTTTGCAATTGGTTTTGTATGGAAGCACATGGAAATTCCCAATAGTTGCAAATCACAAATTGTGCATAGGAACATTTTCCAATACATTTCATGCCGCCTTTCCACAAGGGATATGCTAGTATAAACATATATTCATGCTGGTTGTTCTAATTATGTTGAAGCAGGCTGCATCAATATTTGCCATTATTACCATGTACGGATTCCCAACCAGTAAAAATGCCATGCCACAGAAAGTATATCCAGGCTGACTGTGTACCATAAGTGTTATTACTGGCTAGATTGGCCTACATTCAAAGTGGGCCAATTTAGCCAAGTAGTATGTTTGCTTTAACCTTGATGCATAGTCCTGTGCATCAAGGGTAAAGCAAAAAGAGCACTGGCAATGCTAACAGTTTGGGCATTTGTGTAGGCATGGCAAAGGCACTTCTGTATTGGTATTAGCTGGCCATTGATAGTGCCAGTGCAAAATGGTTTGAGTACCTGAGCAGCTAATAGCAGTGCCTCGTAAATGCCTAATACTTATACATAAGCCAAAACTGTTGGCTTTGCCAATGCTTATTTTTAAAAGAATTTCAGCGAAAGACATGCAGGGTGTTTTTAAATTGAGTGGCCAAAGGCAGACCTGATTAAGACATTTTTATTACACCAGTTACGTGTTTACAACTTCAATGAAGTCATGAACTCTTAGAAGACTCCTTTGAGGAAACACTTGCAGGCACATTGAGGGCAAAGTTTGATGGCTAGCCATGTTTAAAGCTAGCCCAAAGAGTTCCAGTGAGGAGTTGTTTTGGGTGGGGAGGACAGGGACTGGGTGAGAATGCCATAGGGATAAGCATGGCCATGAGAAGTCATTTCACTGTTAGCACCTGCATTCATATCCATACACTTTTAGGTAATTGAAATTGTGATGTGGGGTTAGCACTTGCATGTAGGGGAGTGATTAGAAGGGAAGTGGTGACATGAGACATCTCATTCTCACAGCAGTCCTTAAGTGTGATGTTTCAGAAATGAAGGCAAGAGGTAGCTGCTTGTAACATTGAAGCTTCACCAGAATAGTCTCATTCGAAAAGTGGAAAGATTTTAGGTGCCCCCACACAAGGAAGTTTGCCCCTTCCTCACAGCTACTGACGTTAGCACCTCTCCCAACATTTGAAGTATTAGTCCCCTTTCCCCCCTGACATTTTAGCCTAGGTGCACCTCTGATGCCATGAGCCCACCCCTTAATGAAGTGGCCCCCAGGGTGGCTACATTTAGGGGTGGTGCTGAACACACACTCACAAAAAACACTTTCACCCATGCATTCAACCACCAGTTACACAACTCCATACATGCATGTATACATAAAACCAAACACAGCATTGACACAAACATCAACATGCACGCATGCATTCATACATACATACACATATACATACTAATTTAATGTAAATACACATACACACTTTTAATTTAAAATAAAAAACACTTACCTTAGCTCCATGCACCCTTAAAAAGCATCCACGCAGCCGACATGTAGACATGCTGCCTGACAAGAGAGAACTCCTCTCCCATCAGTCAGCGGGGTCACGCTGAGCAATGTGAACACACTGACTGACAATAGAGAACTCCTCTCCCATCAGGCAGCGTGGTCACGCTGAGCAACGTGAACACACTGACTGACAAGAGAGAACTCCTCTCCCATCAGTCAGCGTGGTCACGCTGAGCAACGTGAACACACTGATTGACAAGCGAGGAGTCCTCTCTAATCAAGATGAACACACTGACTGACAGGAGAACTCTCCTGTCAGTCAGCGTGGTCATGCTGAGCAACGTGAACCCACTGACTGACAAGAGAGAACTCCTCTCCCATCAGTCAGTGTGGTCACACTGACAACATAACACACTGACTGACAAGAGAGAACTCCTCTCCTGTCAGTCAGCATGGTCATGCTGAGCAACGTGAACACTGACTGACGAAAGAGAACTCCTCTCCCATCAGTTAGCGTGGTCACACTGACTACATGAACACACTGACTGACAAGAGAAAACTCCTCTCCTGTCAGTCAGTGTGGTCATGCTGAGCAACTTGAACACACTGACTGACAAGAGAGAACTCCTCTCCTGTCAGTCAGCATGATCACGCTGACATGAACATACTGACTGACAGGAGAGGAGTCCTCTCCCATCAGTCAGTGTGGTCACACTGACAACATGAACACACTGACTGACAAGAGAGAACTCCTCTCCCATCAGTCAGCGTGGTCACACTGACAACATGAACATACTGACTGACAAGAGAGAACTCCTCTCCTGTCAGTCAGCATGATCACGCTGACATGAACATACTGACTGACAGGAGAGGAGTCCTCTCCCATCAGTCAGCGTGGTCACACTGACAACATGAACACACTGACTGACAAGAGAGAATTCCTCTCCTGTCAGTCAGTGTGGTCACGCTGAGCAACCTGAACACACTGACTGACGAGAGAGAACTCCTCTCCCATCAGTCAGCGTGGTCACGCTGAGCAAAGTGAACACACTGACTGACAGGAGAGGAGTCCTCTCTTGTCAGTCAGCGTGTCCACGTTTTCAGCTGAATGACGGGAGGCAGCAGAGCTCACTTCTGAGCCCTGCTGTCTCCCATTATTTTGCTGTTTGTTGCGGAGCCAAACGGCTTCACAAGAAACAGCAAAATCATTGCAGGGGCAGCACAGTCCCCCGTGTGAATAAAGGACACGGGAGACTGTGCTGCCTTCCACTTAGGAGAGGGGGCCGCAGGGCTGTCAGAAGATGTGGTGAGGCCCGGGGCAAAACATTTGGTGAGGCCCCCTTACAGTTTTTTGCACTCGGCCAGCGGCGGCATATCCGCACACAGGAGACTTGAGAAATCTACCCTTGAGTTTGTGTGCAGGATCCCAAATATGGTTTATTACTACTTTCTCTACTGAAGAAAGGTTCATGCCAGACTAACTTTTTTATCATATGAATAAATATATATAAGATGGCATGAGCTCTCCACTGCGCCACCTCCAATTCTCTGAGGGTCAATCACTTTTCCAAGCAAAGAGTTGAGGGCAGATCTCTTTCTTCGGCTGGGGCCTCCCTCTGGAAACAGCCTCCCTGCCTCGCTAAAAACAAGGAGCACCATCTCCGGTTCCGGAAGCACCCCAAGACCTGTTTATTTGCTTCTGCCTTCTTTCTTCCTCTCCCTTGCTGATCACCTGCCTGATCCATGCACTGGTCACCTGGTCAAGCTCTGAATTCGGGCCCAGGTACCTGCCTGTACGTCCTATTGCAATCCCGCACTGCCTCTTGGCTCCCCTGCACTTGTGGTCTGTATCTGTTGTATCTGTAACCCTACAGTCCCCGCTCTTGCTCGTATTGTCCACCTGTTGGCTACACTTATGAGTACTCACACTTGCCACCAGTTGGCTGCACTCTTGTTTCTACTTTGTTCCTGCACTTCTGCATCCTACCCCACCCTCGGCACTTCTCCCCTCCCCATTCCCTGCTCTTGTACGATCTGAATGACACAAGGCCTAGTAAGATCTGTGTTTTGTCCTACTCTTTTGTTTCTCCCTCCTTGCCTTGTCGCGCCTAGAAACACTTGCGTACAGGCACGTTATAAATGCCATATCATATAATTAAGGAGCACCCTGCCCCTGTTTGCGCATTAAAACACACATCATACACAGTGACAAATGATGTACAGTGGAGGCTGGTACATTTCTGAACTTAAGAGGCTTAAATGTTTGTTCCAATTAGTCAGGATCAACAGAGCACAGTGAGGGAGCCCAAACCAAAGGGTGGCTTGGGGGGGGTTCTCACTCCCAAGAAAATGTTTGAAACATTGGGTTAAAAGTATGCATTTTATAGCACTTTCTTTGCAAAATTGGGTAGAAATCCACACAGTTTGCAATTGGTTTTGTATGGAAGCACATGGAAATTCCCAATAGTTGCAAATCACAAATTGTGCATAGGAACATTTTCCAATACATTTCATGCCGCCTTTCCACAAGGGATATGCTAGTATAAACATATATTCATGCTGGTTGTTCTAATTATGTTGAAGCAGGCTGCATCAATATTTGCCATTATTACCATGTACGGATTCCCAACCAGTAAAAATGCCATGCCACAGAAAGTATATCCAGGCTGACTGTGTACCATAAGTGTTATTACTGGCTAGATTGGCCTACATTCAAAGTGGGCCAATTTAGCCAAGTAGTATGTTTGCTTTAACCTTGATGCATAGTCCTGTGCATCAAGGGTAAAGCAAAAAGAGCACTGGCAATGCTAACAGTTTGGGCATTTGTGTAGGCATGGCAAAGGCACTTCTGTATTGGTATTAGCTGGCCATTGATAGTGCCAGTGCAAAATGGTTTGAGTACCTGAGCAGCTAATAGCAGTGCCTCGTAAATGCCTAATACTTATACATAAGCCAAAACTGTTGGCTTTGCCAATGCTTATTTTTAAAAGAATTTCAGCGAAAGACATGCAGGGTGTTTTTAAATTGAGTGGCCAAAGGCAGACCTGATTAAGACATTTTTATTACACCAGTTACGTGTTTACAACTCCAATGAAGTCATGAACTCTTAGAAGACTCCTTTGAGGAAACACTTGCAGGCACATTGAGGGCAAAGTTTGATGGCTAGCCATGTTTAAAGCTAGCCCAAAGAGTTCCAGTGAGGAGTTGTTTTGGGTGGGGAGGACAGGGACTGGGTGAGAATGCCATAGGGATAAGCATGGCCATGAGAAGTCATTTCACTGTTAGCACCTGCATTCATATCCATACACTTTTAGGTAATTGAAATTGTGATGTGGGGTTAGCACTTGCATGTAGGGGAGTGATTAGAAGGGAAGTGGTGACATGAGACATCTCATTCTCACAGCAGTCCTTAAGTGTGATGTTTCAGAAATGAAGGCAAGAGGTAGCTGCTTGTAACATTGAAGCTTCACCAGAATAGTCTCATTCGAAAAGTGGAAAGATTTTAGGTGCCCCCACACAAGGAAGTTTGCCCCTTCCTCACAGCTACTGACGTTAGCACCTCTCCCAACATTTGAAGTATTAGTCCCCTTTCCCCCCTGACATTTTAGCCTAGGTGCACCTCTGATGCCATGAGCCCACCCCTTAATGAAGTGGCCCCCAGGGTGGCTACATTTAGGGGTGGTGCTGAACACACACTCACAAAAAACACTTTCACCCATGCATTCAACCACCAGTTACACAACTCCATACATGCATGTATACATAAAACCAAACACAGCATTGACACAAACATCAACATGCACGCATGCATTCATACATACATACACATATACATACTAATTTAATGTAAATACACATACACACTTTTAATTTAAAATAAAAAACACTTACCTTAGCTCCATGCACCCTTAAAAAGCATCCACGCAGCCGACATGTAGACATGCTGCCTGACAAGAGAGAACTCCTCTCCCATCAGTCAGCGGGGTCACGCTGAGCAATGTGAACACACTGACTGACAATAGAGAACTCCTCTCCCATCAGGCAGCGTGGTCACGCTGAGCAACGTGAACACACTGACTGACAAGAGAGAACTCCTCTCCCATCAGTCAGCGTGGTCACGCTGAGCAACGTGAACACACTGATTGACAAGCGAGGAGTCCTCTCTAATCAAGATGAACACACTGACTGACAGGAGAACTCTCCTGTCAGTCAGCGTGGTCATGCTGAGCAACGTGAACCCACTGACTGACAAGAGAGAACTCCTCTCCCATCAGTCAGTGTGGTCACACTGACAACATAACACACTGACTGACAAGAGAGAACTCCTCTCCTGTCAGTCAGCATGGTCATGCTGAGCAACGTGAACACTGACTGACGAAAGAGAACTCCTCTCCCATCAGTTAGCGTGGTCACACTGACTACATGAACACACTGACTGACAAGAGAAAACTCCTCTCCTGTCAGTCAGTGTGGTCATGCTGAGCAACTTGAACACACTGACTGACAAGAGAGAACTCCTCTCCTGTCAGTCAGCATGATCACGCTGACATGAACATACTGACTGACAGGAGAGGAGTCCTCTCCCATCAGTCAGTGTGGTCACACTGACAACATGAACACACTGACTGACAAGAGAGAACTCCTCTCCCATCAGTCAGCGTGGTCACACTGACAACATGAACATACTGACTGACAAGAGAGAACTCCTCTCCTGTCAGTCAGCATGATCACGCTGACATGAACATACTGACTGACAGGAGAGGAGTCCTCTCCCATCAGTCAGCGTGGTCACACTGACAACATGAACACACTGACTGACAAGAGAGAATTCCTCTCCTGTCAGTCAGTGTGGTCACGCTGAGCAACCTGAACACACTGACTGACGAGAGAGAACTCCTCTCCCATCAGTCAGCGTGGTCACGCTGAGCAAAGTGAACACACTGACTGACAGGAGAGGAGTCCTCTCTTGTCAGTCAGCGTGTCCACGTTTTCAGCTGAATGACGGGAGGCAGCAGAGCTCACTTCTGAGCCCTGCTGTCTCCCATTATTTTGCTGTTTGTTGCGGAGCCAAACGGCTTCACAAGAAACAGCAAAATCATTGCAGGGGCAGCACAGTCCCCCGTGTGAATAAAGGACACGGGAGACTGTGCTGCCTTCCACTTAGGAGAGGGGGCCGCGAGGCCCCCAGCAAGCGCGAGGCCCGGGGCAGTTTGCCCCCCCTGCACCCCCCTCGTGACGGCCCTGGATCTAAAGGATCGTGCTGTAGCGTCACAAACGAGAACACAGTGTGTAATTGGTTTGGGTCTATTTGACCTAAAACATTTGACCTAATCACATTTCATCGAATTTATTTGACCTTTTTTTGGTCTAAAATGTGGGTGGAAAACCCCCCCGCAAATCCACTCCAGAAAAGAAAGGTCAAAATAATTAGATCAAATGTTTTAGGTCAAATGATTTAGGTCAATTATGCTAATGCCGTTTAATTGTTTCAATACAATTAATAGAGAAGATATTTTTATTTCTCAGAAAAACCAAAACCCCCTGAAAGCTATCACGCCTCCTAATTATATCCTCTAGGCGACCCCTCCCCCAATGGTTTCCACTATAATAATCCACTCACGGCACCCCAGACCAGAGGCTACAAGAAGTAGAATGTCTAGTTGTGATATTACTTTAGGGAAAGAGTTTTACATGTCATCTGTGCGAAGCCATAATCAGGAGGAAACATGTATGTGATGGTTCGCCATCTTACCAAATGTATGTCCCTCCGTGCAAAGAGCTGCACCAAGGGGTTTGTGTATCTGCTTTGGTCGATGAAGACTGGCAACAAAATGGCAACTTTTGTAGCCCAAGCCCTTACCCCGCCCATATTGGCCAAGGCCAGCCTAGCGCTCGTTCTTGTGTTTCACTTCAACCTCGCGGTAAAGCTCATATTGACATCACTAAATTATCCCCACAGCTCTACCGATTTTAACATGTAGATCTGTTGCCCGTCTACCACTAACATCCCTGATAATGAGTGGCCTGTGCCACTGTGGTAGCCTGTGGTGTCACTCTCGGTTTACAGCAGTACACAGCAGTGCTGGAAATGGAAATGAGTAACTGTGGGATCCCTCCAGAAATGCAGGTGGCAATGGGGGGAGGGGATGAGATTGTTGGGGATGGGTAAAGACTCAGGAGCTTCCCCCCTGCCCCTCAAATGAATATTTCATTCCCAGTTCACGATATTAATACATTACTAAAAACTGGAAACTAACCCAAGAAAGGAGGAGTGTTACTTACCTATAATAGTGCAAGCAAATTATAAAATTATAAAATGTGCACAGACATCAGGCATATTCACAAGGTCTCTCTCAGACGTTTCAGTGGTCTAATGGGTAAGCCACTCCATTTTGGTCGTTACGACTTGAGTTGGAGTCCTGGCTTCAGTAGCAAAAGCAGATCAATTACATGAAAGGGCATAAGTACATGTTCCAAATTCGGGGAGACATCATCCGGCCCAATGATTAGTGTTCGTACCCATGCTCGTCTGCGTATTTTTTAAAACACCCCCTTTCTCTGTTCTGAAGTTCATTTGAAACACCCCTTATTGCCGAACTCAAGTAGTCGGTAAAACACTTACAATGCCTTTGTGGTAGAAATTGCATATCTACCCACCATGTTTTCACAAGTCTTTCTTCGTTCTTCTGAATATTTGGTCTTAGGAACAGACATACACAGTTCAGTGTTTACTTTCATTCACACATGTAAAATTACATTGTAAGTGCAGGAACACAAGTTCCATAATGCATATGGCGTGAGCTTGAAAGCCAGTCGTGCGCGCGCACCCCACCCCCCCCCCCCCCACACACACACACACACACACACGACACAAGGCATTGTTTCACGCAAGCTTCTTGGGAATAAAATTTGCAAGCATGCATGCATTATAAACACACAGTTTTTACCCCAACAAATTCGGCACCTCACAGACTTGTTAGCACTGGTAAAACAAAAGCAGGCGTATACCAGTGCAGGTATTTACTGTACAGTAGAGACAAAATGGAGAAATGTTCCCAGTGAGCAGAGAGCTGACAGACAAAAGGTCTATTAGTCCCAGGAGGATAGCTCAGCAGCGCGCGCTCGCCTTGCAAGCAAGCCGACGCGGAACAACACAGGTTCGATCTCTGGGTCAGCGCTTAGAAACCTCTGGGTTTAAGCGCGTTATAAATATTATACTTGTGGAATGGTATGAGCGGCCCGTGAAGCCTTCCGTGAAGCCCCTGATAAGTGCCAGCCTGTTGCAAACAAAAAAACACCCCTTTTATAAGGATTCCACAGGGAACTCTTTTCTGCCTTTTCATGGACGCGGATGCGTACCACTGTATTTTCTTAAGTGCCACCACCAGGGGAGTGCAGAGTGGGGACAAGTCCACCCCTCTTTCTCTCCTCCAGGTGCTGGGTGGGCGAGGCAATTAGCAGCGCGGAGGGTCACAGGCAGTGGTGACGTCTCAGGGGCATCCCCCCACCCCTACTAGGGAGAGTGCCACCTTCCATTTCTGCTCCTTTGTTGCTTGCATGCATTTGAATCGAATTGTGTCACTAGCTTGTTTCTCTGGTAAACATGTTCCTTGTAATATAATGAAAAAGTGCATGTGATGAAATGACTACTGCTCTACAGGAGTACAGGGATGCGTAGTGGCAACACTGCTTACTCAGCCCCACACTACTAAACCAGCAGCGATCCCAATCATAAATCTAAAACGGGCAGAGCGCCAAAGGTGTGCCTCCTTTTTCCTCTTTTGGTAGCGCAGGCCGAGGGCAGGCTATATCTTCAGGCAGGATGGGAGCTAATAACAGTAGCCACCCAAACAGCTTTAGCAAAATGTTTCCAAAATAAAAGAATGTCCAGTCAAGATTCTATGAAAATCAAACAAATACACCCAAACAACTAGTCCGAAATCACTTGCATGGCTCCTATCTAGTTTAACTGTGTTAATATGATCTTGATGCTATTTGCAAATGTTTGGCTTGTGCCAGTTTTGCATGCAACTCCTCTCAAAAACATGTTTTTACGTATGTATTATTCCCAGCTACTGTGACTGCAGGACTATTTCAAAATGCTAATAAAACAAAAACAAAAAACACTTTTGTGTGGTTTTCAAAGCCACAGCATTTGACAGCCCTGCAGAGCATGTCCCTCATCCAATTGTGTGTGAATTGTCCTGCACCAAAACGGCCTCATTATGAGTTTGGCGGTAAATGGTAAAGTTGGCAGTAACTCTGTTACCGCCAATGTTAGCACTGTGCCAAATTAAAAATTTGGGCCTGGAGTGGAGGATTTGGAAAACCCTAGAGGTAAATCCTCCAACTCACCGCTGAAAAATCAGCAGAATCAGCGGAATTACAGCAGCGGTAATTCTGCAGAGGTAATTCCATCAAAAAAGCCTCATTGAGTCCAATGGACTCAAATTAAACGGGGAATTACACCGCCACCACCACTTGTAATCTTGCAGAAACTCCACCGTACCAAGTGGCGGTAACAGTAATTTGTTTGGGCAGTAGTATGGCAGATTTACTGCCGCGATACCACCCAACCCGTAATGAGGCTCGATTTCTTGCACCAAAATACTGTTCATTTCTAGCACCTATCGTGTCGGCTGTGTGCACGAGTCCCATTGGTTATGAGCATGTACTTTAGAGCACTAAAAAGAGTTTTCACTGGTGTTTCATTTTCAAACGCACCCATTTCTTGTACAGCTTTAGCAAAATGTTTCCAAAATAAAAGAATGTCCAATCAAGAATGTATGAAAATCAAATGCAAACGGCTAATCAGAAATCACTGGAAACACACCCCCTTTAAAAGAAACACAGAGAATCTACACTTTTGTGAAAGGACCCTCTGGGAAGATGAGTAGGGGTGTTAAGGCAATAGTTTGTTCAAGAATATGTTTTCTAGGGACAAGGTAGAGAACAGCAGAGGGCATAAAAGTAACTAAAGTCCTTTAAAATGGACCAGGAGGACAGGGGTCTTCAAATACAAGTTTGTCTTGTTCTTGCATAACTCCAGGCCTCGGGGCACTTTCTGAGATGGTGACTCGGCATCAGGTTGGAGAACAGGGCGACTGGGTCTAATACATGGTGCTCACAAGCAGCAATGGCACGTGGCACGAAGGAGTTTGGAACAGGCAGGCAATGTCTGAGTCGGTGTACCTCACGAGCAATTTGGTGCAGGAGTTAAGGACCAGAGATGATCCTTGATTTCTAGGTTGCTGGGGAGCCCACATTCAGGGTTGCCAGGGACAAGGTGAGCCCTTGAGTTCTGCGCTTCCACTCCAGGAAGTTGGCTGGCACCTACAGAGGATTCTTCTCCTCTTGTGAACAAGAACCTTGTTTCAGTGCAGCTAGCAAAGAGGCAGGCCTGCATCCACAGAGTTCACCACTACTGCTACCTGGGGATGGTAATGGGACAGAGCTCTCCTCTGTACTCACCTCACTGGTGGAGGACCTTGGAACCGATTGCTCTCCCAGCTGCGGTCCAGTGAAATCTTCTTCTGCTTCCAGAGTCCAAAGATGAATCAAAAAAGATGGTGTGCCCCTCACCTTTCAAAGGCAAAATGGGGGTGCTGGTCAAAGGAAAGGGGTTCAGTACAAGGGGTTGTAACAAGTGCCATCTAACCCAGAATATCTTGCTTGCAGGAAATAGAGGGGAAAGGAAAAAGAAGTGAGCCCTAATAGAAACCATGATGGTGGCAACCTTCTCTCAGCCCACCTCTCCTCCCTGGCTCCTCTAACTCTTCCCCTTTCCCATGCGTGCTGATTTCAAAGGGACATCAGTGGTCAGCACCCTGGTGTGAGAGTGACATTGTTATGTCAGTGGTGCCTTGAGGCACCGGTTCCCAGGAGACCTCCTGCATTAAGTCCCTATGCCCTTGCGGATGGTGTTACCCTTCCTGAAGGAGAATAAAAGATGCATCATCTTGGCTATTCTTCCACATGACTGTAGGCAAGCCAGTAAAACTAGTGACTAATACACACCAACCCTGATACAGCTGCGCTCGGCGCAGAGAGTTGATACTAGTGTGATATCAATATGCTGAAATTTTATAATTGTGTACTCTTCGCAGTCACCATACCCCAACCAGGCATGGCTTATATTTAAACATTTACATGCTACCAGACTGATTAAGGCATACAATTTTAGCTTAGATCAGTGGTGCCGAAGTTAAATAAAACACCTCTACCTGCCCTGTGCCATTGCAGACTTGGGGCTGAACCTGTAGGCTTTTTCAGCTATAATTTTGGTATGGAGCATTTTATGAAAGGGAGTGGGGGGTGTCTGATTAACAGACCTCCCTCTGCATGGCAGAATTACGCATATACTTTTAGCATTAAAAATTAAAAAAGATCTTAGTTGCACATCCTGGTACATGCATCCCATCAAGCCCTCACATCCGTGTTTATGCAAACTGTAACGCCACTAACTCAGTCACATGAGGCAACTGGCCTGTTTAAAACAGTCCAGTTTTAAAAAATGAACACATTCTCCTTATTGCATTTAAAAAGTAATTGGCCGATGCATCATCGTAATTGGTTTCGCATTGTACACATGCTTTTCCAGGCAAATGATATGCTGTGTCCTCTTACAATGCAAATCATAATAAACATAGAAAAAAGATCACGATATTATTCAGAGCGTAACCATAGGTGTAAAGGTAAGTTATACCAAAAAAGGGGGAAATCTGTCCGGACGAGAACTTGAAACTCATCTTCATGTAAAAGAAAATCATGAAAACCACACACATCCGTGGCGAGGTTACCTCGGCGTGTGGAAGGGCAGAGTAGAGCTGCTTCAGCGTCATGGCAATGCCTTATTAGAGGGGCGGGAGGCAGGGAGCAGTGGGATTGATTTCAAACAATCTAGATTGTACGTCATTGCCGTTTCCCATCGGAAGTAATCAATACTTGTATTAGTGACTTTAGAAAACCGGAGGAAAAGCTGAACATAAAAAGATATGTGAGGGGGAAAAACCGGGAACTAAGGGCCTGTTAGCATCCACCATAAAGAGCAGTTACTGCTTTAAATGTCATTGGGCCTCATTACGAGTTAGGCGGTAGCCGTGCGGGTAAAACTGATTTACGGGCTCCGGACTTGCCAAAATCAACGGGGCATTACACTCCCGGGGGTCCGGTAATTCCAGAGCTGGCATTCTGTTACTCCCCATTCCCGTGGAGTCTGATAGGACTGGAGTCTGATAGGACTCCACGGGAATGGGGAAGTGGAAACACCAGTATCATGTCGTAATGGTGCTGGTGTTTCCACGTCCGTGTGCGGCCAGTGACGTTACGCCTGCCAGGTCAGACCACAAGCAGGTCTGCAACTCAGGGACCCCGTGCAGGGTCCCCGTTAATGTATCCGGCAACCCGACAACATGCGTATAAAAAATCGTAACTCGGCAATAACTCAGGAAATCTGTGTGCGTACCTCCTTAAAACGTTGCTGCACCCTGCAACACTGCTTACGTGCACCCCTAAGTTACATCACCCCCTCGATTGAGTACACGCACCCTGAAATCCATCATGACCCCACCTGCACGCTACAAATCCTACGCGCAAGTGTACTGACGCCTGCCTTTGGGTGGCGGATTGTATGAAGTACTTGTGTGGCCATTTCCCAGCCAATATGTTGTGCGATTGAATACATGGATACATCTCATGTCGCGCAATTGTAGGCGTGCTAGGGATTGCCTTCAGGCCGTCCCTCGGAATGCCCACTTTTCTGCAAGTTCTTCCCCATTTTTGCTGTTCCGCCCCCTTTCCAGCCCTCTGCGCAAGCCATGCCCACACTCTGTTTGGAGTCTTGTGCAAGGCCCTCAATGGCTCGCACAGCGCGAACTCCACGCAAGTCCAGGAAGAGGACTGCACATTCAATTCCATGAATCGGCAAAGGTGGATTTGCATGCAGTTGCGCATGCAGGTACCCTATTTTCCACGCAGATAATTCCATAAATCGGGCCCTGAGCCTTTTTGGAAAATGGTGCCTTGTGCCTTTCCCCACCCTCTGCAGGTAATAAACCAAAAGGTGATAAAAGGGTGTAAGCAAATAACTAACAATCACTGTAAGGACAGTGAGTGATTCCTTAAATGCCTCACACTGTGTCTGAAGCAAGCTTTGCCATGAGCATGCCCTGACCAGGCATGGGGTAAAATTCTGGTGCCCCGTCTAACCACCACACAATCTTTTTTTCAGATACATAATTTTTTCCCTGAGTGCGTATGAGTGTGCGTCTGTGAACGTGGGCATTTTACAGGAAAATACTTGAAATGTACTTTACGGCGCTGCATTGACGTTCTGTGGCGTCACACAGAACGTCGGTACATGAGCTCAGCAGATTGAGCGCTCGCTGCTGTGATCTGTGTGTGATCTGCAGGTCGCAGGTTCAAATCCTGGCAAGTCCAACACAGCCTTTCATTCTTCAAAGGTCTATAAATAAGTACCAACTTCGGTGAGGTGATATTGTATGTAAATATACCCTCTGTAAAGCGCTTTGGCGAAAGCAGCGCACAAATAACACATCATTATTACAGATCATTATCACACAGGACTGAGACTGCCAGTCTCATCCGCTTTGACGCCATCCTTCACCTTAGGACCTTATTACAACCTGGTGTTGTACAGTTATAGGCACTTAACATCATATATGGTATTTTGCTTCATAAGATGCCAGGATGGCATCCAGGAGCTGGTAGGGCATCCTTCTAATATGCTGGTTTTATATTGTGCATTATAAATGCTGCTGGCTGGTCCCATTTGTGTAGCCTTTTATTCGGGTGTGCCGCCCATTGCAATGGCACAAGCATCGAGGAACAAACGGCTTCTTTCTGAAAAGAAACGGCAGCTGTTTCCACTGATCACTGTACATTAATCAATTCTTGTTACATGCGTCTGAGCTCAGTTTTATCTCAAACTGCCGGAAAGTACATAAGGTAAGGGTAATCGAGGGTACTCATGAAGTATGAAATGAATTTGGTCTTTAGTTACTATAGTGAATGTCCCTGCCTTGGCAAAACTAAAAGGCACTCCATTTTAAGGACATACATAGGAGTCTGGCATATGTTGATCACATTGTTGATATCTGTTATATTAAGAGATTTTTTATATAATGCACCAGTAACAACCATAGCAGTCGAACAGCACGAGGGCTTTTCCGCAAAGTAGCGTGTTGTGTCAGAGCCAGGGGCATCCAGTCCTTGGTCTGAAAGAGAATAGGCAAGAGTAATAAAAGATAGGGATGGAGTTTGTGATAGTTTGCATGCCTGTAGTCCGTGTAGAGCAAATAAAACATAGCACCGATCAGAAAATGGCAAATGCTTAATACTCCTGCAAACAAGCACATACCTCCTAGAGCCTGCAGTATAGTTTCTTGCAAGACCATTAGCTGGGGAACCTTGTGGACGACTGCCTTCTCACTCACGACCTGTTGACAGAGCTAGGTGTTGCTCCCTTTTTCTGATCAAAGCGAAAGGAGTCTTTACTGAAGCTTTTTTTTAATAAATAAACGCTATCAGCACTGCTAAAGCTGTGGCATCCAGTACTATTTTACACTCGGATTCATTGTGGCCATCCACAGTATTCTACATAGGTATTCATCCAGCTGAATGAAGGGGAAATGAGCTGGCCACTTGAAGCCAGGTGTATTCCCTCCAAGTGTGGCAAGGTGGGGCAAAGCGGAAAGAAGAAGGGGCAAAAAGAAACAGTGTTTCAAATTATTCGTCAATTAATTGCGTGGCCTCTCAGAGCAGTGTAGTCACTTCTAATCTTTCTGGATGATTCAGGCATACTTAAATTGCCCTGTGCCTTTTCTAGATTGGCCCTATCACTAATGGAGGGAAAGTCATATTATTCACACCAGGCATCTTGCATATTAGCAAGCGACACACTATATACACAATCACTTCCAAATCATTGAAACCAGTTGTAAACATGCAACAGAATGTTAGTCCATCTGGAACTGCGTTGCATTTTGGAATTAATATATTATTGAACACCCCTAAATTGAATGCAGGTCTGAATCGGATTCCTTTTCTTGTGATCGGTCCATTGTGTGACAGTATTCTTCTGTTACCTCTCTTTTAGCTAGTGAACCTCATTTCGTGTGTCAGTGATGAAGTTAGGCCTCTATGTTTTGTTTTCCAAAACATAGACATTTAATCTGAGAAATGGTTGTTATGAAAATGTTCAAGTTACAGTTGTGTCTGCAGTTATAGCTGGAAGGTTACAATCGTGCTTATTCTGGTGGTCCCTATACTCGTTAATGGTAAGGACAAGATTGGTGCTGATAAACAGTCCAGCATAACTTATTCCCCTCTTTTTATCATAGTGACCATTGCTGTGAACAGCTGACACAATGCCATACATCATTAGTTGTCGAGCTAAACCATTGCTTCAGTCCTGTACATGAAGTCAACCAATTTTTCTAACCAGTTAGAGAATGGACATGGATGCATTTTATGCCGGATGACAATGAGTTCATGTGTGAAATAGACAAATGCGGTGCAGTATTGGGTGCCAAGTTTGCTCCTTTTATGCCGACTTCATTAATGATTGATATGAGATTGAACATGCTTAGTGATATGAAATTACACACCTACATCATCATGTCATATTTGGGTCTTTACAAAGATGACATCATCATCTAAGTTGGTGACTGGCTTGAGCTCAATAAAGTATGAGGCATATTTCCTAACAACAAGTACAATATAGCCTCAACTATACAAAGGAATAGAGATTGTGTACAGTTTAGAGCATCGTGTGTTTCAAAGCATGGTGTTTCACAAGAGGATGGCTCTGAAGGCATTCTTGCATGCTGACGGTGCACATCCATCGACCATGAAAAAGAATATTCCCTTTGGGGAAATGTGATGGCTGAGAAGAAACTGCAGCAAGGATGGTGTTTTCTTACAGGACATTTTTCACTTGGCATGCAGTTTGCAACAAAGAAGATAGGTAAAACACTGTTAAAGATAAGGAAGAAGTGGCATCACAAATTGTGCAAAGGACACTTTTAAAGATCAAACAAGTATTCGGGAGATGTGCCAGCCCTCATTTTTCGATGGCAAATACCAATAAATAGAAGATTCTGAAGGAACAAGGTGCTTAAGCTACCGAGCACGGTTAGTCTGAACCTTATAACAGCAATCCCTACCACGCATTTGTTTTGGCTACCACCTTTATGGAAAAGGTTTCTATGAATGTTCAAAACGTGCAACATGTAAATAAGTTGCAGAGATGTATGAGTTTTTTTTTAAAAAAATGCTTCTAGAACATTCAAAATGTGTTATCTTATGAATTGTTTGACAAAATGTGTTATGTATGCGCTTCAGTTTCCTTGCCTCATAATTATGTGGGGAGTACTGTAAGGGAATTCAAATTTCAGGTTTGTAAACATGTGCATTGAAAGGCCAGGTTGACACACATCTAGCAGCAGTAAATCATCTGGAACAACACAGCAGTGTACTGCTGTGTACTGCTGTGTTCTAGCACCTTGAAGCATCTCTTGTGCAACATGCAATTACCAATAAAGATCTCAGACCAAATAACTGGACAGTCTCAAGGAATATGGCAAAGTACTACTTTATTCTCAGTTTAATAAAGCAGGTTCAGCTGGCAAACATCAAATGGATGCCTGCACATTCACACACAAACTTGATTACACAGGGGTCTTATACCCCAACGTGCATCATCTATGACATCATCCTACATGGCAAAACGTACAACTTATTAGCGAGAGGGATTGGTTAAGGGAACATATCTATTTATAGAATATATATGGGTTAGTACTTAATTGGCTGTCTCTTATCTGTAAGACAACCCTCAAACTACCTCTAAATACATATAATACTGATTATCGCAAACAAAATGGCAGCAGATTGTTCTATACAACATTGCATAGCAGGTTGCCCCATAGACCCACTGATTGGTTGGAATTCTCACCCAACCTTGCACTTTCGGCTCGGCTAGCAGCACGTAATGAAACTGAAACCCAGGTGCTTGGATCATGTCAGATTACGCCCTACTTTCCCAATTATTCCATCATCTCTCATCAGTCCGGCCCTGAGCCAAAGTTTCCTGTTAGCCTGTTCTCTTTTCTAGGATATTCAAGGGAGTGAAAGCACACCACTATCTTCATCTCAGGCTTAATGAATAGCCCTTGTTTTCGACTTCTGAGTCACATGTGAAGAGACCACGAATTTGTCTATTTCAGCATCTTATTTACTGCTATTTGATTTAATTTTACTGGGTGCCATTGCTCCTATTGGGCTTTAGAGACTTGCTCACTCTACCTTGTATCAACATTATATGCTTTTAATTGTCCAATACTTGGCTCTTGCAGATGTTTTCTTTTTCTTAAATCTAAAAGAAATATGTCTCATCCACAGCTTATCTGTCTGCCTCCCTTTGTACTTTGCAGCTATTCCTTAAAAATAGTATCCTTACTCTCAAGTCAACATCGACTCCTCTTTGTTTTGCACACAAATATGTTCTTCCAGCGTCTCCTGACTCTGCAACCCTGATCTGCTTCTGAGGTACTTGAATGGAATATTTACACAAACCAGTGTCCATTTTCCAACTATGGCCGTCCTTGTCATGTTATGTATTCCTCTATAGCAAGCTTCTATGTATCTTTTGTACCTTGCGTTACTGCGTATTTACACTTATTGGTCAGCAAGTTACTTTGTCTTCTTTTGCATTCATGATTACTTTATCATTTCGTACATGTTTCTCTTATCGCTTCAGCTACATTATCACTCTTAAGTATTTCCATATCGTTTCAGCATGGCTTTGTATATCTTCTTTATGACATCACTCTGCCCTCGTCAGTTTCACTCAGCGCTCCATGATGTCCAATGGTGCGTGCTGACATCCTTCCCTACGGCATCCTTCCACACTTTCAGTGCAAGGGTACATTTGATACGGTTGCCTGAGTGCATATCATCTCTCATACACTCTGTGAGGTATAGGCATAACATATGGAGTCTCACACAGGGCCCTTCTCCTTCTGTTCCAGTATGACAGTTGTGAGGGGCGGGAGTTAGGGATAATGTGTCCACCTGCTCCTCTACACTGCCATTAATCATATTCTGATTTCTCCCCACGTGGTGACAGAGGGGGTCATTATAAGTTTGTTGGTTTCCAGCCGGTAATTCCGTCACAATACTGGCAAACTGCCCTACCATTTCCCCTGCCTGATATCTCAGTATTACTGGTATATTCCAGGTGGCGGAAAGGGCAGTAAATCCCCATTCTATGTAGGACTCCATGGAGAGGATTGCTGGTATTACAGGCACCAGTATTACTGGTGGCAGTAATACTGGCTGTTTTCTGCCGGTGTGGGTCTTATTTACCTCCAGCTCTTTGCTGAAGGTAAATCAGGCAACCCCCACTGGCAATCCTGTAGTTTGGCGGTGCAGTAAAAGTGCTGGTGGAGGAATTGCGGCCAATTTTACCACCACTTTTAAAGCACCGCCAAACTTCTAATGACCCCAGAATGTTACAAATGCATCACTGCAAGTCAAAACACATGACTGTGCTTGGGGCATCGTGACGAGGCACCAAAACATAAAATAGGTTCATATGCTTTTTGATGATTCTAGATAACCAAATGTTGTTCTAATCAAAGGTTTTCGTGATCATGCAGGGTATGAATATTTGTGTTTGGCAATGCATGCAAAACAGTGTTTAGCTATTGTTTGCATATGTGTAGGTTGTTTTTTTTGGATACTTGATAATGGTTGTTTATAAAGTTTGATATTGTGCAGAGAAAAGGGTTGATGCTATGTTAGACAAGTTTTAAAATGAACAAAATTCAAGTTTGGTACCTTTTATTGGACTAACTGAAAATATTATGCAGAGATGCTAGATGCATAAGCATTCGAGTCCAAGAGACTTCTACATCAGATAGCAGTCACGCGATAAAATGAGCAAAGAAATATATTTTTTTCATGCTCAATTCATTATGGGAACATCATCTGATGAAGACGTTTCTGGGACCTCGAAAGTTTATATAGCAACCACCTCAGTTTAATGTTTTCAGTTAGTCCGATTAAAGATATCAAAGCTTGGATTGTGTTTGAATGGTTGACATCAACACTGTTCTTTTGTTGTTTTTGGATGCTTTTTGGTACAATTTGTGTCTAATTAGCGATTATTCAAAAACAAAATACATTAATGTTTCAAAACGATAAAGGTAGAAAGATTGAACAAATTCTAAAAAAGGAATGAAAAAGAGAACAAAGTAACAGAAAAGAAATTATTAGACTGAAAAACGTTTATGAGAAAAACATTGTAAACAACAGGAAAATAAATAACTGAGTAAATGATATTGGAGAAAGATATGATACTTCTTTTTATATTTGAAAGATACAATCAGTATAGATCATCCTTATACCATGTTATAGTCCTAACGGCCGGTATTACGGGCTACACCGGGCAATAAATGCTGGAGCCCTGTCATGTTGGGCATAGTTCATGTATTGTAACTGGGTCTTCTAAGGCATAATTTCTGAGAGGTTTGGCAGGCTTCACGTATATAATGTTTGCAGCATTTTCATGTGGGTCAATTTTCAGGACAGATCACAAACCATTTGCAGCCTTTTAATTTGGGTTGAAACTGGTAGCATGTGAGCCAACATTGGAAATGTATTATGTATTTAATATCCGGGTAAACTCATATCAATTTGGCAACATTTCACATAGCATTCATTTTGTGAAAGGAAGTGATGTAAAAGTGGCCATGTTTATTTTTCTCATCCATTGGTGGGACGGACGGTTTTTCTGGCTTTCGGCAGCGCTAGATGCTTGGGTGCTTTGACGGCAAATCATCTGAATTTGGGCAGCATTTAATGCATTTATTGTGGGGGAAATTCAGCACTTGAGAACATTTCACATTTGAATTTTTCAAAGTAATTCATCATATTTTGGGGATATTAGCGAGTGATGCAGCTTGTGAGACATTCTTTTTCTTTCCTCTAGCATTAAGGAGTAACCTGCTTGTGGGATGTAGGGAGTAGGCAAAAGGTGCATGCAGGAGTAGGTATTTCACCTGCAGTGGAGTGGGGAATGTCTGAGGCTGGAACTTATATGGCGTATGCAGTTTAAAGGATCGTTCTGCTGTCTGATGCCTTAACCTATAGCACTGCCCTATAAGATAATGACACTATCGCAAATGCAGCTAAGATAGAAGCTTTCAATCTGATTTGCATACCCACAGAGCATTGCTTTGTGGCACAGAATTGAAGGATGCACTTCTAGGTATTCCCACTGGCTCTATTTCCTGCGCGACTTTTTAACATAAATGCCCGTTTCTACTCCTATAATTTTATACGGATTTTTCCTTTCATTTTAAATTTTTTATTTCCCCATAACATTAAAGGCACCTGACTGAACCATGTTGATATTGGTACCTAGCTGACAACGATGTATTTATTGACCTCAAATCTTCCTCAAAAGCTTTCAAATCTTCAAAACGTGCCAAAAACCTATACAACAACTCTGGGTCCTGTGTTTACATACAGGTTGCCAGTATAGTAATTATATGTGTACGTGTTTGCCATTAAAGTGCTATATCCCCAGGATCGTGAAAGGTATAGGCATTGTTCTTGGTATGTAGCTGGTGCTCGTTTTTGGTTTTAGAAATCTGGTTAATCTGGTTGGGTTTTACGGGGTTCACATTCTTTTGATGCAATTGATGTCTGTACTAATTTGTTGTCATAACCCTTCTTTATGTGCCAGGTGCTTTTTATTTACATTTTCAGGAGGGATACTTTTCTTTGACAAAGGGGCAGAGTTTTAATAGTAGTGTTTTTGCTAAATGTACTTGTTTGCGGCTGGGGACTTCTTCTTTATCAGGAGTACATGGCTGCTTCTAGCACCGGTACAATGACCACATTTGTGATGGCCTTTGATCTGGTGCAATGACAGCTGTACACAATCGCAGTAGCGCTGGGTTCAGTGGTAACGCCAGTGCCAGTGTGGCAATTTCACATCTTTTAGTTCAGCCAACGTGCTGCAGCTACAACTACCAATTCAGAAGCATTTCCACAATTGTATCCGGTGATATGACAGGTGCAACAAAAACAGTTGCAGTGGTACGTAGATCGAAATGGCGTCAAAGTCAGGGTGGTACAATGACTGGTTGGTACTGGTTGTAACTTTGGATCTATGGCTAGCACACATTTGGTCATTGTGCCAGAGCTGAGTTACTATTGGTGAAAATCATATAATTGTACCAGCCTAAAGATAGTCAAATCTGGTCATTGTATTGGCACGTCAACCAAAGCAAATATGGTAACTGCGCCTTTGCTACTGTGAATAACGTATGTGCATCAGAACATGATGTTCCAGCAGAGGAGAGCTGTCAGTAGCCCCAGTAAACCTCCATCGGCTACTCAGATGTTTTAGGATCATCACAAGCCAGTAGCACTGCACTGCCAGGGGAGCAAATGATTTACTCTAGTGTAGTTTTTCCCCCACCTTTCCCGCAACCAGAGCAGGGAGGTAAACGCTTCTGGGACAGGGGTGTCAAGGCTGTCAACGATGGGTTAACTAAGAATAATGGAAACAAACCATGATTTGCTAACAGGCATCCATGAAAACTGCAGGAATTCACTATCTAGGCATTATTTTGCATATTGTATAATGGCAGTGATGTGCTGACTGAGCAGAATGGAAACCGTCCATGATGTACAAAATGGGAATACTAGCAACTGATAACCATCTGCTAAGTGGGCATAATGTAATTTGCTAGCTGGACATAATGTAAACTGGCAATAATGTTCTATGTGTGTATGTTGAAAGTTGTCAATGATGTGCATGCTAAGCACAGCCATTCCACCTGCCAAGAATATGCTCAATCGCACCAACACAACCCCTACAAGGGCAAGAGAGTATCCTACCGGCACCCTAGTCTCATGTCTAACACCACCTGGCGGGACTCAAAACAGACACACACACATCAGTTCAACACGCTCAGAGTAGAGGCCCACCTCAGGACTCCCTCTCCCAGAAAAACCAGACTAGAAGATGATACAGAGGGCTGTTAGGTTTTCACCCTCCCCCCCAGCAGCACCGTCCTCTCACCTACCCTCAGATATATATCATGCCTCCCACTACAGTTAAGAAATTTAGCAACCATGTTGGAAGATCATCAGCATCAAAGGTAATGTATTGGACAGGGATGTGCTATACAACACCAGCACCATAAAATAATGTAATTTAAACTGGTAATGATGTGCTGGCTGGTCATATTTAGCCCAACTTTTCTGACAAATATTTCCTGACAGTTCGCCTTTTGCTGAACAGTGGCCTGTCAGGAAATAGCGCATGCGCTAAACACTAAAGACGCATGCGTTTGAGGAACCAGGAAGTGGAGGGATCAGGAGCACCAGGTGTGCTGGCAAGGGGTGTCTGGGGAAAGGCTGGGTGTTGATGCAGAAGGGAGTGGAGGATGGCAAGAGACAGGGGATTACAATGGAAGTCTGGCCCATAAATACGGGCTTCAACAAAACCGGCCTGCGACTCCATTGATCAATCAATATACATGCAATAAAAAACCTAGAAAGAATCATATTTATTCAAAACATATTTAGCACTGTCATACAGGCTAAGTAGATTGTACAACTGACCACACATGGGAAGTTTTTGCCAGGGTTTTATTTACACAATAGAAAACAAATGCAAACAAAATATTCGAAGTCGCAGTCAATGGTAAAAATGAGAGGTGTTGCAATGGGTGAGCTTTGTGAAGTGAATCTGTCGAGATCATGCCAGTTAGCCAATTCTGGTTTGGTTTCCTATGAGAATTAGTTCAGTCTTTGCTAGGTCGAGCTTCAAGTAGGCACTTGACCTCTGGGCTTGGTTGAGCGAGAGACGATGCTATAGGCGATGGATGTTATGGATTCAGTTGATCTTTAGATAAAGCCCCATGTCATCTCTATGTTGATGTATCTTGTTGTTGGTGACCAGTGCCCACACAGGTAGCATTGTGTGGTTGGAGATGACAGTTGGGAGCCTTTGTGAAGTCTGCAGGTTACTGGGTGGCATTAGGATTTGCTGGCGCCCATTTGGATGAGTTGGTTACTGTTGCAGAGATAGGAGGCAAACCTCGCCAGGACTTTTCCATCAAAGGCCATACATTTGACAATGCTGTTGAGGACGACATCATGGTCAATAACATCAAAGGCCGCTGAGAATAGGAAGAGTGAGCTGGGGGCCTCGTTGTCCAGGATGTGGACACTATCATCAATAACTTGAACAGTGGCAGACTCTGTGCTTCAACATGGTTGGAATTTGGGTTGGTAGCCCTGTCGGAGATAGTTCTGAATGATCCTTTCATGATGTTGGTAACCTTATCTATAAATACATCAATTTTGAAGATTTATTGTACAGAGAAATATCCTGATCTAACAACCCCTACCATGACAAGCCCACCCCAAAATTCTGGGATCGGAAACAGGCTGTCTTTAATCGGAGTGTTCTCTTTTAATTAAAATAATCAATCAAAATAATTAACAGTGGTCCCACATAACTTTGAATGCTGGGGAAGCCACCGACAATATTCCATGCAAACACAGGCAGAGTTTCTATGAAGTAAAGCTCAACTTGTCTGCTATTATCTAGCTAATAATTACATTCACAATACACATAAACATCAATTTGTATAAAGCAAGCCTGATTAACTATTCTATACAACCTAACTACTATATATATAATATACAACCTTCTTTGATGTGAACACTCCAACACCTTTGGCAAATATTGGCATCCAAGAAAACATTGTATTCACATATAACTTTCTTATTCTCGGTGTAATTCTACTCTAGTAGTAGGGTACTGTTGGTTTCACGTTTGGGCATGTATATGAAATACGGGGAATGGTATGTTTGGCTATTTTGAATACAGGCTGGGGTTTAGGATACAAGCCTTTATTCTGGAGAGCACACTATCTTGATTCATTTAAAGGGTCGTACAAACGAGAGTATACATGTCAGGTAGTAAAGGAATTGCACTTCCTTTTACTTGGCATTAGGAGTCTGCTTAAGGCAGATTATTTTCTTTTATGCTCAATGTGATTTGGAAAAATTACATTGGTTTTTTAAATGGACATTATTTTCTTGGGAAAACAGTGATGAACAAGACAAAATAACCTCCTTCCTATTCCAGTTTAGTTGGTGTAGATCTATTCATGATTTCTCCTTCTATTTAAACTGTACTTTACACAGGTCAAGAAGTCTCACAACTACTGCAAATTTATGAAAAGTGCAAACAATGCCACAAATACTGGCATAATTGCCCCTGTGAAAACATGTGAATTAATTTATTTGGCTGCTGTCAGGGAAGGATGTACGCTCTGTGCAATCATACATTTTGGGTCATAATATTTTAAATATACCTCCACACAGTTTCCCTTATAACACAGACACATTCAGCGGTTTAACTTGTAAAGGAATCGATGTATTCACTAAAAGAATTTCAATCGCTATCAGAGGTTTAGCTGGTTCTCGGGGCAATTATTTAATGCTTTGGAGTTTATTGTATTCACTTTTGGCTTGTCTTTTAAAGGCACAGGACAGGTAGGAACATCAACAGCTCTAAGCAGCTTTCCCAAGTAAGCAGCGTTGAATAGGCACAGGCCAGATTTCATCTGCACTTGCCCATTTTTCACATGGCATGCAAATACAAAGCAATCCCATGGTGTAATTTTACTTAATCAAAAGTTGGTAGCTGTTCCCTCAGTATGTCTAAAGCACAGTTTACAGAGAATTAAGTTACTTATGTGCACATATTTACTACACTGTATGGCGTGGGGCTGGGGGAAATTGTTAGATTCTGTTCCAGCAGCCTGAAAAGTGAAATCTGTCAGATTTTGACCTGCTTTGCCCCGATTGGCCATTCTGTCATGGCCGCATATCAAAAAGAGTGGTGCAAAGTTTCTCATGCCACTGTGCAAAATTAGCACGAATCGAAAAGAGTGGTGTGAAGTTTCTCTTGCTGCTGCATGAACCTAGCACGAATCGAAAGAGCCGCTTGAGGCTCCTCGTGCTGCTGCATGGAACTAGCACGAATCAAAAAGAGGCACACAGGATTTGTCGTGCTGCTGCGCGAGTCTTGCACAAATTGAAAAGAGCCGCATGAGGTTTGTTGCGTGAAAAACTAGCACAAATCGAAAAAAAACCTGTGCAAAGTTTCTCATTGCAGCGTGAAACTACCACAGATAAAATAAACTGCACAAAGTTTCTCATGTCGCTGACCAAACCTAGCACGGATCGAAAAAAGACCTGTGTAAAGTTTCTCGTCTTGCTACATGAAACCAACAGGGAAAAGAAACACCACGTTCAGTGCGAAACTGCACAAAACCCGGAAAAATGTCAATGGTAGCAGAATCGTAATGCTGATCTCGCAGAACGGGTGGAAGTGGATTCCAGTGCGAATTTCACACTTTTCGCTTTGCAGCAGAAATTTCCCCCACCACTGTATGGGTAATTTGTGTAACATGGCTGCACACAAGGAACACTGTTTGCCTTGAACATTTCCTTTTAAACGGTTGTTTTGTGTGATTTACATTACAGGGACGAAAAAGCCATGCACAACATATTTTATTTAGTAAAGTAGGTTTCAGTTAGATTAAATAAACTTTAAAATGCAAATGTATGGTGATGGTCTTTTTTATTCTTCAGCTAGGGGGATCTGTCCCATTTTTATTGCACCTGGGAAGGTGATTTGCATGATGAATGCGTTGATGTGATGACCCTCACCATGTAGGATGGAAGGATGTTGCCTGAACTCTGTCCATCTTGTTATGTTGTCGGATGGTATGGGTGGAATATCTGTTAGATGCTAAACAGTACATAATTGCTGCTGTCCAAAATGGAGAAGATGTCTCAAACACATGTTCTTTTGTAATGTGGGACGACGGGTTTAAGAAGGTGTGGAGGGAGAGGCAAGTAAAATAAATATAGACCAGGTTGCATTTGTTTCCATATGACTTCCCGGTGCCACCGAGCTATTCAAAGTCCGGCAACCAGGAAGTCAGGCGCAGATAGTTTTGTTTGTTCCATAGGACTCTATGGGAATGGGGACACGCGAGCACCGACAGTGTTGCTAACGGTGCCGCTGCTCCTGTGAAAACTATACGGGCGGGTGCCGTCCCGCCAAGCAGGTTTGACCTGCTGGGCGGGACGGCACCCGCCCGCAGAGTTATAGTGTGCCGGTCCGGAAACAACCGTGCCGGTAAACTTACCAGCACTGTTGTTTCCCGGACCGGCACATTTAGAATGAGGCTCATTAACACTGGATACTGTGCTCAGTTAAGTCGCAGAGTGACTCCCGCTCTCCTACATTCTTGTTCACAGGCAAGCGAGGGCAGCGGTACCCCGCCAGTAGCCTATACCTCTCATCCTAGGCATTTGTATCTTGAAGGAAGAGGCAGGTTTTCATAGTTAACTGTTCGAGCTGTATGTGGAATTTGAAAGTCAAGTCCCCAGCAGTTCCCATCATCCAAACATGCATTCCAAATTACGAAAAGCTTGCTGCCCTTTCACATGTGCAGAAAAGTGAAGTGATTTGCAAGGCCCTAATAAGTGGTATGGATCAGCCCCAGCGAACCCTGCGCGCGTGCCCATAGAAGTCTCATCTAGGGACACATTTTGTCCCAAAGTTTTTAAAAAGAGCGTTATTTAAATTAGATACATTGTAACTGCCCAATGTTATTTATTGCCCCAGAGCATTCCTCAAACCATCACAACAAAATGTGCTAATGAAATGACTATCTAATACAAATAATACAATGTCCTGATGAGCAGCTTCTTCCCAACAGACACTAATTGAGAATGAACTTTCTTCAGACGTGAGAACTCTGGGTGCTTGTACATATGTGTTGTACATATGTGCAATAGATCTATTATAATGTTAAGAAACATGGTGATGAATTACATGAAATAAAGTAGTTCCTGTGACTTATGGGTTTGTCTAAACATAGGCATATAGATGAAATATATTGAAAAACTGCTGTTTAAAACCTTAAAGTGTCTTAATAAGAACCTGATTTCGTTGAATGTAAAAAAAAAAGATAAAAAGAAAAAGAGCGCTTCATAATTAAAGTGCTAGAAGTAAGTTTGACTCCAATGTTACTGTTCCATAACAATTGTCTATTGGGGTCCTGTGCGCAATAGGGCAATGTTAGGAAGCAGCTGTTCTGTTCTTCCCTGCCGGTGCACCGGCTGGAGGGAAAACAGAAGGGGGGACTGCATGGAGCCCTGGCTGAGGAGCTGCAATAATGTATACGACACGCGTGGCATCTGTCGTGCCCGCAAGTGCAGCGGGGCGGGCCTTTTATTTACTCGTGCCTTCCGTCACCGCGCTCGCGGGACATAATGCGTACACAACATTCCTCCCTTTTCCCAACAAAATACATTAACATATAACCTTGGTAACTATGTCGACAAGTTAGCTTAACTCCTCTGTGCACTCTAGTCCAGAACAGTTTTCTTGTCCACCCCCACTCCCAATGTGACTTTATCACTGAAAGGGCCTCATTCCGAGATTGGAGGTAGCCATGGCACTAATTGCGCCATGGCTGCCTCCAATACCGGGTCCGGCACTGGTCTGGTTGAATGGGGACTTACCGGGTCAGTCCGACCCTGGAGGCCCGTTATTAGCGCTCTGGTCCCTTAGCGGGACCCGTAAAGGACGTGTGGTCAGACCACACGTCCTTTACGGGTCCCGCTAAGGGACCTCGGAATTGGGTGGTAAGGGATTACCGGCACTGGTCTCCTTACAGGTACCCGGTATCCCTTACCGCCCACCTCGGAATGAGGCCCATAGTCTCTCAGTTTCTCCGGGGCCCTCAGTGCTGTCCTGAACGCATAATGCCCTGGCCTTGGCATTGGGTCTGTCCCTGGACTGGTTCCCTGCTGGGGCTCACCTTCATCATTTGGAGACGCCTCCTCCAGTCCGTCGGGTGGTTCATCTGACTTGTACCTCAGGGTCCCTTCTCCCTCGGGTTGATGGCTTGCACCCTTCGGTGGCTGCTCCGTTTCCTTTGAGGTCTGCTGGTCCCCATCAGTCCACATTTGTTGGGGCCCCCTCTTGAACCACGAGGCGTTCCGGGTGATCAGTTGGTGCCCTTGTGCTGCCATCACCATTGTCCCTTCCTTTCGGGTTACGGTCCAGGGTAGATGGTCATACTGTGTTTCAAGCTTGGTGTTTGTGGGGTTTCACACCACTAGCACCTGGTCTCCGACTTGGTGTTCCGACTTCCGTGCATGCCTCCTGATGCTCATGTGTTCATTTGCCGCCACTCTCCTTCGTTGAGTGCGGTCACCATCATAGGCGTCTATGCCCCTGCTTGACTGATGGGGAATTGACGAGTTTATCAATGTTCCGTACATGATGTCTGCCGGTGGTAGTGGGCGTCACTCGATAGTTTCGTAGGAATTGGTACAGATCCACTCTCCAGGGGCTGGAATGTGCCTTGGATAAGCGTAGCACCTTGTTGATGGTTTGCATGAACCTTTCCACATCGCCGTTTACTTGTGGCCACCTTAGCGTGATGTGGTGGTATAGAATGTGCAGCTAATCCAGGTACTTCTTGATCTCTGTACTGTGGAATGGCAGTCCATTGTCAATTTTGATGCATCGTGGCAGACCATGTGTGGCAAACATCTTTTCCAGGGCCAGTATTACCATTTCTGCCACTGTTGAGGATACACTCTCCACCTCCGGGTCTCTGGAATGGTCATCGATGGCCACCAGTAGATATGTCCCTTCCTGAACTGTGCAAATATCGATGCTGATCGCGTCCCATCTTGAGGACCCCCGATCTGCTGACTGAATGGTTTCAGGGTTCGGCGGTGCACTTGTTATCTGGCACGAGAGACAGGCTGCTATGAGTTGCTCCACCTTGGTGTCAATGTGTGGGAGCCACACCCGATGTCGGATCCTGGCTTTTGTTCTGACTATTCCTTGGTGGCCTTTGTGGGCCAACACCACGATTCTGTCTTGCAAACTGATTGGGATTACGATCCGGGCTCCTCTAAGGATTAACCCCTCACTGGTGACCGACAGGTCTTTTCGTATTGGGAACATGCCCGTGAGGAAGTCTCTGGCTGCGGGCGTGCGGTTGTGTACATTGCAGAGGAAAGACTTCCACTCGCCTGGTATGATGGTGTTCTTGATCAGGTCACAGCAGGGGTTGTTCTGGGTGGCCTCCACAATGTCCTTGATGCTGACTGCCTTGGGTTTTGTAGTGTGTACGATCTGGCATATGTGCTCTTCCGTTTCTTCTGCCTCATTCACTTATCCTAGGGTGGCTGCCCGGATAGAAAGTCTGCCGGGTTGTCGGTGCCCACTTGGTAGGCCAACTCGAACTTGTATTGTTGCAGGTGGGGCAACAACTTCCCTATTCTGGTGGGGGTGGTGAGAGCATGACCCCGTGAATATTGGAATGAGGGGCTTGTGGTCTGTGTAGGCCCTGAACGTCCATCCGTAGAGATAGATGGAAATGGTGGCATCCCCACAACACTGCTTTGGCCTCCTTCTCGATGTGTGAGTAACGTTGCTCCGTTGGTGTTGGGGCACAACATGCGTATGCAATGGGCTTTGTTTCCCCTCTTCAAGACACTTGAACAAGGATGGCTCCGAGGCCGACAGGGCTGGCGTCAACATACAGCTCTGTTGTTGGTGTGGGGTCGTACTAGGCCATTGTCGTCTCGGCTAAGAGGGATGTTTTGATGCGCTCAAATTCCTCCTGGCAGTCGGGGCTCCAGACCCATTTGGTGTTTGATCCGTTCTCTAAGTGGTTCGGACATCGTAGCCATGTTGGGGATGAACCTCCCTCAGTGTGTCGCCATTCCCAGGAAGCTGCGTACCTCCGTGGGAGTTGTTGGGGGGAGGCCTCCTTTATGTCCGCGACTTTTTGTGGGTCTGTCTACACTCCCGCGCTGTTTAACACCTATCCGAAGAATGTGATCTCCTCCTTCAGGAATTCGCACTTTTCCCTGTGAATGGTTATTCTGGCGGTCTCTAACCTGCTGAGCACCATCTCGAGGCGACACGTGTTCGTGCCTGTCGCTGGCGTGGATGAGAATGTCATCACTGACGTTTAGCACTCTGGGGATGCCCTGTATTACCTCCTGCATGGCTTGCAGGAAATCCTCTGCCGCTGAGGAGATTCTGAAACTCAGTCTTTTATAACGGCGTAGGCCCAGGTGCGTGGAGAATGTTGTAATGTATCTTGATTCATGATGTAGATTGAGCTGGTGGTATCCAGCATTGAGGTAAATCTTTGAGAACACTTTTGATCCTGTAAGGTCCGTGATAATTGCATCCAGTGTGGGGGTGATGTGTCATTCACGCTTGATTTCTGCATTTGGAAGGCGCATGTCGATGCATATTCTCACTTTCCCTGACTGCTTGGGCTTCTTTGTCACCACCATGGGAGACACCCAAGGCGTCAGTCCTGTTACCTCTTCAATGATTCCTGCTTTTTCAAGTTCTCGCAGCTCCTTTTCAACCAGGTCCCTCGTGTGTAATGTGGTCCTTCTGTGGCGTACTGCTCAGGGCTGTACTGACTGGTCAATGTGGAGCTTTATACATTTTCCTTTAAGGCATCCTATGCCCTTGAGGATGCACGGGTTCTGTCCCAGGAGACTGGTGATGTCCGTTGAGTCCGCTACATTGCAGATGAAACAGATTAGTCCCAGGTCTTCCGCTGCATCACCACTGAGTAGGCACTCGATTCTTGCATTGACAACGTATACCTTTGACTGGAGGACTCAATCACCCCTGCTTAGTGTTGTCCTGAAACGTCCCTCCACTGGTAGTGGGGTTTTGCATCCATAGGCAAATAATAGTGTGTCCGTTGGCATGAGGCCAGGGCAGGGACACAGCTTCTGAAACATTGTTGCCGGCATGATGTTTACTGATGCTCCAGTGTCGATTATCATTTGCATCTCTTGGCCTTATACGGACACTAGACATTTGCATCTTTTTTGTCTCTTCGCCGACTCTACACCCCTGTGGTCAAATGGTGATACTAAGTATACCTTCCTCCTCCTTCTCGTCTGTCCACTTTCCGCATTTTTCGCTGGATCACCATCGTCATCACCAGATTCGTCGGTCGATGAGTTGGGAGCCTCTAAGCGGCGGGTGTTGGCTTGTTTCTACTATTTGTGGGTGCTTTTGTCCTGTAGTTGTCGGGTTTGGGGGCGTTGTGATTGCCCTGATGATCTGCAGTCCTTCCGGCCACATTCTCCGCACGTGGTACCTTGTGCTGGGCAGTTTCTTCTTCCGTGATGCGCACCTCCACACCATCCACACTCTGTCAGCCCTGGGATCCTTGATTGCCACCGTGGTGAGTTGTTTGTGTCATTAAATTCTTCCCTCAGTGGTTGGCGGTTGACTAGTTGAGCTATTGTCAATGTCGTTAGCACCAGTTGGAGCTTCTGCAATGTGGTGCCCATGTGTGCTGACCTCGCGTGCAACAGCTCTTTGGTGCCCATATTCAAGGATCCTGGCTAGGGGAATACCTTTCTCGCTCACCACCATTCTGTGTAGTTTTTCAGAGTGCATGCCGTTGATAATTTGGTGCCTTACCGCCTTCTCAATGTTGTTGAATTCACACGAGAGTGCAAGTTTCCTGAGTCTTGTGTGGTATGCGTCAAGTGTTTCCTCCTCCACCTGAACCATGGTGCAGAAGATGAAAGTTTCGTAATCAGGGTTCAGTTGTGGCATGAAAGTTGCTGTGAGAGCATCTTTGGCCAGTTGATAGATGTCTGAGCCATCGCCGATTACCAGTGTGTTGAAGAAGCGCAGGACGTCGTAGCCCACATTGAGTAGAAGGTGTGACCTCATTTTCCTGGATCCACAATACCCAACGGGGGCCTACTGACGATGGGTCGGTGTAGGGGTCGAACGGCCCCAGCGCCATCATCGTCCCACTGTGAGGTTGAGTGGATGGTGTTGTGGGTGTCAGTGACGCTGCAATCCTTGACGGCGTGCTGGTTCTGGGTGTGGCCAGGCGCCATGTTGTTCCGGTGTTGAAGTTACCGCTGTTGTTGTGTGTGTTCGATGAATCACTCCTCACCTTCGTGACTTTTGTGTTGATGGGACATTCAGGTAACCAACAGCTCTGCTCCGTTGCCGTCTGCGCTGCAGTGGCGCTTCCTGCGCCACTTGGTTTGGAGATGTGTCTGCAGGCACACTGAATGTTCATATACATCTCCTGGTTTTGTGTTCTTCAAAATGAAGAGGTTTTTCATGAGGAGATGGCAGATGCAGAGAGAAAAAAAAATTCTGGGTTGGGGGATGGGACCCCCACCGTGTCTCCAAAAATGTGCCTGTGCCGAGGCCACGTGTACCGAGTTACAGCTGTTTGTGTTTGTTATCTTGGATCCGTCCCTCATCGCCAGTATTCTGTTCTTCCCTGCCGGTGCGCTGGCTGGAGGGAAAACAGAAGGGGGGCCTGCATGGAGCCCTGGCTGAGGAGCTTCAATAATGTACATGACACGTGTGGTATTGTGCCCGGAACAGCCCGCACAAGCGGCGGGGCGGGCCCTTTATTTACCCGTGCCTTACTTGACCGCGCTCGCGGAACGGAAGGCGTACACAACAGCAGCCTCGGCACCAGCAAAGGGGGCACCAGGGGTGCAGTTTTGCCACTAAACCGCCATACATGAGCCTATCATAAGAACGCGGCGGGCACTAAATTGGACCCTCACTGATGACGGCGTAATACGTGCGCTTCCATGTACTGTGCCTCTACCGAACGTAGGAGCACACATGCATGTTTTCTCTAATGTAAACAAACACATACTGACTGCAGGAGTGAGAGCCTGATTCACAAACCTCCCTCGTGTTTTATAGCTGAATAAAGCCCCCCGAGGAGCTATGTCCCAGCAATTCACCACAGTCTGTTATTTTCTATATAAAGAGAGAACAATCATGCAGGCATGAACAGTACATTATCATGTTTACTTCTATGCCAGTAAAGGAGAAGGGGCACGATATGATCAGCTAAACCAGCAAGAAGAGAGATATGGCTACAGCTCTCAGCTAAATAAGAGCGCACACCTTAAATGCTCTTAAATGCTCTGACTGGCGTTCTGCTAGTGATCAGGGATACACTCTGCATTTTATGAAATTATTAGAATTGTGCAATCATCATTTCCAAATGCTGCGCAGTTTGGGGAAGTGGATCTTGAAGAATCCACTACCAGGAAGGTTTTTATTGTTGAGAATTTTGGGCAAAATGCTGTTTGAACAATTCTTTTTGGCTCTGGGACAAATATTCAAAGTGACTGCATATTAATTATTCAGTTGTTGCCCAATAGTGCATCCTCTCACCACTGGGACTGATAGTTTCAATTTTTCCCATCATAAGTATTTGCCTACAAATCCCAGCATGCAATTTGGTTAAACAGAACTGGCTCAAGGGGTCACGCAAAACGCGGGGCTACATGGCACCTATGCTCCGAGAGTGTATGTGTGGCAGAGTGGTTGAGCCTCAGATTGCTTGAGGGGAAAAAGGAGCAGGGTCCGCCAGCCTCGCCAGTCTTAAATATAGCTTCCCATTGAATGCCTCCCTAGGCAGATGTGTGTAAGGCTAGTGTGTGTGCCTAGTGACAGAGCTGGCTGTGCCTGAAGAAACAGCACGTTATTAGTCGTTATTAGTCTTTAGTGTATTTCATACACATAATACTAATATTGTATCATTGCCTTCTTCGCGTAAGTAAACATGCAGCCAATTTACCATTGAGTTATCCCTGTGCACAACAGCCTGAACAATACCATACAAAATGGCTGACATGCTTGCGTGTGGAAGGGCAGACTTTGCTATGGTGAAAAAAGGGCTGGTAAACATTCAGTGGTTTCATGGATGTGTTTTCCAAAAGCCCTCTTTGTTCTGCAGACCATGGAGGTTTCTTTTGTGCCATTAAGGACGCCTTTGTAACTCTGCATGCATGTTAGGGCTGAAAGTAAATAAATGTAATCCTTTGTATATCGTATCAGTGCCTTTTTTGTGTTCGAATATGAATGAACTGTGAGCGTTGCTAGGCCGAATGTTACCCGTGGGCACTCGGCATGTACGTGAATAAAGGCTGTTTTGTGATTGCTTGACTAGCTTACAAACAGGAACTCTATCCTTGCAAAGATGTTCCAGAATCCCAGGGTTTCAAAAAAATACTTGTTTGAAAGTTTTGCATTTTTTAAACAAGGGGTATGTCAGTAAAGGCACCCGGCAGAGTGAGGGGAAAAGTGGTGTATCATACTATGGCAAACTCCCAGAATTATCTGATCCCGGGGACGTCACTGATGCGTTTTTGTGAAACTCGGCTCACTCTTTTGTAGTGTAGGCTGAGCTCACATCTTTGGTGTGTAAGGAATAGTCACTCAAAAATGAATATTGTTAAAATAGTAAAGAATATGTTTCAACCCAAGTTCATACAAACTAATGAAAATGTATTAGTTAATTACCACCAAATGAAAGTAAAAATGGAGAAAACATTTATACAAATAGATTTGAAAAAAAGGCCGGTATTGAATAGACAGTCTCCAAAAGCTGTATTTTCAAAATGATGCATTTTTTCTAGGTCATGCTCTTTGTGTGCACATATAGGCATTGCTAACAAGCACTTTGCATTGCTGCGCCCTCTTGTATTATCACTAAACACCCAGACTAAAACACACTACCTCCAACATTTCACATTCCACACCTAGACTTCCTTAGAGTAAAAGCATGTTGTGGATAATTATCTTGTTCCGTGCACTCAGGCACCCCCCCTGGTAAGAGATGCCCACAATAGTAAAATATTGTCAGCATCATCATCTTCAAACTTCCCAGGCATACGACTCTGTCACTGTGCAGTGACAATAGGACAGAGAAGCACGATAGCAGAGTCGGAATGGCAGTAACCTACAGTTAAACCACCAATATTGCAAGCATCCCCCAACTGTCCATCGACTGGCTCATCTATACACAACCGATCAACAAGGATCAACAAGGACCCACACAACGTGGGGGAGAAAGACTACTAGCCAGATCCAAAATCAGCTTTCTTTTACATTGCCTCTGCAAATACCAACATGACACATTACCTTCACAGAGCACAATATTCAAAACAACTCAGGAAAATGGATACACAATGACAAGAACCAGGACCGTGGAAACTCCCCACAGCTATTCTTACATGTGCCCAACTCAATAATATCATTTCAGATCACCAATTCAGGACCCTTGCCCACTCATCACGACACAGATGCCCGAGAATACTTGATTTTAAGAAGAACCCTCAACCTATACACTCCTTTCGTCACTACAGACCACCTAACATCCACATTCTTGCTAGAATCAGGAAAAATAAACAACACAACCCTGTACCTACTGGGCTTGTTTAACAACAAAACAGACTTGACGCAGTGGCCCACCAACACAACCAATCAACTATCAGACAATTCAAACCCTGCACACACACAGAACATGGAAACAACACAGGGCATCCAATAGCACGGAACAAGTAATCCAGAGGCAGGAGAATTCATGATCTGCAGCCTGATCAATGCCCACTCCATTTCTAGACACAGAATGGAGGGTCCACCCTGCTCGCCTTCAGGCTCCCCTCCGCCGCCTCTTCTCCCTCTCTCATCCCGGATTGTCTCACCGCAATCCAGGAGTGGTGCACCGCCAAGCAAAATGGAGATCCTCCACATCAGCTCACCCACACCCTCTTTCCCACCACTCTCTGGCCGGCATCCCTTGGCCCTCCTCCTTCTCCCACCTCCGTGGCTAAGAACCTTAGGGTTATCTTTGACTCCTCTCGGTTCTTCTCTCCTCACATTTCCGACGTCTCTAAAAGGTCGAACTACCAACTGCACCTCCTCAGAGGTATTCTTCCTTTCCTCGCTTTCTCCCAGAAGCTCACTGTATCTAGAGCTCTGGTTCTCTCTAGGCTTCACTACTGTAACAGCCTCCTTTTAAATCTGCCTGCTTCTACTCTCCGCCCCCTGCAACTCATCCAAAACAGGACTGCGAGACTTGTTCTTGGCCTCAAACCCAGGGATCGTATCCCTCCAGCACTGAAATCTCTCCATTCACTCCCAGTGGCTGCAAGGATCAAGTTCAAGACCCCTTGCATTGTCCACAAGGTCTTCTGGGGCCTGGGACCAAAATATCGCCAGCTTTCTCTTCTCAAGTATCTTCCTATTCGAGCACTTCGCTCCTCCACCTCCAACTCCTTGAGGGACAGGTGCTTTTCCAAGCAGCGAGTTGCGGGCAGATCCCTCTCTTTGGACGGTGCCTCTTTCTGGAACAGCATCCCTGCCTCTCTGAAACTTGAGCAGAACCATCTCTGGTTACGGAAGCATCTCAAGACTTTTCTCTTTGCTTCTGCCTTCTCTCTTCCGCTACCTTGCTGATCTCCTGTCTGATACTGCACTGGTTACCTGGCTACTCTCTGAACCACAGTCCCAGGTTCCTGCCCTCCCAGTTGCACACCTGCACTGACCTCCACCTAGCAACCCTGCACTTGGGGCTGTATCTGCAAACCTGCAACCCCATATACTTGCCCTTATCTATCACCTTTCTGTTCTGCACTTAACCCTTGCACTGCCACCTGCAGGCCATACTTCCTGTTTTTCATGTTGATCCTATATCTTGCACTTGCTCCTCCTTCCCCTCCCCTGGCACTTCTCCCCTTCCCTCTCCCCTGCACTTGCACAATCTCAATGTCACTGGGACTAGTAAGATCACTGTCTTGTTCCCTCTTGTTCCCGTCCCTCGCCTCGTCGCGCCTTGAACCACTTGTGTATAGGCGCAATATAAATAAAATATCATATCATATCATACCGACATGCTCTTCATAACAGAAAACTGGTTGTCAAATGACTAAAAGGTAATAGTATGCAAATCCATCCCCACCAGCTTCAAACTCATCCAAATCAATTAGACTGACACATGTGGAAGCTGTATCACTGTGGCACACAAGGAAACCCTCAAAATCTCAATTTAAAACCACATGGATTTCCCAAACTGTGAAGGGCTACTGACCCACCTCATTCTAAACTACCAAACCAGCCTTTCCCTCCTGCTTATTTACAGATTACCATCATACAACCCAACCTTCACAGAAAACTTTGCGACATAATTGCTAACCTAATGATGCAACACAAACATCTAACAGTCCTCAGAGACTTCAACATTTGGCTTATGGCGCAATCAGCACCCAAAAGCTTGATCTCCTATGTTGCTGACTTTCAACTCAAACAAATGGTCAAAAGAGCAACAGACACTGCAGGCCACACCCTCAGTGCAGTTTTTTGAGAAAAGAGTCTAATGACCAACTACCCCTTATTCGGGTACTGTAGAGTGATCATCTAACAATTAATTTTTCTATCAACATACCAACTCCCAACTTACAAATGACAAACCACCACCACCAGGAGAAGCAGGAAAATTGTAAACCTGGAAGAATTTGTAAATCTTATGGAACAGTCCAAGCCCAGCCCAATAAACCAGAACTCTCACGACTCCTACTTACAAAAGGTGATTCGTCATTGGTTGCCAATGAGGCAATCAAGCTCGTGGGCCGGATAACATCCCGGCAGACTTATTCATTGTGGAGCCAGATCTCTGGGCACCAGTGCTCACTCAAGGGTTTAACGCTATATGTGCAGGAGGAGCAATTCCACTATCTTGGTCCATAGCAGTAATTCAGCCTATATATAAGAAGGGATCCCGGGCCTCACCTGCCTCGTACAGACCAATCTCCTGGACTCAATCTTTAAAATATTGGGCGGTGCCATATTGGCCCGGCTGGAGGATTGGATGGTGAGCAGTAGAGTTCTTTTCCACGTTCAGTTGGGATTTCGGCCAGGGCTGGGTACTGCAGAACAGGCACTTAATATTTACCTGGTATTGGCACACTCACTCTATTTGAAAGAAGAACCAATATATTTGGCATTCATGGACCTGAGCATGGCATTTGACAAAATCAATTGTGCCAAGCTTTGGGAAATGCTCAGGTTTATGAATTGCCTGGGTGCACTGGTGAACCTCATGGCGAGGCTACAAACTAATACGCAAACCTGTGTGAGGAGTGGGGTCAATGGGCGCTGCACAAGCTCTTTCAAAATAGAACTGGGGGTGCGCAAGGGATGCTTCCTGGCCCCTCTTATATTTTGTTTATATGTAAATGGTCTTTATAAGCACCTACTAGATTCCATCTCCGATGTCCCAAAGTTGGGTGGCCGGCCATTGCCAGTTCTGGTATATGCGGATGATTCTGTATTGATGTCCTGTACTCCAAAGGCCTTGCAGGCACTCATTTCAGACATCAAAGCAAGGCACCACCAAAAACCTAAGACTACACCTTCCCTATCACCCAGAATATCTAAATCTCAACATAGGACATTTTCCCACATTAACCGTTAAAGCCAAATACTGCTCACCATAACGCAACCGACAACAAGACCAATAATTTGAAAGCACCGAGGAAAGCCCCAAGAACACTGCCCACCTTTTGACCAACCCTCAATTTATCGCTGCCTTACTCACCACAAACAAACACAAACCAGCCACTTGCAAATGGCTTTAAAAAAATACCCTCTCCACAGGCTAAAATCATCACAAACATACACCACCAACTACAACTGACATACCCAGCCGCGGCCAACACATGCCCACACTACAAGCCTGAGACTGCCCCTCTGGATCGAAAGCCTCTGATGCCTTCTTCACTTCACGCTTAGAAAGCTTACAAGCACAGAGAGCCTAGGATACTTACGATTGACAAATTCACACACAAAGCACTGCAATCATGCCATTCCCTCTCCTCCAAAATAACCAAACCCACTCATTCTCTTCCAGAGTGCCTGATGACCGTGCAAATGGCAGGGTTGTGTGTTACAAATTCTAATAACATACAACATACCGCAAAGACTTGTTAATAGAAACATTAATGTTTCAGACCCATTTTGAGTGTCCATTAGAGGGTCTCACGATGTTTTGTTTCCCCCACAAGCTAGGTGAAATCTGGAGAACACAGTGCAGTCTAATTTGATGCCCAATGTACCTCTTACCTTCTGTTCAGGTGGTATATGATGTACCATCTTGCAGCCACTTGGGATAAACACACAAGTCGTTGCAAATGCAAGAGGATGGGGGTCATTATGACCCTGGCGGTAGCCATGCCGGTAAATTCCGGCATGGCTGCTGCCGGAGTCATGAATTTTCTGGTGCCCAGGAATGGGCAATTACTGGGGCATTACAGCCCTGGCAGACCCGGTAATTGACCATTCCCGGGCGCTGGAAAATATTACTCCCAATTCCCATTTACGTCCCATTGGACTTAATGGGAATGGGGAGGCTGGATGCACTAGCACCATTCATCCGTCAAGTTCTGCGTGCGGGTGCCGTTCCGCCCGCCAGGTCAGAACTCGTAATTTGTCGGTCCGGAAACAATGGTAACAGCAAGCTTACCGGTAGCGTTGTTCCCGGACTGGCAAACTTATAATGCGGACCAATGTCTGCAGAACATCGCTTGTAGAGTTAGTTTCTAATATGTTCACACCAACATAGATCTTTGTTCCTTCGCCCTAACAAGTAAGCACAGGGGCAAGGACACACTACTCTCAGCAAGGCGGTGACGCTGCTGGGGCACAGATGATGTACATTGGTGCACAAATCGCCTACCCCATGCAACAATTTATTAATGATTTTCATTTAACAATGTTTTCAGAATCTTATAAGATCTCACATGAATCGTACTTCAAATGTATACGATTTTATACGAATTCAGTAAGTATTTGGGTGTCATATACGTTCTTATAAAGTTTTTATTATTGTTCCCAAAATCCCACTAGTTTCTCACAAGTTCTAATACACTATTTATTAGAATCTTTCACAGTACTTTTATATGGGATGTCTTCTTGAAAGTTCCACGTTTCCCGCCAAGCCCTCCAAGAAGGGGAACACAACTACTCACTAGCCCAAAGTGCTGCAGGGCTCACAACCATAGCTCACCAGCTAAGCATAGCTTTCTTAAGACTCCAGTGCTTCTCTTTAAGGTGGCCCTGAAAGGAGGCAGGATGCAAGGCAAAGTGAATCCTGTCACTATCGCCTTACCTTGTTGCTGGTTGAAGTGTCTTTCTGTTGAACACAGCCTCTGTGCACCAGGGCAGCCACCACGAACATGGATGGAACTGTGTCTTGAGTCTGCCCTGGGGGAGCAGAGCCAAGAAATGTGGGAAAACACCCTTGAGGGGTAACAAAACCTGCCAAAAACAGGAAGGTTGTCCCAGCTAGCATGAGAAGTTTCCACAGCAGTCAAAAACGAGTAGTTCTCAATGGAGCAGGCAAGCGATTCCCAATGGAGCAGGCAAGTGTTGCAAGTAAGAGGAACACAGGATCAGGGTGAGCGAGGAACGAGGAAGAAGAAAGCCATCAAAAAATCAAGAAGGAAGCAAAGGATGGGCAAGGAGAGTCAACTAGCGTAGCGCAACCAAGTAATGTTGCAACGCATCGGGAAGAGCAAGTTACCCGAGATTATGCATCTAGGCGGACAACGTCATGACGTGAATGCATCGAATCATGTGATGTCGTCTGCCACATTGGATGGGGCAGAAGCGTTTCTAGCGATGCCAGATGGACCACACCAGAGCTGTGCATGTGCGCCGGTGAGACATGACAATTCCTTGCTAACCCTGGAGGGAAGTAGGGAGATCTGGTCCTAATCTGGTAGACTAGGCTTTTTGCATCAAGAGAAGAACAGTCTTTTCTGGTCTTTGAAGTGAGGCACATGTGTTAAGATGTTAAACGTACTTGGTTCCCAGCTCAGTTCTGTTTACAAACCTCTAGCACCTGAAATGGTCATTTCCTAATTTCTCCTAACCTGCCAAAGTTTCCTTAAACTGATAACCACACCCTTTTACCACAATGTGTCTGCACCAAGTCTCGAGAGATTTGGCTTGTGGTAGACACAATTATACTCTGTATTTCCTCGTACTGTCTACGTGATAGATGGCTCCCTTTGCTCGCAGGGCTTCTTCTATCATTATTCTGCCATAGTTAACCCCTACCTGTCCGCCTGCGTGGGACCAATGGGGCGTTTCAAGAAGGGCTGTTCAGACAGGACAGGACTCAGTCCCGAATAGGTTATGCTTGTACTGGCTGAATTAAAGTGAAACCTACAGACTCTAAATAATATATTTTAGTAATCAGATTTGAGCAGTACCTTCACATGTGGGTAGTCCAAGAAAAGTTACATACACTTTCCAATTCTGATGTTTTTGCGGACTGCAGTGAGAGAGATGATATGTTTATGAGCCACAGCATCTGGTCACTTTAACACATCCATGCAAGCAGCCCAGCTCAAAACAGCAGAAGCTGGGCACCTGGGCAGGAACAGTATTCATTCCCATTTGCCTTCATACTTAGAAGTTACCCTACACGAGTTACGCCCACATGCACGCAATGCTTAGTGTGGGAAGAGTCTAATCCATATTAACAGCAGCACATGGGGAGGAGTTGAAACTGCAAGCGCCAACACAGTGAGGCACTAAATGCAGCGAAGAAAGAGTCAAAGGTTAAGGGTTTTGCAGAACTGCAGACCAGACCTCTCAGAGGGACTCTACGCCGCAGTAAGAGAGCTCGTTGTGACAGCAAGCCTGTTTCTATGGCCTTTTGTTCGTTTGGCAAGCTACCCTAATTCTAGCTCCTAAGAATAGCCAATGGAGCAAAATAGAACAGATAAGATATGGGGGCCGTGTGCCTGAGATTAGCTGCATAGCTGTGTTAAGATCTGATGTAAGCGGTTAACGCCATGCCAAAGGTCACTCGGCCCACTAGAGCTTGGGCTGCCACCCGGAAATCGGAAGAGGAAGGGGAGGGCTTCTGACTAGCTGGATTTGTCTGCAGAGATTTAGGATTGTTGGGAGGGCCTGGAAACAGACTTTTAAAGTAATGACGCTGCGCCTGCCAGCCAGCCAACCCTTCAGTGTCACATCAGGCGACTCCACGCCCGCGCATGTAGTCACTGCCAGTGTCATCGGTGAAAAGGAGGCTTGGTGCGCAGGTTTCTCAGGGTAGCACCCGGGAAGGGATCACGTCCTTCACTTCCCCTGTCATCGGGAACTGGAGGCCTGGTGTTCGCCAGGTGCCTCAGATGTCACTTGGAAAGTATTATTTTGATCACCGTTATACCATATTGTAAACCTCACTGTGCCAGAAGAAAATGAATGAGCAATATGAGGTGTCTTGTGCTTATACTTCTTTAAAAAGCATAGCTGGCTTTCACCTTTGGCGTCTTGGCCTGGATACTGCTGAAATACGTGTATTGTAACACCAGCCCTCTTGTGTCCAGAAAAACAGTGCTAGTGCTACTACATGCATTAAGGTTTCAATGTGGCTGGACATAATAATAATAATGCGTTTTATATGTATAATAATAATGCGTTTTATATGTACCGCTTTAATCTAAAGCACCTTATATAGGACACATTTACATACATTCCTAGTATTACCCAATCTGAATTGGTACTCATTTATTAACCTTAGAGGGTTGAAAGGCTGAGTTGGCCTTGCCAGGATTTGAACCTGCAACCTGCAGATCAAAGGAACAAGCATTTAACCCACTGAGCCAGCTTACCAGACGTACATGGAAACTACTCAAACACAAGGCCTTCAAATTCGAGTGGCCATATTAGACAGCTGTCCACGGTGTATCTGCCATCATCAAGTTTGCACACTACTCTGAATTTTAACCCTTGTTCCCACACACCTGTCAATGTGTATTACTTAGCTATGCTCTCAACGAGTCCTTATTTGGAGTGTCTGATGAGCACCGTGCACTCATATTTACTACAAAATGTTCTGTTGTCCTGCTTCGTCCTTCCGAATAATTCTGTGACTTCAATGCCATGTCCGATAAAATATAGCTTTCCGTGGGGCACCCACTTCTACTCTTGACTTCGAATGAGGTTGGGGGTAGAGTCTATGTGCCTGCTCATTGTGGTGTTCCTTCGACTCCAATGTTTCATTACTATCTCCAAAAACTGATGATCAGATCGATGGAAGCTGGAATGGTACCAAAAGCCTTGAAAACTGCCTAGATCAAACCCCTCCTCAAGAATACTGCAGGAAGAGCAGGCGACCCAACCAACTACAGACTAATAGCCAGCCCTCCTTACCCAGCCATAATCCTGGCGCGCTCCATATACAAGAACATTCTCAAGCATGTGGAATCAAAATGAAAAATGGAACGATCTCAGATAGGATTCAGAACTGAATAAGCACTTAGCTCCATCTGGGGACACCAACGATAGCATGTGTTCAGCCATCATACTACTGGACATATCGTCAGCATTCCACACCAATAACCACATAACCTTAAACAAGAGAGTGCAAGAATCCGGCATTCGCCACACCACCTTGCAATGGATAAAATCCTCCCTTACTCATGAACCGACATAACCTTGCTGCATCCCTAAACTGCAAGAATGCAAACCATCAAATGCAACGTCACACAAGGATCTAGTCTTTCCCCAGCACATGCATGCCCCCGCAATGAAACTAATTAAAAGGCACAGTTTATCATCTGAAAACTATGCAGACGCCATGCAATGAATTTTCAAGACAACACCGGATATCGACCCAAACAACGTTCTTACTAGCTGCCGTAGCGTGATAAATGTATGGCTGTTCAGTAACACTTTGAAACTAAACCTAAACAAAATGGGAATCATGGTTGCCCCCACAACATTGGACCACCCACGCTGTTTCCCTGGTCTGAGGAAATGGGAAAGAGACAGGAAACCTCAGCAGTGATTACAAATCTTGGAATCCTTATGAACAGTGGGCTCACATTGGCACACAAGTCAACACACTAAGGGCCTCATTACACGGTAGGCGGTGAACCATGGCGCAATTAGCGCCATGGTTCATGCCGGTAAAATACCGGCACCGCCTTGGTGGAAAGGGGAATTACCGCCCCATTCCAAGGTTGGAGGGGCGGTAATTCCCCCTTCCACCATTGACCTTCCCCATTCCCATTTTTGCCCCATAGGGCTCAATGGGAATGGGGAAGGCGCTAATTACGGCACCGCAAATTGCGGTACCGTAATTAGCTCCCTGGATCCCTTTGCGGGTTGGTTTTTATCGCCTGCAAAAAGCAGGCGTTAAAATCACCAACCCGCAAAGGGACCTCGTAGTAAGGCGGTAAGGATTTACCGGTACCGGTAAAATACCAGTACCGGTAAACCCTTACCGCCTACCGTGTAATGAGGCCCTAAGTATTAAAATGGTACTACCACCTACGTTCAATCAGATGTATCCTGCCATATCTCAGTTTCCCACACAGGACACTCACCATAATTTCACGAATATTCTTAAGAATCGACTAAACACTACCTCACCAAGAAATTACAATGCTCCAAAACACTGCAGCAATACATTCAACTAAATAGAGAGAACACATCACCCCAGCCCTGGGACGCCTCCACTGGCTCCAGAGGAACAAAGGGATCAATTTTAAAGCACTTGACCTGCACACAGATCATTGCATGTCCAGGCAGTGGAATTCCTTCAATCCAAAATCACCCTTCACCAACCATGTAGGTGCCTCAGATTTAACAATGTCATGCTAATGGAATCCACATTCCAAATGAAGAACAAATATGTTGTCGAGGCTTTTGCCACCATCATAGCAAGATTATGGAACTCCTTCCTTAAAGGAATCCGGACAATGGAAGATCACATAGCATTCAGACAAATGTTAAAAGCCTGGCTCTTTAATACACCAGGGTAGAGAACAACTCACAACACAGTGAAGACTAATACATCACAATGCAATGCTATAAAATGTTCACCATCTTACAAAATGCCAACCATCCAAAAAAATATCATACCAGAATGAGCATAATGGTCAAACACTCAACAAGCCACAAGCCTACCAGAAAAGAAATGGCATGAACTCCAATTGTTGTGGGGAAGAATGCCATAAGGGGCAGCGCACCTATTACCACCACCAGATGACCTGACACGTGAAAATAAAATGGACAAACCACAAGGAACAAACCCACAGGAAATTCATATGGCATTTACTTTAAATGCTCTGGACTATCATGCCATAGGAACCAGGAAAGACAATACCGAAAGGTCAAACACAAACCTAGTGAGAAACAATCTAAATAACAGCATGCAATCCTAAAGTCTCATAATCGGGATGACCTGGCACTCGCCAAACAAACATATCACAGAAATGGACTCCAGGGAACAATCACTCCACAAGTAACAAAATGGTCACATTCCATTAACTTCAATCACTTTGGGCTACCATGCCATATAGGAGCCATCTAACAAGCATCACACACATTGGACAATCCAGCAAGGAAAAGAAACCTTTTAAAATCTGGCATATAAATTCAAGTGGTGCTTACTAAAATTGCCTCACTCAAAACCTCTCCACAAGCAAGACCAGTTGGAGAAATCCTAACTTCTCAAAACTAATTTTCACATACCACAGAAAGAACAGACCTCACTAACATCTTCACATTTCAAACCCTCACTCACCACATGCTCGCCAACTTGCCAAAACAAATTGCTAAACATAACACTCTCCCCTCACCGAAACAGACACAACTCTACATCTATCAAATCAACTTGCAAACCTCACCCACTGACCAAAGCTTCCTAACAAGTCAGGCACTAGAGGTCACCCACATGGAAGCAAAACGCCACTAGTGTACACACTCAGGATCCATCTGTAAAACACGCCCACACAGATGCCAGTTGCTCCGGTTCTTCACACACCAACACGTAGTCTTCTTCCTCTTCTCCCCTAACAATATCCCATTTCATTTCCCCTTTCAGATCAATGTGAGGGGATGGGGGTCATGCAAATAACGGCAATACACTTTGACATCCCAATAACATAAAAGATGTGTTTGCAACTTAACTGACTTTGTGATCACATTAAAGTATCAGGTTAAGGCGACTTTACTTTACTTTACTTTATTACATTTATATAGCACGGCCATAGACCCAAAGGCGTGAGGGCACTACAAGACACATACAACATGTAACAAGGATTATGGAGGACCAGGTGTGAGAGGTTAAGGATAGTACTCAGATAAAAACTGAAAAATAATTTAGTGCGACTTGCGTCTTGCATTTTATCCAGAAGCACTGGGATGAGAATAAGGACCATCTGTCACACTTCCTAAATATGTCATTCTTGCTAACTAGCCTTACCAGTAGCCAGGTGTTTCATTCCAAGATGAATATCAGACCCTCATTGGTCTGTAGGGAAAATAGGCAAGTACTGAGACCAAAAGATTTTATTTTGGTAGTTAAATATAAGGTTGGCATAAGAAAATATCTTGTATCACCCTTGTAATCACAGGTTCTATACAATCAATGTGCAACATAGTCCTTCAATAGTCCTTCAATAAGAGTGGAACAGCAAACTCCTACTTTTGGATGCTTGGTGAGTCTAAGATGATTGGCGTTCAGTCAAGGTTTCCTAATGCTAGCAATGAGAAAGTCTCAAAATTAGGGGCTGGTACTCCGCTTTTATTGAAGGACTGTGTTACACACTTATTTGATACAGCCTCGACGTTCAATTGTGTTTTGTCGGTCCCAGCCAGACATACTTTGTTCACAAAGTGGGATTCACACTTGTTTACAAACTACCTGCACAAATCTGGTATATTGATTAACCATCCTTGTCTATAAAGTACAAAGATCTTTGGTCCCGAGAAGGGTGTGCTTGATTATTCCCCATTCACTGTTAAATGTGAATGTCGACCTAGTAGAATTGCTTAGTTAGGACTGATGGAACTGTGTCTGTCGTCCCACCAATTGGTCCAGACAGGATGTATTGACATGTTTGTTATTTTGCTCAACTGTTCTAGTCATAATAGGTTAATAATGCATTCATTACATTTTCAGTCAATATTGTTGACTCATATACGTATTTTATGCACGACATGACAAATTGCTTTTTGATCTATGTGTTTGTAAATTATGGTTTAAAGTCATGAATCGGGTTCAGAAGATAAGATTACATGATTGTGTTTTTGTAAAAGTCTTAGTAGTGATTGTAGAATATATGCTGGAGTATATTTTTCAGCATTTTTCAGTGCTTGAGATTTACCACTTTCACTATATTAATACCAATAGGTCTGTTTGAGTGTATGGCGCTGGACTAGTACAAGGTAGATTCATATCATCTTTAGTTAAAACATATAATTGATGTCTGTGATGATTTTTAACTTAGTCTTCCCGCAAGGGACCATTTACAATATAGGTAATAATAATAGTTTGTGTTCTTATTTTGCACGTAATGCAGGATTCCTCCATTTCTAAGAGCTGTAATTGCATCTGTTATTATTACCCAATTACATTGTACTTCACTTATAGTCAACTGAAGTATATTGGGCTGAGTTATCGAGATTGAAACCTGCGAAGCCCATGCTGATCCTATGCCATAGGTGAGAACTTAAGTCAGGGGCTAAACACCAAGTTAGTTGTCTCAGTCGTGACACTACCTGAGCTCCTTTACCATCCATCACCCATCTCTAGACATGTGTAGGTGATGCCAGCAGTCTTGAAGTTGATGCAACCCTATTGGCTTAACTAGTGTAATTCCTTAATAGTGGGGGTAGATGTGGTTGTATCTTTTCAGTCATGTGATGTGGAATGTTGCATCTCGCTGGACAGTGTTCAGAGGGGTCAGAGTTGTGGATGGGACAACTGCCAGCAGGGCGTTTCCGCCATCCAGGCAGGAGAGTACTAGGGCCTGGACAACAGATCACAAGTGCAGGGTTCATTTGGTGCAGAAGAAACTGGTACAATGCTGTTTGTGTTTTCCTAACGATGTGTGCTTTGAAGTCATCATCAATGGTGAAGCAGAGGGACTATGCACAAGGAGTGAGTTGGGGGAGAAACAGTCAGGATCCATATCTGTCTGACATTTTTCAACTTGGATGCATTTGGTGGAGCGTCTGAGGAGGATAAAATCTGTTTTGGGGATGTTGAGGTAGGCACTTTACATCCACGCTTCAATGGTTGAGAGGCAGTGTTTCAGTTGTTTAATGTTGTCAAGGCAGTTGACTATCAGGGTTAGCTGTGTGTCACACAATTATGGTTTATATGGATATTGAATTTGGCCATGAGTGCCCCTGGTGGCTTGAGGCAGAAGATGAAGATGACAGAGAATCCTGTGGCACTCTGCCAGTCACTGCGTGTTTATGGGTTCTTGTGGCACCCATTTGGATGAGCTAGTGTCTGTTGGTGAGGTAGAAGTCAAACCATGCAAAGATTGTGGCATTGAAATCCATGCAAGAGCAATGTGTGTTAAGAAGCTCTTTATGGTTGACAGTGCTGAATGCAGCAGAGAGGTCAAGCAGGACCAGCAGGCACTGTCCGCCTTTGTCCATGATGAGGTGGGCATCGTCAATGACATGGATGGTGGTGGTCTTGGTGCTACATCTTGGTCGGAACCTGGACTGTTATTCTTGAAGTGGGTTTTGTTAGATGATCTTTTTCTGTAGTAGAAGCATGACTGACTTCTCAATGATCTTGCCAATGAAGGGTAGATGGGGGATGGGCAGTAGTTTGCTGGGTTAACCGGGTCAAGTGTGGGCCTTTTTAATAGGAGTAGGATCTGGGCAGTTTTTAGTCCTTCAGTGAGGCACTGATAGTGTGGAGAAGAGGAGTGTGAGTGTTGCCCGTGATGGTCTTCAGGATGGAAGCTGAGGTGAAATTGTCCTCATAGGAGGTTGCATTGAATGATAGGATGTTTGTGAGTTCTTCTAGTGTTAAGGTCTTGAATTCTTATCATCTTAGGACATGGTGTGATGGTATTTCATTGGTGTCTATGGTGGGTAAAGTGTCAACGTGACTTTGACTTGTGTTGATTTTGTCTGTAAAGACCTTTTTGATTGTATTGCATCTCTCTGTGTATTTGTGTACTGAGGGGCTGTTGGGGGAGGGAGGGTTGATGCAGTGCTTAACAGCCTTAAAGAGGACTCTGCTCTTGATGGAGAATTGTGCTATGGATGCTGTTTGGTAATGTGCTTTGGCTCTGGTGATGAGCACCGCCAGCTGACTGGAGGCTTTCCAAGGTGTTGAGTTCTTCTTGTAGGTATGTTTTTCTCTAGATCGTTTCTTCTTTGTGAATGGCACACTTAATGTTGGTGAGTTCTTGTGTATACCAAGGTGCAGATGTCTTGAGTTTTTTTGGTTCATAGTTTCAATGGTGCATGGGTGTTAGTGGAGTTAGTGAGTGTGTGATTGAGCTGGTTGAGAAGTTAAGGCATCTGTAAGCCTTTTTAAATCCAGGAAAAGACAAAGCCAAAAATATTCCAGAAAATAGGAGCAGTGAGTGAAAGATAGCCAGATATTGCAGAGTTTCTGAAATACAATTTACCGTTGTTGAGACTGCGATGTTTTATTAAACAGGTTTTATTGAATTTCTCCCATAAACTGTCCTGTCACTCTTTATGGCCAGATTGGGACTTTTACAAATAGATTCACGTCATCAAACAACTTGACTACCTAGTAAATGACTTCCACTGTTTTATCCCTAAAGTCATTTATTCCCAACATTTTAACCCTAGATGTAGTTTGTTTTCCAAAATAAATTGGATGACTTCCGATTTTTAGGCTTGACATTTTGAGACTTCCTATCCAAAAAGTACACGGAAGCACTGGGTTTATCCGACATTGAGTCTTCTCACTGTCTGCCTCCATAGCGGTAGGCGTTGCCTTCTGGAATACTATAAAACACTGGTGAAAGTGTGCAGTGGGGGTTGGTCAGCGTTCGAAACCCTTTGCACACAAATTCCCTGTTTTGGTTGCTGTTGAAAGCATTTTATTTATTTATTTATGTGGATTGTATAGCGCACACTGCATAGTGAATTGTTTCTATGCATTGAGCATGAGACGACAGGGAGAAAGCTGAGGGAAGAAGTGATGAGGCAATTCAGGCCTGATTGGAACGCCAGGTCTTATTTATTTTTTCTATTAGTGACTTGGTTTAATAAAATAAACCCTACACAATATTTACCATATAATCAACGTATTCAAATTGTTCCATTTGCATATTAATAAACTTCATTCATTCATTGAAAATTAACATGTTTCGTACTGAGAATTATGGTACCAAAAATGGATAATAGAAATCTTATGAGATTTAAGAGCATTACATAATACCATTTAAAAGCAATTAAGTTGGTTCTATGCACAAATGTGATAACTGCAATAGTTAAGAGGGTTTCATTTCCCAGCAACATATGAAACCAACATTGATCATCGTTAAGCCATTCTTCACTATGAAGAGATCTCTAAAACAAGACACTTCTCAGACAGCTCAGAAACGTATAATGCATACATACATGATAACGTGTTCATTTTCATCTGCCTTTTTACAATAGGAACAGTCCCCTGATAGAAAACTTGCTTTGTTTCGGATGGTACAGATTTCTCCAGTTAATAGCAAATTTAACCTGAAGCACAGCAATAGAGATCGCCAATAGGCGTTAGAAAATTGCTGTAGCTATCTTGGTAAACTACCCAAACTCTTTTCTCCGAAAATTCAGTTTTTAAAAATCTTATAATTAATAGCTGTGCTTAAGGTGTCCCACCAAACCCTTTCAAGTGGCTTCCTTTTCATTTGTAAGTAGTGTGTCACTAATAGTGTGCATGATATACGAAGAGTAGACAAAATACCTTTGCAAACACATTTAAATTTAAATAATGCTCCATTCAAATGTTCACAAATTCGTTTTTTCAAATCAAAGAAAAGGGTGCACCTTGAAGGGACTAGAAAACATTTATAGAACTGCAACCTTTTCCATTTGAGCCAGCCATTCAATGATACTAATTCCAATGTGTATCTAATAACGGAGATTGGAACAGACTTTGGCATGGCTAATATCGGTCTCCACAGATAACTTTCTATCTTGCTCAAAACAGGAGCCTCAACCATATGGAAAATGTCTAATTTGTACATTAAGGACGGGATAACTTTAGATTTATAAAAATGTACTATCCAAATCCAGGCCTTTAAGAGCTTCCTAAGCGGCACCTGGGAGTTAGTATGGCGGATGTCAGAAGGTAGAAAGCTCCATTGAGAAGGAACTGACAGAGAGTCGCCAGTCTCCACGGCTGAAGTGCACAGACGGGGGCACTTCCACAGCTGGTGCGATCAGCGCAGGTCCCTGCATGAACAGAGCGGGGGAATCGACCCACACCTGCCCATCTGTCACAAAGAAGGCTCTTGTTTCCAATCTATATTCTCCCAGACGGTGATGAGCTTCTAAAGGCAGGCAATATCTTCTCCTTCCTCTTTGCAAAGAGGAAAATAAGTCTCAGGATACAATGCGAAGCTTGAGTGATGTGTAGAAGGGGGCTGCAGGAGACCAATACATTGAATAATAAATCTCAACCAGGATTGGTAAAGCTTTTGGGTACATGAGCTTATTTCGACCCCTTGTTATGCATAGCAACCTTCCCATAGTGAGATGCACGCGCTCTCCATTCAGTGAGCTGCACGCGCTCTCCATTCAGTGAGCTGCATGCGCTCTCCATTCAGTGAGCTGCACGCGCTCTCCATTCAGTGAGCTGCACGCGCTCTCCATTCAGTGAGCTGCACAAGCGTCATGCAGCACATTTGCCACACACTAGTTACCTGGGTGAGAAGTACAGTGAGAGGTCCTAGCCCATGCAGGATCCCTGCTCATTGAGCTGCAGAGGCACCCTCAGTGAGGCACCCAAGCTTTCCCATTGAGAGTATGGTCTCTCTCCGGCACCCAAGCTTTCCCATTGAGAGATTGGTCGCTCTGTGGCACCCCCAAGCTTCTGTCATCTGGATGTACGCGCAGAGGAGTAAGCTTGCTGAAAATGTCGGTGCAGAAATGACAAATGAAAGGGGCCCCTGCCAAATCAGTGGGACAAAATGCGGTGCCACAAACGTTGGGGGAGGGGGAGACAAACACGCTGCCCTCCACCCCAAAAAAAAACTACGGCCATGTGTGTGCGCTCCTGTGACGTGCAAGCTATTTGTAGCCAGAAGTGCATTCTTTCTGTGGCGACATGCACAATCGCCCCTCAGTGACACACATGCCCCCGTAAAATGCACGCCCTGAAATGCAGATGGTCCCATTGTGGCATCTCAGGATCCCCTCGGTAAGATTGGAAAGCCTCTTTTGTCATTCTGCCAATTACATTCTACAATAAAGAAAAAACTAGAGAAGGAGCGGTAATAATGAAAACAAATAAAGGCGTTCGTGTATTCACACTTCCGCCTTCCACCAGTATCTTCCAATTACTTAACAGCGGAGGTTAGTATGCTTCCTGTCATTTCATCTCTCAACACAGCAGAATTTCGCCTCAGCCTTTGGCTAGCACGACATGCAGGCGGAAACTAAAAAAGAATAGGCCAGCTCCAACCAAACCAAAATTCTCCAGACAGTGAGGGTTTTCTCTGAGGCAGGCGAGATACAAACGTGTCCCTTGATCACGGAGACTGACAGGGTCCTCTCTGGCGACGCATGCTAAATTATCTGTTGGGAAAAAGGAACATGCTACAGGGAACCTATGTCTGAGGTCTTTGTTTGTTCGCAACAAGGAACAATTGCAGGCTCTGCGGATGTAAGAAGATCCTGTGGCCTGCCAGCTGCATGGGAGCTCAAAGAAACTGTGTGAACCTTGTGCTCACCGACCAGCTGTAACTATGGAGCAGCTCAGCTTCCATGATGCTCGCTGTGGCCTGTCCCAGGTCAATGGCCTACGCACATCTGATGCCATCATTAATGGTGTTGAGACTGTTCCGGCAATGATGGCTACTTTCATGAGGCACACCAGGTTCGATCCGAAACTTTTGGAGATGTCGCAAATCATTGGGAACTGCTTGCTCTTGCCCCCTTCCTTCCAAGCAAGCTATCATTCTGCACAGCTGTGACTGGACTCTGCCACGGTCATCCTGATAGCTGGGCAGTTGATGTTCTTCAGACTGCCAAGCACGCCAGGCCATCAGCAGATGAATCGCTACTGTCTGTGTGGCATCTCTTACCATCTGTATTGCCAACTTTCTTGCTCTAGGTACCTCTGCCTCTTACCCCAGAACCCAGACCTTGACCTGTGCTTCCATGACACGTGCTAATGTAGTCACAAGCTCTTGGTGCACCCAACGGCTCCCTGTTTCAACTGTTGCCCACCACTGACATTGCAAGCCAAATCCAACAATCGTTGTGGCGGCATCTTCCCAATTAACTTTTTCCATTGTGTCGACAAATATTCCCCCATGCATTCCAACAATACCTGTCTTTCATTGCTTCTTCTGAAATCATACATCGACGCTAGCGTGGCTGCCTCATCATTCCCGTCTATATACATTTCCGCCTGCTCTTGCAACTCTCGCTTTCTCTCCTTGCTGATCACGCTGCGGGTCACTCTCACACATTCACTTTGTTCAAGTTCGCTTATTGGGGGAGCAGTCGGGACGAAGACACCCTCTTGGGCGAGAGGTGCAGAGGGGGCAGTATAAGCGAGAGATGTCTGTTGGGGCTGTGGTAATTGCGAAACACTCGGGGGCGGGCTGACTAGTGGACGGCACGGTTACTGATGCAGCCTGTGGCTGTGCTGGGGTTGGCAGGGGCTGAGCAGCAGCTACTAACGTAGTCTTTTTAGTGTCTATTCTCGGGTCTTGTTTCGTTTCAGTTAATATTTTATTTATCAATTTGTCTGATGAGTGTAACTCTCTTTGTGGATATATTTTCTCAATATTTAACTGGTCGCGTTTATTTGCTTTCGTCAAGCTATTACTCCACTCCTCCTCCTCCTTTTCTGATTTCAATTTATGCCTGCGCGCATGTTTCTCTCTACTTCTAAATCGGACCATCGCTTCCCTCCTCCAATTTCTAAGGATATTGAGTGCTGCGGGGCGTGTTTTTTTACTTATCAAAACCTTTTCCAAGTTATCTATTCGGTCCTTCTCAAAACTCTCATTCCTCGGCCACTGAAGATCTTCCTGCTTTCTGGTTTGCTTATGCCAAATTTCACAAAACATTATTGCTCCCACACCATATTTCACATGTATATCATAAGCCGGCGTTCCCCCCCCCCAGGTGCAACCTGGCCAGTTTCCAAAGATTGTCTGCCGCAACGGAAAAACCCTGCTAGGGTGGACAATACCCCAGGTATGTTTTAACCTTACCCTTGGTTAATCAAACTTACTCTGGGTGTTTGATTTTGCAAAATCAACTCTCAACCAATACCAGGATTACTTACGAATCGGGGCACGACTCACCTGATTAGTCAATTTGTCTTTCCAAGACACAATTCGTCCGTATACTGACGTAACCAATGACGTTGTGTCTGCGTATCTCGGCTCTGCCTCGTTTCGGGACCCTCGCCTCCTTGTTCACTGGCCGGGCACGTCGATCAGGGATCAGCTGTGTGCAGATCTGCAGAAAGGAGTATCATTGTTTACGCAAGGGCGCCCCGAACACCTCTTGATCCCGGCTCGATCGTTCCCGTCCTCGCCGTTCTTACCGCCTTCCTTATTTTGCAACATACACGATGGAGCAAGTGGGGGAGGGTCCCTATTCGAGCGCCATCTTGAAGGGGCCCCTGAGGGACCCTCGAATGTGGAAACAAGGCACAGGCACCACACACGAACTGATACGTCAGACACAAGGTTGTATTCCCAAAAGCTAGGGTAAATAGTCTCAGTTGGCTAACTGGTCTCATGCCCAGCGACATGTGTCTAACAGACCTCGGGAGACGCAAGAGAGCGAGACACATACATCAGTTACATATATACAAAACTAACATCTTACAATCAGTAGTGTCACATCAAAAACCGCCCCTTGCACATCTCCTTTGAACTGAGCACGATGATTGACAATTGTGACGAGTATGACATCTCAAACATTTGTTTTAGCAACAGTTTGCAATTTTGTAAGGCTGCAGTCATAAGTCTTACACCTAATATGGTTGTCGGTTCTATATCCCGACTCTCGTACGCTGCGCGAGCTGTTCCGGGTGTTTGCGAAACGAGCTGTAACGCTCTAGCGTTTTTACCAGATCTCAACCGAAGGTTGGCCATGCCCCCAGACTTCCACACAGTATATCCGGACACTCAACCTGTGGCAAGGCACGTTGCTTCTCTCTTTCTGAGTAGCTGTACGCTCCGTAAGTTTGTGTAGATTTCAATCTGATCCTACTACTTACTTTCCTCACTTCTTTACGCTGTTATCTCTAATAGCTGTGACGTTCTTTATTTTCTTCTTAGTGAAACCCACCGGGCTTCCAGCCAATGGTCTTTCCACCCTTACGGGTTCTGCTAGTCTCTTCAGCGACTCTTATCAGTTGCGTTACTACGTACTTATTCTTACGGCCCTTTACTTTAGTCAATCATTCTCTGGAGATTCTTTATTATTGTTCTAATCCTATATTCTCCGTAGCACTTCTGATTCTAGCCACTGCACCATAAGAAGTAGGAGATCCTACCCGGAAGTACAGGAAAGGGATTTTCCTTCGGTTTATTGGCCCAGGCGGTAAGGGAAGCATTTTGTGTTTCAAGACAAAGCCACTTGCACAAAACTTGAAGATTAATAACCTTATCCTTCTTCAGCTCATTTAGATTAGGAGTGAGCCTCTTCCCGCCTTTATTTTCTTACATTTAGGATTGACCGAATAACACCCAGGTAATCCTTGTTTCCACTCTATTCTCATTTCCTTATCCTTTCTACTCTCAAGTATTTACTAGCCTGTTACCTTTTGTATTATTACACCCAGTTTCCTGTTCCACTGACGATCACAAACTACCCTGTGGCTGAGGAACATCATCCTAGCTGTCCTCAGGATTCTACGGACCCTAGCAGCCCAACACAGGGTTTATTCCCCCCCGTTGGGGGTTTTCCCTGGGGGCTCCTATGTGTCCTGGCTCTTGGAGCGGGAGGTGAAGGGATCCCTAGGAGGAACCTCATAGCCTTCAATAGAACAATTTCAAGCTCCAGGGAACAATCAAGTCTCGAGGTGGGTAATATCTTGTATGTTGACGCTTGAGTTTGATGAATAGTACAAGATTTGAAATTAGACATTTCACTTTGTTGAAAAGAACAGAATGCTTCTGTTCTCGCTAGCAAGCTGCATGTGGGGGGGAGAGCCACATTCCAGGCCTTCCTATCTCCTAGTTTCTATTTTGGTCCTGGGGGTCAACTCGCTCTCCAGGACTCTACAGGGCTCTAGAAGGGGGGCCGCAAAGAAGAACATAATTCAGGCAATTTGCGTTCCGAGTATTTTCACTGTGTTTTCGAGACACACTGGCACCTGCGGGCTGATTAGGATGCCTCGCTGCCCTCTTTCAAGGATAGCGCGTGGGAGGAGGCTGGGTATTTCTATCAGGGTTGCTACGTTATGTTTCAGCATATTTCCCTTGGCCTTGCATTGCACACTGGTAAAGCAGAATATCATGTCAGCAAAGCATTTGAAACAGAAAGCAATAAGCAAACATTAGAGAAAACAAGATGGCGATTTCTGTCACCTTAAAATGGCCGCACTTCGGTCAAGCTTATGATTATGTATTACTAACACTAAGAGCATGAGACGGTTGGTCTTCAGCCAACATAGTACATTTCCCCATGATCAAGGGGTGTCTGTTTTTCTGGATCGACAGCTCTTAGTCCACCCCACTAATCTCTGCAGCTATAGGTATGTACACATGTTTGAATATATCTCAAATGCCTTAACATACGTCATATGTTGCAGTCAAAGGCAATGAAGAAATGCATGCTCCTGATGAGAACCACATATCATTTAGAACGTAGTTACCATATCTGAAGATACCTCACCTTTCAACTTCCATTTACTCAACAAATACTGGAAGACAAGGACACAAACTTATTTTCCACCTTTCGCAAATTCATCAAGTCACCCACCCAGAAGCTGCAGGCCCTTCCATCTGTGCAACGTTTCCCTTTTGTGCACATGTAACTCCTGCAGGACATGTAACCTTTCATGGTAATCCAATTTCTTGAGCATAAAAGTGGACCTTAGCAGAGCAGTTAGCTGGTTAAGCTCAAAGTAAACTACCAGCCTTTCTGATATTTTCCTGCCAATGTGAGATCAATACCTGCACCATTCCGTCTTGCCCATAGCATGTGTGCCGGATCACCATCATCATAGATTTCCACCACTTCTAGGAGGACCACTGGCAGTATCCTCAACCTTCCTTCATGGATTCGCTCATCCCTAATCTCCAGGTTCATTTCACTTGTTATTGCACCAAAGTCAGCCGGAGCAGAATAAACTTGCTGGTATTGACGTATACCTGCATGTTTCTACATCGGCCAACTACAAGTTTGCCGGTGAGGTGCCTGAATTACCTCCAGATAACATCTGGAGGTAATTCAGGCACCTTTATGGCAACAATTACTGGTATTACTGGTATTACCGGCACCGGTATTGCCGGTGCCAGTAATACCATCAAAACCCCCCATGGAGTCCAACGGGTCTCTATGGAAAGGGGATTTACATCTGACACCGGCACTCATAATCCATTGTTATCTTTATTTCAGTTTGCCAGTATCCTGGTTGATTTAAAGCCAGGATACCGGCAAACCTGTAATGAGGGCTGTCTTCTTTCATGTCGCTAATTACCCGCACACCTCCTCTCTGTTCAGCAACCCATCCCTTTTCTCATTCGGTTTATGTGTAGACTTCCAAGCAGCGGAGCAGAGGCTTCTCTGAATGGGTTAAAATGAATTGCTCCATTCTACGGCAGCTATTCTCTATGGGAACACTACCCTGTCTCTGGTAGTGGTGCTCCTCTCATTGTGTGGTTTTAGGGAAGTATCTACTATTATCCACTCCATTAATGTGGTCTCTCTCCAGGGCAGCCCATGATGGGGCATCAAGTTCTGTCTTTTTCCCAGTTTGCTTCCTATTGGAGAATTGCGGCGCAATGGTGTAGCCCACTGGCCTCTGCTGGCTGTTGATTCCTATGAAGAAACATTGGTTGATGCCTCCCTATACCCCTTATGAATGACTTCTGCAGCTTTTCAAGTATTTCCCCAGTTCAAAAAGAGGTAAAGCTCTCTATAACTACAGGATTTTGGACAACACTTTAATGACCACAGTTTATTGCCCCCAGATCAAGAAGTTGAACGTGTGCCATCTTGCCATGTTCCTTTCTGTGTCCACTATCAAGAGGTCCAAATGGGCTCTAGCTCGGTTGCCCTGCACCCTTGGGAACACAATGCCCAAGTTCTTGTTTTTTGTGTATCACTTAAGACCATCTCAGGACAGCTTTAAAGCACTTTGTAAAGGAGGAGAACAATGGGGGTGATAGGATGGAGAATCAGAGGGTAGGGCAGGAATAATACGATGCATGTAACAAATGAGTCTTTAAGGATGGTCTGAACTTCAGTCCCTCAGGTTGGAGCTCCAAAGGGAAGAGATCTTCTTTGCCCTTTCCTAGGCCTCGAGTCAGTGGGTAGACAGTAAATACTTTTGACAGGCAGGGTAGGACCCGACCATGGGTGACTTGCTACCCACCAGTACCATCCCAGGCTCTTAGACCACCACCACACTTCCCTGTGCCTCCATCACGAAACAATCACTATGCAAGCTCTTTGTCCATCCCCACTACTTCTGGACCCTGTTACCACCCACACTTGTGATATTAGGAACTATGTATCAGCTTGCCGTTCTTGCCATGCTTGTCATAATTGTGACACCTGGCCCAAGTTGGGCTTGGCTAATATGGGGTAACATACTCTATCAATGCCTGAAGGGAACAATGATATCACACAAAGACACACACCAGCTGTTGTTAAAATATTGTTTATTGTACATTGCATGTGTTCATACACTGTACTTACCTTGTGGTGGACTCTACCATAGTCAAGGGGGATCCTTGGATTGTTCAAGGCCAGATGTCAGAGAATCCTTGGAATGTTCAAGGTCAATGGACTGAAAAAACGTTTGGGAATACTGCAGAAATGTGATAAAAGATAAAGAAAGAAGGAGAGCAGAGAACGCGGTTGATCCCGGAGGTCTGTGGCCTTGACGGTCCCCCAGGACATGAAGGACAAGCCAAGTTGTGTCTGTGGACGATGGAGTAGCGTGGTTCTGGTGAGGACTGAGTGGAGGAGAGTGGTCCGGCGGGCCAAAGTCCTGGACCACCATGTCGGCCAGGCTGGCCGGCCGAAGACTGAATATGAAGAACGACTCAGAGTCAAGGCTCCCCGGGGCCAGACGGGGTGAGGGCCAAGACTGCAGCCTCAGATAACGCACATGGTCACATGGACCAGCTTACAATAGGCAGATCAACTCATATTGCGCTATCGAGTTAGGCGAGCTTGGCCAGCATCACTTCGATGATGTACCCAGGACCCAAGTGGATCCTGCCCTTAGGGATCGCCACTCTCGCCCAAGAGCTGTCAGGTTCCTGTTTGGGCACATGAGGCTGATGTGGGTGGGCCTGCCTCCCAGTATAAGCACCACACATGTGCTTCACAATAAGGCAAGCATGTCTTGCACCCAGTGGTAGAAGTGTTCGCCTTGAAAGGTCTGTTATAGGATTTCCTAGAGGAAGGTGTGGGCAGCCTGGGCAGTGCCCCACCGGAGAGATCGGTTCAATAGACACCCAGGTATAGATGGTTCAGTGTATAGAATACCAACCAGTGTCTGTCGACTGTCCTTATGATAGAATTCCCCTTTACTGCAAAATACAATCTTGATGTAGTGTGTTTATTGATCATAGAATTATGGTACAAAGTCAAGATTGTAGCCACCTCCTGTTTCATTACTAGTGCAGGTTGCCTACCACACTCTTTCCTTTTCAGCAGGGTGAAGGTCAGGAAGTTGTCCTTCCCTGGCATGGGGGCAGACACTATGCTGCCAGGCAAGGGCAAAAATAGCCTGGCATACTTACTTAAAAGGCTGCAGCCAGTGCCTGTTCACATGTTGGATCTCACGTCGGAAGCGGCGTCAGCCTTAGGCCGGCGTGCGGCTTGACGTGAGGCAAGGTCCTTTCCTCTATGCTCCTCGCTCGCTCGCGGGCTCCACGGCGTTTCTCGAACCCGCGGCTGTGCTTGCGGCTGCGTTTGTGCCTGCGGCTGCGGCTGCGTCTGCGTCTCCAGACTATCGCTGCGGTCGAAGCAGGAACATCCAGGCACATCCAGGCCATAAGGCAAGCCCAAGGTCCGAATTAAGGTCCGAATTAAACTCGGCATAACTTGCTGGTAAGAGTCTTGAAGGCACGTAGCCTCTTGCGTGTGGATACCTTTGCGGGTACTTCTCTTTCTCTTTCATGATGTTTTTTCAAGGAGTTAGAGTTGTGAACAGGCAAGGCTATACTATACCCTGCTGCCTCTAACTTTTAAGCGGTTTATTATATTTCTAGCAGGATGGCTGCTCCTAGAAAAATCGGCATCAAGCCATTGCCAAGTACAGTCATGTGGGAGCTAGGGGACCCTATGACCCTTTCCCCAGTGGCTAATAGAGATCGAGTACTTGAGGTCTTGGCGCTCAGTAAGCGCAGAAGACTAAGAGTGCAGCACAACCAGAACAAATCTTTAACCACCAAAACGCCTCCTTCTGAGATATTTATCCCCCCCCTGTAAGGCATCAGAGTCAACACGGGTCACGGATAAATCCCCTGCGAAGGCAAGCCACCCAGTACATATGTTAATGGGCGGCCCTCTCAGCCCTATGGATGATATGGAGCCAGTGCTGACTGTAAATGTCCCACTAGCTAGAAGTCCTGAAATAGCTCTCATTTTACCATTTCCTGCTTCTGAAGGGAGTGACTCATCTAAACCTGTTCAACCTGAGTATATTGTACCCTCCCAATGGCCTGCACTTATGGCCAACATTGCTAAAGAGCTTATCCTTTGTAAGGAACCTTTTGAGCTCAGACTCCCTTTTGCCTTAAATGATTGGGTAGCGGTTTTTCTGTCCTCAAAGGTAAATGCTGCCTCTCAGACCCATGAGCCCCTTAGTAAGGACTCCTTGGCACCTGTGTTGAGGGTAAACACCACCTGTCAAACTCCCATACAAAAGAAAATGAGTGATCAAGCCACGCAAACAGATGTAGACACCAAACTCCATTTGAGATCACCTGAGCCACCTCTGCCAGAAAAGGAAAGATTAAAAGCCTGCAGCATAAACTCTATACAGGAAATTGATCCACTTTTACCATTACAGAAGTCAAGTGGTGACCTTAAAGTAGCTAATCAGCCCTTAGCCATGAATTCTAAATTGAAAAGGATACTATCACGTAATCTTGAAGTAAAAAAAGCACAAATGCCACTGTTAAAAAACTCGAACTCTTCTGACTTTATAATGGATGAGAGAAATTTTATCCTCACTAATATTCAGAAATCTAATGGAAATGAGTCCAAAGAAGCGCTGTTACATAAGACTCTTGCATGGCTGCGCCAGAGAACAGGCCCGGGTGTAGTTAGACTGAACGATTTACTGATCATTAATAGGCTGGACCTGAGTGACTATTGCTCTTCTCCCAATAGTGACTGTACCTTACTTGGCTGTGGGAAGAGCTCCTTACCGGTGTATCTCAGACGCTACAAATACTTGCCTAAAGGGTCATCAAACTGTAATTTCATTTTTTGATTTTTGCCCCGAAGTCAGTCATCCGTATGACTTTATGGTTTATCTTTTCTATGTTTTGCTCTTTTGTTATTTTTGTATATCTTGTATTTTCTTGTCTTTTGTGATGTCTGCGTCCTCAATCCTTTGGGTCCGTAGGTGCGCAATACAAATGCAATAAACATAAACATGAACTTGCCACAGACCACATAGGGAAGGTCGATCTCTATTGTCATCCTTGCAGAAACGCTGGCATTCTATTGCACAAATACTCTGTTGCACAAGCTGTTATTGCGCCGTTCCCAGTTTTACTGACTACCGAGATTCCTAATACTGTCCCCAGTTTCCCATTCAAACATGCAGCCTCCACGACTCAGGCCAATATGATGGAAATCGGGTCAAGCTCCTATAATGGTTCCACCATGAACTCCAATGATCTTCTCAATGGTCTCTATCGCTTAATAGACTTGATAGCCTCAAGCAGGACGATTCCGGATAAAGTGGATTGTCAAAAATACATGCACATTAAACCTCACGCTAGAGCTCACCTGGAAAAACCTACATTGAGTTTTAAATGTTGCCCTCGCATCAGAACCTGTCTGGGGATGTGGTGGTTTTCGTATCAACCTCTTTGCCTACAGGAAAGAGCCATTTCTTTAGCTACCGTTTTTTCAGACCGCTGTGTGTTAGCAACATTCATTGGTTTTATTCTGCGACAAAATCAAACATTCCATAAGTAGGTTAAGCATATCTGGCATTATGAACCAAGTGTGGGCGCCCAACACAATGGTCACTGGTGCCAGGGTGACAACTCTTTAGCTCTGGTACATGCTGAAGTGACATCTGAAATGAGGAGAGTTCTCTCTGACCTTGATCATAAATCCAGAGCTTTGATACTACTCAGCAGCTGGTTGCTTTTGAGAAATTAATGGGATATTTCAGCTCATGCCAGGGCTATATGGAATTTGTCTGCTGCCCGACTACCCCCAAGAGACATACATTTTAGGCTTGTGTCTTCAACCGAGCTTACCTTACCACCATAAGAGAACTGATAAACCTGGAGTCTCAAAAAGTTACTCATTGCCACCTGATGGCTGACAGTGCTGAAACCTGTTCTTTAAAATAAAATGGTGGCAAACTTTGAAAAGCATGTAACAAGACCATTTAAAAGCACCAAATGCCTCTGGGAAGACACAGCTACAGGCGCCGTCTTCCCCTATCATATTCAGCTGGAATGTAACAGCCCCGGGTACATCAAAGCATCTCAAGGCGGGGGAAGGCACACCTTACTCCAGCATGGGCAGCCTAATTTAAATATCAAAGGTCCCATGGATTTGCTTTTCTTTGTCGTCCAGCGGCATGTCTAGGTCCACTATTTACCGTAGGCAAACCGCTGCAGAGCTGAGCCCTTTCAGAGGGTAGAAGTATGTGGTTTGGGGGAGACAGGAAGTCTGTTCCCAGCACAAACTTCAAGGGTAGGTACCCTGCACTTTAATCAAGAGTCACAGAGGGCTCAGTTAACCAGAGAGTCACGTTGATTTACAACAGATAGGGAGATGGGTGGGACTTAGGTATATGTTGTCACCCCCTTGTCTGTCCCATTGCAGAGCACTCTGGTCCTGACCTCATGCATAACAGAAGATTGTTGGTGGGGACCTAGGATTGGTTCATTAAGGTAGGATTAGCCTGCACCAATCACTGCTGTCCATTTGGCTTTAAAAGAGGGCTGAACCCCTCACTTAGCAGATCATCCGAAGACTTTGAAAGGAGTAAGACGAAGGACTAATTTGGACTCGAGCTGAAGGTACAGTCTTCCTTACATATTCCACCAGTTAAGGAAGGCCAGGAGTTCCAAGAGGGAAGCAAGATCCCTCCCCTAAACATCTCCCAGGGAACAGAGGGAGCTACTGGACTCAGAGGACCCATCCAGCAGTTCCAGAACCGGTACCCAGCCAGCACACAGCGTGCCCTGCTAGGTTCTGCCATCAAGCTTCCTAGGTGGGAAATGCTGGAGAGTCTCTGGACAAAGGACAAGGCCGTTGCCTGCAAACACTCTCCTGAGCTTCGGGCCATCCACCTTGAAAGGACATGAGCCCTGCGAAGAAGCTAGGAGGAGTGCCACACAAGCATCATCCAGCGTCCATCTTTTTTTTTTTTAAATTTGTTTTTTATTGACAATATACACATCAGGGTGGACCAACTGGCCCATCACCTCAACAATAAATGCAAAAGAAATCACATTGTCAGGAACATTTTCTGATTAACTCCCTTCCCCTATTCCCCCCTCCCGGTCCCTCCCTCCAAACAATTGTCACGCCAGCTTTGGGGAAGATGCAACTACATTAAGCATAGGGAAGAACACTTGCATAGCACTCGACAGATAGTGATCCTTGAGACAGTGGGGTAAGACCTTGGAGCGATTGGGCCAGGGCAAGACCAACCCTCTGAGGAGTGTGGGGACCCGCGCCTTGCAACCAATAGTTTACACACTAGTTCAATCGCCCCTCTACAATCGCATAGTAATACAGTCATCGTGCAGCAGCACTGCTGTCCATTCTTGGACAAAATCAGACATGGTATTGTTTGCTATTGCCGAGAGTTTTTCATAGCTGAAAATCACCCTGAGCTTGCAGAGCCATTCCTCTTTGGAGGGGGCCAGGACACTCTTCCATTTTTGCGCAAGCGCCAATCTCCCTGCCCGCAGCATGGCGCCGATGACCTTGGGGAAGGCATTCACCTCTGACTCAGGCATGGGGGATCCCAGTAGGATTTCCAGCGGGTGCAGCGCTGGACCATAACCCTCGATGTCCTTGATCCAGCTAAGAAGCTCCGTCCAGTCTACCTGTATGGACGGGCAGCTCCACCACATATGAAACCAGGTTCCCCGTTGGTGACATCCTCTGGGGCAGAGGGGGGAGACATCCCGGTACATTCTAGACAACAGAGCCGGGGGGCGGTGCCATGAATGGAGGATCTTAAAGCTATGTTCCATAGCTGCTGTGTATAGGGAGCCCGTGAAGATGCACTTAAAAACCGCCCTCCAGGTGTGATCATCTATTGACATTCCCATCCTCTCTTCCCATATGCGCTTAAAGGGTTGTCTGCCTTCTAGGTCCGCTGTAATCAGCACACTATAGAGCTTAGATAGCGAACCTTTGCGGGATCTACTTTTGGCCAGAATAAGTTCGAATGGGGTGAGGGGACGACTAAGCTGCTCGGACCACCTTGGTTGGGTGAGTATCCCTTTCAACCGCAGGAATTCAAAATCGTGGGGGGCCTATCCACCAGAGCATCTGTCAAACTGTCGTATTCAATAAAGCCCTCCTCTTGTGTAAGCTGGGAGACTCTTTCCAGTCCCATGTCAGACCATGCCTGAGTGTCCCGAAAGCCCCTCATGTCCAGATCGATGGGCGGGCCCCAGAGAGATGACAGAGGAGAAGGCCATGTAGATATCGAATTGTTGGCTTTGCTTGGTTTCCATAGCGTCCAAAGGACTGCTAAGGTAGGATGTGTCTTGAGTTGTGGGGGTATTGACCTGGGAGAGGCCCAGAGATAGTCCCTGACCTTCCTCGGATGTGCGTGGGTGTCTTCGAAACATACGTCCAGAATGTACGCATATCGTCTCGCATGTGCTCCAACATCACCCTGAGCTGAGCTGCTTTATAGTAAAGCCGGAAATCGGGGAGTCCAAAGCCACCATGGGATTTTGGGAGGGTCAGAGTGGAAGTTTTAACCCTGGGCCTTTTGCCATTCCAAATGAAGTGGAGGACACGGGACTGGAGCGCCTCGAAGAAGGCCTCAGGTATCACGACGGGGAGAGCTGAAAAGAGATAGAGAAGGCGTGGTAGAACGTTCATCTTAACCGAAACCATGCGTCCAAGCCAGGAAAGCGTGAGGGGGGCCCATCTTTTGAGATCGCTACTGACCCGGGCAAGGATTCCAGGGAAATTCCATTGGTATAGTTGTGACAGATCTCTGGGGATGATGGTGCCCAGATATCTTGTGGATTCTCGCTCGATTCTAACCCCCTGAATGTCGGTTTTATTCTCAATATCTTGTTCCCCTGGGCCCATTGGCATGATGCTTGATTTGGATGTGTTTATTCTCAACCCCGAAAAGGAGCCAAAAAAGTGTATGAGATCAAACAGCCTCGGTAGGGATTTTGGAATGCTGGTCAGGTAGCCTAGTATATCATCTGCGAATAGGGAGAGCTTAAACTCGCACTCACCACATCGTATACCCATAATTTCCGGGTCGTTCCTAACCGCTATAGCCAGGGGCTCCATGGCCAGGGCATATAGGAGAGGTGACAGGGGACAACCTTGCCGGGTGCCTCGGGAAAGGGAAAAAGGCTCAGATGTACCCCCATTAACTAATACTCTCGCCGAGGGCGAGTTGTATAGTGCTGCGACCCACCTGCAGAAGTTAACTCCCAATCCCATTTCCTAAGAACCTTGATCATGTAAGGCCATTCGACCCGGTCGAAGGCTTTCTCCGAGTCGAGTGAAAGGAGGTACCCCTCCACTCCCTGCTTGGTTGCCTCATGCATAAGGTCGAGGGTTTTTCTGATGTTATCTGACCCCTGGCGCCCCGGGATAAAGCCCACTTGATCTCCATGAACCAGGGTAGGGAGGAAATTTGCCAATCTGTTCGCCAGAAGTTTCGCCAGTATTTTGACGTCAGTGTTTAGAAGCGATATGGGGCGGTATGACTGGCATAAGGTTGGGTCCTTGCCCTCTTTAGGTAAGACCACTATTAGGGCTGACATCATTGTGGGTGGGAGGGACCCTTGGCTAAGCGCACTGTTGAACAGCTTGGCCAGAAAGGGGGCGAGTGTGGATCTATAGGTCTTATAGAATTTGACTGAGAAGCCGTTGTCCCCCGGGGCCATACCACTTTTTAAGGAGGTGATAGTGTCGATTACTTCTTCCGGGGAAATGGGGATTTCCAGAGTGTCGGCTTTGTCCGGTAGCAGGCCCAGGACAGGGAGGGAATCCAGGAACCTATCAACGTCTATCCCATCCCCCTTGTATTCTGAGCAGTATAATTTTTCATAATATAGCCTGAATTGTTCCGCTATCTTGGAGTCCCTTGCAGTCGAGTTACCGTCCGCAGAGCGGATTGAATTCACTCTTCTGCTGTTCCTAAGTTCGCAAAGTCTCCAGGCCAGTATCTTGTCGGCCTTTTCCCCTTTTTCCATATATTTTTGTTTCAGAAAAGAGAGCTTCCTTTCCATTTGCCCTACTTGAAGGTGAGCCAGTCTAGTGCGCAGCTTCTGCAATTCCTCCCACTGCCCGGGGAACATCTGTGTTTTCAGCTTACCACCCGGTTGTATGGCCCCTATCTTGGATTTCAGGTCTTTCTCTTCCCGGTCCCTCTCCCTTTTTTTCCCTGCCCCTATGCCAATCAAGGTACCTCTAATAGTTGCCTTAAACGCCTCCCATACTCCCATAGTGCCTACCTCCCCGTTGTCGTTCAGGGCGAAATAATCTTCTATGGCTGTCAGAAGGGTTTGGCGCGTCTCCTTGTCATGTAGAAGGAGGTCGTTACAACTCCAGCGGGAGCTGGTTGCAGGAGTAGGGGGGAGGCCAATCCTAATCTTAACCATGTCATGGTCCGTCCAGGGGACGGTTTCCACCCCCGCGCTGGAGACCTCTGCTTGCATAGTTGAGTCTACCAGAATGTAGTCTATACGCGAAAAAACATCATGAGGCTTAGAGTAAAAAGTGTAGTCGGGGTTCAGACCTTTCTTGGGTATACTCGTGTCACACAATCCCAATTCCCCATTCACTTCCTGGAAGGTTGATGCCAATTTTTTGTGGAGACGGATGTTGGGGCAAGGGTTCACAGATTTTCTATCCCTCTCGGGACATAGCACCATATTAAAGTCCCCTCCCACCAGGAGGGTACCCTCCGTGAATGCCATTATTGTCCCCTTCATGCTTTCCCAGAAGACGTCCTGCGACTCATTTGGGGCGTATATGCAAACCAAGGTGAACAAACGTCCCCGCACATCCCCTTTTACCATGAGATACCGACCCTCCGGGTCAGTTTGTGCCACCTTGAACCCAAAATGAGCCCCGGGGGACACCAGCAGAGCTACTCCCCTCTTCTTGGACTGGGTAGAGGCTGAGAATACCTGATCTATGTTCTTAGCCTTGAGCTTGGGCTCCTTCCCCCGAACCCAGTGGGTCTCTTGCACAAAGAGGAACTGTAGTTTCATCCTCGTGAATTCCCGCATGAGCAGCGACCTCTTGGTGGGTGAGTTGAGCCCCCGAACATTTAGAGACCCCACTGACAAGGATTGGAGTGAGTCATCCATTAGGACGCGTTTTGAAGCACATAACTCCAATTTCAAGGATGCAAGAGCCGTTACTCCCTAGATGTTTCAGTACCTCGCAGGGGGCTAGTAACGACCCCCAGGGTGTGACCAAATCCCCAAACTTAGGCGTGACATAACAAATCCCCCAACATCCCAACTTCCCATCTTCTCTCCCCCCACCCCCCTCCCCCCAGATCGCCTGGTTGTGTTGAGGCATCGTCCCGAGGACACACAACCGGCCAACCATGTCTCCCCCCTCCGGGCTCGTTACCTCATTATACACACCCAATCGAGCCCCCCCCCCCTCTTCGGGATGAATGCAAGGAAGTAAAATCTAGCAACATCCCCCCTTTGCATAGTCAAGTGGATAACATTTTCATCGGATTCCAGTAGTTTGATTCAGCCGTTCTGAGGGTCTGGCGACGCTGGTGCCACTCTCCTGAATTTCCTTTGGCCTCGTACTCTGCGCCTCTCCTTTGGAGCGTTGCTCTTTTTTGGGCCCATCGGGGTGCGCTCCCGATCGCGGTCTCCCGGTTCCAGACCCGAACTATCTAGGAGTTCGCCCGTCACTCTTTGGATGTCATCTTCGGTGATCAGGGTATACTTATATCCCTCGAACTCGAAAGAAAGTGAAAAAGGATACCCCCACCTGTATCGGACTCCCTTGGCTTGGAGCATTTTCGTCAGAGGGGAACACAGACGGCGTCTTGCCAGAGTGAAGGCCGACAGATCCTGGTATACCGAGATCTGGGCCCCCTCCCATTCCACCGGGCCCTTCTTGCGAGCCAGTTCGAGGATCCTGCTTTTCTCTGAGAAGTAGTGGAAGCGGACTAGGACGGATCTGGGGCCTCTGGAGGCTGCCCCTGCTCTATGGGCCCTGTCAATAGTGGGTTCGTTAGTATTAGCCCCGTCGAAAAGGACTCTCACCACCGCGTTGACTGCCTTGACAATGTCTGCCTGAGTTTCACCATCTTGTTCCGGGAAGCCTAGGAAACGTAGATTGCAGCGCCTTTCCCTGTTTTCCAAATCATCCATTTTTAATGAGCATTTCTCTTCTCTTCTCTCAAGCTCCGACAGGCGCATGTCAAATTGTGTCTCGAAGATGTCACTCGAGGTTGTATTGTTCTCCAGTGCCTGCACCCTGTCTTCTATATTGTCCACCTTTTTGTCTAGGGTGTCCAGCCTAAGGGTGATATCTGCACGGAATCCTCTAATTTCATCCAGCAGGGCCACCATACCCCTGGAGACTGAATTTGCATCTGTCGCTTCTTGTTGCGTTTGGGCGGCCATTTCAGGGGCTGTAGGGGGCTCAAGGGACGGGCGCCGAAACCTCTGCAGTGTTTCCCTCCAGGTCATAGGCCTTCCCTGGGCGCTCTTGCTCCCCGGTGTCTGCCACCGAGTGATTGTGGCCAACGGGGCCTACTCGGCTCCTTTGCGTCCTGGGGGGAGCGGGGGCCCCTGGTAGCTCTGCGGCCGAGGGTGGGGACACGGTTGTGGGGGGGCTGGAGCCCCAGTCAATTCCCCTGTCGTGGGCGATGGTTTCCCCTTCTCCGATTTTCCCCGCTTTTTTATCCCCGTAGTTGGGGGCCGTGACCTGTTGTGTTTTTGCAGTCTGTCCTTTTGCTGCGTTTGCGGGGGGGTAGGTGCCCCTGATTGAGCCCCGTGCCCCTCTCAGGCTCAGGGTGCTTCCGGGGCTTGTGTGGGCATTCCCTGGCTTCTCTCCTCCTTCCCCCTTATGGGTTTTGTTTCCCCCGGTGGGTGCCCAGCCCCGGGGTGGGTCTCCTTACCTCGGGGGGGCCACTCCCCCACCGCTCGTGGGGTGCTGTTCCGTTGCTGTCTCCCCGCTGGGGGGGTTCCTTGACCTGTTGCGGTGCCTCCTTCTCCCGCTCCTTGGTCCACCTCCTGGGCCGTTTCGCCGTCACGAACGGCCGTCTGGTCAGGGCAGGAGCCCTCGGCCTCGATCGCCTGGGCCTTTGCAAGTCTTCTCCGGGCCCGGGCTCGACGCTGCTTTCCGCGGAGCCGCAGGGCCGCAGGGGGGAGGGGCCTCGCGCCCTCGAAGTTCGCAGGCTCAGAGCTCCGGCTCTGTTCCACACTTGGCTTTCAAATTTGGGCCGGGGGTGCCCGGCACCTTCACACGGGGGGGGGGGGTGTCGCTGTCTCGCTCCGGGGGTGTCGGGCGGGGCTCAGGTCCCTCGATCAGCGCCCTGTTGGGGAGACGAGCGGAGATGCTTCAACACATCTCAGCGCCCCCTGGTGGATCCTCCAGCGTCCATCTTTTAAGGACATTTTTTAGGCAGTCGAGCCCTCGAACCGCATCCGGCTGCACCGGTGACTGTTGTCACGCCGCAGTCACCAGAGTCATCCGAGACGCCTCGACCAGCATTCCAGATCCGCCAACCAGCATAGAGACAGCAATTCTTGGCCCCGAGCTGCTGCGCCGGACAGCCTGCTGATGTCCATCCAACCTTGCTTGCCGAACTGCCTCCCTCCTGGTACCCGCAGCTGTCTCCCACCACTATCTCTGTCTTAAGGGCTGCGGAGCGCCCTCGAACCGCCTCTACGCTGTCGAGCACCAAGAACTTCTTATGCACCAGGTACATTGTAGTTCTGCCCCCCTGGCCCTTCTCTGAAGGCCCCTAGATACAGTTACAACCCTTTGCCCCCTTCGTGCTGAAACCAAATAACCTTAAATAGTAAGACTGATCACTTTACCAACTACCCTCCTGTCAGTATCCAGAGTGCTTCCCTTTCATTCGTGGAACTGTCTGCCCTCTGGGTTCCTTTACAGGGTGGGTTGTATTTTGTAGTGTGCTAGAACTGTCTGTTGTAGTAATAATAAAGTAGATATTTCGATACAACATTGACTGGACAGTCCCTTTTATCAATGGGTAATAATTGTATTTTCGCTGTGTTGCAACCAACCAACGATCCATGACCTTGTGGAAAATTGGACAAAGAGGAGTTTTAATTCACTTGTATTCCAATCTGTTCGGATCCTTTCTGGTGTACTAGAGTTCTGGGGTTGATTGATGGTTTATAAACCGATATTCATCCGTGGACGACTGGTGGGAACTGGACCACTCGTGCCCCGGAAGTTGATTTGTCACAGTCAGAGAGACCAGGGCCCTGAGGGGTGAAACAGGGGTTGGGGGCGGTGGGTAAGTGAGACCAGTTCCCAACAGGGTGAAGAAGGTGGGGTTAGTGAGACCATTGTCCAAAGGGGTGGACAAGGTGGGTCAGAGAGACCAGTGCCCAAATGGGAAGAATGGGAGTACAGCAATTGTAGTGTCCACAGAGGTAAAGAAGGGAAGGACAGGAATAATAGTGCCTAAAGGGAGGAAGGCGGTGGTCATAGGGATTACAATGCAAAAAGAGGGGAGGAAAGGGAGTACAGTGATAACGAAGAATAATGAGAGAACAATGATAATACTTTCCAAAGAGAGTAAGAATGTGAGAAAGAGAAGCCACATGAGGGGTACACTGAACATAGGGTTAACAGAAGGAGCGAGCACTTGAAAAGAGAGAGCGAGAGCATGTTTTGCGAATTGTTGAAGAGGAACGTAGCCCTGATGAGTGGCATAGGGAATATGATATAGAAAGGGTAAGTAGAGAAGAGGATCAAGAGAGCGAGGAAGAGCAGTGGAACTTACAGTGGTTGAAGGAGATTGAGGCAGTTAGAAAAGAGGCCAGGGCACTCTGAATGTAGGTGAGTGTCACAAGTATATGAGAGGACTGCAGTGTAGTTGGCCACCCTCTTACCCAGGCCCACATTGATGTACACTGCCCAAATATCCGGTTTCATGCCCAGGCCTGTAGAGGGTGATACGTTATCCAGCCATGTCCTGCCCTCTTTTGACCGAGAACCTCAATATCTCTACGAGAGTCAGCAGTCTGCTAGGGCCAATGCTAGAGACCCTGGAAAAGACCAAACCGCGAACCAGCAGAGGCAGGTCTCCACAGAGGAGGAAAAGAAAAGGGGAGACATCCAAATAAAAACCAGTGCCATCTGAGGACTGACAATGAACAGCACGATAAGGCAAGTACAGTGAATCCCAGAGACTGCTTTGATGGAATCTGGTTTACTGGCTAAACACTGGTTTCCTGTGTAGTTTTGTTTGGAGATATTGTCACCTTTCCAGGCAAGGAAACCCGGAACGTCACGGCGCAAAGAATAGCCATTTAGAATATCTGAGTTTCTCGTAAACGTGTTATTGCAATCTTCTTGGCCAGCCCACTTTAAAGGTTACCGAATAAGACACATCAACTTTACATTTCTGATCGTTTGTGAACCTTTGATCCCTGTCATGTGACAAACCCCACAGGCAAAACGGTGGCTACGTTCTGATCCTATTGCAACTATTGCACCAGGTATTGTGATCGGTCTAGTGGATCTGTGACGAAATGTCATCTGCTCTACAGGAGTATATGGAAGTGCAGTGGCTAACTGCCTACTCAGCCCATATACTTCTACAAACCTTTTGTGATCCCAATCATAAAGGTAGAACAGGTACAGTTGAGACATTTACCTCCTTTGGCCTTTCTGGTAAAATTGGCCGATGGAAGAGGGGTTTGAATGAGATCCGGTAGCAACCCAATCATCAAAGTAAAACAGTCCAAAACAAAAGAAATGTCCAATCAAGGTTATATAAAAATATATATCCTTTGATTAAACGCACCAATGTACAAATAAGTATAAAAACACAATAAAAACCTGAATCCTGTAAAGGAAAGACAGAAAAATGCAGAATGTAATGGTGCAGCTGTCTGGCTTTTCAGCAGGGGGGGACAACAGGCAAGAAATGCAACAAGGAATTTAGGGACATGTTCTTGTTGGAAAAAGGTGCAAAAGGAAATTAGCCAGTCTCTAGGGTCCTAAAGGTGGGCCAGGGGACATGACCAGTTCAAACTACCTGAATCCAATGCTCAGTGGTTTGACAGCGTCTAACCAGGTTTCAGGTTATACTGTTGTGTGGGTCGAATCAGGCTTGGGTGCGGCGAGTCGTGATGTGTCAAGTGACAAGCTGGCATCTAGTTGGTTCAAAGCAGGAGCTCAGTACTGTCGAGTGCAGTGTTTGGCTTGTGCAATTCCCATGGCTCACCAAGATCAGTTCGAGGCCGAGTCAGTTCAAGATGGTGGAAACCGCTGGTTCGGGTCAGTGAGTGAAATGATGCTCCGGAATTAGCCAATTTGCTCGTTTATAATCGATCGAATGGTACAGTTGACCTTATGTATGGCCAGTACCATACTATCGATTATAAAAAATACTGAAATGTGGAGTAGGGGTTGCAGGGTTGTCCCCCTCTCTCCATGTTCGGTATTTGTGGCCTTGGGAGTTGCAGGGGTGTCCCCTGCTTCCTAAACATTGGAGTTAGAGGACCCAAAAGGAAAAAAGAAAAACGGTCCCTGCAGCATCGGATCCAACACCCACCTTAGAGGGACAGATCTGATGCTGCAGGGGAAGCTGAGGTGAGGAAGCAGGTAGGTAGGGCATGGGGGTGGGGGTGGAGGTGGTGTAATGGACGTTAGGTTATCTTTGGCAGAAGTGCAAAGCGATTTGCGGAGGAATTGACTACGGTCAATTCCACCGTAGATAATTTCACTTCGGTCAAACAACCCAAATCCGATGCTCCTTGACCTGAATGTCAAAGTCAGTCAGTCCGATGCAGTGACGATGGTGATCTGGTACAGGATTCAAAGAGCCATCTGTTCAAGTTTGTCTGCAGTGGCAAGCAGGTTGCTCAGGCTAAACAGGTGACTTGCTCTACTTGGCTTGATGCAACTGTGAGCCGGCTTGGCAGTACAAAGCAGTGGTTGTTCAAATGTTTGATGGAGTGCCAAAAACAGCACTGGCCGGTTCCTCTGGTTCGAGTGCGGTGAACACGGTTGATATGTGGTATGACTAGTTTGATGCCGTAGGACAGGGACTGATCTGGTCCTCCAGATGCTATAAGACCAACTGTAGGATGGGATAATGCCTTTCAGATTCTGCACTCCCGGCCTAGAGAGGTTGGTGCAGTGTGAAAGGTCCTTATTCCCAGCAAGAGTCCCCCCCTTCCCAATGTGCTCTGTGAGTGGGTAGGAAGCAAAGATTGCCTCTGCCTTGGAGCATTCCTTTGCTTCAATGACTGAGGGCTTTGGGAATTTTACCTCTCCCAAAAGAGTTCCAAAAAAAATCTTCCTCTAGTACTGGAGAGTTAAATAGTGGAAGAAAGGGAGGGAGACCAACTCTATTATAAGTAAATGTTCACAGCTGATTGGATAAAATCAATCCTGCTTTTGAGGTCCAATCCCTGTCCTTGTGACAAGTTGCCATGGCCTTCTTGGATCATACCCAAAGTACTTTGTGCTTAAGGAAGTGAAGGAGACAAGAAATAAGGGGAGATACAGAGAGACACAAGACGGTGGAATCATCTGTGCTGATATCCGTCTGACTGCACTAACCCCACCACTAACTCAGATCCATCACATCATATCATTTGGTATGCAACAACATGGTGTGAGGCTAGTCTTTTTGTGCACAGTGTACCCTTTGATTCCTGTTTCCTATGACAGCTATTGCAGAGTGGCTATCTTGCTGAGGAGAGGTGTTACCTCTCACATACTTACCACATCCAAAAGGGCTAGCAAAACTACACATAAAAACACACAAACTACACACCCACTGACAACCATGCCACAAGACCAAACAGTTGCAAACAACAAACAACCTAGACACTGGACTCTACCCCTCTGTACACAACAAGCCCAGGGTACACAACAAAGCAAACCCAGAAAGCTGACACGCACAGATGCCTGTTTCTCCTGGTTCAGAAAGCATCAACAGAAGAGCACAAATTTGATCCTATCCCTCTTACCTCACTAACCAACCCCACCCACTTTTCTGACCGAGCCACATGTGCATCTGGAGACCAGGCAAATGGCAGAGGTGTGCAGTATTAATCATCATAACATAACATAACATAACATGGACCTCATTGTGAACTCTCAAATTGGCCCCATACTTAAATCATGCTTTTACCACCTCATATCCGGCAAGAAAATACTGTCCTTCACCCACAAGTCCACCATGCCAAAGTACTCAGATCCATCATATACTCCTGTCTCGACCACACCAATGCACTGTATGTGAACCTTCCTGACTTTCAAATCTTGAGACTCCAATCTGCTCACAGTGCTTCCAGTCTTTGTAGAGAAAGCTTTCGCAAACACCTATCTATATCACCTTTATTAACAGAACTCAATTGGCTACCCGTAAGGAAGATCAACATATTCAAGATTTTTTGTTTAACCTACAAGTATCTTCACAACTCAGCTCCTACATATCTGCAAGAATAGATCCTGCAAAAAGACCTATGCTCAGCAGACCCTCTTCTCTTTAGAGTACCCGTCCGAAGGGAACAGTAGATTTTCAGGTGCCACACAAACTTCTGGAACAGGATTCCACTACGGATTCGCCAGGCTCATTCCATCCTTCAGGTCAAAAAGAAAGAAGACACTTAAAACCTGGCTCTTCCCTTCATGTTAATCCCATGCTGCCTTGTGTCCCCCCTCCTTATTGGTCTTCAGATAAGGATTTGCCCCATACCGCTCTAGTTTCTATTTGGAAATACGTGCTGTTTTCCCCATTTCCTCTTCCTTCCCTCGCTCTTCCTTCTGCCCTGGATCACTTGAGTGCCTATCAGCAGATACTTTTGTGGTGTAAATTGCAAAAACCACCTGTAAATATATAAATATTTAAATAAAAATAGTATAACGTCTTGCTGCCCATAAATAATTGTTGCTACCTAGAGTTCACTATAACTGTTATGTCAGTTGATTTTATTTTTTTAAAGCAATAAGGGCCCATTGATCATCAAATTAATTTTATATTTGAGGACATCCCTTCAGACAATGAGAAATACCTCGAGGAAGACTACACTAAAATGCCACGCCATCTACTCGAAACATGTCCGTCTAGGTCAAACAGACCTCGAAACCTTGTGCAAAATCAATTTATAACTAATTTGGAAAATCCTGATCTTTGTATTAAAATAAATACATTGTATTTTGATAAATTGGTTCTTGGAACAAAGACAGACCTATATGTTGTGTATTCTGCAAAGAAGACTGAGAAATGAATGGGATTGACTGTTGATTAATTCATGTTTATATATATCCTTTGGGGAAGGTATGTTGAACATTTAAAAATTGTGAATGGCTGTAATATTTATACGAAACACACACAGAATGTTCAATTCCAGTAAATCACTGTACCAGCAGCATACAAATGAAGTGGATATGGCACCTCACTAAAGCGGATGTGTATTCATACACATTTGCCCTCTACTATAATCTCTAATGATCGTTTTTGCTCCACAATTGAGGCCATTTACAAGTCACCTTGTCAATGTGTCACGCCTGCCACAACACCACTTTTACGTTGTAGGGGCTTTTCTATACTTTGACATGTAGCATGGGGGCATGGAAGAAGATTACCATGAGTGCCCCATATGCCCCACCTGCCAAAACTGAATGTTTTCTTTCCAGCATCTAAGCTTCTTGCTGGCAGAAAACCAATAGTTTCCGAAGGAATCCACCTGGTATTCGCAGCTGGTAAAAAGAGGCAGATTCCATAGGAATGTCTAGTAAATGCTGTCAGCTGCGCAGACATGACAGGTGGCATTTGCACTTTTTGCACTTCGAATGGCAAAAAAGGGCATTAAGGCAATTTTGCCTGGTTGTACACTTTTTTCACTTCCTAGTGGATAGGACAATATTTCAAGGGAGAGGCCTGAGCGCTCATGGGTGCAGCCCCCTCCGTGCAATTAGGACGTCTAAGAAAATGAATTCTGTTGCTGAGTTCTCATATCTGAACCTAAACCCAAACATGGGGAAAAGTAGCAGAGAATAAAGGTTTTCTCTCCACCCAAAAATGGGGGGGAGGGGAATAAAAGCAGTGGTATAAAAGGGTTGTCAGAAATTCTTTAAATAACGGTAGTCAATTTGTCAAGATACGTCATTTTGGAATAATGAAAAGAAATATTTCATGAAAGTGACTGTGAAAATATTTGGGCTAAACAGTATTATGATCAATTAAATACATTTGACCCAGTAATATTCTTTTTCAATTTAAAATAATACTTACCTTTCTTTGTTAGGACCTGTAGTTTAAGAATAAAGCAACCAGAATAAAAGCCTAGGGGGCGCTAAGGACTAGGATGCCTGGGTAATAGTGAAACACCCCCTTCACTGCCATTCCCCCACCTCTAATATGTCTCTCCCGCTCTCTACATGTAGAGCGCTCCTCTGCTTTCTCCCTGATGCATACTTTATAAACCTACATACATTCTTAATTAAAACCCTGTTGCATTTTGAAAGAGGACATTTTGGAATCAAAATCCACAGAAAGACAGGAAACGTTATAGTTTGACCTTGTGAACGAGTAATTGAGTGAGTGAAAAAGTAACATACCACAGGGTAGGCCTTGGGGCGTGGTCAGACTTTAAAGATGGAGATCGAAGTGCCTGGTTCGGAGAAATGTTCAGAAGTTGGTCTGCCGGAAGTCCGGACAGAGAACAACCGGCTGAGTGGTCACATCTTTCTACTCAAGTCTCAAATTCATGTCGTGGTAGCTGATCAATAATCGATCACTGGTCAATCTCAGAGTAAGAGAAGGAATGTGAACTATTACCCACGATTCGTATATCCTGGCTCAAAATGGCCTTATAGACAAAGCAGCTGGATTGGACTTAAACTCGTCCTGCTGTCTAGAAGTCTTAAAACTGCAATAACAGCATGGAAAGTGACTGGCATGTTCGCCTCTACCGGGAGCCATGCAGGCCCCGTACCTACACCAGGAGCAGTCGGCGACCCCCGCAGATGATGGTAGAGGTCACGGCACCCACCTGATGCTCGGCCAATCTCAGGACGGGGGTTTAAGATGCAATCCTATTATATTTCGAACACGAATATAGCATTTCACTTGGGTATAAAAGTCAATCATCCATGCTATAATCTCCAGGTAGCATTACACACTAAGTATGGGGTCAGCCAAGCAAGGGATTGGATACTGTCTGATGGAACATTTAAAGTGTGTAAGGATTACACAGATGTAAAGGGCAAGGCATAGCCACGTGACCAAGGTGCCATAGACAGGCTGTGGCCAGCGTCTAAAGGGCTTAATTCTGATATTTACCATTATACAAAGATACCAAGGAAGTGCTGGAAGAAAAATAACAGCAGGTCCACTTGGCCTGTCTTCTTCTCTACCTTTTGTAGAGCCTGGATTTAGTAGCCAATGGCTTTCCCCTGGATTTAGTAGCCAATGGCTTTCCCCTGACTCTCCTCCAGTGTATTCTGAGCTGTATTTTTTTTTATGAATGTGTCTTTGCTGCCACCATTTTACATAGTTCCATGATGCCAATATTGTGTTATTTTGAAAACCATTTCGTATCAATTTAATGTGTTAATTTTTGTGGTGTCCAGTGATAAAGTCGCCTGGGAAATGGCCACCAGTGGGCGACATTTCCCATAAAATGCACCTTCGTTAAAATAAAGCACGGTACACCCTGTTTTGGCACTGCCAGTTTGGCGCGGGCCGATTCGCGGCAGCCAGTTCGGCGCGGCCAGTTCGGCGACGGGATGTTTTGGCTCTGGGATGTTTTGGCGCGGCGCACACTTGTGTGTGTCCTTATCCCGCTACTCATAGCCTGTGCCACATCTCTTCTGATTCTACCCCTGTTGCCCACACATTGCTTCGCCCCTCCGCCATGCCCCTTCGCTCCTGGGCATATCTCGACTCCACACATGTACACGGAGTGAGTGATAGGGCATATGATGCCAATAGAGGGCACGCTGTCTAAGTAGCAGAACATTTGATGGTAGTGCATGGGCATACCAGTGCAGATCTAGTGCTTCGATGCGTGTTGCTGCGCTTGAGGACCCACTTAGTTTTATGATGGCATCCCTCCAATGCCTATCCTGCTTGTGTGCCTCTCCCCGCAACCTTCCTCTACACCTCCCACTCCCAGCTCCTTGCCATGTGTTCCCCCACTTCCATCGACCTACTTTGCCCTATGTTCCTCTGCACACCGTTACCTTACCCAGATGTGGACTGAACAGCAGCCCACTGCTTGCTTTGTCAATGCCTCGTTATAAAGGGCATGTGCGTCTCGAGTCAAAGCCTAACCTCCCCATTCAACAAGAGCAAGCTACCGCACAACAGTTAACACAACAGAACATTGTGTTGTTACCTTGAATTCCTTGATCGAGCCTGCAGGCTGCGCAAAGTGTCCCCTAGATAGCCGCTCTCCTATTTCGGAGCAGCACATTTCTGTGTGGCCAGTTCAGTGCGGGCTGCCGCGCCAAACCGGCTCCTGCACCGAACCGGCCATGCCAAATCGGCCCGCGCCGAACCGGCCGCGCCGAAATGTCCTGCTCCGAATCAAACACTTTCCCCAAATAGTCTAGCATTGGAGTTTAATAATATAAAATGATACCCCTGCTACAATATTTGAGGAAATTATTTGTCGGGAAAAAAGTCGCCTACTTAATGACTTTTTCCAGGCAACATTATCACATGGAACCATTTTTGTAAATTACTTGTCAGAATAGATGATCCTGCCTCCCTTCTTCCCACGTTAACCCCCCAGTTCTCTGTTAGCCGGTCCCTCTGACTTGAATAATGCCAGGCTCGGGCCCGCCAATAGGGCAATGCCCGAACCAAAAACACAAAATGCTAGTGTGGGCCACTTTTTTTGGTCAAGGTGGTCCACTTTTTTGGCCAATGTGGGCCAGTTTGCTAAGTTACGTCACCAGTGTTAATGAATACATTTTCTTTGAAATGCACAATTTGCTCATCAACTCCCTCACCCCCTTGGGTACTTCTCAGTCTGTCACAAAAAGAATGCCGGCCTTAAGGGCAGCAGTGCCCTGGGCGAAATATCGCCCCCCCTCGCCCACCACTGGTTAACAGGGGGCGGGGCCAGGATGGGCAACTTTTTTAGTTCTTTTTTTTTTTAACCTCCTCGCCTTCGCGAGGAGGTTACATATGGCGCGTTAGCACCCCATTGTCATTGAATGAGCCTGCCGCTGCGGGTGCATTCAATGACAATGAGGCTCCTGCCACTACGCCAGCTCGAGGGACCCCTTGAAAGACTCCCCCGAACTGGCGTGGTGGGGGGCTAATGGCGCCTTTTCTTATGAAAGTTGCCCGCGGCGGAGGGTTGCGTTTAAATGCACCCGCCGCTGCGGGCACATTTTACAGTAAAAGGCCGCCTCCCGTGCCTTCTCCCACAACTCCAGCTCGGGGGAGCCCTTAAAAGACTCCCCCGAGCTGGCGTGTCCAGGGCTAATGGCTCCCTGGGGGGCTTGGCACCCCGGGCGGTCGCCCGGCTCACCTCCCCATAGGGCCGGCTCTGTTTGCAAGTGTAGGCCACTTTTTCATTGGTGCCCGAAACAATTTGATGCCCCAGTCTGCTTCCTTGGCAGGCCTACCTCGTCCACGTGGAGTGCGCCTCTCATATCTGCCTCAAATGGAAAAGATCCAACCAAACTGAGCAAGATTATGCCATCTCACCATTCCCTGGTCCGACTCTGGTCATCCCCTGGCAAGCATGCCCCATCTTCTCTTTGCCAGAGGGTGTCCCTGCTGCGGCACGGCCATTTTGCGTGCCCGTACCTCTCCTCTGAATTCCTTTTTTGTGAACCTAGAAAATAAAATCAGAATATTATTTTCTCCAAAGCTTTTTAATTTTATTATTTATTGATGATGCACGATTTATTTGTGTGCATAGGTACATTTAAAACTATATATTTGTATATGTATTTCAGCTTGTCGTTCATTTGTCTGCGTGAGATTATTTTTAAAAATGTAATTATTCACACCATCATTTGTAGTTGAAATGTGATGAAAAACATTTCCACACACCCCTTTCGCGTGTATATTTTTAAATATTCAACATCTGTGTTTTGTCTTCTTTTTGGCGGTTCCTTCAAGGCTAACTTTAATGTCTTGTTTTCGTACATGTTACTCCGAAGCAGCAAAACCTCTCCCAGATGAGCCATCACTGGCACCTGCCCTACCTTGATCTAGGATGTGATGTACACAACAACTAAGTGACAGATAACCCCCGAACCTTAGACACGTGATGACAAGGCCGGTCCATGACCACGTCATCAAGCTACCCTCCCTCTGATTTTCTGATTTCCTGGGCTCACCCAAGTACACCAACATCTTCTCACCTCCCCTTGTTTCTTCCTCACTGTCCGGGCAGTTTGAAGGTTTGACCGACCATGCAGAGAAGGGCAGGCTTTCAACTGCATAGTGCATGGTCAGTCATCTCCCACTTTAAGTATGCCGCTCCCTCTTCGAGTTTTCGATCTTAACATGTTATCTGAGCATTCCTAGGTTCGGTGAAGGGGCTTGAGGGAGGTAGACTGTTGCCATTGCCGAAGGCCAGCCCATGGATCCCCCTGCCACCCTATCTGCGGAACACGGAGCCACACTAGACATTACCCTATATGGCTATTGGGGGAGATGGCGAGTTTTGTGGCCCTTCTTACTGCTCCAGGGTGTTCACCTCCACGCCAGAGGCATGGCATTGTAAGGTTTTCCGTGCTTCAGACAGCACAGATCCTGTTATTTTATCTCATATCATACAACTAGTTTAGCAAGCTATCCTTTGTTCTTATGGATCCGATGTTCTTATGCAGAGTTTTTCAAAAGTGCACTGCAGGTGTTGATGACTGTGCCTTCTCCGTCTGGAATTCTGTTATTGTTTCTAATGCTGGTGATATTTATTTATTTATGAAGCTCCAACAAACCCATAGGCATCAGGGGGCATAACATCTGACATCAAGACAACACAGTAATAACTACAGGGTAACCCAGGCCGAGGCCAGGCCGTAACCTCCAAGAGGGTTAGGGGGTGAGCTGGTACAAAACCATCTCAAATAACAATAGTATTGTGGATCCAAAATAAATGAATGCCAAACCAAAATTCTATAAAAATATGATCTTTTAACTAATCTAACAAGAAATTTAAACAACTAATAAAAACACTACTGATCCACCCCACAAAGAGAAAACACAGAATACGCAGACTTTAAAATCAGGGGAACTCTGGGTTTGTAGATGTTATGTTATAGGGGTTTTCATAGCCCGCATCTTTCACCGATAGGCATTTTGGTGCTGTGTTCTTTGTGTGCATGTATGCCGACCAGTAGCATCAGAGTTTAAACCAGGTTAAAAAGAAAGGTTTGTAAGCGTTTCGAAATGAAAGACGATTAGTTTAATTACGTAAAAGTAACAGTAGAGAATTCCCGATCTTAATTGCCCGGACCGCGAAAGATCGTCCACCTTTGCTTGCCCTGAAATAGAAGGGGATATTTAGCAAATTGAGTTAATTGGATCTTAAAGGAGGGTTTGAAGTGCAAAATCTAATTTTCTTGGATCGAGGGGTCGAATTGGGCCAGTGTAGGCTTTTGAAAACAATACAAATGCCTTTGAAAACAATGCGCTTCTTAATCGGGAGCAAGTGTAATGTTCTCAAGCCTGGAGTGATATGGTCATGTCTTCTCAATTTTAATAGGGTTCTGGTTGCAGCAATCTTAATCTGAGGTAAGGGAGCTCAGGCAAAGATTTCCGCAGAAAGTGCCAAAGTTATTGATCATATCTTTAAAAAGGTATAAAAGGGGGACTTAAAAGTCACTATGGCGCTTTAAGGTGTGCCAGGAGCCTCTTCCTTGGAGCTCTTGGTCTTTACCTCTCTGGCCCAGGACTCTGGAGTAGACTGTACTCCCAATCCAATCAGGTTCCAGTGAATCCTTCATCAAGCAGTGTCCAAACATAAATAAACTAAGGAGAGGCAGGAGGGGAGGTAAAATGCTACAGTGGATTAACCCACAGCAAGCCTGTAGTTAAGGGTCCATTCCTGGCTTCAGTAACGTGTCATTTGAGTTCTGATGTCAAACCCATGGTTCCTTGTTTGCAGGAAGTGGGGATGGAGGGGGATAAGAAGTATAGCTGCCTACCAAATCAAAGTGATATGGTGAAACCTCTCTCTGGACTGAAGCACACTCTTGTGCTATTCTATCCCCACCCCTTTCCTCTGTCTGCCGACATCAAGAGGACTCTGGTAGTCATCACCTTGGTGGCAGGTGGACATTGAAGTGTCAGAGCTATCTTTGATTACCAGTTCCCATGTCACCTCCTAGGGAGTGTTGCTGTTCCCTGAAGGAATGTGACAATCCCCCTCAGGAGGAACAAAGATAGAGCTTCCTGGGTTGGACCCTTGCCGATTGTTGTGGGTACACCCAGCCCAAACAGCCTAATACACATGAGGCCCTGTAATGAATGAGTCATGAATGAGTCACTGTCCACTAAGCTGACAATTGTTATGTCCGTATTACAGGTGCGCATGCGCTAGCCTCGTTCTGGTGGCGCATGCGGGTAAGAAATAAAGACGGCCCGCGAGGCAGTTGCCGCCGGGACCTTGGAACGATCAGATGTGCGTGTCCGAGTCTTATTGCATGCGCATGCTTTGGTTCTAGTACAGGGCGGCCCGAGGCACAGGAAGTCCCATCACACTGGCGACGAGGCGGGACACGAGGAGAAAAACGCCAGACATGGACAATGGTGTTGTTATGGGTATTTCATCTCACGTGCGCCACGATCCTCACACGAGTGACGGCGGCCATTTTGTTTATGGTGTTTAAGGCGGTTGCGGCCCGCGAGGGTGCTCGTGCGCTGTCTAAACACTGCGATAGTCGATCCTTGAAGTTTTGGATGTTCGGCAGTCTCCCCACGTCGGACACGAATATAGCCAGGTTTGCGGCCTCTAACATGGTCTGAGGTGCCAGTGCGACCTGTGAACATGACGGACAACGAAGGAGAGGCCTCTGGATCAGTGAGGGAGGTGAGGAGACAACATGGTTCATTACAACCAATGCAAGAGTTTGACACCTCAGCCCCCCCTCAAAACTAGGCCTGAGATGGCTCCTCCGGATAAAAAAACTTGACATGTTTTTCACTGCCACCGGAGAAACAGATGATGATGCCAAAGTGGCGACGCTGTTGTACTCGGCGGGCACAGAGGTACTGCGCATATATGAATCTCTCACCCTACCAGTGGTAAACTACGATGCGGTCGAAACCGCACTAAGGGATCATTTTATTCCCTTATCTAACGTAGACTATGACCGGTTTGTCATGTGTGGAGAGAAACAGCATGATGAGGAGACATTGGATCAATTCTGTGCACATTTAAGACAGCTGGCCACTACTTGCAGATGGACAGATGCCGTGGTAATGATCCGACACCAACTGATCCAAGGATGCAGCTCAGGGAAACTGCGGAGGCAGACTTTGAGCGAGCCAGGCATGTCGCTGACACAGATTTTGGACAGTGGAAGGATCTACGAACGTGCCGAGAGTAGAGGAGCTAAAATGGATGCTGCCGCATGCCCAGGCAAGCTCGAGGAAGCTTTTGCGGTTGGGAGACAATCCCAGACAAAGTCGAGGTGGAACCAAAAGAGGCAGGAACCGACATCTCCCCAAGTCAATGCGGTTATATGTCAGTATTGCGGATACGATTTGCCGCATTTGGAAGACTATCCAGCCAAATCGAGGACCTGCGGCAGATGCAACACGCCAGGGCACTATGCCCGGATGTGCAGAGCGGCTGCCCCAGTTGCCACACAGCGGGGACCTGCGAGAGTAAGCGGTGGATATAAAAAACAACGAAGTGTCGCTGCAGTGGAACAGGATGTCCAAAGATTCAACATCGCCGAGGAGGAGGAAGAGGATGAAGAAGTATTTTTAATTTCAAGTTTGGCGACCGGGGCAAGAAAACGAAGACAACCGATGTGTGTAGTCGACATTCAAAGAGTCCTCACGCAGGTACTAATAGACACTGGTGCCTCAGTATGCGTGTTGGCTTCCGAACACTACGAGGCCCTCCCAGGCCCCCCTGCATTGGACCATTCGAGAGCGAAGATTTTCACGTTCGGGGGTGACACTCCCCTGCCAATCAAAGGGGTGTTTGTAGCTCTTGTAGCCCGGGAAGGAAAGACAATCAAGGCAAAGTTCTTCATCACGGACGTCAGTCCGTGGTCCCTGTTGAGTTGTGCAGCCTCGGAAGCATTAGATCTGGTCCATTATGCGTGTGCAATTTATCAAGGTGATATAGACTCACTTCTGGAGAAATTCCAGAATACGTTTCAAGGGATTGGCCGACTAAAAGTGGAACAAGTGCGGCTCCACATAGATGAATCGATTCGCCCAACAGCATTAAAACACAGACGAATTGCATTCCATCTTCGGCCCCAGGTTGAAGAAGAACTCAAAGCACTGATCGATATGGATATCATCGAAATGGTGGAAGGGCCGACTCTGTGGGTCTCGCCGATCGTGGTGGCACCTAAGCCCAAACAACCGGGCAAGGTTCGCATCTGCGTGGACATGCGGTTGCCTAATGCGGCCATCAAGAGAGAACGCCACTTGACCCCCACGATAGATGATATCATCAGTGAGCTGCAGGGGGCCAAGATATTCTCGAAACTTGATTTAAGAGCAGGATATCACCAGCTGGAGTTACATGCGGACTCAAGGTACATTACGACGTTCACAACGCATGAGGGTCTGTACCAGTTTAAGCGCCTCAGCTTTGGGATTTCTTCCGCAGCTGAGGTGTTTCAGAATGCCATCAGGGGTGCACTGTCGGGTCTAAGGGGAGTGATAAATATGAGTGGCAATATTTTGGTCTTTGCCACCACACATGCCGAACACATGAAGCGTCTAGAAGCAACCCTGCAGAGGATGAAAGATCTTGGACTCACCTTACACTGGGAAAAATGCAAATTTTTCAGAGATCGCATTGGGTTTTTTGGTTTTGTGTTTCATGGCAATGGTGTATCCCCGGATCCGGACAAAGTCAGAGACATCAGCGAGGCCGCACCCCCCCAATCGCCGACAGAGGTCTGCAGTTTTCTGGGGATGGTGAATTACTGCGGTCGCTTCATCAAGGGTTTGGTGTCCCTCTCTGAACCCCTCTGGGCCCTCACGAAAAATGACACTGTTTGGGTCTGGGGTACCAAGGAACAAGATGCGTTCGATGTCATAAAGAAGGCATTGTCAGATCAGGACACGGTGGCGTATTTTGATCCTGCGGCCGAGTATGAGGTGGTTGTAGACGCCAGTCCGGTGGGCCTAGGAGCTGTGCTGATGCAGAAAGATGTGAGAGGCGAGATGCTACCTATCGCATATGCGAGTAAAGCCCTCACAGAGACTGAACGTCGATACTCTCAGATAGAGAGAGAGGCCCTGGCCATTTTATGGGGCTGCAGACATTTCAGGTTGTACATTCTTGGGAAAGCAGTAAATGTCATCACGGATCACAAACTGCTTCTTCCGATCCTAGCGGGCGTGTCCTCGAAACCTCCTCCGAGGATAGAAAGGTGGATGCTGGCCCTCATTGAATACGGGGTGAAGTTGGTGTACCGTCCGGGGACGAACAATCCAGCAGACTACTTATCCCATCATCCTAACAGGGAGAGGGAAGGTGATCAAGGGGATGTGGCAGAGTGCAAAGAATTTGTACAGAATGTCGTGACAGTTGCCATGCCGGTGGCGTTGGATGCCTATCCTGCTTGTGTGCCTCTCCCCGCAACCTTCCTCTACACCTCCCACTCCCAGCTCCTTGCCATGTGTTCCCCCACTTCCATCGACCTACTTTGCCCTATGTTCCTCTGCACACCGTTACCTTACCCAGATGTGGACTGAACAGCAGCCCACTGCTTGCTTTGTCAATGCCTCGTTATAAAGGGCATGTGCGTCTCGAGTCAAAGCCTAACCTCCCCATTCAACAAGAGCAAGCTACCGCACAACAGTTAACACAACAGAACATTGTGTTGTTACCTTGAATTCCTTGATCGAGCCTGCAGGCTGCGCAAAGTGTCCCCTAGATAGCCGCTCTCCTATTTCGGAGCAGCACATTTCTGTGTGGCCAGTTCAGTGCGGGCTGCCGCGCCAAACCGGCTCCTGCACCGAACCGGCCATGCCAAATCGGCCCGCGCCGAACCGGCCGCGCCGAAATGTCCTGCTCCGAATCAAACACTTTCCCCAAATAGTCTAGCATTGGAGTTTAATAATATAAAATGATACCCCTGCTACAATATTTGAGGAAATTATTTGTCGGGAAAAAAGTCGCCTACTTAATGACTTTTTCCAGGCAACATTATCACATGGAACCATTTTTGTAAATTACTTGTCAGAATAGATGATCCTGCCTCCCTTCTTCCTACGTTAACCCCCCAGTTCTCTGTTAGCCGGTCCCTCTGACTTGAATAATGCCAGGCTCGGGCCCGCCAATAGGGCAATGCCCGAACCAAAAACACAAAATGCTAGTGTGGGCCACTTTTTTTGGTCAAGGTGGTCCACTTTTTTGGCCAATGTGGGCCAGTTTGCTAAGTTACGTCACCAGTGTTAATGAATACATTTTCTTTGAAATGCACAATTTGCTCATCAACTCCCTCACCCCCTTGGGTACTTCTCAGTCTGTCACAAAAAGAATGCCGGCCTTAAGGGCAGCAGTGCCCTGGGCGAAATATCGCCCCCCCTCGCCCACCACTGGTTAACAGGGGGCGGGGCCAGGATGGGCAACTTTTTTAGTTCTTTTTTTTTTTAACCTCCTCGCCTTCGCGAGGAGGTTACATATGGCGCGTTAGCACCCCATTGTCATTGAATGAGCCTGCCGCTGCGGGTGCATTCAATGACAATGAGGCTCCTGCCACTACGCCAGCTCGAGGGACCCCTTGAAAGACTCCCCCGAACTGGCGTGGTGGGGGGCTAATGGCGCCTTTTCTTATGAAAGTTGCCCGCGGCGGAGGGTTGCGTTTAAATGCACCCGCCGCTGCGGGCACATTTTACAGTAAAAGGCCGCCTCCCGTGCCTTCTCCCACAACTCCAGCTCGGGGGAGCCCTTAAAAGACTCCCCCGAGCTGGCGTGTCCAGGGCTAATGGCTCCCTGGGGGGCTTGGCACCCCGGGCGGTCGCCCGGCTCACCTCCCCATAGGGCCGGCTCTGTTTGCAAGTGTAGGCCACTTTTTCATTGGTGCCCGAAACAATTTGATGCCCCAGTCTGCTTCCTTGGCAGGCCTACCTCGTCCACGTGGAGTGCGCCTCTCATATCTGCCTCAAATGGAAAAGATCCAACCAAACTGAGCAAGATTATGCCATCTCACCATTCCCTGGTCCGACTCTGGTCATCCCCTGGCAAGCATGCCCCATCTTCTCTTTGCCAGAGGGTGTCCCTGCTGCGGCACGGCCATTTTGCGTGCCCGTACCTCTCCTCTGAATTCCTTTTTTGTGAACCTAGAAAATAAAATCAGAATATTATTTTCTCCAAAGCTTTTTAATTTTATTATTTATTGATGATGCACGATTTATTTGTGTGCATAGGTACATTTAAAACTATATATTTGTATATGTATTTCAGCTTGTCGTTCATTTGTCTGCGTGAGATTATTTTTAAAAATGTAATTATTCACACCATCATTTGTAGTTGAAATGTGATGAAAAACATTTCCACACACCCCTTTCGCGTGTATATTTTTAAATATTCAACATCTGTGTTTTGTCTTCTTTTTGGCGGTTCCTTCAAGGCTAACTTTAATGTCTTGTTTTCGTACATGTTACTCCGAAGCAGCAAAACCTCTCCCAGATGAGCCATCACTGGCACCTGCCCTACCTTGATCTAGGATGTGATGTACACAACAACTAAGTGACAGATAACCCCCGAACCTTAGACACGTGATGACAAGGCCGGTCCATGACCACGTCATCAAGCTACCCTCCCTCTGATTTTCTGATTTCCTGGGCTCACCCAAGTACACCAACATCTTCTCACCTCCCCTTGTTTCTTCCTCACTGTCCGGGCAGTTTGAAGGTTTGACCGACCATGCAGAGAAGGGCAGGCTTTCAACTGCATAGTGCATGGTCAGTCATCTCCCACTTTAAGTATGCCGCTCCCTCTTCGAGTTTTCGATCTTAACATGTTATCTGAGCATTCCTAGGTTCGGTGAAGGGGCTTGAGGGAGGTAGACTGTTGCCATTGCCGAAGGCCAGCCCATGGATCCCCCTGCCACCCTATCTGCGGAACACGGAGCCACACTAGACATTACCCTATATGGCTATTGGGGGAGATGGCGAGTTTTGTGGCCCTTCTTACTGCTCCAGGGTGTTCACCTCCACGCCAGAGGCATGGCATTGTAAGGTTTTCCGTGCTTCAGACAGCACAGATCCTGTTATTTTATCTCATATCATACAACTAGTTTAGCAAGCTATCCTTTGTTCTTATGGATCCGATGTTCTTATGCAGAGTTTTTCAAAAGTGCACTGCAGGTGTTGATGACTGTGCCTTCTCCGTCTGGAATTCTGTTATTGTTTCTAATGCTGGTGATATTTATTTATTTATGAAGCTCCAACAAACCCATAGGCATCAGGGGGCATAACATCTGACATCAAGACAACACAGTAATAACTACAGGGTAACCCAGGCCGAGGCCAGGCCGTAACCTCCAAGAGGGTTAGGGGGTGAGCTGGTACAAAACCATCTCAAATAACAATAGTATTGTGGATCCAAAATAAATGAATGCCAAACCAAAATTCTATAAAAATATGATCTTTTAACTAATCTAACAAGAAATTTAAACAACTAATAAAAACACTACTGATCCACCCCACAAAGAGAAAACACAGAATACGCAGACTTTAAAATCAGGGGAACTCTGGGTTTGTAGATGTTATGTTATAGGGGTTTTCATAGCCCGCATCTTTCACCGATAGGCATTTTGGTGCTGTGTTCTTTGTGTGCATGTATGCCGACCAGTAGCATCAGAGTTTAAACCAGGTTAAAAAGAAAGGTTTGTAAGCGTTTCGAAATGAAAGACGATTAGTTTAATTACGTAAAAGTAACAGTAGAGAATTCCCGATCTTAATTGCCCGGACCGCGAAAGATCGTCCACCTTTGCTTGCCCTGAAATAGAAGGGGATATTTAGCAAATTGAGTTAATTGGATCTTAAAGGAGGGTTTGAAGTGCAAAATCTAATTTTCTTGGATCGAGGGCTCGAATTGGGCCAGTGTAGGCTTTTGAAAACAATACAAATGCCTTTGAAAACAATGCGCTTCTTAATCGGGAGCAAGTGTAATGTTCTCAAGCCTGGAGTGATATGGTCATGTCTTCTCAATTTTAATAGGGTTCTGGTTGCAGCAATCTTAATCTGAGGTAAGGGAGCTCAGGCAAAGATTTCCGCAGAAAGTGCCAAAGTTATTGATCATATCTTTAAAAAGGTATAAAAGGGGGACTTAAAAGTCACTATGGCGCTTTAAGGTGTGCCAGGAGCCTCTTCCTTGGAGCTCTTGGTCTTTACCTCTCTGGCCCAGGACTCTGGAGTAGACTGTACTCCCAATCCAATCAGGTTCCAGTGAATCCTTCATCAAGCAGTGTCCAAACATAAATAAACTAAGGAGAGGCAGGAGGGGAGGTAAAATGCTACAGTGGATTAACCCACAGCAAGCCTGTAGTTAAGGGTCCATTCCTGGCTTCAGTAACGTGTCATTTGAGTTCTGATGTCAAACCCATGGTTCCTTGTTTGCAGGAAGTGGGGATGGAGGGGGATAAGAAGTATAGCTGCCTACCAAATCAAAGTGATATGGTGAAACCTCTCTCTGGACTGAAGCACACTCTTGTGCTATTCTATCCCCACCCCTTTCCTCTGTCTGCCGACATCAAGAGGACTCTGGTAGTCATCACCTTGGTGGCAGGTGGACATTGAAGTGTCAGAGCTATCTTTGATTACCAGTTCCCATGTCACCTCCTAGGGAGTGTTGCTGTTCCCTGAAGGAATGTGACAATCCCCCTCAGGAGGAACAAAGATAGAGCTTCCTGGGTTGGACCCTTGCCGATTGTTGTGGGTACACCCAGCCCAAACAGCCTAATACACATGAGGCCCTGTAATGAATGAGTCATGAATGAGTCACTGTCCACTAAGCTGACAATTGTTATGTCCGTATTACAGGTGCGCATGCGCTAGCCTCGTTCTGGTGGCGCATGCGGGTAAGAAATAAAGACGGCCCGCGAGGCAGTTGCCGCCGGGACCTTGGAACGATCAGATGTGCGTGTCCGAGTCTTATTGCATGCGCATGCTTTGGTTCTAGTACAGGGCGGCCCGAGGCACAGGAAGTCCCATCACACTGGCGACGAGGCGGGACACGAGGAGAAAAACGCCAGACATGGACAATGGTGTTGTTATGGGTATTTCATCTCACGTGCGCCACGATCCTCACACGAGTGACGGCGGCCATTTTGTTTATGGTGTTTAAGGCGGTTGCGGCCCGCGAGGGTGCTCGTGCGCTGTCTAAACACTGCGATAGTCGATCCTTGAAGTTTTGGATGTTCGGCAGTCTCCCCACGTCGGACACGAATATAGCCAGGTTTGCGGCCTCTAACATGGTCTGAGGTGCCAGTGCGACCTGTGAACATGACGGACAACGAAGGAGAGGCCTCTGGATCAGTGAGGGAGGTGAGGAGACAACATGGTTCATTACAACCAATGCAAGAGTTTGACACCTCAGCCCCCCCTCAAAACTAGGCCTGAGATGGCTCCTCCGGATAAAAAAACTTGACATGTTTTTCACTGCCACCGGAGAAACAGATGATGATGCCAAAGTGGCGACGCTGTTGTACTCGGCGGGCACAGAGGTACTGCGCATATATGAATCTCTCACCCTACCAGTGGTAAACTACGATGCGGTCGAAACCGCACTAAGGGATCATTTTATTCCCTTATCTAACGTAGACTATGACCGGTTTGTCATGTGTGGAGAGAAACAGCATGATGAGGAGACATTGGATCAATTCTGTGCACATTTAAGACAGCTGGCCACTACTTGCAGATGGACAGATGCCGTGGTAATGATCCGACACCAACTGATCCAAGGATGCAGCTCAGGGAAACTGCGGAGGCAGACTTTGAGCGAGCCAGGCATGTCGCTGACACAGATTTTGGACAGTGGAAGGATCTACGAACGTGCCGAGAGTAGAGGAGCTAAAATGGATGCTGCCGCATGCCCAGGCAAGCTCGAGGAAGCTTTTGCGGTTGGGAGACAATCCCAGACAAAGTCGAGGTGGAACCAAAAGAGGCAGGAACCGACATCTCCCCAAGTCAATGCGGTTATATGTCAGTATTGCGGATACGATTTGCCGCATTTGGAAGACTATCCAGCCAAATCGAGGACCTGCGGCAGATGCAACACGCCAGGGCACTATGCCCGGATGTGCAGAGCGGCTGCCCCAGTTGCCACACAGCGGGGACCTGCGAGAGTAAGCGGTGGATATAAAAAACAACGAAGTGTCGCTGCAGTGGAACAGGATGTCCAAAGATTCAACATCGCCGAGGAGGAGGAAGAGGATGAAGAAGTATTTTTAATTTCAAGTTTGGCGACCGGGGCAAGAAAACGAAGACAACCGATGTGTGTAGTCGACATTCAAAGAGTCCTCACGCAGGTACTAATAGACACTGGTGCCTCAGTATGCGTGTTGGCTTCCGAACACTACGAGGCCCTCCCAGGCCCCCCTGCATTGGACCATTCGAGAGCGAAGATTTTCACGTTCGGGGGTGACACTCCCCTGCCAATCAAAGGGGTGTTTGTAGCTCTTGTAGCCCGGGAAGGAAAGACAATCAAGGCAAAGTTCTTCATCACGGACGTCAGTCCGTGGTCCCTGTTGAGTTGTGCAGCCTCGGAAGCATTAGATCTGGTCCATTATGCGTGTGCAATTTATCAAGGTGATATAGACTCACTTCTGGAGAAATTCCAGAATACGTTTCAAGGGATTGGCCGACTAAAAGTGGAACAAGTGCGGCTCCACATAGATGAATCGATTCGCCCAACAGCATTAAAACACAGACGAATTGCATTCCATCTTCGGCCCCAGGTTGAAGAAGAACTCAAAGCACTGATCAATATGGATATCATCGAAATGGTGGAAGGGCCGACTCTGTGGGTCTCGCCGATCGTGGTGGCACCTAAGCCCAAACAACCGGGCAAGGTTCGCATCTGCGTGGACATGCGGTTGCCTAATGCGGCCATCAAGAGAGAACGCCACTTGACCCCCACGATAGATGATATCATCAGTGAGCTGCAGGGGGCCAAGATATTCTCGAAACTTGATTTAAGAGCAGGATATCACCAGCTGGAGTTACATGCGGACTCAAGGTACATTACGACGTTCACAACGCATGAGGGTCTGTACCAGTTTAAGCGCCTCAGCTTTGGGATTTCTTCCGCAGCTGAGGTGTTTCAGAATGCCATCAGGGGTGCACTGTCGGGTCTAAGGGGAGTGATAAATATGAGTGGCAATATTTTGGTCTTTGCCACCACACATGCCGAACACATGAAGCGTCTAGAAGCAACCCTGCAGAGGATGAAAGATCTTGGACTCACCTTACACTGGGAAAAATGCAAATTTTTCAGAGATCGCATTGGGTTTTTTGGTTTTGTGTTTCATGGCAATGGTGTATCCCCGGATCCGGACAAAGTCAGAGACATCAGCGAGGCCGCACCCCCCCAATCGCCGACAGAGGTCTGCAGTTTTCTGGGGATGGTGAATTACTGCGGTCGCTTCATCAAGGGTTTGGTGTCCCTCTCTGAACCCCTCTGGGCCCTCACGAAAAATGACACTGTTTGGGTCTGGGGTACCAAGGAACAAGATGCGTTCGATGTCATAAAGAAGGCATTGTCAGATCAGGACACGGTGGCGTATTTTGATCCTGCGGCCGAGTATGAGGTGGTTGTAGACGCCAGTCCGGTGGGCCTAGGAGCTGTGCTGATGCAGAAAGATGTGAGAGGCGAGATGCTACCTATCGCATATGCGAGTAAAGCCCTCACAGAGACTGAACGTCGATACTCTCAGATAGAGAGAGAGGCCCTGGCCATTTTATGGGGCTGCAGACATTTCAGGTTGTACATTCTTGGGAAAGCAGTAAATGTCATCACGGATCACAAACTGCTTCTTCCGATCCTAGCGGGCGTGTCCTCGAAACCTCCTCCGAGGATAGAAAGGTGGATGCTGGCCCTCATTGAATACGGGGTGAAGTTGGTGTACCGTCCGGGGACGAACAATCCAGCAGACTACTTATCCCATCATCCTAACAGGGAGAGGGAAGGTGATCAAGGGGATGTGGCAGAGTGCAAAGAATTTGTACAGAATGTCGTGACAGTTGCCATGCCGGTGGCGTTGGACAGAAATCTGATGGCACAGGAGTCGGCAGACGACGAGGTGTTCAAAATCATCAGAGCTGCAAGTCAGAGCGGCGACTGGAGAAGTGTTCTACAGAATAATACAAGGAGGGAGGACAGGGCCCAGAGAGATCTTCAGGCACTGTGGAAAATCCGTGATGAACTCTCCACTTCAGAGGATGGGTTGCTACTAAGAGGCCGGCAAATTGTGGTACCCTGGTCGCTACGAGCCCGAGTCATAGAACTGGCGCATACCGGACACCAGGGAGTGGCGAAGACGAAGGCGAGGCTGAGCACAAAGGTCTGGTTCCCAGATCTGGAAGCCCTAGTTGAGCGGCAGATCCCATCACAACAATACAATGATATCAAATGTTTGTGGCTGTATAATTTTGTAATCTCAAAACGAGACATGACTTATATTTAGTGTTTTGTCAATTGCAACCAGACTTATTAGGTGCACAATTTTGAGGTTTATAACCAGTGGCGCATACAGTTAAAATAACACCTCTGCCTTTTGGAACTTTGAGCTCCAGTAGCTGTACGAGGAATGCCCTTGTGACCTTTAAACCATCCCTGCTTCGACTGCTGGCCGGCTGCTGGTATGTCGAGAGACAGTCACAACAAGGTACATGTGCACATTGTGCTTTTTGGCTTAAAGCATTATGAAAGTGGGGTCTGAGCAGGTCTCACTTTTAGAAACAGAATTAACCGCATAATTTAACAGTAAAAATCCAAAACGTTCAGGCGTCCCTCCTTCACAGAGAGATTCTTGTCCCAGCAACCCCTGGAGGTTTAAATAACCTCACAAGGGGCCTTTTAACAGTGAGCATGCCTCTAGCTCTTGCTAGCGTTTTGTCAATGGCAGCTTGAACCTGGTATAAATCACTGTTTATCAGCAGAATGCATGAAGCCTGGAGTATTTATTCAGGATTAGTTGAAATACGTTTATAAAATATGTTCTAGCCTGTTAACCTGGGTCAAAAAGCATAGACGGGGCCTTCCTGTGATGTCATAGAAAGATAGAGTCATGTGATGTCAGTTCCCTTGGTGCCATCAAAAGCCCGAGTGTCACGTGATGTCACTTCATCTAGCCTTATTGCACCAACGAGCGAAGTCTAGACCTGAATTGTGCCCACACTATATACCTCCCGCCCAGTCCATTTATCCAACTCGAGGAGGGGAAATAATCTGTGATATAAAAACAGAGTATTCAGTGAGTATTGAAAGATGCATGCCTTGAAATGATACCCAAAATTCAACGAAACTTAAATAGTTCAAGATAAAAAAGAAAGAAAAAAGTGAAAATATCCAGTCACTGAAGCACACAGTACGACATCTGGTGGAGGAATATGGTATCTCTACATAGATTTTGACAATTGCATATACAACAAATGGAATGGACAGAAGATAAACACCTAGGGCAGAATGGCACACACATCCCTGTTTTTCACGTTGATTCACAGAAGCCGTTTATATTGGTGCAACCTCGTTGAAAAACACTCTGTGAATCAGGCCCTAGCTAGGCCCAGAAAATAGGGACTTTTCACACAAATGATCCTCAACACCCGCTTGTGTAAATTCATCTACATTATAAGTGTAGTGAAATTTCACTCATGGACGGGCAAGCGCACGCACCAAGCGAGCCACACTTTAGAAAGATGAGCTCAGCAGTTAAACTGCACAAGACGCTCATTCCCATGCAGCCAAATGATGCAAGTCACAGCTTCAAAATGCATTGGCCGAAAGGCCGCCGCTTAGTCAGATAGCGTTAGGAGAGCAGGTGAAATACCTCAGTACTTCAGGGTCTCCTGTGTATAGTACAAGGGAGCATGTATCCTATGCAACCGAATTGTTGAGAGCTTAGCTATACGTGATACACCGAATACATGCACAATGACGAACACGCAATCACATCCAAATTACATGTCAAAGATATAATCAATGCTCGTCCACTTGTCAGACAGCATTTGTGAATGGCCATACCGATATGCAACAAAAGAGGTGAGGGGTGGGAGATTTAGAATTTTGACCTCAGTCATTGCTCTGTGTAACCCTCCAGCCCATCGCTCTTTACCTGTCAAGCCTTTACAGAAATGGGAAAGACCAAATGCAAATCAGGGTTGGCCCCACCGCAAAAGGGGTTGTTCAGCCCAAGCTGTTTGGTCACATCCCTTCCACACGAGACCACAAGCAATCCGGACATGTTTCAGCTCATTAGGCATCATCAGTGAGGTGTAGCTTGGGTCTCCATCTGGGCATTGCCGTCCCACTCGGAGTGGCTTGGACACAATAAAAGAGGTGATGGATGGAAAGTTTAGAATGAATCTTAACCTGACCTTTATGACATTCACAGACCAGATAACTGGTGTTAACCATACATGCAAGCAGTATGATCCACAAAAACTTGATTTGGTATGGTGCTTCATACTAGGGGTTTTCTTGCTTCTAACCACTGTGAACGTGTCCATATTCAATGTCCATATCATTCCTGGAAGGAATTGCCACTCGCAGTGAAAGCTGTACAAGTGGGCTTAGTTTAGTGATCATTGGGATGAATATATAGTTTTCAGTGTTTTGACCAGACATGCTGAATGGATTTGAAAAGCTTCCTATTTCCATAATTTCCCTCTCTAGTCACATATGTCGCCTCGATTCTGTACCAGCGCGTCGATGCCTCGGCTGTTAGCACTAAACAAGAGACCACAGACCATAAGAAAATATAATCAAAACAAGGGATGAGTGCTTCCCTTTTTGGCTGGCAGTTACTAGTGTGGTGTTGGTATTACGTTATCATTTTGTGGATGCGTAATCTCCTTGAGGGTTTGCTCAAGAGTTCCGAGGCACTGTGGGGACTACTAGCCAAATAATCATTTTGGTTTCTCTCTTGCTGTTAGTTGGTAATGTTAAAGGTATTTGTACCGCACACCGTCACCACTGGAGTGGTGCCCAGGTGCTTTGGCGGATCTGAAAAGGAGAGTGTGAAGAAAGAGGGAAGTAGGTGTGTTAGTAGGGTGTAGTGGGAAAAGGAAAGTGAGAGTTGTGATGTCCTGTTGGCAGGTTATGTGTTGTTAGTCTGTCGTTGCAGTGTGGTGAAGAGTGTACAGATTGATGTGCCAAGAGGTGGTTGTGTGAGTTTCTGTATGAGAAGTGTATGTATAAAGTTGAGAATTGGCTTTGCGGGTTTTCCTTACCTGTCTTTGCGTTTCTGTGCTCAACATCTATGATTAATCTGTGTGTTTGGAATTGTAGTTTGTCTGCTTAGTTGGCAGGCCTGTTGAGCAGTGGAAGTTTTCCTCTGTTAGCCAAAAGGGTTTATGGTAAACCCATGCCTACTGATAGAGGTGTCCGTGCCAAGAATGGCTGTCTGCAGAATGAGTATGGGGGGGCAGAAAAGGAGAGTCTAACAAACTGATCTCCACTACCAATCCATACCAGATTGGCTTCGGGTGGAAAAAGAGGGAGAACGGGCCCTGGCTCATGTATGTAGTGAATTAGTAAATAAGCCTCTGGAATGCAATCCATAAGCATCCCATGGCCCATTGATTCAAATGTCCCGCAAGTCACCATCCTCTAGCAACCCATGCCCTCCCCGCCCCAAGCCTTAGGTTTCTCCTGGCAAAAGAAGTATACAGCTCATCCAAAGGTTTTCATGCTTGCCTCCTGTCACTCTGGGAGCTACTTTAGGCAATGACTTCATTATACCACTGGCGCGCCAGCAGCTCACAATGTTCCGGAGTGTGGCCCTGCAGAGTCCCTGAGCACCCGGGCACCAGGGCACATATACATAATAGCTAATGGGAAATGGACTGGGCTAATTCCATGTGCTTTGGATGTACTGGAGTTCTCCACACCCTCATTCTTTACCAGTATCCTCATACCTCCGTCCACATCAGTGATTGAAATTGTGGGACGGTATGAAGCCACACATGTAGCTCAGAAGAGCCTGGTTAGGTTGACACTAAATAATTCCAGTGGCTACTTTTGGCACCCCAGGTCGTCTCATGCCATTCAGAAATTCATATGTGACTATTTTTCTGTGCCCCTAATTTGGATGCAGAATTATAGGTACAATGCATAAAAAGCATATCAAGGGCCTGATTCAGTGCAGTGCAAAGTCAGTGCAAATTCATTTTGTACTGGAAAAATAACTGTGTACCGACTTTGCACTGAAAAAATACACTTTGCACAGTTCCATGTTTCAGGGTTTTTGTCGGCAGTGCAAAGTCACTTTTCGGTAGTGCAAAGTCACTTTGAACCATGCAACAAATTTCATGAATCGGTCTCCAAATGTTTTAGGCATTATTGTGTTACGCAATGTGTGAAATTCAACAATTCGTAACAAGGAGCGGTAGCATAACATGTACTTGCCAATTCTGGCACCACATCTGCTTCATGTAGCAAATCCAAAAGCCTCTCCTCTGGCATCTGATTTTGATTCAGGCCCAATGGGAACCCCATGTATTTTGCACCTTCAAAAAGCAGGCGGATTCCATAGAATTTCATTGAAATGCCCAGCGGTATTCATCATTGCTTGCATGTTTGGTGTAAATAGGCACAGAAACCCGACACTGCCTAGATATGCATGCATTGTTTCCATCTCAAAGTGCACACCATCAGTTTGTTTGTTTGTTTGTTTGTTTTATTTATTTGTAGAGCGCTCCGGACCCGTCGGTAGAAGGGCGCTTAAGAAGGCGGTTACAGGCATAACATATACATTACATTTACAAAGTACAATAATTTACAAAGCAAGGGTTTACCTACAACAATTTACATATAATACAAGTATGGTTGCGGCTGTTAGCTTATTAGAGGTGGGGGTAAATGCTACTCATTGTTCAGTAACCAGCCAATAACAAGTTTCCTAAAGATCGGGAAGGATTCATTGGTTTTAATTATGAGTGGTATGGTGTTCCAGAGTTGGGAGGCTAGCACAGTGAAGCTCGTGCCTCCTGCTCTTTTTAAGGCAAATCTGGGCACTAGCAGGCATAAGGAGTTGGACGATCTAGTGGTTCTAGATGTAGGTTTTAAGGTGAATTTGTTGGAGATGTACGGTGGGGCTAGATTGTTTAATGCCTTGTAAGTGAGGCAGATAGTTTTGAGGTCAATTTTTTGCTGTATGGAGAGCCATTTGCACGCTTTCCTGGTTGTGGAGATGTGCTCACGCCTTGGGATGTTGAGTGCTGCGCGTAGAGCATTGTTTTGGAGAACCTGGAGTTTGTTAGTTACGGCTTGGTTGGCTCCTAGGTACAAGCTGTTGCAGTAGTCTAGTTTGGATTGGATGAGAGCTCTGGCCAGAGTGAGGCAGCTGTCGGGGGATAGGAAGGGTCTGCTAGCCCTGATTAGCTTACCCATATAGGCAGTGGCCGAGGCAGTTGAGTTGATTTGTTTGACAAGGTTGGTGTTGGCATCAAGGTGGAAGCCTAAGGTTTTCACACTTTTAGCAATAGGGATGGTGTTACCCTCTATGATAATGTTCTTGTAGCTGGGACTGAGTTTGGACAGGTTATTTGGAGATCCGACCAATAGAAGCTCCGTCTTCTCATCATTCAGGCAGAGGCCATGGGTGGCCATCCATGCCTGAATGATGGAGAAGATTTCGTTGATCCGGATGACGTCCGCATTGTAGTTGCCTGAGATGGTGAGGAGAATCTGGGTGTCATCTGCATAGTTGTTGTAGGTGACACCCAGACGGTCCAATATGTCAAATAGAGGCTTCGTAAATATATTATACTGGGTGGGGGAGACACAGGAGCCTTGTGGGACTCCGCAGGTGATGGGGATCGGGTCCGCAGCAGCTGTGGTGGAGAAAACTCGCATGGTTCTATTTGCTAGGAAGGATTGTATCCATGCAGAGGCAGAGGAGGAGAAGTGGGCTGCGATAGAAAGGTGGTTGCATAGTATTTCGTGGTCGACTAAATCGAAGGCCACTGAGAGATCTAAAAGAAGTAGGATTGCTGCATTGCCTTTGTCTTTGATTTCATCAATCTGACTTTTGAGGTCAACCAGAGCGGTTTCAGTACCATGTTGAGGTCTGAAGCCAGATTGACGCATACCTAGCAGTTGGTTAGATTCCAGGTACTCCTGAATCTGGATGTAGGCGACTCTGTCCAAGGTTTTTAGCAGAAAAGGGACAGTGGTGATTGGTCTATAATTAGTTGGTATGGCTGGGTCTAGGGATTGTTTTTTTAGGAGAGGGAGTACCCAGGATTGTTTTAGGTTGTTGGGGACAGAATTGTTATCGAATGAGAGGTTGATTAGCTTGGTGATAAAAGGGGAGAGGTCTCTGGCCGCGTCTTTTATTATTTGGGCAGGGCAACTGTCCCCTTTGCAATTAGAAGGTTTTAGGGAAGTAATGATTTTTTGGACTTCTAGGCTAGTCACTTTCTTAAAGGTGAAGTCTATGTTGGCTTTGTTGGGTGTCGGTGGGCTTAAACTGGGGTTGGTGGTTCTGTTGCTGAGGAGTTGTTGACGTTTGTTCTCAATTTTGGTCTGGAGCCCTGTGATTTTATTGTTGAGGGCATTCTGGATGCTGGTGCACCAGGGTTTATCTTTTGAGCAGTTGTCTGGAGGGGGATTGGGGTTTTCTAGCTCCTTTAGAATTTTAAATAGTTCTTTGGTGGAGGAGCCTGCCTGGTCAATCCTGACGTTATAGGCATCTTTTTTGGTACAAATTATCTCGCTTTTGTATAGCGTGAAGATGTTTTTGAGATTGGATTTGTTTTCAGGTGATGGGTTGGTTTTCCATAGTAGCTCTAGTTTAGCTTTCTTTTTCCTGAGTAGTTTGAGTTCGGGAGTGTACCACGAGTTCAGGTGGTTTATTGGTTTGCTTTTGCGTAGTTTCAAAGGGGCAATGGTATCAATGGCGGTAGCCATGGAATTGTTGAAGGTGTCAACTAGTAGTTTAAGGTCAGCCTTGTCCGGTAGAGCGTTAAGGGTGGGTAGGACCAGAGGTAGTAAGGCTTCGGGGGTAATGTTATGCTTGTTTCTGGTTGGGCAGGATGGAGCCAGGGGGCGTTTTTTAGGCGTGGCCCAGTTGGTGTGAATTTCGAGTGGGATAAGGTAGTGATCTGTCCATGTAAGTGGTTGGGGGGCCTTGCAGGTGGTGTTGCAGTTGAGAGTTGCTACCCAGTCGAGAATTCTGCCTTTCTGGTGGGTCGGTGAGATACTAAGTTGTGCGAAACCGTGCTCAGTGAGGGCGTTTGCTAAGGATGCGGCTGGTGCGCCCTTGGGGTCGTCATACCCCAGATTGAAGTCGCCGAGGATGATGGTTTGTGCTAGTGGCTTGGAATTTTCAGTGATGAGTGCTGTGATGTCTTCTTCAAAAGTTCCTGGAGGGCCTGGGGGTCTGTATATAAGGTGTAGTGTGATCGTACTTGTGGAGGAAGTTTGTAACTTGATTGTGAGTAACTCGCAGGATTTAAAGTGAAATGGTGGATACTAATCTACAGCCTAGCGGCGATTTTGAGATGAACGCTACGCCTCCTCCTTTACCATTGGGTCTGTCGGCTCTGAGGATGGAGTAGTTGGCAGGAATGGCTAACGACAAGTGTGGTCCTGAGGCCTCGTGTAGCCATGTTTCCGTTAGGGCAAGGAAGTCAAGATCATATGTTAGAATGGTGTCGGCAATTTCTGTGGGGTGAGCGGGCAGGGATCTGGTATTGAGTAAAGCTCCTTTTAGGGGGAGTGGGACGGGCTCATTAGAGGTCTTTAATTTCTTTTTGGCTTTGGTTTTGAGTTTGGCAGGGTGGATGCTAATTGTAAGGGGCAGCCTAGTGCCTAGTCTGTTGTTGCGGGCAGAGAGGTCAGGGTTGGTAGAACGTAGGGGTTCTGGAGATTTTCGTCCGGGTGCCACCGAGAGACATGGAGCACTAAGTGTACTGTGATTGGGAGTTTTTTGTTAGGGGTAGTATTTGCAGGGGAGCGGTTGTCTACGGAGGAGGTGCGGTGAGAGTGGTGATTAGGTGGAAAAGGCGGCTGGGAGGGTAGGAAGGGCGTGGGGCAGGGGATCGGGTAGTGCCTAGGGCAACCTAGATTGGCTAAGCCGTTGTTGACGGTTATGAAGATATTGCTGGTACAGTGTACATTGTCCGGTATGATGCAGAAAGGGAACATGGTGAGAGTGAGAGTGAGCCAGGAGATCATGGTCTGGACGCGCAGCTGTGCAATGCAAATCTGGTGCACACTTGGGCTAGGTTACAATGAGGTAGTGCCTAGATTTGAATACAAATAAATGCCGTGCGGTAGCAGCTGGGGGTATATGCTAGGCGGGTGTAGGCGGGTACATGGAACACATCGAGGCAGTACGTACAATGACAGGAGTGGTGGGAGCAAGAACGGACTAGCAGGGGTGTTTCCTATCAGCAAAGGTCGGAAGGGACAAAGAAGATGCTAGGTGCAGAGTCACTAATGCAAGATAGTAGGCTGAAACATGCTAAAATGACACTTCTTAAAACCACATATTGTTTACTTGCATGTAGGACTGGTCTATCACGGTGTCATGTGCCATAAGTGGCAAGTAATATGCATGGGATAGGTGTAGTTAGCAGTACAGATGGTTCATGCACTATCATTGGCCACAGTTTGGTTTGCTGGTCTGCAGGGTGCTAGTTCAAAGGAGGTCATATGAAAGGAGTGGAGCATACACATCAGTCATAGGGCGGTTTTCTACTAGTTGGTGACACTTATGCGATCATGAGGTGCAACAGAGGATCAAATGAACAGGTTATACTACAAGCGCATGGACCACAGCGTTATAGGCATTAAGTCTATTTTGGAGTGCGAGGGCGTGGGTGCCTGTGTTGCGAGCCTTCACGAGGGCTGGGAGTAAGGTTACCTTGACTGTAATGGTGAGACGGTGATGAGGGGCTGACTTTCAGCGTTCCGCGCCGATGCGCCTGGTTGCGCTCGGTCAGCTCAGTCAGGGGGGTGGCCTTCTCTCTAGGCCTTACCTCGTTGGCCGGCTCTCGTCTGTCGGTGATTGGGGGCAGGATGTATTGCCGGTTTGCACCAATCCTGGAGCAGGATGCAGGGTGCAGGTTAGGCGGACGTTCTGAATAGGGTCAGGCGCGGGAGCACCAAAGCGCCGCGGCCATCTTGGAATTGCCGGAGCAGACGATTTTCAAACAGATTCAGGGACACAATGGCAGTGTGTGCTTCGAGGCTGCTGTTTTTGGGGGTAAGCAGGCCTTGTAGAGTGAAGCAATCAGGTTCTCTGGGGTAAAATCGAATTTAGAGCGGTTGGAGGCGAGGAGGTAGCGTGAGGATAACGAGGGCTCTAAGGCAGCAGAAATTATCTACTGACACCTAAGTCTATACGTAAGTGGTTCTCGTCTTGCAATATCCGGGCTCTGTGTTTGGGAAGGTTAAACATAAACAATACGACACATATAGAAGACATTTGAAGGATATTGAGTCATATATAATGCACAAAGAATTATAGTTTGCCTCACATGTGGCAATTAGATGTGCAGTGCAGTAGGTACCAGTTTCTGGTTCCGCAGTCATAGCTCCTGCTTACTGGCTGGTGCCTGATAACCAGGTTCTGCATTTAGCTCCTGCTCCTCAAATTTAATGTATACCTGTTTAGTTTCTCTTTATCATTCCTCTCTTCTCATTGACCCTCTTCTGTTGCCTCCTCACTCCTGTTCTCTCCACTCTCATCCATTATACTTCTCATTCTCTGCTTTACATTTCTCCTTGTCTCTCTTGGTCTCATAGAACAGATTTCTCAGCAAGTGGCAGTACGTGGCGCTGTGATTAAACTGGTTTGATCTCTTCTTGCATCATGGCATCCCCAGACAGAATGAGCGAGGAGGACAGCGTCATGGACGACATCAGCCAGAAGATCACGTTGACCCTGCGGATGCTCATGCTTGGGAAGGTGAGACATGGCCAGAACCCAGATCCTCTCGCCAACTAGATGTGTGTGAGAAGGAGCTCACCAATCCGCTTCTTCCGCCTCTCCGTGTGTAAGGGTGAAAGGATCATCCACGAGCTTGCATTAGTGAATGTGATAAAGAGTCGTTCAATCAGGCAGACATATCATGTTGGTGTGTGACACGTAATCCTGCTGGTTTACAGACCCTCCCTTCCAGATACATGGCAACACATGGGGGTCTCTGAGAGATCAGGAGGAACATCATGAGGATGGGGTTACATCCACACATTTGTACTGATGGAATATAAAGTCCAACCATTGCATATTGTCTTCACTTTTCCTGTGTGGTGCCCATGGGCCCTACTTGCTTCCCAGCTCCATCTCTGACCCCTCAGTACCCTTTGGCCTCTGTCTGTCGCCTAGTTCATGTATGTTATTCATGTGCATTAAAGTCCCCTAGACATGCTTTGAAAAGAATTGAATGTACATCAGCGTCCAAAAGTCATTACATTTTAGAAAATAATAATATAAACTAGGGGGACTTCCAAAAAAATACAAGTTGATGCATATGAAATCCACTTGTGTCATAATTGCAATGTGCATCCCTTCATGACCTAACAAAGGCTAAGGGTCACAGATCTAAGGATCATGACAAAGGTCACTTAGCACTATATTGAGGCTTATGGTGTCATACCTGAAAACCTGGAAACAGCAATGATGGTTTAATTCCTGGCCATGTTTTGTAGTCTTAGTACCTTGTGTACCTTTGAAGGCTTTGGAACTATTTTTTTCTACAAGTGTGGGTTGTGCAAAAAATGTTGCTATAATGTGTTGATCAGCTTAATCCATGGGAGTAACATAGTTCCTGCAACTGCTGCAATTAGTTCGAGCCCAGGTTATTGTGTGCTGAAATCAACATCTTTCTATAAGTTCATGTCATCTGTACTTGTGTGAATACATATTAACAAGTGCATAAATCAAGCAGTCTGCTGTGTGGAAAATATGCGTGAAATCCACCATATAGATTTACTTGTACCGTATTTTTAGTGAGCCGGTTTTGTGCCAAATAATGATTGAATCCGAACAGGTAACACACACCTTCGGGGTGGGCTGGATGTATGAAGAAGACTTGTGTTTGAGCCCTTTTATTCATTCACTTTCGGTAAGGGATACGAAAAGTGGTTCCCTGACAGTGCGTTTCTGCAGTGGCTACCTACAATCCCTGTTCCCCGATTAACCCTCTTATAAAATCTACTGGCTGCTCCATCTCCATTTTGTTGTCAGACTTGAAAGATCGACGAAAGGATGACTCCGCCCGGACTGCCGTTTTTATGTAATGGAAGCAGTTTCTTCCCAATATTTTAAGGATTTCATTATTTTAACTTTTACGAGTGCAATGGCTTTCAAATGTTAAGGCATGAAATGTAATGACGTTCGCTTGCACGAAGTGAACGGACGTGCTGGTGGAAAGAGAGCAACGAGTGAGAAACATCGGACAGAGGTTTTTCTACCTCCCTCTTAAATTCCAAACAATGCTGGCTCCCTGTGCCGCCATTTTGCGCTATGCCTCCCTTTCCACCTCGGCCATCTGTTTGCTCTAATAAACACAGAGAGGGGACTTTGCATTCTTTTGTTTTCCCTTCTGAGTTTTCCCTACATTTATTGTTAAGAAGGTGATATTTTTTGTTTTTCAGTATCAAAATATACTAAAGCATAATTATGCAATTAAACCGACAGAGACCGTTTTCTGCTTTTATGACAGCTGAATAAATGCCACGTGGGAAGTGAGCGTGGGAAGGACTAGGAACATAAGGCATGTAGTAAAAAATACTGCCGGTCACAGGTCATTTTCTGAATTGGAACCCTGCAGTACAAACCACTCTTCTAATATTTCTAGGTGTTTATGACTCATGTTCCACACTGCGATATCTGGTTATGAGCATTACTGTGCTCTAGCACCTTGAAGCGTCTCTTGTGCTAGATGGAATTACCAATAAAGATCTCAGACCAAATAACCGGACAGACTCCAAAAATATGGCAAATTAATACTTTATTCTCAATTTAATAAAGCAGGGAAAACTGACGAACAACGAACGGACTGATGCTCGCACACTCACAAACAAACTTGGTTATACAAAGGTTATATACCCCAATATGTGTCATCTATGACGCCATGCTATGTGGCAAACTACAAAACCTATTGACGTGATGGATTGGTTAGGGGAACATATATACCTATGGCATGCATATGGGTTAGTACTTCATTGGCTGCCCCTTATCTGTAGGAAACGCCTTGGACTACCTCTAAATACATCCAATACTGATTATAGCAGAGAAAATAGCGACAGATTTGCAACATTGTATAGTAGGCTGCCCTATAGACCCTTTGATTGGTTGACATTCTCACCCAACCTTGGACTTTTGGATTGTTAGCAGTACATAAGCAAAGCGAAACTCAGGTGCTTGATTCACGTCAGATTACTCCCCACTTTCCTAATTAGTTAATCATCTCTCATCAATCCAACCATAAGCCAACGTTTCCCATCTGTAGTTGATCTTGTAGTCTTCTCTCTGTTCTGGGATATTCCAGGGAGGGTAAGCACATCACTATCTTCAACCAAGGTTAAATGAATAGCCCTTGTTTTCGATTTGTGAATCAAGTGTGAGGAGACCACAAGTATTTTCATATTGTTTCAGCATGTCCTCGTATATCTTCTCGATGACATCATTCTGCCCTCGTCAGATTTCACTCAGCTCTACATGATGTCCATTGGTGTCTTGTGACTTCCTTCCACTCTTTCAGTGCAAGTGTACATTCGGTATGGTTGCCTGCGTGCATATCGTCTCTCATACACTCGATGCGCTATAGGCCTAACACATGGGGCCCCAGATGTAGCCCTTCTCGTGCTATTCCAGTTTGATGGCCGTAAGGGGGCAGGAGCTAGGGAACATGCATCCAGCTGCTCCTCTAGATTACCCTTTCTATGGTATACATGCCAACATTCTGAAGCAGCTGGAGGGAGATTTTGTCACGCAAAGCAGGAGAAATGAATTTTCCCATAGGCTTGCATTGGGTTTAGAATTATTTCAGGTGAGAGAAAAAGAAAAATAACAATAGTTCTTATTGAAAAATCAGAAGTCTCCCACCTAAATCCAGAGGGTTGGCATGTATGCTATGGTGAGCTCAGAACCAATCTTTTTTTGCCCAGTAAATTGCCACCTTTGTTGGATGCCATACCGTTGCCTTTTAAAGTGGCAGTAATTTTACCACTAGTGATGGATTTACCACCAGTGGATTTTAGCACCAGGTTCTCCATCTGTAATAGATGGAATGTTACTACCAGTGGTCATTTCAAATTACTACCAGTGGTACTCAAACTGCCCTTTCTATGATTTGATTAAACTTTACTGGGTGACTCTTCCAGAGAAAGGTAGAGTATGTAACTGGAATGAGGAGGAACCCCCTCTCCCACATGACCCTGCTCTACTGACCTCTAGTTCAGTCCCTTGCTGAAAGCCTAGGAGGGAGTGTGCTCCAGATCCGAATTTCAGGAAAGAGTATTTTAGGGAGTATCTGCTCTGCTGGGGGGCAGGGGGAGGCGTTTTAACACAGAGGGTTTGTGGGGCTGATTCTATGTAAGATTATTAATTTCTGTATTTTCTGTTTCTTTGCAGGAAGTGGGGAGCATAATTGGAAAGGTAATGCGACTTATCTCAGGTTTAGATTGTTAGATTCCAAGAATCATGATAGTTTGATTAATGTCCTCTTTTTTTCGGCAGAAAGGAGAAACCATCAAAGGAATCCGGGAACAAGTAAGGATAAAAGTGCATGCTCTCTAAACTTCCCTTGCATATTAATTCCATAAAATCTTCTTAACCTCTTCTGTGCCTCTTCCTTCCTTATTTCCCTTCCCTTTTTTGCTTTCCTTCCCCCCTGCAGTGACTCTTATTCCCACACTGTTTCTTTCTCTCCTGCCCTGACTCTTTACTTCACTTATTCCCACAGTTTCATTCACTCCTGCCCTGACTCTGTACTCCGCGTATTCCCACACTGTTCCTTCTGTTCCGCTCTCACTGTGTACATTGCTTATTCTCCTACTCTTGCCTTACCTCCTTCACTGACTCCGTACTTCGCTTATTCCCACACTATTTCCTTCACTCCTGCCCTGGCTCTGTGCTTTCGCTTATTCCCACACTGTTTCCTTCCCACCTGCCCTGACGTTGTACTTTGTTTATTCCCACACCGTTTCCTTCTCTTACTCTGTACTTCGCTTATCCCCACACTGTTTCCTTCCCTCGTGTCCTGACTGTGTTCATTGCTTATTCCCACACTGTTTCCTGACCTCCTGCGGTGACTATGTACATCGCTTATACCCACACTGTTTCCTTCCCTGACTCTGTACTTCACATATTTCGACACTGTTTCGTTCCCTGCTGCATTGACTCTACTTCGTTTACCCCCATACTGTTTCCGCTCTACTGGCCTGACTCATTACTTTGCTTGTTCCCACACTGTTTCCTTCCCAGACTCTGTACATTGTTTATTCCCACACTGTGTCCTTCCCTCCTGCGCTGACTCTTTACTTTGCTTATTCCCACACTGTTTCCTTCCCTGATTCTGTACTTCACTTATTCCCACAGTGTTTCCTTCCCTCCTGCCCTGACTCTCTACATCGCTTATTCCCACACTGTTTCCTGCTCGCCTGACCTGACTCTGTACATCGCTTATTCCCAGACGGTTTGCTTGCCTCCAGCCCTGACTCTGTGCATCGCTTAATCCCTCACGGTTTCCTTCCCTCCTGCCCTGACTCTCTACATCGCTTATTCCCACACTGTTTCCTGCTCGCCTGACCTGACTCTGTGCATCGCTTACCCCCACACTGTTTCCTTCCCTCCTGCCCTGACACATTACTTCGCTTATTCCCACACTGTTTCCTTCCCTGACTCTGTACTTTGCTTATTCCTGCACTGTTTCCTTCCCGGACTCTGTACTTCACTCGCTTATTCCCACACTGTTTCCTTCCCTCCTGCCCTGACTCTACATCGCTTATTCCCACACTGTTTCCTGCTCGCCTGACCTGACTCTGGACATCGCTTATTCCCAGACTGTTTGCTTCCCTCCAGCCCTGACTCTGTGCATCGCTTAATCCCTCACGGTTTCCTTCCCTCCTGCCCTGACTCTTTACTTTGCTTATTCCCACACTGTTTCCTTCCCGGACTCTGTACTTCACTCGCTTATTCCCACACTGTTTCCTTCCCTCCTGCCCTGACTCTACATCGCTTATTCCCACACTGTTTCCTGCTCGCCTGACCTGACTCTGGACATCGCTTATTCCCAGACTGTTTGCTTCCCTCCAGCCCTGACTCTGTGCATCGCTTAATCCCTCACGGTTTCCTTCCCTCCTGCCCTGACTCTCTACATCGCTTATTCCCACACTGTTTCCTGCTCGCCTGACCTGACTCTGTGCATCGCTTACCCCCACACTGTTTCCTTCCCTCCTGCCCTGCCACATTACTTCTCTTATTCCCACACTGTTTCCTCCCCCCTGCCCAGACTCTTTACTTCGCTTATTCCCACACTGTTTCCTTCCCAGACTCTGTACTTCACTTATTCCCACACTGTTTCCTTCCCTCCTGCTCTGAATCTACATCGCTTATTCCCACACTGTTTCCTGCTCGCCTGACCTGACTCTGGACATCGCTTATTCCCAGACTGTTTGCTTCCCTCCAGCCCTGACTCTGTGCATCGCTTAATCCCTCACGGTTTCCTTCCCTCCTGCCCTGACTCTCTACATCGCTTACCCCCACACTGTTTCCTTTCCTCCTGCCCTGCCACATTACTTCGCTTATTCCCACACTGTTTCCTCCCCCCTGCCCAGACTCTGCACTTCCCTTATTTCCACACTGTTTCCTTCCCAGACTCTGTACTTCGCTTATTCCCACACTGTTTCCTCCCCCCTGCCCTGACTCTGCACTTCCCTTATTTCCACACTGTTTCCTTCCCAGACTCTGTACTTCGCTTATTCCCACACTGCTTCCTCCCCCCTGCCCTGACTCTGCACTTCCCTTATTTCCACACTGTTTCCTTCCCAGACTCTGTACTTCGCTTATTCCCACACTGTTTCCTCCCCCTTGCCCTGACTCTGCACTTCCCTTATTTCCACACTGTTTTCTGCTCTCCTGCCCTGATTCTTTCTTTGATGCCTTGCTCTTTTCTTCTTTTTTATCCGCACTTCTTCCTCCTCTTCCGCCCTTTTTCTTTCCTCTTCTCTATTCAAGTCGATTTCCAAATCTTCTTCCATCTTATCCCTTCTGTACCGTATGCATTTTCCTTCTCTGCATTTTATTTCCTTCTCCTTCTTGCTGCCTCTCTTTCTGTGTATTCCCTAATCTCTCTTCCCGTTCTCAACCTCTCATTCTATCAATCACTTTTTGCTTACCACTTTTCTTATTTTCGTTTCCTGCTTTCTTACACTCCTTCATTCTCTGATCTTCTTCCTCTACTTCCCGCTTTGATTCCTTCTCTCCTCCACTCATGTCTGTCTTCCATCCTACCCTTTTGTCCCTACCTCCTTCACTCTCCTTTATCGTCCCTCCTTACCTCTCTCTTGTCTTCTCCTCATCACTATCTCTCATCCTCTTTACTTTCTTTATGGTGTCCCTTTGCTTCTCTCTTTCCCTACTTTTTCTTCTGCTCTTAACCCCTTTTCTTTTCTCTTTCTCTCTCTCTTCCCTCCTCTCTTTCCGACTGTCTAATACGAGCATTGATATACAGATAAAACTCAAATGGGGAATCGAAATAAATGGCTTGTGTGTTTGTGTGTGTGTGAGAAAGAGAGAGAGATACTGGAACTGTGGGAAGTGGGAGCCTAATATGAGGCAGTTAAGAAGCACTGGAAAATATTAGGCTTGACTTTCATGTGCAGCAGGAAGACATTGGCTATAAGTCAGGAGAGAGTTCCAAACTAGAGCCGCATAGCAAACACATCGGTCCCCGAATCATGTACTATAAGTGCTGGGCTACAATACATTCCTGTGTACATTGGACACACATACTTTCCCTTAACATTTAAGGGGTGGAGGAGGATCTAGAGGGGGCTTACTCTTGACAAACCAGATTGAGAGAAGCTTAGAGAGGCTAATTCTGTTCCAGTGGGAATGGTGACTTCTGAGAATGAGGCTTTGTGGATTAGCATTGCAGTTTTGAATGGAATCCTTGCCTCTTTGGGAAGTGTGCCAGGCCCAGCAATGACACACTGAGCAGGTATGGTTTTCATGTTAACTACTTTTATTCTTAGATTCAGTTTTCCAGGGAAGGGGTTGGATGAATGCCTATAGGGTCTAAAGTAAATCATACAGCCAAATCGGAATGAATCTAAATAAACAGTAGTCAGGATGGGTCAACACAAAATGGAAGTGGAGTGTTTAGCGTTCTCCTCTCTTCGGGAGTCTCCTTATGTGTCAGGGAGAATAGAGTAACACATTTGCTTCCTCCTTGAGTTTCTCCTCTACTGGGTTTCCTCAGCTAGCTTTATACACCTTAGTCTGAGCAAAGGTTTATAAGGGTTCTTCCGAATGGTTATTTCCCCTTTGGTTTTGACTCCTTGTCGAGAATTGGTTGTTCCCACTCGTTTCTGCAACTACCAACATAAGGAGTCTACTGGTTCAAACCTGTTATTTGATTAGGTCTATTAGTGTTGCTCAGGCTCAGCAAGGATTTAAAAGTGTCAGTGTCAGGCAGCGGCATCTTGGATTTACCTTTAACCTTTTTGGTGGGTTACCGCAGACTGACCTTTATGCCACCATCATCACCATGATGTCTCTGTGGAGCGAAGACTCTTTAATCGGACCCCTGTCTCTCTTCGTTCAGGTAAGGCAGTGGCTTCCACCTAGCAGGGTTTGCTAATTGTCCAAGTTCACTTGTAACGCCAGGTTTGTTTGATAACTCCACTGTTAGACCATTAGAGATGCTAGCAAAGCCTTCTGGAACTTGAGTTCCTTTGGGTCGGTATTCCAGGGGTTGCAGCTGGTCTTTTGACTGCAGCTCTAGGGAAATAGCGGGCCTGCAGACTTCAAGACTTCAACCTCATCCCCCACCCTGGGAGGCACATCAGGTAGCAGCTTGACAGACCCCATCTCTAGTAGCCCACTATCCCCATATGTCAAGAGAGTGAGTTCTTAGAACCAGAGGAGACAGGGGAGTTGGTGTACAACTGCCTCTCATGACCGCCGCTGGTGCTGAGCTCTGTGCTTGCTGTAGTCTAGACGGTGGGGTTTGGGAAATTGAGATGCAGGGTGTTGCAATGTTTACCTCAGAGAAGGTTGCTTTTTCATTAAACTTGGGAAAGGGTTCTATTTTTCTCACTATACAAATGTATATTTTAAGTGTAGCTCCAACAGATTTTTATTTTTGCTTCTGTTTAAGGTACCATCAAGTGACTGAGTTGAGTGGTACAATGGTGTGGTAGTTTTATAATTCTGTACTTGCTGTCAATTAAGAGAAGCTCAGTTTAAGGTTTGTTGTGATCCTTGAGGGATTCAGTGACAGTATTTAAATACAAACATATGCCCACGATGTTCAGCTCCCCCTCTCCCAGAATTATACCCCCAAATGTCAGAATGGGCCACTCTGTTAGGATGTCAATTGTCAGGCTGAGTGACTATCGGTGAGAGGAACACACCAGAAGATTGGGGTATAAATACGTTTAGATTTATGGAGGCTGACCATAAGCTGGAAACAACTTGAAGTCGAAGCCAAAACAACAGGATCGATTTTCCATATGTTTCAACAAAGTAGTCTTTTGGATGAGTAAACAGTTTCTCAGTTCTTGGCAGTTCTCAGTCACTCGTAGTCTGCAGGTTAAAGTATCACCTCACTTCTTTCTGGATTGTCCATGTAGTTTGCTGCTTCTCTTCTCGGTGTCCTAGTCTTTTGAAAGACCCCTTTATGCCAAAGACTCAGGCTGCTGGATTAGCCCTTGGTAGCACCTCATAGGAGGCCGGGAGCCACACAGCCAAGTCCTCAAAGCTTTCACCAGGGGTTAGGCCACATGGATTTATTGTCGGGTTGGGTGCAGGTACGTCATTTCACCAAAATGCGGGTGAAGCTGATGTGACATTACACAACCCTTGACCTCTGAAGACATCACAGGAATTGATGTCATTTGACCCCACCCCAAAATGATATCACGGGAAGCAATGGAACACAACCTTTCACCCCTTGACAAAACAGGAAGTGGCATCACACAGCATTGTTCCTAAGTACACTACGTAAAATATGGTTACAATATCACTATAATGTTATATACATTTCATACAAGAATAGATCGCCATATGTATCGTTAAGATCAGTGGGTATAGGCCCATATTACCAAATTACTGTGAATGCAAGCAGACGTCCATGGCCAAATGATAATGATGTGTTATTATATAGCACTTACGCTTAAGCGCTTTATATAGAACAAATATACACCCGATATCACCCAACCTGTGTTGGTACTCATTTATCGACCTCAGAAGGATGAAAGGCTGAGTTGAGGTGTTTAAGAAGAGACTAAATCAGTGACTCACCCTCTGAAGTCTGCCTGAAATAACCCTCTAAGGAGTCTAGAAATTATTGTATAGAATTCCAGAAAGACACATTATTTGGTATTCCTATTCTTTCTTATTTAGCGTCACTGCTGAAAGTGTTAGACTGGTGCAACCCCTATTCTTTATATTTTTTTAGGAGGCCTGAACAAGGAAGCCAGCCACTTCAGAAGCAAAAAGCCACATGGTGCTGGTCACAGGGGTAGCAAGGGAGACCAGAAGGTTGCAGTTGCGATCCCCGGCAACCACTAAATGACGTCCCTGGTTGGGTGGACTTGTATACCCTACCTCTGAGCTAAGGGACCTGACATTGAGTCCCAAAACTGCCTACCCTCCTCTTCCTCCTCTATGTTTCTTATCAGACTCTTGTCTCCTTCCCTACTTCCTCTCTTCTGCTATACCTTTCTACCTCTCTTCACTCTCCTGTTGCCTCAATGCGTTAGCACGTGCTCATACAGCCTCTTTCTGCTGCTATGTCCTTTTAGGTTTGGGATGGGCCTGATGGTCTCTCTCTTAAGGTTTCTCTGCCTGTCTCTTGTCTCTTCTCTCCTCCCCTTTGATGTTTCTTCACCCTCCTTCACATTGTATTCCTCTCCTCCATGATTATGTACCAATTACCAGTCCTTTGCCACTATGTGATCTTCTTAACCTTTCCCTCTGTCTTCTTACTTTCAACCTCCTCAATTGTTACATCCTCCACTATCACCACCTTCTCCCAATTCACTACCTCCTCCTGAACCACCACCTTCTACTCAGTTACCAACTCCTACTGAATTACTACCTCCTCTTGTCTTCTTACTCCTTCTCTCCAAACTCTTGTCTCCAAACTCCTCTGCCCTTCCACTGCTCCGCCTGCTTCTCACGGCATCCGTTTTCAGTCCAGACTCCTTGTCTTCAACACTGTTCTGAACCACAACTCCACTCTCAACAGACTCCCATACTCTGCTGCCATTCTGCCTCTCTAAGTGAGGGCCCGATCCCCACCCCTGGGGTTGCTCTTGCTTAATTTTGTTCATGTTCTATATACGTTTTGTATAAGCTACTGAATTAGTTGGTGCCGAATGGCATGCAACTTCCTCACTACTATGGAGATCCCTCCTCTGCTTCTTTCTGCTCTTCTTCTGTCGACAGAGGATTTTTTAAGGTGATCTGACATCTTGGAATCCCATAGTGTACTCTCACAGGGAAGGGCCAACCGAGGGAAGCTGAACACTCTGTAATTCCTCCTCGCTTTCCTTACCTGTGGCTACCATCTCGTAATTCAGAGGTTCCCTGAGCCTGGAAGCTCACACAGGCTTTTACATTTTTTTCAATTTATATACAGGAGGAACAATGCCCTTTTGATCACAAAAGAACATACAATAGATAAGAAATCAGAGTTGATGCGAAGCAGTGAGCTTCTTACAATGGGGTGAGTTTGAGGGAGATTCTGACCAGGTTGTGGAGTGGAGTAAATGGAACAGTTACCAGGCACAATACATAGGTGGACATACATAGATCAAGGATTACCAGCATTGAACATTTTTAAATGCAGGTAGACGGTACGGCCAGGTGTTCTCGGGATGTGACCATGATGGGTGAAGTGCTAGAGTGGCAGAGGAAGTGAGGGACAGGGGCAGGTTAGAAGGTTAGAGGAGAGGGAACAATGTTAGCTAGTAGGCTGATGAGAGGTAGGTTAAGGGATTAACTCAGAGGTGAGGAGGTAGACTTTTAGTTTTAAACAAATCTGTGTGGACTGTTTCTCAAATGTTTCGGAGAAGAGGAGCAAGAAGAGAGACAGCGCGGAAACGAGAGGAAGCAAAGGGGGGGCAGGATGTCACAAGGTTAGTCAAGGTGGCAGAGCAGAGATCACACAATTATAGTTTGGTATTGGTTGACAAGTTGGAGCATTATTAGGTATAAAGTAGCTTTTTGCATAGGTGTGGTTGAGGAGTGCTTTAGATAATTATAATTATGATTATTAATACTTTATCATCATCATTACTGACAGAAAATGGTGACTGCAAATCCAAAGGAGTAATTCTGGCTTTAAACATGCCACAGAGGAGGCAGAGTGTTTAATATTTTGGCAAATGTGATTTTCATTGGGTTGATGGTCGAGATTGTTTGAGAGTTGGTAATGGGTTGGATGTTAAACTGAGTGCTCATTGCTGTCCAAGTTACTTTCCGGCAATCTTCATTATTCCAAGTCTTGGTGTTCCTCAGCACAGTCCTGTTTACCTATGTATTGATGGGATTTATGAACCATGGACCTTACTGGAAGCAATAGAGCGCTGTACATAGGAGACACACCCAGGGGGTTTCAGGTAGGGTATGTGGTAGCAAGCTCTAGTAGGTGTGGATACTACACAATCAGGGACTGTATAACTTCCTATTTATCCGCGAAGTGAAGTAAAGGTAATACAAGTAAACATGTGATGAACAATAAGAAATAATGCTAGTACTAGGTAGTTTAATTCATTGGATGGACGAAGGGGTAATGGTTTACAGATTTTGGATGCTCAAAGTTGTTGTGATTAGGTCTACTTTTAGAATACGCCTGTTTGCATTTTTGAGATCTTTGCTGTAAAAGAAGTTTTTAATTTGTTTGCATATTTTCATAGAATTGCTGATTTCGGGACTGTGTCCTAGAGGATGATGCAGGGTCGAATGGGATACTATTTGTATGCATTGCATCAGGTTTCAATTTAGTTAGCAAACACTCTTTCTTGGCTATGTAAAGGATTCTATTGTAAGCCTTCCATGCTTGCAGAATGCCACGCTTAGTTGGATTGAGTGTTTAGACATCTGAGGCAAAGATCCCTTAGCTGGGATTTGAGCGACCTGACTCTAGGGTTGATTCATTTTTGAAAGGGACTAAGGAGGTGGGGGTTTGTGTTTTGGAGAGAGTTGGATTCAGTGAAAAGGGAAGCAAGCCACACAGTGTAATCAATTGTGCTTCATCATTCTCCCCCTCAGTCATTCACCCGCTGAGTGCGGTTCAGGTTATGATTAGTATGTGTGTTGCTGCACTCCCTCACTATTCTCTCCTGTGTTTCAGAGCAGTGCTCGTGTCTCCATCTCAGAGGGCCCCTCGCCGTCCAGAATCACCACAATCACTGGACCCACCGATGCAGTCTTTGAAGCGGTCTCAATGATCACCTTCAAACTGGCAGAGGTAATGCGCACCGTGCATGAGTCAGGAGGCAGTGGGCATATGGAATCCCTGAAGGGTGCAGTCATTAGACACTCAGAATGTTCAAGCAGCAGGTGTGATGCCTCTTCCCAGCTATCCTTTACCTCATTCTGCTTCTGATTCCTGGAACTCGCCTTCCTCATCTTTGAAATTAATTGCATTGGGTAGTTGTAATGCATGCACCTTTAGCCAAATCATTGGTTTGGTTAACACTTCACTGAAAAATGAGGACCATGGACTGACAAGATAGTCCTTCCACTTTCCACCACTGTGTACCACGCCCTTTATTGTACATCACTCTGTTGCTTTCTAGCTAGGCTTGCACTATAACAATCAACTAAGCACATACATCTGTAGGATGTTTTAATCGGGTAACATCTAGTTTTGGGGAATTTTCCACCCACCCCAAATCAGCTGTGTCCAATTCTTACTTAATTAACTACGTTCTTTTTATGAAGCTGGTGCACCCAACTTAACAAAATTGATTCCCTACAGCTTCCATTCCCTTTCAGGGACAAGGCATGCACAGGGTTGCACAGAGGTCTTTTTTGTATTCAAAACTAGAAATAATCAAACCAATTTAAAATATAAACAAATTATATATTTTCATCCTTCTCAATGAAATCCCAATGTCAATGGTTACTACAATGAAGAATGATCAATCCGATGGTAAATCCAATTGTCACTTCTGTGCCTTTAACTTAAATATAGAGTTTTTAAAGTGCACATATCATGGTTTACCCTGGGCGCACATTCAGCATGCGTGGAAAGGTGAATGAGGATTTTTTTTAAATTTGTTTTTTTTTCAGGAGAAAGCTTTAAGTTGATAAAAAAAACACATTAAATCTGAACATCCCTGCCTATCTAAGTCTTGCTATTTTTTCTTTTATTGAAAATAAGCAGTTCCTTCTCAATAGACATGTCCGTATTACAAACAGCAATGCTATGTAAAAACTGCACATTTCTCCATATTTCCTTAAGTATTTCAGAGCTGTGTCTTTATAACTAGAGAATTACTTCAATTACATTATTTTTCTAGGCATGTGCAAAGTGAAATTTTATATGGCTCTCATTTTGTACACGGCCATAACATAGAAAAGGATCAGTGATATCCCAGTATATACATGTGTGTCTATTTAATCAAATCCCGAGTTTCGAGAAGCACTTACACTTCTGAAATAATTACTCATTTCCCAGCATCTACAGTCAATTAAAATACCCATTCTCAGTACTTTCATAAATAAGAGGGACTAGGATTTAAGGAGCATACCTCCCCTCAGAATTATATTCCTCCTTGGCATTATACCTATACTCTTTAGGATGTCTCACAGGCAGGTGGTTACTCTCTCAAGGACTGGTTCAATTCTCCCCTTTAGTAACGGGTGGAGATGGGGCAGCATCCTCCATCACCTGGATACTCTCCTACAGTATTGGCCTGTGTGCTTCCATTTTCCACTGAGGAAGGCCTGGGGTTAACCACCACATGCTCCTCCCACATTGGTCGGCTAGCAATCCAAAATATGTCCAAAAGAATGCAAGCTATTCTATCCTCCTTCCTTGTGTTGTCATTTCCTCTTTCTATCTCCTTGTTCCAATCAGTCTGTCAGACAGTCCATCAAGGGGTGAGTGAGTCCCCTTCAGTCTATGAGTTTGGACTTTTACAGATTAGAAACCACTCCCTTTAGCAGTGTGTATCATTTCTTTCTTTTGATTTGTCAATCTGTGTGAGTAGACAGTGTTCCCAAAGTGAAATCACACTAAGCCACCCCCTTTGTACTCATTGGGCATATTAATGAGGAGAGCAGTCTAATGGGAGCAACTTCCAAACTCAGTTTCCCTCCCATTTGACGTGCTATCACCTTGGAGATGTTTACATTAAAGAAGTTTGATTTTCGAAAACAGTACTGATAAGTTTGCCATATTGCTCTCACTCAGGTGAATCAAATGATGCTGGTCTCATCACATCATGACGTGATGTGCCTTTGACAGATTTTTGCTTTTCATTCTCGGATATTTCACACAAGGATTCTATTCCAATTGCAGAATATCGGCCTAGCCGGAACAGACCCTTGGTTGTAACAATCACTGATGTGCATCATTTCTGTGTAGAAATATCTACATTTGTCTAATTTGCATAATTAACAAATATGAGAAAATATCATTTTACATTCAGATGATAGAGATTTTCCATCTGAATTTCTTTTTTTTAAAGTACGTTTCTACGATGCCCTTCTAAAAGATATTCAGGAAAATCTGACCACAAATGTAAACATTTAAAGATGCATTTTTCCCTATTTAACAACGTTATATAAATAATAAATAAATAGTAGTTCCCTTTCCTGGCCTTGCAGCAGGGTTCTTTGTGGCGGCTCAGAGCTGGTCCATTTATGACCCCTTTAAAGGGTTGGTTGTCATAGCACCTTTGTCAAAAGGTTCTTTGAAGTTCAGTTGTTAAGAGTGATTACGCAAGCTGGTTGCCACAAATTCCTGACTTCATGACTGAGTAATCGTGAATGTTATCCTTAATGTAAGACCTGTTTGATAAGATTTTCTGATTACTCAGGGCCAGTCACATGTGAGTCCACTTCTAAGAATACATTCTTTGTATTTTTAGGGAATGCTTGGATGGACTCAGTGAGAAATGGGGATTGTTAATGAGCATTTATTTTTTCTCACAAGGCCTGTTTCTCGCAAAGCATGTCCGGTCCTTTCGTGACTCCAGTCATGTCATAAAGTTTACAGGCCAACCTAAAGGCCTGGAGAAACATCCCTCAGCCTTGTGGCCGGAGTCAAATAAAATACAATTCTGCCTTCTAGCCCAAAGGTACTGTCCCATTCACAAATGCAGGATTTAATTGACTTTCTTTTCCATATGACCATGTTTTAATTCGTTTTTTAAACAGGGGCAACATAATAATATTTTTGCAATCAAGCTACTGTCAAAGATTTACATTTCAAGTCTCTGTAGGTTTATATTTTATAATGCTGATTCTCAGTCCTGCAAAGAAGAAAAGCAGAAATAATGTAGGCCTCAATCTGGTTTTTACTTTTCTTTGTCATGCTGTGTTTTTTCCATCCCAGCTTTGACTGGTCTCCAGTTAATACAGATATCTGTGTTCTTTATTTTATTTTTCAACCTTTTCATTTAGTGTGAACATTTACACTTTTGTTGTACCTGGTCTGCTGACATCACAACATTTCCTTCCATGTGTTTATTTCAAATGCTGTGCGTAGGATGCTGTTCATATATTTATTTTTCAATGTGAAGTTTCATTTGCCTCCTTAATTTCCCTACACATAAATACAACAATAGGTATGGTAAATCATCAATAGTACAAAGAAGCTGCTTTGACAGTGTGTGATTAAGAGATTTTAGTGCTTCTGTGTTGTGTTGCTGCTTTTTGGTTTTGCTGAAGGATAACAGCATTTGTTCCAATGTTTGGGCTCTTTCTTGTACTGTATTTTGTTTTCTTGATTGAAATTGAATTTTTATTCTTCTGTTCTTTTTATTGGGATACATTTATCTACCTCTATGAATGTGTGGATATGTAAGTGCTTGTGCTTTAAGGATATTTAAAAAACAAGAGAAGGATAGCCAGCCAAGGAGTTCAGAGTCTGCCATGTGTGGGTCTCATGAGGGAGAGTGGCAATGGTAGATGTAACTTTCTTCATCTTCTGTTCAAGGATGTAAACCGTGTTAACACCAACGACCTGGAAAGTGTCATACCTTCAGCAACTCTGAGGTTGGTTGTACGGTCAAGCCAATGTGGCTCCATAATCGGAAAAGCTGGCTCAAGGATCAAGGAGATTCGAGAGGTGAGCGAGGAATGTCCAAGATATCGAGGTGCTGGGTAGCAAGTATATATATATGTAAGCCTCAGCCACAGGTATAGTGGGGTGAGGGGCAGCTATTCCCAAAACAATTTGATGTAGGTGTATTTCTTGACATTTGGGGGTCGTGTTTGCTAGGAGAGCCTCATAACAGAGGTGATATTAACAAAACATGTGTATGAATTCATAAAGTAATAGGGACTAATTATTGTGAGCTGTGGGAGAGCAAGAAGCAGATTCAAATGGGAATGCACTTGGGAAGGGTAGCATTGAAGAATGGGCCCCTGTGGTGGGCCTGTAGGCCCTTATCTCATATTGGTTTCTATTTCTGTCTCACTACAGAGTACCTCCCTCAATCCAGGTAACTCTTAGTGCTGGCTAATCAGAGAGATTTCCTCTCAATCCATTCATCTCCGAATACTCTCTAACCACAGAGTGTACCAGCCACCTCAAGCCTCTCCCGGTCCTGTCTAACCATGGAGCATCCCAACCACTCATAGCATATACTAGTGCTGTCTAACTATAGAGTATCCCAACCAATCAAAACATCTATCTGCTAACTATAGAGCTTCCCAACTACTCCAAGAACCTGCTAATCGTGCCAAACCAACAGTGTCACAACCACACCAAGTATCTCCCAGTGATGTCTAACCAAAGTGTCCCAACCACTACAAGCATCTCCCAGAGATGTCTAGCCACAGTGTACCGAGCACTCTAAGTATCCCTTAGTGTTGTCTAACAAGAATGTCCCAATCACTCCATGCTTTTCCCAGTGCTTTGAACTGAAAGAGCATTCCATCTGCTCCAAGTATATCCCAATCATATCTAACAACAGTGTCCCGGCCAGTCCAAGCATCGCTTCTCTCAATAAGCACAGAGTGCCACAGACACCAGCATCTTCCAGTGCTAAACACTTGTCCGACCACTCAAAGTATCTCTAAATGCTGTCAACAGCACAGACCACCTCATGCCTCCTCCACTGCTCCCCCCTACAGTGACCAAACTACTTTCAGTATCTCCAGGACATTTCTCATTACAAAGTGTGGAAACCACTTCAAGGATCTCCTTGTGCTATCTAACTGCAGTGTCTCAATGACTCATGCCTCTCAGTGGCTCAACCAACAGTGCTACCAAAAAACGTCAAGTTCAGGAGCTTAGGCAATGCGTGTATAACTCCACAATGATATAATATCGCTGCTCAGTTTCCAAAACCACCACAGTGACACACCTTTACGGTCTCAACCTCCTCACTTTCATATCCCGTCAGCGTGTTGCTATTCTTGAAGTGCCATGGCTCCATGACCCAATCATATGAACATGTAAATTGACAAAAGGATGTGTCTCTCTTACTCTCTTTAAATGCCTTGGGCCTCATTAGGAGGCAGGCGGCCATGTAATGAATGGTGCCAGTACGGGACCGACACCGTTTATTACGGGCTGCCCTATTACGAGGACTGCTGCAGGACCCGCTAAGGAACACCTGGTCAGATCAGGCGTCCTTAGCGGGTCCCGCTAGCAGTCCAGGATGCTAACAACGGGCCCATTCCCATTGAGCCCTATGGGACTCGAATGGGAATGGGGAAATGTTTTTTTCCGGAGCCTAGAAAAGGGCAATAACCGGGTCCGCCAAGGTCGGCATGAGCTGGTTATTGCCCTTTTCTGGGCCTCGGAATAAAATAATTACCGGCGGCAGCCGTGCTCTTAATAAGGGCACGGCTACCGCAAGTGTCCTAATGAGGCCCCTTGTCATCACACTACTTTCAGTATCTCCTTACTCCTTTTAATCAAAGAGTGCTCCAACCACTACACACATCCTTTTGGGTTGTTCTAATTACAGTGGCTCACTTAATCCAAACCTCTCCCAGCGCTGTAAACCCGCATAGCATCCCAAACACTAAGTAACTATCAGTCATGGCTACCCACAATGCCCTTACCAGTCCACTTGCAAGTAGCACTCCTCTGTCTAAGCGTATAGTACTACAACCAATCATCTTACAGTGCTAAGCACATGGCTATTAACTCCAAGCATCTCTAAATGTTGTGAACACCTTCGAGTGCCTGAGCAACACAAATACGTTTTCAGCGCTGTTTACCTACAGTAACCAAGCTACTCTAAGTATCTTCAAATTCTTTCTAATTACGGAGTCATCCAACCACTTCAGGAAACTGCTAGCATTGTCTAACTACTGTGTCTCAATCGATCAGTACCTCTCCCAGTGCTCCGAAAACACAGAGCGTACCAACCACTCATAGAACGTACCAGTCTTGGTTTCCCATAGCATCATAAGCACTTCAGACACCTCTCTTTTGTCAACCACAGATGGTCAACACCTGTTACAGCATCTGCAGGTCTGCCATTCCACAATTATATTTATTGGATATTTGTAAGGCACTTATACAACAAATGGTGTTTCAGTGTGTTTCCTAAGCCTTTCAGACACCTCTTTTTTGTCAAAAGCAGATGGTCAACACCTGTTGAAGCGTCTCCAGGTCTGCCGCATCACAATTTTATTTATTGGATATTTGTAAGGCGCCTATACAACAAATGGTGTTCCAAAGCACAATGATCCAACCATGTTTTAGTGTTGACTAGTGCCCAACCATTCCTTGCATCTCTTTGTGTTGTCTACGTACCAGTGTTGCAACTACTCCAAATATTTCCCTGCTAACTAGTACCCCAACCACTCCCAAGAATCCCTCAATGCTGTATACCAACCGGTTCCCAACTATATGCATTCCTGGGTTTTCTATATCCACAGAATGTCCAAACCACGCCAAGCCTCTCTAGATTGTGTTGGCCCTTCAGAGGCTCAACCATTACAGACGCTGCTTGGTACTCTTTGAGGTGTGGTCCAACTCCCAAGAATGCTAAGCATTTGTGCTTTGTAGACAGTACCTATCTCACTCCAGGCAACTTTAAATGTTACAGGCATCTCCCATGCATCTCCAAGGACTGTCTAACTATTGTCCCGACTACACCAAACATCGGTCATCGGTCAGTGCTCTGTCATTAGTACCACAACCACTCTCAGTGCTCCCTATAATACCCAAATAGTGTCACGTCTACCGTAAGCATCTCGCCTTGCCGTCTAACTCAAGAGTGTCCTAACTACTCCATGCATGTCTCGGTTATAATTCTGAACTGAGTGACCCATCCACTCCAGACATTTCATACACCATCTCCCTCTACCCGGCTATGCAAGAGCTTCTTTCTCACTTCTTTCCTTCCTCTGACAATTTAATAAGGGCGAAGAAGGAAATATGTTAAGGAAGAAACTGTCCCATATGTAATTCCTGCAGCTTTCTTTCTTTCTTTCTTTCTTTCTTTCTTTCTTTCTTTCTTTCTTTCTTTCTTTCTTTCTTTCTTTCTTTCTTTCTTTCTTTCTTTCTTTCTTTCTTTCTTTCTCTCTTTCTTTCTCTCTTTCTCTCTTTCTTTCTTTCTTTCCTTCCTGTTCTTGCACTTGTTTAAACCACACCTTTCCATTCTCCTTCCTTTCTAGAGCACTGGAGCCCAAGTCCAGGTGGCAGGAGAGATGCTGCCCAACTCTACTGAGAGATCTGTCACGCTCACCGGCACACCAGAAGCAGTCATTGAGAGCGTCAAACAGATCAGTTTTGTGATACTCGAGGTGAGCACCTTCTACCCTCTCAACACCTAATACAGTGTGATGCAGAAACCCATCAAGACCAGAAGCAAAAATGATGTATTCATAAATATTACATTATGTGAAGAGAACCAGGGAAATGCACGTCTAGTGGCTCCAGTTCTCAAGATGCTGCGACTTCGAACCAAGTGTGTACATCATAACTTCTAACAAATAGTGTGTGCACTGGGTTATGGCCCTGGCCAAAGCCTCTGTTCATCCAGACTTGACCCTTGGGAATTCATACACACCCAGCCATCACCCTAAATGAAACCTGCACAAGCTAGATTCCAAACAAAAAAATAACTTCCCCGCCTTCACCGCCGTGCCTGGGTTGTTAATCCCATGCTTCGTCGCCACTGTTGTAAGTCTCTGCTCATCTTGCACCCTGAGCCCCTCCCCTCACTAACAAAGGCACACGGACACACTTGTTCCTTGGTCGGGCTCCCTGGTCACTCTGCTGTGGCCAGGAATGCCCACTTTATTTATACTGCACGCGGCGGAGTGCAACGTCGATCCACCGCGTGCTTGTGCCCTTAAAGGGGCAGCACCACACCTGTCCTGATATGCAACAACTCATGTACACTCCCTGCTATGACTAAGAGGGACTCATGTGCACTACTGTAGATGCTAAGACTCTTGCGCACTACCTTTTTTTCCTCAATAATTCATGTACACACTCAGCCATGACTCAACGCGACACAACTGTATGCCTGGATATGATTGAAATTACTCCTGGTACCCACACAGCTATGACATATCTACACTGACTGTATCATGTACACTACATCTAACGAGTGTGGACAATTTGCGTACACTTCTTGTCATTTCTTAGTGGGATACATGCACAAAAACGGTGGGCTCGTGATCCTTATCCACTCATATCCACTACTTGCTGGGGCCTTGAACAAGGCCTTTAAAATGCTCCTGTGAGAACATGAGACAAATCAGACAAATCTACCATTGGCCTAGCCCGTAGTGGGCGACCATGTATCAGTCTTAGAGAATCTCCTAGGGGATCATTCTGCCCCCCCCTGCTCTTGTATCTCAGGGCCTTTGTGCATTGTGTTACTCCTAGATTACTCCTATCTTACTCCAATGGACACATTAACATAAGGCCCAAAGAAAACACATGAATCGATTCAACAATAGAAACACTTTCATTCATACATAGCAATGCATGATGCAAACACTACTATAATGCAAATCTCGAATTTGTACCTTTTATGCTTTTGGTGCAAATCTACCAGCAATGCAATAACTATAAGCCTTACAGGCTTCTAATGCAAGCATACTTCACACTCTCTCTCTAAGACAAACCCTGTCAGATTACCCCATCTATAGCTCTGTGTGAGTGTCTGTTCTAATTCCCCATGCACATGTCTTATTCAGCAATACTCCCCTCTCCAGCTCACTCTGCCAGTCTGGTCACTTGAACTGCCTCAATGCCTCTGCCAAGCTCTCAAACTCTGCTCTCATCAGAATGCCTTCCCAAGCTTCCGAACTCCCAAAGCCATTGGATTCTGCTGCACCAAAAACACTTCTCCCACAATGGCAACTTCTTTTCATTCGCCTCTCGATCTCATGCCAACCAAACGTCTCTCTCCAAGTCATCTCCATCTAAAAATTACAATCTCCTCACCTCTGGTTATACTATTCAATGACGTACACATATCCATGGTTACACTCATTCTCTGTAAGCTAAAATGCCTCTCTTTCTGTCTGTCAGCAATTCTAGTGCCTAAATGTCTGTGATGCATGTACTTGTACTTTTCAATCACTGCGTGTTCTGTCATCGTGACATTTTCTATATATCTATACCATATCTATCTTCTGTCTGCCAAGCAAACTGTTTACGCATGCTTGTATACTGTAGCTCATAACAATCTCTCTGCACTCCGCGGCGCTTCTGTGTGTCTAAATGGAATGGCTTAGGAGCCAGCTTTCTCTATTCTCGAATGTAGTGCCTAACACATTCATTCATACCAAGCACTATACTCAAAGCTCAATGCATATTCTAAGTGCACACTCAATGCATGTCTCTCTACAATGCATACATAATACATAACAACATATCTCTACAAATATAACATGTCTCTACAAATATAACATGTGTCTCTACATGGCACCTCAATATAACAGGCCTCATTCTATACACAATTTCAAATGCATACAAAGTTGCAGAATAATGTGGATAGTCTAATGTTACTATTTCATGTCACTACTAATCAGTACTAATCAGAATGTATGATGGATAACTGAACAGGATGCAATGGTGGATAACTGGATCTCTAAATGGGTAATGATTCTCTAACAATGGGTAATGATTCTGTAATAATGGGTAATGATTCTATAATGATAAAAAACCAGGCTTCTCCATACGATCAAGTTTCACACTCCTACGAAAATGAAGGCACCGGGCACGGGTATGACCCTAAGTGAATGAAATGCACACCCCGTCAGGGCTCTTGCTGGAAATGCAACAAAGGTTCCGAAGGAGCAAAATTCTTTGGATGGATTCAATTAATAATTCTTCCACGAAAAGGGTTGTCACAAGCCTGGTGTGTTTCAAATTATCTAGATTCTTCATTCGGGGCATAAAATCTATAAGCAAATCAACATTATTATGATTTTCTCTATTACTCATAGATTCACAGTGATTACATCATTTGAATACATAGCAGTACTCTGACACCACCCCAATGTTATTATTATTGTTAATATTATTATTATTATTATTAGTATTATTATTAGTATTATTATTAGTATTATTGTTAGTATTATTATTGTATTTATTGAGCGTGGACCTTGCTTCGAGAAGCAACATAGCACTTTACAGAGGTATACAACAGTACAGATGCATAACGGACCACTTTTCAGTGGTAAATACAGAACAGCTATACAGCGGGGGGTAGGATACAGAGGTGCACAGAGGAGGGGTACAGCTGCAGCGGGTGGGGGAGCAGAGGGGCAGGCAACGTCTAGCAAGTCAGGTGGCACAAAGGGCGACATGATGGCCTAGGTGTTGAGGAGAGACTCCTTGAATAGGTGGATCTTGTTAATGGAAACGTTCTAAGTTGGCGTTATTGCCACTGAAGGTTGGTATTTTACAGTGGCTTTCATGTGACTTATCATTATGAGAAGATTCAGAAATCCCTCTGGGACCGTCTTTATCTGACAATCGGATATTGTGAGATTCTTCCTGTATTCTTATGCTGATCATATGTTTTCCTATGCTGATCATAGGAAAGTGACATGATAAACTAAAACTCCTGTGATTAAAATTTGTACCACACCTTTCTAGGAGGCCAACAAAAGTCCATGATAAGGAAATGATATTAGATAGTTGTTGGACCTATGGCAGACCCCCATTATTATTAAAAAGAAAATGACATTACAACACTCTTCCCTACTACATCATATGGAAGTAAAAAAGTAAAAGATAGCGAGAATGCCATGAAGAAATGTGGGTTCTGGATTGAAGGTCATATCTCTTGTATTTGCAGTGCCGCACAACCAAGTTTACTGCCTGATTCCAAGGATCAACAAGGCGGGGGGGAGCCTTCCATGCCCCACGACTGTTGAAGCAAGCATAAGGAGGATCCCCTGTTCATGCTAGGCTGGTCCCCATCATTTGGTAGGGATCAGTCTGCTTGGAGAAATATTAGTTTCCCCAAAATCTATGGATATCTAGAGTGCCGCCAATGCGATGACTGAATGAGGAATTGGACCACAAACAGAAGTCTGCATATTTAAGAGGCATGGTCCATTTAAGGAGGCACACTTCCTTAACTAGGCCTAACCTGGCTCTGGACCCGCCACAGGTCTACAGTGTCCCCCCCAGTATGCCTGCTAGGGATTCTGAGTTCAATTACAGAGGACGAGGAAGGTGGTAGAGGTGAGAAAGTGGTGATAACAGTACTGGAAGAAGGTGGGAGAGGTGAATAGGTGTGACATCAACATCCCCGGGGTAAGGCGGTAGAGGCAGTAGAGTTGGTGATAACAGCTGGATAGGGGGGTGGTAGAAGAAGTTCAAAGGTGGTGGTGGCACCATCAAGAGAGGAAAGATGGGGATATTTTAGATTACATCAGAGAATGTAAGAGACCCTTAGTTCACGTTCTGTCAGAAAGGAATGTTGATGTGACTCCTGTGGGAGTGGTGGGGGGAGATTGTATATAGTTTCAAGATTGAAAATGTAGATAATATAAATTCTTTCCTCATTGTTATGTTTCAAATGTAAATATTGGTAAGTAAAATAAAAGTTCCAACAAAAAAAAAAGAAAGGAAGGGCTGGTTAGTGCTCAGAGAGTGGGAGACTTTCTCTGTGCCACAGCCTCATTTAAAGACATTAACTACTACAAACTCAAAATTGTCCTCCAAAGTATAGGCGGCCAGAGCCTACCACCACACATACAAGGTAGGTGGATAGTTCCCTCGCTGCACCACATAGACTAGAGTTCCAGAACAGTTAGAAAACCCACAATGCCTAAAAAAGAGAAGGAGCCCGAGGTTCCTCATCAGACCAAATCTGACAGGTTCCTCATAGGGAAGGAACCTGGGTCCTTTTTTGTAGAGACAGGGCACAGAAAATCCTCCAAACCAGCGATTACAGTTGCACTACGTAGGGAAGGACTTTGTTTTGGGACACATCAAATGAAACCCGGTGGGGGAAATACTGCAACCAGACTGATACATTGAGAGAGATTGAGAGAGAGAATGAGAGCGAGAGAGAGAGAGAGAGAGAGAGAGAGAGAGGCAGAGCGAGAGTGAGGGGGAGAGAGAGAGAGAGAGAGAGAGAAAGAGAGATAGATCCTCTGAAAATACACTTGGAAACAAAGGGGCTGAGTTTTCACTTGGATTTTGAGTTCATTACCACCTATATATTTATGATTTTTCCCAACCAGTGTTAACCTCCCAAATAAATGTCACCATCTTTGAGTTCTCTTTCTTGGTGTGCTTCTTATTCCATGTCACTTCATGACAGTGACTAGGATTGAACTCTGCGGAGAAATGCACTGGACGTCTGGTATTGTGATGTAAACTCTGCCTCATTACGCAGGGGGACGTGTGGTGTAAGTATCATGCACTACAATTCCTGTAATTAATTGGAGGGGATAATTAATTTTCTAATTTAAGGCAATCACAGTTCATTACTGACAGTGGCTAATAATACATTTTCTATAAAATGTGGCAAAAACGTGTATAATTCAAAATCTGAAAATAAAAAAGGACAAACTAATAGAGGGTAAAACAAAGATGATTAGTTAGGGTGAAAATGTCAACTCTCCTACTGTGTAGTTTGAAATGTTATGACGTGTTGTCATATTGCTAGTCTTATCTAGTCTTAGCTAGTCTCTAAGACAGAAAAGCATTTCATCGCCATAAGGAGGTGCTATACAAATGCCAGATAACATAATACAACAAATACTCTTTGAAACCACCATCAGATTTCAAAAGTTACAGTACTTGGGCATGGGTGGAGGATGCATGAATACGGTTCACTTCTGTGTTGTCGTGCTAGTTGTAGCATGACACCACCTGTCTGAGAGTTATGCTTGATGTGTTGTCTTGCTGCGCTGTTCCACTTGTCCCCCTTGTGTATGTTGAGTGTTGCTGTGCATGCAGAGACAGTTGTTGTACCAGTATGTGTGTTTGGTGATGTTTGGTGATGCTTGATGATGCTTGTGATGAATGCTTGGATTGATGTAGTGTAGAGATGGTTGAGTGTACCGTGCAGTTTCCTGGTGGTTTGTATTCTTGTTGGGACCGACTGATTTGGGTGATGTTTGGGAGCTGGTTGCATGTGTTTCATGCCTGGAATGTGATGGTGAAAGTTATTGGATTATGTACCCCTTCTGTGTTTGTTGTTCCTGTTATGGGCAGCACCACCTTGTTAGTTTGTTGGACTCGGGCAGTCAGGATGTCTCGCCTCGACGAGACACGTTACATCCGGGTCTAGTGTTTGGCAATTTGTGATATCCTCCGCATCTGCTTTCCCACCTCTCTGTGTGTAGTTTGTTTCTGTTGTTCCCACTTCGGTGTTTGTGCAGGTTGTGGCAGACTCTGTGTCCGGGGGTGGCAGCTCCGGATGGAGGGTTGTTGGTTGTGGCAGAGGAATGCTGGGTATGTGTCTGAGATGCATGGTAAGGTCTGGCGTGTGTGACTTTCTGTATGAAAGGGAGATTTTTTTTGATGTATGACTGTTTATAGGAAGGGAGATGTTGTAATGTGAGTTAGTCTTGTTCTATATCACTGGCCAGGAATGCATGCTGATAGAATGTTGGTGTGTGTTTGATAGACAGCTCAGGAGAATGTTGAGTAAGTGTTGTGTGTGAGTATTCCATGAATGTCAGTTGGGGGCCTGAGCTGGATGTGAGAGCATGCGCAGTGGGTCTGTCTCTTGTCTCTGGATATCTTATGTGCCTACCTGTCTACTTGCATTGTACATACCTACAAGTAACTGGAGTCGTTCATATGTACTTATGTCTAATAAAGCATCCTGGTTTATCTACATGGCTCCATAGCTGGTCTGTGTACTCAACAGCTGCACCCCACATCTTTCATAAGAGTTCATCTACATATTCATGTGGGCCCTTTGGCTGCAAGCTCAACAAAATCAGACCAAATTGATTTGTTTTGCATCAGCAATTTTTTGACCACGTTGTGGATCACTTCCGGTATTTCCAATCGTGTTTGTGAGATGGTGTGTTTATAGTCCAGAAAATGATGGGTTATTGTAAATTGTATGTTTGTAAATTTTATTTATGTTAAGGCCAGCCAATTCTGTGTTCAATAGCAGTAGATAACAGCGGTTCTACCATGTTATTATGTTATTATAAAAATATAATCTTTTTCTGCAGGAAATTATTACACAATAATTTCAAGAAAACTACATTTAATAATAAGCACCTGAATAGAAAAGATGTGCTTGTCTTAAAACAACATCACAAATAAGTTTCATTGCAGTTTTGAATTTCTCCTGATCACTTGAGGCAGTGATAATCCTTTAAATAGTCTCTAAACGAACTGAAGTCTAAAAACCTCTTATGGGGGTCAGGATTCAGTGAGCGTTTTTCCAACAGTGACCTTGCTTATTACTGCTTCAAGGGGGAGTGATCTCGCAAGCAAGAGATGAAGGAGCTGTGTACAGTTAAGGGAAGCCCAGAGGGAAGGAGGGCTGTGTTCAAGATGGCGGTGAGGGCGCTTACAGCTCTGAGATTGCTCAGAACACAGGCTTGGATTGTGGAATTCATCCTGCAATCCGAGCAAGCTGATTGGCTGCAGCACCCACTCTGGTGCTTATATGAATACATTACCATAGGCCTATATCTCACCTACTGCGGTTTGTATGAGTTCTCTTCTGACCTTATAGATACAGGGACATTCCACGGGGTTTGGGTGAGGGAAGCAGTGGGTCAATACTCACATGTACTATGAATTGCGACATTATATCAAGGAGGTTGTAGGAGTGAAGTAGGATCGCTTTCTCCATCCCAGGCTAGGCTCTGCATAAACTAGGCTATTCATGAGTTGTAGAAGCTCGGATGTAGGTAAAGAGGTGTACATTGTACAGTAAGCTTCCACCTTCACTCCAGTCGCTCAGAGCAATGGGGCAATGCCCAATAAACCAGATTGACTTGCCAGTACGGACAGCCTTCTGAGTCAATGTGGTCCCTTTAATTAGTTTGTACAATGTGCAGCTGGTGCTTTATCATTAGCAATTTCCAACACATTTCTTTTCCCCAGGGTTACTAAAAACAGCATGCCATGGAAGGTCACAAACTGTAATGCAGGATGTGGACCACTTTCATTGTAGGTGCCCAGGGTTCTATTTTCCGCCACTTGGGTTGAAGAGATGCCCTGAAACTCCACCTCAAACAAAATGAATTCATTATGTTATGACATTGCCCAGCATATTAGGGGCCACTATTAACCAACAGGCAGTCAGATGATTGTATCATGCAAACTGTATAATTCACTGTGTCCTCTAGTCTACTTATGTCACTGGCACACCTCGGTGGACGTGTGCCTATCAATGCTGGTGCCCTATCATGCCAGTGAACGCTTTGGATGGCGGAAAGTGAGATTATAGCTGCGAATATAGAGTGCCTGGATCATCTTTACAATGTGCAGCAATACATTCAAGATGTGGTAACTCAAATCCCTGCCTACTTAGCTTGGAAAGATAGCCGTTTCCAGAGTTCAGTGCAGTTCCAGAATCATTGCAGTAATGGAAAGTAAAAAATGCCAGAAAGAGAAGGAAAGGTTAACAGGCCTTCTCATGTCATGCACAGGCACTGTGGAACAAAATCCCAACAGACATGTTCCCTTCTCAAATGGTTAGGAAATTCAGGCAACCGCTGAAGGTCTTGCTGTCCCGTAGTCATTCATAGAACTAGGTGAGTTTCTCGTCTCTTCCAGGTAGATCGTCATCTCGTGACATTATTTGTATGCACTGTATTCTACGCTTCATTGCTTCTCAGCTAAATTTATGCTGTAGAAATACCATAAATGCATGCGCAAATACACAAGAACATTCAATATGGTCAATTATGGAACTGGGTGTTCTAGTTGTGCATCGATTGGATAAGCTGCCAGAAACTCTTAGCTGCTTGAGCTAAAGTGAGGAACCCCATCACTGGATGAGCCATTCTTCCCTAAAGCCAGAAATGTGAATTATGAGATCAACCTGCTTATATGAAGAATGTGTCTGTGCGTGCATGTTGGTAATATCTCTTTTCCTTTCTTTCAGACCAGTCCAAAGGGGCCCACCATTCCATATTGTCCAAACATGTCACTGGGAATGGCTCTACTTTCAGCCAATCAGGTAACCAATTTGAATAATACCAAGCAAGACTATTGTGATCAAAATATTGACTCCTGTATCGCTGACCGGAAATGGGCAATCAAACAATCTCTTTATTTAAGGGTATTTCAGTCTGATAAAAAAATGTCCCTAACCTGTTGGGCTTACTTTAGTCAATATGGGGTGTAGGAATGTTATATTTTAAACTGTTGTCAGAATACTAGCCCAAATGTGGGTTCTCCGTCATATAATGTTACAATGTTATCAATAACATCTTGAAGGAATGGTATATTTTACCTGTGATGGAAAAGCATTCACGTGATGTAGGGATGTTATCGTTAACATGGTGTGGGAATGTTATCTTTACCCTGGTGTGGAAATGTCATCCTGAGCCTGGTGGAGGAAATGTATTCATCACATGTTTTGGAAATGTTATCCCTAACCTGGCGGGGAATTGATATCCATCGCATTATGTGATAACATAACCCAGAACGTGGGCTGAGGATTTTGTTATTGACCTGGTATTAGAATGTTAACTTTCACCTGGCTTTGGACCTTATCCTTGCGAGGGCTAATATCCAGTACCTGGGAGGATCCTATCCCTTTCTTTGACTAAAATGTTATTCCCAGTGTTAGTACATTATCGCTAGACTAACTTGGGAACATTATCCCAAACTTGTTGTGGGAACTTTATCGTCCAGTTAGTGTAGTGAGGCCATGACTGTCCTGATCTTGTCCTATCTTAGTGCAAGTCCGTTATCATTGAGTTGTTGTGAGATTTTTGGCAATGCCCTGATCCAGAAACCCTCAGTATTGCTGACCTAATTTCATTATTTTCTCTTTTCAGGGTTTTCCAGTTCAGGGGCAGTATGCTGTTTCTCAAGCAGAGGTGAGGTTTGGTTTTGATTATTTAGCAATGTGTCGTCTTGAGGGTCTTTAGCGGAAAATGTGTAAACCATCTCAGGGCTCCTGGAGGTTGTGAGTTTACGACGTCCTCTTTCATTCGCTCCACCTTACTCTTACTTCAGATAGGTGCAGATGGGCGTTGACCAAGAGCCAGGTATTTCAAAGGATCTGAAGGCTGTCACTTGTCAGTCAAATGAAGAGTCATTTGGCCTTTAAGGAATTAGCAAGGATGTACTCATAAAGTTTGAGTTTAAGTCTGTGACTATAGATTGCCTGCACCTAACCATTTAAGCTCCAGCTTCCTCTCTCCACCTCTGTCATTCTCCAGCGCTTTTCCTACCCCTCTACCTACCTCTACCATGTCTTCTCACTCTCCAGCATGGTTCTGAATGTGGATGATTCTGACCCGGCCCGCAGCTCCTTTCTCATTGTCGAGCACTGCTTGTAGATGATGTCCGTCCAGTCACCCAGACCCTCTCTTGTTCTCTTGACAGTGGTCTGTTGATGTTTTCTGATCAGATCTGTTCCCATTCCTGAGCTCAGTGCTGTCAAGGGATGGGTTATGACCTACCCTACGAGACCCTCCCTCACTCTCCCTCTGGATTACTTCTAAACCGCCCCTTAGATTTCCCTAAATCTAATGCATCGGCACTGTGTGTAGTTTGTGAGTTCTGAAGCTCTGTATTCTCTTTCTGGGATCTCTAGGTGAACAAGCTGCAGCAGTTTTCAATGCATCAGAATCCATTCTCTGCCCTCTCTCAGGTGCCTGTCTATTTACACCCCAAGACACATGCAAACGCACTTCCTTTGTTCCCTTTTCTAGAAAGTGGCCTCACCTGTGGTCAACAATCACTCCTTCTCTGGGTCTTGTCCTCCCTCACTGAACTAACGTAACCCTCCCCAACATCAGGTGTTTCTGGCCCCTATACACCTTTTCTTCCCTTTCAGTGCTCTTCCATCCCTCCTCCCAAAGGCCTTTCTATGTCTCCAGGTCCCCCGTAAAGTGCACTCCCACACTCTCCGTCGTGGATTTTTCTAGCTCAGTATTTGTCTTTGTCTCCCATTGGACTCTTTAGGTGAACAAGCTGCAGCAGTATTCCATGCATCAGAACCCATTCTCCGCGCTCTCCCAGATGCCTGCGATGGTGTCAGGTAAGAAAGCTGTCTATCCCCAACTTTGAAGGAGCTGACTTCTCATGGCGCTTAGGCCCTCTGCTGCATTTGACAGTGTCTCAGGTCTCAATACTGGGCTGCCTCGCAATCTCTCAGCTAGCCATGCCTTGACCTCCTGAATTTAAGTTACTCCCTTTACACTTAGTGCATGTTGTCCTGCCTATTGCTTCCCCCTCCTCCTAGAACCCTCTCCTGTGTGCTGATCCCTTTCTCCTACCTTGAGTCAATCCATTTGTTGTGAGGATATCATTTCTCACCCCATATTTGTGAATGTGCACGATTCAGTGACCAGGTTTTTTCCATCATGCAACCTTCATTGTGTTTATAACTTTTGAATACTTCCTCTAAGTTAAGACGTTGTAACTTCCAAACCTGTGCGTGCGTGTATATGTATATGTGCACATACATGTATATATTATATGTATATACACATATTTCACATATGACATTACCTATGGTGTCACCAGTGACATTGCTGGAGACTAGAGCACAATGATGGCATCACAGATGGCAACGCCAATGACATCATTGATGACATCATATATAGCAATATGACATTATCAGTTCCATCAATAGTAGAATGGTTTACATATGAAAGTTAAAAAGAGATGAGCTATAAAAAAAATTGCATCTAAGAATAATGGAGTCAAGTTCGATGTTTGTCTTAGTTTCACATTTTAAAGGCTATCACTTTTCAGCTTCATATTCTTGTACACATGATTAGACAGTATTGACTGCATATTTACAATACAAATGTATCCTAGCCCCTTCATAAGACTGTTCTTAAATGGTTATCTTTTGAATGAAAACCCAGGCTATAGTTGGGTACTCAAAGTAGTGACTTTGGCCTTCAAGATATGTTGTAAGGTAATCTCTATGAGTGCAGGCACATGTTAAAACGTCCACTTTATAGTCTTTCAGAGCATGGTGACTAGCTAAATGGATGTGAGTAGAGTAACTATGACTTTGCATCCGTCGAGAGAATGATAGTAAAAAAATGAGAGGTAACAGTTTTCCAAACCCTTTTTCTTTTTATATCACAACAAACTGTTGTATTGTCCAATTTGACCTAATGCCAATTTCACTTACTCCCATCTAACCGCATCTTTTGGACATAATTCGGTAGGTCAAATGGTACACTTTAATAAAAAAATAGCTGTGGGGTGGGGAAAGGGAATAGGTTGAGGTAGGGGAAGTTGGGGGGGAGGGGTGTCTCCTCCGAATTAGAGGGGTTGCGAGAGTTCTCCCTCCGCAGTAGGTCAAAATAAATGAGGTAAATAAAATTAGGTAAAATGGGCAGTAGGTCAGGTTTTTTAGGTCAAATAACCCATATTCCAAACTGTCAGTTGAACCTTCAAGTAGAAGGTGGCCCCAATGATGTGACAATATAATGGTTATGTTAAATGGACTGTAAAGGCCAATCACACAGTAATACATTTACATACACTGATGACAAAGGTTTTTACTGAAAAGGAAGTGAATGTATTCTACTGCTTAAAGTTGTGATATTTCAATTGTATATAACACTGTAGGTTACCTGGAGTATGAATTGCTTTCTAAGGGGTATTCTTTTTTTTATTTTTGAAGCTTAGAAAATGAATTTGGTCATTCAATGTAATGTGCATGGCATACTGTCAGGTTCACTTGCATATCTGTTAGCATGAAAAACATCCCTCCTTTGACATTTTCTTGTTAAACTGGCATGTTTCTTTGTTTACAATCTGCGCCCAAATGCAATTGAATCTGCACAGTGCAAAATACATGCACACCAATACAATATGTTTGTCACACGTATTGTAATGGAGCAATGTCATTTTTCACTCTTACGGTAGTTTCCAGTGATATATGTGATGTCAAAGGAAATGTTTTATGTGATGTTCTTAATGATATCATTGATGTTGCCATCAATGTGTCTAGTTTTCATGAAGTTACACATTTCATAAGTGAGGTCATAAGTGAAGTCATATGTGATGTCATAGCTTCCAACATCTGATGAATTTCAGGGGTTTTGTAGCATTAAACCAGCATCTTAACATGCCTTCAACTAAAGATGTTTCAATGCAACAAACCCGAATATAAAGAGTTGTGTTGCATTGAACTGATTCCACTTAACTCTCTCTTAACTAAACATTTTTCACCTAATTTCAAGGGTTATGTTATGTCATATCCCACACCACCTGTAGTACTACAGTGTTTTCTTCTGATATCATAACTGATGTCACATGCAATGTATTCAGTGGCCCTCATTACAACTCCAGCGGTTGCCGTGCCAGTAAAAACGGCAGGCTGCCGCCAGATTTGTCTTTTTTTCCAGTGCCTGGCCTTTGGGAATCACCAGGGCTTTATAGTCCCGGTGGTCCATGAAGCCAGGCGCCGGAAAAATGTTATTCCCCATTCCCATTTGAGTCCCATAGGACTCATTGGCAATGGGGAGGACGGAAGCACCGGCACTGTGCGCAACAGTGCCGGTGCATCCGTCAAAGTTTGTTGGCGGCTGCCTTCCCGCCCTGCAGGTCTGAACTGGCGGGCGGGACGGCAGCCGCTAACAGAACTCGGAGTGTGCCAGTCTGGTAACAACAGTGCTGGTACGCTTACCGGCACCGTTGTTACTGGACTGGCACACTCATAATGAGGCCCAGCATGTTTTTAAACCATCCACCATGGGGCTTTCTCTCATTGCAGGTCCGTGGGCCACTGGTCGTGCCCTTCAGACTTGGGTAGTGAACAGTTTGCCTAGGAATGACCAGAATGGGAAGAGATTGAGTAACTGAGATAAGGAAGAGCAGGAGGGACTACGGTGAGGAAAAGTAGGAGAGGCTGAGATGAGGAAGAGCTAGTAGTACTGCGATGATGAAGAGCATGAGAGAGTGTGACACAGGAACTCAAGAGTCTGCAATGATGATGTGCAGGAAAGATTGCAATAAGCAAGCGCACAGGTGACTGTGACGAGGAAGAGCAGGTGGGATTGCAATGAGGAAGCGCTACAGAAACAGTGATGAGGAAGTGCACGAGAGACTGGGACGAAGAAGAGCATGAAGGAGTGTGACGAGGAAGAGCTCAAGGGACAGCGATGGGGAGGAGCAGACTACAAAAAGAACAAGAACGTGCTTGATGGACTGTAACGAGGAAGAGCACAAAGGATTGGGATGAGGAAGTGCACAAGGAACATGGTAGAGCTTAAGGGACGGGGACATGGAAGAGCTTTAATAACTGTGACAACAAAATGAGCTCAAAGGATAGCGGCGAGAGAGCACCAGGGACTGGGACAAGGAAGAGCAAGTAGGGCTTGGATGAGTAAGAGCCTAGGAGACCTGAACAGGGCAGAGCATGGGGGACTGCGCCAAGGAAAAGATTGAGGTTCGACAACGAGGAACAATTTGAGGGACTGCGATGAGTGAGAGCACATGGAACTTCACCAAGAAAGAGTATGAGAGGGAGCCCAAGGAGCTGCAGCGAGGAACTGACCAGGAAGTGGGATGTGAAAGAGGAAGCGCCCCTACTTATATCAGATTAAGGACTTTCATGCTCGTACTCATGTTTCTTGTGGCTTTCCCATGAATACTCAAATAATATGTTTCTATAATTTGGAAAATATTCCAGCCCCACAGACCATTTTCTCACGAACCATGGTGTACACATATGAACAGGAGCGTACAGTTCTCTTGGGCCCTGGAGCGCATATTTCTGAAGCTCTACCGTCTCTACATTGGTTACCTGCAGAAAGACATGTACAGTTGAAAGTACTGTATCTGGTCCATAAATCATATTACAAAGAGACCCCTCCTTTTTTAGTGTTAGGTTTGCTCATTATAAATCTCCTCGTTTACTTTGATCTAGTTCTGCTGGACTTCTTTCTGTACCTAGGTTCAGGCTTTCTAGGAGGGGTGACGTTCTGTCTCTGTGCTGGCTGGCAAGCATTGGAATCCTTGCCAGCGCAAAGCTCTGCCTCGCTGAGAACCACCTGGAGTTCTGGCGGAGTTTAAAAACATTCCTATTCCCACACTAATCGTCATGTATTTCTGACGTATTGGTGTTGATTTGCAGTTCATCTTTACCGCCAAGATGCCTTTTGAGGGCGATAGACTGCGCTATTTAAATTCCAACACCATACCATAAGGATACCCCAACATGAAGTAGGAAACGTTACTTGCCTAATTTAACAGTTATCCATCAAGCGTAAATGCCTCATATAACCAAATAACCTTCTCTTCCATTTGTTTCTCGGATGAAGGCTATTTTAAGTTGGGACAGAGAGAGGATTAACTCTCCCCCAGCTGTTTCTGAAAGCCATTTTAGGGGGCTCTGCTACTACTCAACTGAGAAAGATTAAATGGCTTCTAATTAGCCCATTGCATCATGGCTCTGCCCACTTGCTTCAAACTGCCTTCTGTAGCCTTCATCACTTCTTTCACGTCCTCGCCCACCTTGCAGCATAACAACCAATGTCCCCAAGCCTCCCATTCCTCTGTCATTCTCTCCTGGCGCCTGCACCAAGGAGGCAGGCCCACTGAAAGTTCATTATTAGCTCATTCAGTGATTATCCTTTGAGTATCATGACACCCCAGTTTGTGTACAGTGCATTTAGGTGCAAGGGGATTCTGGGACAATGAATACTTTACTATTAGGTAGTTATCCGTATCTCAGCACCCCCTTTGTGTGTGTATACAGCTACAGCATCAGGACACTGAATAGTTTATTCGCACTGGGGAATGGCCATTACTTTTTTTATGTGGGAGCCTCCCCACCTCACTCCACCCCCAAAAACCAACAAACCCACTTCCACTCCCCAATTTACCTGCTCTCCTTCTGATCCCAACTGCCATAGAAATGGGAAAGGGACCTAGTCCATTTTCCCTATGGTGGCGGCCATCTTTTTTTCCTTTCTTCCCTCTGGAAGGGTGCAAAAAAAAAAACATTCAGTCCCCAGATGTACCCCGGGGTGCGAATGGCTTTCACCCCCACGGTGGGCTTGCTGAAATGGCCATATACACGCCATACTTTCGGCGAGGGACGGTCCTCTTGCTGTTTTGGGGACTGCTAATGGTCCCTGTTATCTACCCGTTGAAATTCCTGTGGTAAATATAGCACCCAGGGAGGTACTGGGTGACTCACACTCACATCCAGGAGCAAAATCCCCACTTAGCACTTGTGCTGTATGATCATTGATCCGCACCCAGCAGTGATGCAACTGTTCAGCAATCCAAATGCTCCTGTGCCCGTCCAAATATCCTATCTCTGCTCCCTTGGCATCCTGTGCCTATCAAAGCTTTGATGATATGGTGCAGTCTTCGTGTGGCTCTGATACAATGTGTGGCTTTCTAGTCTGCATCCTCTGTACTCCTGGGATGGGTAGGATTCTATTTTGAGTGGCTGGTCTCATTCTTTTGCAGACTCATTTCAAATTCCACCAAACCCTAACCAGGGATGTGCTTCTTAACCTGGTAGGGGGTGGCTGTGGATTACATGGGGGCTTGGTGTCCATGTCAGTTGCAAGCTGCTCCCCTTGTACTCATCCTGTTTCATGGGTATTTCAGTGGGCTGATTACTACAGAAGGTGTGCTGGTCATAGCTTTTGTTTTGTGTTGATTGACTGTTTCCTCAAATTCTCCAAATCAAGAGGCTGGGGCCCAAATCCCCTGCAATCTAACATTGCAATCTCTGTGTACAGCCTAGCAGCCGAATTAATAACAGGCATAGCTAGATCCAACATTGTATGAACAGCAGTCATTTCTGATCATCTTCTATGTTGTGGCAATTTAAAGCACATTAATAAAATGACAAAACCTCTAGCAAGATTTGACTGATGACAAACTCCCCATCCTAGCTCATGCTTCATCTCCCACTATCCTAACCACCCTCTCCATGCATCTTCCACCAACATCCCGATGGCAAGGACCAGCTGTGCACACACTCAATCAACTAATGTCAAGCAGGATGGCTGATTACTCTTATCTTCTCTAGAACAGCATTTCAGCTAAGGATGGATCAGTCTTGCTGTTAACAAATTCAAGCCTTGACGTGGACTGGCTCTCTACCCCTTGGTGTGTTAGGTGCCTCTGAGCATCTGCATACCACTGTGCCACCAGAGGGTCCTTGGTGGACCTTCCAGGTTATTTATGTATTTATTTTTCAATTTGTTAAGCACACAAAACTCTCAGACATGAAGGCACTTTTACAACCAGTTACACTCAATTATGAACAGGAGAGGGTCATAGATGAGCCAGTTACACATGTATGCAAATGTCAGGTGGATTAGGAATTGGAATGTCAGGTGGCTTAAGTGAAGAGGCAGGTTTTCAGTGATTTCCTGAATGACCAGTAGGATTGTTCTGCCCTTAGGTGAGTGAGGAGAGAGTTTCATAGGTGAGTTGCCACCGATGGGGAGCTTGCACCCCCACTTTTTATCCATTTGCATTAGGGCGGGCTGGATAAGTATGCGTGTGTAAGCCCGTCTAGTAGGTCTAGAGGACTGGGACTTTGAGAATCTTTAGGAGAGGTAGGGCGGTGCAGAGTTGGACAGACATTTGTGAGTGATGGATAAAGTTTTAAAGAGGATCCTTTCCTTGTTCGGAGGCCAGTGAATGCTTCATCTCGCCTCAGTTATGTGCTCTCTTTTTGGGATGTTAAGAGCAGCACGGATAGCATTGTTCTTGATCACTTGGAGTTTGTGGATGTTATGCGTAGAGGTGCCAGTGAAGAGGGCATTGCAATAGTCTAGCCTAGCTCAGACGATGGCCCTCGCAATGGTCAGACAGTTTTTAGGAGCTAGGAATGGTCTGGCAGTATTGATTAGCTTTGTGGTGTAGGTGGCTGAGGTGGCAATGGTGTTGACCTGACATGTCAGCGAAAGAGTGGAGTCAAGGTAAACACCTAGGGTCTTTACTGATGCAGAGATAGGAATCTGAAACCCATCAATGCTGAAGTTGGAATATTGGAGATCCAGTTTTTTCATAACAGCTGGAGGACCAACCGACAGGATCATCATCTTTTCATAATTTAAACAGAGACCATTAACAGCCATTCACGCCTGGATCATCGAGTCGATTGCATTGAGTGTTTGTGAGTCTTCAGTGTAGTTGCCGTAGAGAGGTTGAAGAATTTACATATCATCGCCCTAGTTTGTGTAAAATATGCTGATGGAGTCCACGAGATCAGAGAGGGGTTTGGTGAAAATGTTGTAAATTTTGGGTGACACACAGGAACCCTGGGCACACCACATGAGATGGGCGAGGGAGGGGCACAGGCAATATCCGAAAAGACTCTGATTGATCTGTCGGCCAGAAAGGAAACTATCCATGAAGTGGCTTCGGGTGAGAAGTTTGCTGCTGAGGTGTGGCGGTGGCAGAGAATGTTGAAGTCAACCAGGTCGAAGGTGGCAGATAGGTCTAGTAAGTGGAGAAGGGGTGACTTGCCTTCATCCCTAATGGCGTCAAGTTTATTTTTGATGTCCATGCCAAGGATGGAAGCCAGACTTTTGAAGTCCTACGAAGTGGTTGATTTCCAGGTAGTGTTGTATTTGGGTATAAGCAGCCCTGTCCAGGGTGTTCAGCAGGAAAGAGACAAGGTGATTGGGCGGTAATTTCTGGTGATAGCCAGGTTGAGTGTAGGTTTTTCGATTAATGGGTGGACACAGGCTTCTTTCAGGGAGGCCGGAACTATGCCTGAAGAGAAGGAGGCGTTAATGAAGCTGATGATGAAAGGATTGAGCGCTTCTGACCAGTCCTTGACCATCCGCGCTGGGCAAGTGTCCCCTTTACATCTGGACGGCTTGAGGTTTTTGAGGATGGTGGTCACTTCTGTTTCTGAGACAGGGTGGATGCAGAAGGTGCCTGGTTTGGAAGGAGAAGGGTGTTGCAGAGTGGATGGAGGAGGTGTTATGATTAGTTATTGTTTGGTGCAGATTTTCTCCTGTAGTCTGGCGATTTTGCCAAGCAGGGCCTCTTGGATGGTTACACACCATGTTTCGTCTTTGTTGATGTCTGGGGGTGGGGTGGCAGGGGCTTCTAATTCCCTGAGGATGGTGAATAGCTCTTTGGAGTTAGAGTTGGCATTGGCAATTCTGTTGTTAAAGGTCGTAGCTTTAGCCTGAATGATGGCTAGTTTGTAGGTCTTGGCAGCAGCTTTGAAAAAGGTTTTGTGGGCATCCGATGGGGACTTTATTCAGGCTGCTTCAGCCTGTCGTTTCTTGGCTCTCAGTTTTTGTAGGTCGCTAGTGAACCATGAGTTGCAGTGGGTCCGAGTTTCGGTCTTCCAGCGTGCTAATGGGGCAATTTTGTCTACAGCCGTTGGCTATGTTTTCAGGTAGCTTTCCAATGTTTGGTAAGATCCTCTTATTGCCAGGGTGCAGTGAGCTAAAACGTGGCTGTAGACCCTCCTGAGTGGAAGAAATCACATGGAACAGGTTATTTGAGCCATGTTCATTCACAGTAGAGAGGCTCCCACACCCTTGCTTAATTTGTAAAATGTGGGGGTTCACCCTAATTAACCCAGGATAATCCAGACGTGGACCCCTTGCTCCCTGTGCCTTAGAGAGGCTCAGTTTCACCTCACTGTGGAGACCCAACAAGGCCGAAACATGTGTATGGGGCTGCTGATGGAGAAGAAGTGCTTAGCATTTCAGTGGTGGACTGCCCTTGTAGGTGCAGTTAGCTAACACGTGGTTGTAGACCCACCTGAGTGTTAGGAATTTCACAGAACAGGTTATTTGAACCATGTTCGTTCTCAATAGAGGGGCTCCCACACCCTTGCTCCACTTATTTCCAATCCCATCCATGATGTGGGTTAATCATCTCAAGTTTCAGGGAGGGGTTTCTTCTAGCATACGAATCAGACAGATCCTTATGCATTAGCCCTGAAATGACCATCTTCACTCTATTAGTATTCACACCACCAAGAATCTTGATGTCTGTTTTGGTGTTAGGGAAGAGGAGATAGGATTTTCACTATGACAGGGCCCTTACAGGTTTGAAGATAATCGCTATGATAGCCTCACTCCTGGAGGCCAGAAGGAAGCCTGGCTTGTAAGAGCCTTCCAAGGTTTAGATCAGGTATTTGGGAAGCACCTCTGTGTATCCCTTATGCAGCACCGCAAGTAATCCGCCATTGAGTCTCTGCTCATCTTCAGTTAGTCAATAACTACACTGATCTCAGTTTCAGTCAACGGGGGTCACACGAAATTAAGCAAAAGTGAGCTTGAGTAGCCAGATTTGATCTAAATATCGTTTAACGTTTGACCATCTAGGTCTGAGGTTTCTTGCACATTGAACTGGACTCACAACGTGGTGACACCAAAGAGTCCTGGAAGCGTTTGATTTAGAGCTCTGTCCCAGGGAAAGCAGTTGTGCATATGCTGAAATCATACCAGGGAAAGTGAGCGGGGAGCTGCAATATTAGTCAGAGCTGTGGGGAAGGGATGGTAAATGTGGCCCAACCAGAAGAGAGCAATATTGTCAAGCAACTTGCCCTTCACCAGGTAGTATGCAATCCAGAATTTGCTAAACTTAGCCCCCTTCATCACACGGATCTACTTCTGCACCCTACCTCGATTTATGTTGAAAACCCCACTCCCACATCCTGGGCACCTACTCCTACACTCATCGTCATCCCAAGAACCCTTTGCTTATGCACAGCTTCCCCTCTTAGACACCCTTTACCACATTCACACCATGCCTTCTTCTGCACACCACTCCTATTGCTCACCTTCCACCTGCGTACCCGCCACCGAATGATCTTCTCTCCTGTACACCTTCACTTCCTGTGTATCTTCCCCTTGTGTGCATTGTGGGAGGATAGCTCAGTGGCAACATGCTCGCCTTGGAAACAAGACGACACGAATCAACACAGGTTTGATCCCCGGGTCCGCGCTTAGAAACCTCTGGGTATTAAGTGTGTTGTAAATACGCCACTAAAACCTATTCCGGTAACAGCGCCTGAAAGCCCCCTGGGTTGTGTGAGCGCTTTAAAAATGCAAATAAATAAATTGTCCCCTTTCTGCACACCTCCTACCAGAACACCTTCCTTCTTTGCACCTTTCCCTATTCTGTGAAATCCGCTTTATGCATGCCTTCCCTGTGCACCCTCCTTTTTGTGTCACCACCTGCGCCCGTTCTCTCCATCACATCTGTCCCCTGTGCAGCCTTCCGCCTGATGCACACATTCATCCCTTCTATGCACCTCATGCACCCTGCGCATCTCCTCTACTGCACCCCGTCACCGCCTGCGCAGGTTTCCCCTCCTGTGCACGTTTGAGCCAGCTGTTACACCTACTCGATACCACTCGCCAGTTCTCCCCTGCAAACAACCCCCAATGCACCTTCCACATGAGCACCTGGCATCTGCACACCTTCGCCCCTTCATGTGACCCTATTCTTCTGCACCCCTAGTGAACATCTCGTATACACCTTCACCTCTCTTGCAAACCCTCCCTCTCCTGCACACCTTACCCCCTCTACGCTTCTCATCCCCTAAACACGTAGTCCTCCCTGTATACCTATATCAGCGCATTTCCCTGCACGTTTACCCCACCCCCCGTGCTTCTGCACCACCAGTGCACCTTTACTGACTCTCTTCCCAACCCACGAATACTTTCACAAATCCAGCACTTTTGGCTTTGCCAATGCTTGCTTTATTACGCTACTCCAAAATGTGAGCTAAAATGGCTGTCTAAGAGCATACCACTATAGAGTTTTCTAACGTACAGTGCTTTATGCTTTAAATGTGCAGAACTGAACCCATGGTTTCCCTCTTAGGTAAAGAGAGAGAGAGAGCGAGAGAGGGAGAGAGAGAGAGAGAGAGATGGCATGTGGGTATACCTGCATTACTAAAATGGCTGTCTAAGAGCATACCACTATAGAGTTTTCTAACGTACAGTGCTTTATGCTTTAAATGTGCAGAACTGAACCCATGGTTTCCCTCTTAGGTAAAGAGAGAGAGAGAGAGAAAGAGAGAGATAGAGAGAGAGAGAGAGAGAGAGAGAGAGAGAGAGAGAGATATGGATGGCATGGGGTATACCTGTGTTGGCAGTCTATTACTAGAGGTAAGAAACCGTTTGCTTTTGGAGTGACAAGTCAGTCATACTTACTGCCTGGGACCCTCCTGTATGTGGCGAGGGGGCAGTCTCAGTATCTAGGCCACTTCGGACTGCGTATCCTTGTGGTGTCTCAGGTCCTCTTCAGATCATGACACGGCTCTCAGTGCACAGTTTAATAACTCCTTCCCTTTCCCTAGAGCCGCACGCTACAGTCTGTGATAACGGTTTGTGTCGTCATATCGAGGCCCCATTCGTCTAGCTATGTACTTACGACCCCTCCATTGATGGTGATGGGGCAGGTCTCGCCCTAGCGCAACATGCCGCTTTTTTGTGGTCATCAGACTGGCCTCTCAGCTCTGGCTGTCACTCGTGGCTGGGCTAGGCCTGCAGTTCAGATGGATGTGTCTGCTCTGTTACCTGGCACCATTCCAGTGTTGCTCTATGCTAGGATCCCGGACTTCCAAGCTTTTCCTGTAGTCCTCAGGTTCATTCCTGCAATTTGGCTCCCTAGGGCTCCTGTTGCCAATTCCTGCAATGTTCTGGCTTCGCAAAAATGTCCAAACAAGCAAATGGATTTGGGTCTTGCTAGCTCAGAATTTACTCACCGATGGGAGAACATTTAAGCAAGTGAAATGTTGAACATTTCAGATTAAGAGTGAAACCCCATATAAAATGTCTGCCATAGAGAATGCAGATTTCCCAGCTGTGCATGTGTAGAACGCAAGGGTCCTCTCGCCATGGCCAGATGCTATCTCTTGCAAGCTTGGGCTTCCATTCCCATCACCTTCCAAGCCCTGCAGCCCAAGCTTGCAAGAGATAGCGCTCTGTTCTACCAGGCAGACTCTCGGCTGAGAAAGTTCATAGGCTGTAACTGTGCTGAGGCTTCTGTTTTGTAATGATTTCTCTTTCTGTCTCCCCACCAACTCCCTCATCTCCCAATCTCCTGCTCCTCCCATGTCTCCCTTTCCTTTGCCCTGCTCGCCTTCTCTCCTCTCTATCACTATTCCATCACTACCCACTTGTCTCCTCTGATTGCCTCTCTCCTCCCGCCTTCCCTCCCACATCTCTTATCCCTCTCATGTCTGTCTCCTCTCTTTCCTTCCTCCTTCCATTCTCCTTTCTTTCTTTCTTCTCCTATCTCTTGCTTCCCTTCTCTATCTTCTCTTTCCCTGTCGCTACTCTCGAATCTCTCTTTCCCTCATATCTTCTCCCCTCCCCCCTTTATGTCTGGCTTTCTTCTTCTATCATCTACTCTGCCACCTTGTTTGCAACTTTTACCATCCTGCTTCAATCCCCTGCACTTTGCCCATCATTTCTCTCTCCCTCCTTGCCTTTTGCCCATCATTTCTCTCTCCCTCCTTGCCTTTTGCCCATCATTTCTCTCTCCCTCCTTGCCTTTTGCCCATCATTTCTCTCTCCCTCCTTGCCTTTTGCCCATCATTTCTCTCTCCCTCCTTGCCTTTGTTCCTTTTCCTATTGTTATGATTTTTCCTTTTCAATTTCACTGTATTCCCCCTTTCCTTTATTGCATATTCCACATTCTCTTTTTCCTCCATCTCTCTTTAAACCCTTCCCTCTCATGTTCCTCCACTTCCTCTTTTCTCTTACATCCCTTTTCCTTATGTCCCTCTTCTCCTCTTTCCTCCTACCGCTCCTCCTCATACACCCCTCATCTGCTTCCTTCTCTCCTCTTACCCCTCCACTCTTCTATTCCTGCGGCCACTTTTCCGCTTTCTTTTGCTCTGTCGCCTTCTGTGACCCTCTCTCTCGTGTCCCTCCATCCTTTGCTGCCCTCTCTGTCCTTTGCCTTCCTCCCCTCTTCTCTGCAGCTCTAGAATCAAGTGCCCCCACCACCTCCCAGGAGTTCCTCATCCCTAATGACGTAAGTGCTGCTCTTCCTCACCACTTACTCCTGTCTTCCGTCTGATGAGGATGGGCTGCGGTGTGATACTGCAGCAGATCCAGGCTGGGTTCAGTGCCCTCTGTATGCAAGATACAAGCATATTTATTTTGTAAATAATGAACCTTCTTCATTGTAAATCTAATTGCTTCTCCGTTTGATTTTGCCCATTGTGTATCTCTTGTCTACAAGTCTTCTCCATGTCTTTAATCGTTTTCAGTTTCTCCCCAATTGTGAGCCTCTCTACTCCCTGTATCTGTCTCTCTTACCCCTCCTGTCTGTAGCCCGTTGACACTGCCCCTCGCTGTATGCCCTACTTGTGTCTTCCTATCTTATGTTGTCCGCCTTACGTCGGCCCTACTTCTCCCCTACTAGCATTTGCACCTTTTGCTCTGAGCCTTATTTTTCTCCCGCGTTTGTAACCTTGTATTTGTCCTTCGCACAAACCCTTCTCCTGCTCCCTGTATTTGCCCCCTCCCACTCACGAGACTATACTTGACCCTTTAAATCCCCTCTTCTATACTTCTGTCTCTCGCCGGTCTTTGGTTGTAATTTCCCTTCTCACAGTTTCCCTCCTGTACCTACACTTTACCCTCATGCTCCTCGCCGGTATTTGCCCCGTTTCAATCCTTCACCCATGTTTTCACTTCTCACCATTTTCCCTCTTGAAGATCTTCCATACGCATTCACTCTCACACAGTAGCTGGGCCTGTATTTCCCTCATGTGTGTATACTCTCCCTGCTGGTTTTTCTATTACATTTCCAACAGCCTATCTCCCTATTTGCCCCTTCTACAACCCTACCAGTGTGTTTGTCCAATCCCTGGCATGTCACCACAAAGTTCTCCCTTTATAGCCCTAACGCTGCATTTCCTCTTCAACAGTCCTTACCTACATGTTTGCCCGGCTAAATCATTATCCATGTATCTGTCCCATTACTGACCTAACCCTGCATTAGTGCCTTCATGTATGGCTATAGCCCTGTATTTCCTCATCCTGTATTCATCCTTGTATCCTCCCTTTTGTAACCTTTTCCCCTTCTTGTGTCCACCTCGCTATGTCTGCTCGCTGTACGGCTCCTCTAGCGGCCCATCGCAGCCTCTTGTCTTTCTTTATTTGCGCTTCCCTCCGATCCTCTCCCTGTAATTGCCCCTCTCATCGCACCTCTGCATGTCTTTACATCACACAGTGCATCGGTTGTGTCATTGGACGTCAAGGGAGTAAGATTCGTGAAATTCGCCAGATGTCCGGGGCTCTCATCCGAATCGGCACCCAGGAGGAGGGATCGACTGAACGACTAGTCACCATCTCTGGAACCGCCAACAGCATAACAGTGGCTCAATACCTCATCACCGCCTGGTAAGAGGGCCCTGCGGGACAGGGCATTTACACCATCTCTCTCTCTATCTCTCTCTCTCTCTCCCCATCTGTCTCTCTCTCGCTCTCACTCTGTCTTTCCCTCTCTCCTTCCCTCCACCTGACGAGCACAGATTGGCATCGGTAGAGTCAGTACACAACCAGAGCATTCCATTTCCCCTATATATCATAGCTTAGCACTGGCAGATCCTGGCACCGTCAGTGCATTACTGTCCCTCAGCACCCACAGCAGCATGGATGCAGCAAATATATGAGACATTGAGCATCACTGCACCACGGTGTCCTGCACTGGGCTATGATTGTTGCAACTGGAGGCCTAGAAGAGAGGCGTTCAGTGACCCAAGGGCCTAAGAGAGGGGCCTTACTGTGACCCATACAATGAAGGCAGAGGAAGGGGAAAGCCTCATACAAGGGAAGACACAGGGTGGAGTGGCCAGCCTGGGACCAGCAGCTTTCCACGTAGATCCCTACCCCCCTGGGCAATTATCACAACCTGGCTCAAGCAAATACAGGATATACCCAGGGGATTGCACCGGTGTCCTTCTATGCCCATCTAACCCTGGCACCTGAAGATCCAGACACATTCAGCGTATCTCTGTTCCTCAGTGCCAAGCCCAGCCTGGCACTAGTGCACCCAGGCATACACAGAATCACTGTTCCTCAGTGCCCGCAGCAGCCTCACATCTGCATATCCAGAAAAGCCCTGCGTACCAATGCATCTGAGTACCCAGCAGAGCCTAGCACCAGCCGAACCACACACAACCGTAGCATATCACCATCCCTCAGTGCCAGTCGCGGCGCGGCACCAACAGATTCAGATGCACATAGACCGTTACGGCCTCTCGGGGCTCTCCAAGCATGCTATATGTTCACATTGGTGTTAGACATTTCTGCTACCTAGTGGGTGGGTTCACATATTGTATCCTGTTTTTCTCAAGGCTGGCAATGTGGGAGTCAACCATGGGCATATGTAGAATTATGTGAACACAAAGCCCACAATGCCGGTTCCTAGTCATTCCATCGACATCCAAAGCATCCACAGACCAATCCATCGAAAAAAATGCATAGGAAAAAAAGTGCATCGAATGCATTTTTTTAAGTACTTTTTTAATTTAATGGGTGGTTCCTCTCCCAACCCCCCCCCCACCCCCACTTTTTTACCCTTTAAAAGCCATTAAAATAAAAATAAACCGTTTACCTTCCAAAAACATGCATTCGATGCATTTTATTTCGATGCTATTTTTTAGGTGAATTGGTCTGTCGATGCTATGGATTCGATGCAATGACCAGATACCCTCAAAAAATGCCCCATCCATCGATGCCTTTTTCATTTTTTCCTTCATTGGTTCAGTCACATGCCACGTGACTGATACAAAGCAGTGACTGGAGCAGACGTTCTGCAGAGCCGAAGGATGCATTGATTGCCCGGAGCAACTACACTCAGTGTGCATATAAATGAGCACACAGGTCTGTGTTTGACTTTTCTGCATGGAAAACATTCATCTCCGCTGCTTGCATTTGTGTAACAAGAGGTTCTCTTGGACAACAAATATACAGCCTGTATGTACATTTTGTTCTCCAAAGAGAGCACAACACTATGCGGCACGCGGCGTGGTGGACAGAGCAGAAATAACCCAGACGCATAAGCCAATGTAACATTGAAGAAGCAATAACACAGTTTTCTGCAAACAGCAACAGAAACATGAACAAATACTAGTTTCCGTGGGGTATATATTTTTGAACTAGTCATTTAATTTAGAACATTTTGTCATTTACTCTAAAGATTATTGTTAAACACTTTTGTAAATAACGTGCAATTTGAAACAAACAAGAAAAAAATCCTAAAATAAAAAGTTAAGTGGTGGATTCGATGTGGAAGATGTTGCTAGAGGAGTATGGTGGCTTCTCCAATATTATATTGTTAATTTTAAATCTTAAGAAATTATAATTATTGTTAAATATTGTATTGACATATTTGGTACCTATTATGTTATGCTTAGTTCTGCTATTGTTACATTCATGTTAATCGTACAGTTCCTTCTCTTAGTTCTTCAGCCTTCTCTACGTCTTCATGTTTACCTTGAGTTATTATTTTTGGGTTCATATGACACAGAACTGGATTTGTGTTGGCTGTTCCGGAAGAGCCCACAAATTAGAACATGTGGGCTTCTTATGCATGGTGTAGTCAGGGCTTTTGGTCACTAAGAGGCGCACACCACCCTTTAGGTGGGGTTAACTATGTCATGGAGGTTTGGGGTGGACTGGGCCCTACCCAATATGACAACCAGAGGCTTGACGAACAAGGATCCTGCTTGCGCCTCTGCGTGGTTAGCTACCAATAACAGGACTCAAGCACAGCCTGCGAAATCGTGCCCGTGGAAACTCCATTCCCCAGAGTACACCATAGGGTGCAGACCAGCCCAAGTACTGGAATATAGAAGCAAGTCGTAGGTGACCATGCATTCCAGTGCCCAGCAGCAGAGGTACTACAAATCCCGCCTAGCTGGTGCCTGCAATGTAATGCAGGACAGCACTGAGCCTCTGAGAAGCAGCGAGGGAATTCTAAATTGACACTGTATGGAACATACACCTTGGAAACCTCCTGATGGCATGCAGTAGTGAATGGCATCAATGCAGCTATTGCACAACAACAAAGACCAATTCCGAACGAGAGATTTAAAGAGCAAAATTTACTACATTTCAGGGAAGGAGGGCAAGGAACCTAGATGAGAACCAATCAGAGACCAAGGAGTCAGAGCCTCATGAATATAAAGGGAACTGGGAAAACTCATGTTATGTCCAGGTTGAAGCAGGCATGATTGCTGATGTACCCTTGGTAAAAGGGGAGGCTGCGGGAGAGAGGGCTCCTGGAAGGGGTGCTGCCTGAAGGGAGGCAGTGCCTGCCTGCAGAGTCTAGAAGGGGAGAGGGCGAGCTGTTAAGTCCTGGAAGCCTTGGAAGAGGAGGGCTGACCTGAAGGGCACCTTCAGCCCCCCTGGGGAAACTGGAAATCTAAAGATTGTGGCTTTCCACCCATGACTCCTTGGGAAGATAATAAGAGGTCCCAGATCCCGGCAGGAGGTGACCAGACCCAGGGAGAGGCCTACTGCGAATCCTGTGCCCTTGGGCCTTTGGGAGAGGTTGACAGAGAATGAAGTTCTCTTGGTTCTGAGGAGTGAGGAGAAGAAAGACCCCCAATAAAAGAGGAGACCTGGGTTCTGTAACCCAAGGCCCTGTCACTCACACACAGAACAGAAGAGAGAGGAAGAACTAACCCTGATACAAGGAGAGACAAAGAACAGAAGGTGCAGGAGAGACCCGTTGTGAGTCTTGAAGTCAAGGTCCTGGAAGGGCCCTTTTGTAAATCTGGAGGAACATGAGGAGCCCGTTTGTTTGTTTTGCTTTAGAATAATGATGGACTTGGACTGCTAGGTTTATGAATTGTTGCTTTGGCCAAATCATCTGAACGTTTTTGTTATTAACACAGGGTATCCAGGAAGACAAAAGACTCATTGAGGTCAGGATCAGGACTTTTCTGTTGGCCACATCGTTTGGGCATTTCTTTGTAGATTAGGGCAGCCTGCAGGGGCGAGGACTTGTTGGAATGGCTTTAGATCGTTTGTCTGATCATCAGGGGAATGCTGGGAGCACTCAAAAGTCACCAATTAGTTTAACCCATCCTAACACAGTTTTATTTAGACGTCTGTCTTTAGTTGTAAAGCACCCCTTAGTACCTGCTAGGCATTTATCTAACAATAACCCTGACTACTCTGTCAAATAATAAAGAGTTGTTAAACCAGAAGTCATGGTTGATGTGTGTGATTGCCTCGTGTTTCCCACAGGCTCCAGATACAATGCTGAAGTGGGCACATTTTACTCCCTGTTTTGTGAAATTGGGAGTCAAGTAATTTTATAGGGAGTAAAAAGGTATTTCCAATTCTCAATGTGGGTATTTGTTTGCAAGTAAAAGTATATTTTAAATGTAAAATAGATGTCATTTTGTAATCCATTCTTCTTGGACCTGGTAGTTCAGGCATAGTAAAGATCCATTTTTACTTTAAAGTTACTCTTGAGATGAGGCAGTACTAATAATAGAACTCCCCCCTGTGGCAATACTATGCTGGTACCACTGATCCAAGCACATCCATAATCAGTGTGGGTGGAAGCAGGGAGGCAGGCTACTATGCTCAAGTAATGTCTTACTTTTGTTGGGAGTACTTTTACTCAACATTTTCCTTTTTGTTGCCAATATTTGCCTGTTTCTAGGGAGTAAAAGTGGATGATATGCCGCTTATCTGTGGGGCTAGGTGTAGGTGTGTGAATTGACTTCTGATGTCCCTAATAAACTATCTTCTACCACTCAAACTTCAAGCCCACCTTAATGCAGAGAGGAACAACATGACTTCAAAACATATGTATAGCATGTGAATGTAATACAAAATCATACTGCAAAATAAAAATGTTACTTAAATGAAACCATAGTTGTGCAGCTGGACATATAATATATCCACATGCTTCCTAGATTACCTCCCTGTGACATGAAGAGTTGCATGGAGTATAATTACTACTCACTTGCATGCAGCCTACATCTAAATAAAACGATCTGGTTATGGTTGTGATGTGTCAGGCTTTGTCTCAAAGTTATAGGGAGTTATTCTAGTTACACCCATGGCTGTCAGCTTGCGAAGCTATAACAAATAATAGCAGTCTGCAAAAATAGTATCACATGTAAGTGATGTTTTCCATTCAGGGCATGCAATGAGTATTACCCGCAGAGCTTCTTTCATCCTGATGCCAATCTTAGCCGTAAATGAAGATGGGACATGTAATTTCTTTATCTATTGTTCCTATTTCTGGTCTTTTCCTCTGGTGGTTTTATGTTTCGTCTTTTTTTTATTCATGATTCCCATCTCAGTTTCCTGGTTTATGCCTCCTATGCATTCCTTGTATTCATAAATAATGTTATATTATGTTATGCTATGTTATGTTATAAGTAGTGCTTTTAGCAATTTCTGTTCTATCACCTTTTATTGGATTTTGCTGTTTTTCCTTGATTTCTCTATCTTTTATTGGATCTCTGCCCCACCACTAATTCATATTCCCTGTTCTGATGCATGTGTCTGTCACCTTCTGTTGGATCTGTTCACTTTACTCATCACACATTTCCTTCTTATGTTAGTTCTTCCTCATGTTATCATTGTTGCCACTACTGTCTCCTACCTGAATCAAGGCAATGTGGACACCTCACAGCCATTTTTCCATAGTTCTATTGCCTGTGTTTTGTCTTCATTCTCTCCCATGGTCTCCTTGTTCTGAATGTTGCTCCTTTGTTTGCAGCCTCTGTGCCTCTTTTTGATGTTCCTTTTCCTGGATCTCCAACATTATTCCTGTAACCCCTTTCACGTTTTGATGCCCTTTTCTTGGTTCCCCTATTGTTTCTTGGATCTATTGTCCACTGAGCTAGTATTATATATGTTTCTTTTGGACTATTCCTCCGTATGCTGCTCTGTCTGTTGGTTGGCCTGCCCCTATTGTCTGCTGTTTCTCTACACTATGCAGATGTTTGTTGGCTGAAGTCTGCCCTCTACGGCTTATAAGTTGTTCACCTACCTTTTACTAGTCCTTTCTATGCTGCTCTTCCTATTGGCTCCCCTACTGGAATCTCTACTCCCACCACCCCCATCGCTTGCATTTCATCCTAGTTCTAATAATGTTTTCTGGCTCCATTCCGACCTCAGATAACATTATATGTGCACCTATTTTACTAGTCCTCTCCTCCTTCCCCTTACTATTAGCTTCTCCACCTGTATCTTGTGTGTAACCCCATACCCATGTTGATCTTCTTGCTGTCTCTCCAAATGTTTCTTTGATATATTCCAGATCCACTCTACCTTTAAGCGTGTTTCTTCTACTCTTGACTAAGCCTTTTACTACCGCTCGTGTTGTGTCTTGATCAGTCCTCCCTCTCCTACCCTAGTTAAACTAAACCCTCCCTTTGATTTCCCATTCCTGGTTCTCCTGTCTTTGTCCTAGCTAGTCATTCCTCATCTGCACTTATTATTTGCTTTCTTGCGCTTGTCTTGACATTGTACCCTCAGTTGCTCTTACTGTTTGTTCTTATACGTTTGTCTTGACGGTCAATCCCTCTGCTGCTATTATTCCTGTTTCTCCTACCTCTGTCTTACCATCTCTCTGCTGCTCTAACTCCAGGTTCGCCTAAATTCTATTTTGATTAGCTCTCTCTGTTGCCCTTATAGTAAGTGATAATCAATTTTTCTTGACTAGCCTTCCATTTGCTACTCTAATTCGTACTTCTTCTAGGAGTTCCCCTACTGTGCTTTTTTCTGGTTTTCCTACCTTTGTGTTTTCTATTTTCTCTCACTGGTGCTCAAAACTGGTTATTCTACTGGTTCTCCTACTGTTGTATTTCCTAACCTTATATCTTTGATTCATTTAACTTTGGTACACCCGCCTTTGTGTTCACTACATACTCTCCAATGCTCTTATTTTGCTGGTTCACCTAGTTTTCCTGCCTACATGGGTAATCTTTGTCTTTTTTTCTTTGCTGCCCTTGTTCTTAAACCAATTCTTAATCTTCTTGATTTTTTTTTTTAAACGTATTTTATTAGCATTTAAATATAGTTAACATTTAACAAAAAATGAGGTGTTAAACAAACAAACAAAACAGTCTTCATTAGATGTTGTGGTATCTTCAGTGTCTATACAGGGGCAGAGGTAGGTGACTTTGTGAGTTTGGGCGTCTTTGGAAGTTTAGGTGAACCTCTTCCTGGCATTATGTTGTTTCTGGGGTTCCGTTCAGGGGGGTTTGTGGTCTGCAGTAAAGGGCACATCTCTTAGGAGGGCCCTTCCTGCCATGCTCAAGTCTCTGCCTCGGACCACCTTTCTAGTTCCTTAATCCAGCGTTCATATCTCGGGCCCCCTGGGGACTTCCAGGCCATAGCTATGGTTCTTTTCGCAAGGATGCAGGATAGGTCCATCAGTTTGACTACGTGTCTGTATTTACTTATTTTGGGGTGAGCTCCTAATAAGCAGACTTTTGGGTCCCACTCATATCTGGTTATGCCAGCAGTTGTGCAAGTCGCCTAACTCTGGACCAGAGTGTCTTTACCTTATTGCAGGTCCAGAACATGTGGATCATGTCGGCTGTGTCGCTGCCGCACCAGGGGCAATTTGGTGAGACTTTCTTGTTGAATTTAGCCACCCGCTGTGGGGTCATGTACGTCCTGTATAGGGTATTCAGTTGTATCTGCCTGAACCTGGCGTTGCGGGACACCTCTTTTGGGTACAATAAAATTCTTTCCCATTCTTTGTCGGTTAGTGTGATGCCCAGGTCCATTTCCCATCTCTACTTAAGTGCTATGCTTTTGGGGTTAGGTTTGTCCATCAATCGGCTGTAGAGCCGGGTTACCGGTTTCCATCCATCCGCTAGCTCGTACATCTCCTGTAATAACGGGTCCGGAATGGGTTCCTCGGGCCAGCTGTCCCATTTGCTTCTGGCGATCTGTTTGAGTCGGTGATACCATAGAAATTGGCCGCTGGAGAGTCCTTCAACCTCCTGCATCGATTCAAAGTCTCTGAATTTGTCTTCTTCGAACATATCCCCCCATACATAGATCCCGGCACTCTCCCAGCTTCTTGCTACCCTCAGATCCGTCGTGGTTTTGCATGCATCTGCTAGGATGGGAGAGTTGGGTGAATATGAATGGCTCGATTGTAGAATGGAGCGAGTTCTGGTCCAGATCTGTCTGCCTAATTTCGCTATCATGGGGACATTCTGTGTCTGCTTGAGGGGGTTCCTGAGTACTTCCTTGGGGAAGAGATTGGAGGGTATTTGTCTCAGTAGTGCAGATTCATTGTTTTGTTCGTCTTGAAGCCACCTTGTCACGTGGCTGAGCTGTGCAGCTAAGTAGTACATCTGCAAGTCGGGGAGTTGTATTCCGCCTTCTTTGTGTCATAGCGTGAGGACTGAGAGGGGTTGTTTGTGTCTGGAAGGGCCCCATAGGAAGTCTCGGATTAATATTTCAAGTTTCTTGAAGAAGGTGGGGTGGATGTAGTAACAAATGTTCGTGAAGAAGTATAGGAAGCGGGGGAGAATTATCATTTTTGTAATGGCCGCCCGACCCATCATTGCAAGTGGGAGTTTTGACCAGATTTTCATAGAATTGCGGAGTCCTTTCAGTGCCATTTCGGTGTTGTGGTCGTGTGTGAGTTCTGGGGTCTGATGGATGTTTATTCCCAGGTATCGGAATGCTTCGGGTTGCCATTTTATCCCCACTACTGGTAAATCAGTTTTTGCTAGGCCTCTGAGTCTTGCCCCATCATTGCAAGTGGGAGTTTTGACCAGAATTTCATAGAATTGCGGAGTCCTTTCAGTGCCATTTCGGTGTTGTGGTCATGTGTGAGTTCTGGGGTGTGATGGATGTTTATTCCCAGGTATCGGAATGCTTCGGGTTGCCATTTTATCCCCACTACTGGTAAATCAGTTTTTGCTAGGCCTCTGAGTCTTGCCAGCGGGAATGCACTGGATTTCGATCTGCTAAACTTGATTCCTGAGTAAAGTGCGTAGTTGTCAAGGACGTCTAGTATGACTTGTGCATTTATTTGTGGGTCCTTCACGTGCAAGAGTACATCGTCGGCGTACAGGGATATTATGGAGTGTTGGTCGCCCAGTTTAATGCCTGCGTCGAGGAACTGTTGTCTAAAATAGATGGCAATTGGTTCCAAGCCTAAGATGTACAGCATCGGTGATAGCGGGCACCCTTGCCTAGTGCCTCTCTGAATCTCCCAGGGCTTCGAGACCATCCCTCCAGTTTTCACTCTTGCCATTGGTGAGTTGTAGAGCACCTTGATCCATCTCACAAAACCCTCTCCAAATCCAAACTCCCTCAGCACCTCGACCAACCATTCCCAGAATATGGAGTCGAATGCCTTGACGGCGTCGAGTGAGAGTACCACAAGATCCTCGTCTCTCGCGGTGGTCTCCGCCATAGTGTGTTGGAGTCTTCTTGGGTTGGCCGTGGTGTTCCGTCCCGGGACAAAGCCATTTTGGTCGTCGTGAATCAGGGTTCCCACCACCTTTGCAAGTCTGTTGGCCTGGATAGTGGTTAGGATCTTACTGTTGTAGTTTAGCATTGCTAATGGGCGGTATGAATCACAGTCCATGGGTGGTTTGTTGGGCTTAAGCATGGGGATTATGATTGTTTCTTTCATAGTGTTAGGGAGTATCCCTACTTCGTATGCCTCCGTGTAGACCTCATGTAGTATCGGAGTTATGATATCTTCGTAAGCTTTATAAAATTCAGGTGGGAGGCCGTCACTGCCAGGAGTCTTACAGGTGGCCAGCGAACTGATAGCTTCCTTAACATCTTCTGTAGTGATCTCCGTTTCCAAAGCTACTCTCTGTTCCTCGGATAGTCTCGGTAGCCCGATCTCTTCCAGGGTGTTCTTGATTTCTTCTCTGGATATTTGCCTATTGTGGGAATATAGTTTGCAAAGGTAGCGGGCGCCCCTCTCTCGATAGAACAAGGCTTGATAACCTGTTCAGCGGTTATTAACCACTTGAGAGTTCGCAGACACTGCTTTTTCTCACTGTGCCTTTCACAGATGGGAAATATCCATTTGCATATCAGTCTTTGTCCTGCCCAGGGGCAGTCCAGCACCGAAATGCAATGGCAATTCCAACCTGAACGAGAGTACCACCAGCAACCCCATACACGTGTCTCACCCTTGTTGGGGATCATCAGTGAGGTGAAGCTGATGCCTCTCTAAGCACAGTGAGAGGGAGACCACGTCTGGTTGCCCCCAGGAGACCTAGGGTTACCAATCCCAGGTTCCTTGAAATTTGGTTTGCAAAGGTAGCGGGCGCCCCTCTCTCGATAGAACAAGGCTTGATAACCTGTTCAGTGGTTATTAACCACTTGAGAGTTCGCAGCCACTGCTTTTTCTCACTGTGCCTTTCACAGATGGGAAATATCCATTTGCATATCAGTCTTTGTCCTGCCCAGGGGCAGTCCAGCACCGAAATGCAATGGCAATTCCAACCTGAACGAGAATTATTGTGGGAATATAGTTTACAGTAGAACTCCGCAAAGGCGTTGTTAATATCCTGTTGGGTCCTGCATGTTGCCCCGTTCTCAGTTATGATCTCTGTAGGAGTGTGTCTTGGTTGTTCTCGTTTGCATAACCAGGCTAGTATCCTGCCTGGTTTATCGGCTTCTTTGTGGGTTTTGGCAGTGTTTGTTGCAAAGTCAAATTTGGCTAGCCTGTCCCAGGTTGTGCGACATTCTTCGCAAATTTCTTGTAGGGTCTCTTCCATTTCCGGGGTGGCGACAGTGCATGCCTCGAGGCGTGTTATTTCGGCTTCTCGTTCTTCTAGGGCTGCCGTCAGGTGTTTCCGGATGCTTCCAGCCCCCGCTATCACCTCTCCTCTTATCACTACCTTCATCGCCTCCCAAAGCGTGCTCCAGGTCGATACAGAACCTTTTTTTTTTTTAAATAGATTTTTATTGATTTTTCAACACAAACAACGATACAAACCAAACAGCAGTGCAATAAACAATATTCCAATAAACATTTAACCATTAATGCGCACCACTCCCCTGATCCCTCCCCCCTCGCGAGCCATTTTCCATGTCTTGTTCCGCTTCTGTTGCACATGAGCGAGCATCGTCATCATCTGGATCTCCCAACATCCCTGTCCCGAATATGCAGGATATCAATGTCTTCCATGCCATCAAAGAGCCCAGTTCCTCCTCCCAAGACATACAACTCGCCTCTTGCCACACCGCTGTCTCAGCCTCTGCCCATTTCTGTAGGTCATTCCACCACACCTCAACCCGTGGCTTGCTACATTTTTTCCAGCCCATGGCTATTCGTCGTTTGGCCAGCACATACGCTAAGTCTTTCAGTTTGCTTACATGTTTCTGCTGCCGAGGTCTGGGAAACCCACCCAGAAGGCATGCCCAGGCGGTGTCTATGGCAAACGTGACCCCTCTCTCTCTCAGCTTGCGCGCCGCCTCCCTCCAGAACCCCTCAATCACTGGGCACGCCCAAAACATATGCGTCATGTCCGCATTTTCTTCGTCGCATTTGGGGCACGCCTGTCTGCCTACATTCCGAAATTTGGATATCCTCAGAGGGGTCATGTACGCTCTGTGCGTGACGTACAGTTGTATTTGCTGCAGTCTGGCATTTCGAGACACTTTCCTGTGGTACCCCAAAGCCCGTTCCCACATCCCATCTCCCATTTCGATCCCCACCTCACTCTCCCATTCCAATCGTAGGCATGCCAGTTCCTTCCCAACTTTCGACATCACCATCTCATACAGCCTAGAAATTTCATGTCCCCCTTCCGTTGTATCATATATCCCCGCCATCGTAACCTCCGATTCGTCTGCCATGATATTCTCAGGCCACAGTTCCCGTATTTTCTTCCCCAATCTGTGGTATGTAACATATTGGCCTTCGTGCAATCCAATCTCCTCGCTAAGTTCCACAAACCCCTTAATAGCACCCTCCTGCCGCACATCGCCCAATGTCACCAACCCCACCGATTCCCAGTAGGTCCTAATAATCTCCCTCAGCTGTCCATCCACCCCCGCCAGGGCAACCAGTGGAATTTGCGGAGAACACGGAAGTGGGTCACCCATCATTGTACATGCCCGTCTCCACACCTTCCACCCCAGCTTCACCATCGCCGGGTACCCTCTCGTGACAGCCTCGGGCAACCAAATGACCTCCTTTAAGAAAAATGGGGCACAATCTTGCCCGAATAGTCTGAGTTCTGGGGTCTCTTCGTCGGACAGCCATTTAGACACAAACTGTAGTTGGCTCGCTATGTAATACGCCTCAAAGTTTGGGAGTTTGACTCCCCCCTTTTCATGAAAGTTCTGTAACTTCCAGAGCGCTACTCTGTTACGAGTACCATGCCACAGAAACTCTCTGCAAACCCCATTTATTTTAGTGAAAAAGCCCTTAGGGATCATGTATGGGATGTTGCTAAAGTAATGTAGAAGCCTAGGCAGAACTACCATCTTGATCATCGCCCCACGCCCCATCATCGCCAAGGGCAACTTCTGCCAAAAGCTCATACATGCGCGTATCTTCTCAACAGCCATCTCTGTGTTGCGCTTGTATTCTTCCTCCACCGTGTGGTAGATATCTATTCCCAGGTAACGGAATGTATTGACTGACCAGGGCACCTGGAGCACCGGCAGCCGCTCCGTGGGAACACCCCTATAGCAGCCCAACGGGAAAATGTACGATTTCTGGGGGTTGACCGCTATGCCCGACAACCTCGCATATCTCCCCATCACGTCCAGGATATGTTGTAAATTCTCCTCCGGATGACTCAAGTACAATAACAAGTCATCCGCATACAGGGATATCAGATGGTTTTCTCCCCCCACCTCAATGCCCACGATATCATACTGCTGCCGCAAGTACAGTGCCAGAGGCCCCAGGGCCAAGATATACAACATCGGGGACCAAGGACACCCCTGTCCAGTGCCTCTACTAAGCTGCCATCTCTCGGATATAATCATGCCCGTCCGAACTCTAGCCAGCGGAGCGCTGTACAGCAGCTCCGCCCATCTAATATATCCTGGTCCCAGTCCGTATTCTCTCAGGGCCGCCAGCAGCCACTTCCAATTAACCGAGTCGAAGGCTTTAACAGCGTCCAACGACACTATCGCCATTTCCCCATCACTGTTAGATCCCATTTCAATCACCCGGTGGAGTCGTCTATGGTTTTGGGCAATGTTTCTCCCCGGGACATATCCCGTTTGGTCCGGGTGTACCAGTTTGCCTATCACCCTCCGCAGTCTGTTGGCCAGGACAGCCGTTAGTATTTTGCTGTCCTGATTCAGCATAGATATTGGTCTGTACGACCCACAACTATGCCCGGGTTTATTTGGCTTAGGGAGCGGTATAATAATCGCTTCCCTGAGCGATTCCGGCAACCTCCCCTTCTCGAACGCCTCATTAAGCATATCAAGCATCGGGGGGAGTACTTCCGCTCCAAAAGTTTTATAAAATTCACTGGGCAGGCCGTCCGTTCCTGGGGTCTTGCTAGTGGGTAGCTGCCGGACGACCGCCTCCAACTCCCCTAGTGTTATTGGGGCATCTAGTTCCTCTCTTTCCTCCGTGCTTATCCTGGGCAGCCCGATATCTTGCAGGGTCTCCAACATTTCCTCCCGGTCGCCGCCACCCGGATCCCCATACAAAGCATTATAGTAATTTACGAATTCCTCATTGACACCCTCCTGGGTATTTATCTGCTCCCCATCCTCTCTAATTATTGTCCTAATCGGGGGCCTCGGGGTTTCTCTTTTATATAACCATGCCAAAAGACGACCCGTTTTATCTCCTCCCGCATGTTGCCTTTCAATATACTTTTTGTAATTTAGATTACAGAGCCTCCCCCAATGTTCTGTACACTGCTGCTGCAGTTTAAGCACCAGTTCGTTATCTATATGCTCGCTCTTCAGCACCTTTTCCAGCTCTCTCTCCGCCTTCTGTAAATCGACCAGGGCCCCATTCTGCAAACCTTTCGATTTAGCAATCGCCACCCCTCGTACCACAACCTTAAAGGCCTCCCACAGAGTTCCCGCCGAGTCAACGCTGCCAGTGTTGGTATCGAAATAGCTAACTATTTCCTCCCGCATGTCTTCCCTAAAAGCCTGGTCTTTAAGCGCCTCTGCGCGCAGGCGCCACGTCGGGATCCGCGCTCTGGGGCGGCCATATTGCCATCCCACCACCATAGGCGAGTGGTCCGAGAGGACCCTCGCTCTATATTCCGCACTAGACACATCCCCCAAGACGTCCGACGTGGCAAAAATATAGTCTAGCCTAGTGTGCAACCGCTGCGGGGCCGAGTAATGCGAGTACTGTCTCTCATTGGGGTGCTTGGTCCTCCACACGTCATCGAGCTCAAAGTCCCGCAGCAGCGTCCGCAGCACCCGGGCTGCCGGGGCGGGCCTAATCACCTTATCGTCGGATCTGTCCATCCCCGGGTCCAACACACAGTTGAAATCCCCTCCCCAGAACACCGCACCCCCCACACACCAACTCAAGTTGGTACTCATGGTCCGGAAGTACTCTGCCGTGCCCTGGTTCGGGGCATACGTGTTCACTACACACATCTCTCTGTTCTCGACTACCCCTCTCACCATAGCCAGACGCCCCTCAGTATCCACACGTTCCTGCTGCAGTTGAAACGGGACATGCGGCGCCACCCAGATCAGCACGCCTCTAGCATATGCTGAGTACGCGGATCCTACCACCGTTCCACCCCACTTTTTCTTCACCAGCTCTAATTTGTCTCGGGTCAAATGCGTCTCTTGCAGTAATGCGACGTCTATCTTTTGTCGCCTCAAATACAACATAACTTTGTTCCGTTTAAGATAGCTATTGAGGCCCCTGACGTTCCATGTTAACAATTTTAGCTCCCCCATGATGTACTGATATCTTGCACTCTCCCCCCCGACCATCCCTGCTCGTTCATGTTATCCAGAAGTCTCATCCAAAATCTTCCCTCAGGGCTCGCGATCCCATTCAAACCTCCCAACACTATGTACACCCCAACTGCCCCCACACCCCCCATTCCCCCTGCCCATCCCCTCCCCCCCAACTCCCTCCCCAACTGTTGCCCAGCTCCATCCCGGGAGCTCAGGCCCCCCCACATCTAGTTCCGGCTGTTACACACAGAGCCCAGTAGGGTAAAGTCGCCCTAGCGGCCACTTAACTAAGAAATACTAAACGGGGGTGAATGGACCAGCCCCGAAAGGCTCCCATGTACGACAACAATTACAGTGCAAACAGTGCATTTAACATCCAGTTCCAGGCCCGACCTCCCCAGGCCATAGCAATAACTATAGTCAAGTCCCATAGTCTCCGGCAACACTCTCTCTCGTCGTGGAGCACTTATCTCTCATTGCCACCTTCATCCGCCCGGACCTCCGACTCCTGGGGGCTGCCCTGCATGTCCAGCCAACCCATGGCTTCCTCCGGTGACTCAAAAAACAGGGATCTATTATTGTGGATCACCTTTAATTTGGCCGGGTAGAGGAGCATATATTTCTTCCCTGCCTCTCTCAATCGTCTCTTGACCGCCCCGAAGTTCATCCGACTCCTCTGCACCATCATGGTGTAGTCTGGGTAGGCCGTTATAGTGGCCTCCCCCCTTTTGATGGTTCCTCCTTTACGAAAATGCTCTAAAATCCTTTCCCGGTCACGGTAGTTGAGGATTTTGGCTATCATTGGCCTGGGCGGACCGCCCGGTGGAGGCCTCCTAGCCAATGCTCTATGTGCTCGCTCCACCGCAAAACCCTGCGACAGCGCACCCCCGGTGATCTCTTGGAGCAACATATTTTCAATGAAGTCCGTGGGATTATGACCCTCCAATCCTTCCGGGATGCCCACAACACGGATATTGTTCCTTCGGGCGCGCCCCTCCGCTTCTTCGGCCCTGTTCTCCAAGTTGCGTACTTTCTGTTCCAAAATATGCAGGTCGGCCTTGTGTGAGGCACAATCTGCCGTGTTGGCGCTGCCCTCCTTTTCCAGACTCTCTGTGCGCTCCGATAGGGCCTTCACATCCTGTCGAAGTAGGTTCACCTCCTCCCGAACTTCTCCGACTTTGAGGTCGAGCGCTGTTTTCAGGTCCGCCGCCACCATTTCAAGCTTGGCCTCCCAAGCGCTTTTCGAGTCCGCTTTCAGTTCAGCGAGAGCAGCCAGCACATCCTGATTTGGGCTAGCCGCGGCCATGGGTGGCTTCTCCTTGGTCCGAGCACTCTCTGGGCCCGTCGGTGTCTTGGTAAACTCGTCCAATGTGGGCTGTTTTGCTCTCTGTCTGACGGCCTTATTCGCCATTCCACAGCCGCTGTAAGCCGTGGGCCCGCACACGCGACCCCGTCGTAGGATCAGCCACTATCCGAGTGTCCCCCAAAGGTCAGGGCCAAAGCACGTAGTCCGTTGCACCAGTCAGCTCAGGCGGGTCCTAGTGCCGACCGCCAACCGTCGCCGACCGTTTCCCAGGCGTTAGGCCATCGGTGCCCACAGAGACGCGCTGACGCTCTCCCAAAGGCTTATCTGTATCTCCACGGCCTGCACCGCCCACGTCGCCGCCGATCACCGCGAGGGTGTTCCTTTCAACACGTTTGTGTCCCCTCCATTGTCCGGTGTGGCCGCCATTTTCACTCCGTCCGGTCCGCGACTCCAGGAACTTCGATGGCATTTATCTACCGTTGCCGGGCTTGTGGAGGTTTCAGCTCTTCCATAGTTGTGCAGCTCATATTCATGGACAGGTACTCTCGTTTCTGGCCTGCGGGAGTTAGTGCCAATGCACTATTGCACAGGATGAATGTAGGATCTCCGGGAGCTCTCCCAAGAGCGCGTCCTCTCACATGGCTTCCCTCGATACAGAACCTTTATTGTTGTCTATGTAGTCCTCAATTTTGTTGCCGAGGGCTTTCCTGAATTCTTGATCCGTAAGGGCTGCGGTGGGCATTTTGCATGTCGGGATCGGTGGTCTGGGTCCCCTTAATTTCCATTCCATAATTAATGGTGAATGATCGGAGATCGATCTGCCTAGATATGCTGTTGCATCTACCATTGAGGTTTGCTCTCTGTTGATGAACAGATAATCGATCCTTGTGTGAATCTTGTGAGGAGCCGAGTAATATGAGTAGCTTCTTTCATTGGGGTGTTGTTCTCTCCAAATGTCAACCAAGTTGAGGTGATCCAGCGCATCGTTGAGTGCTTGAGTGGCAGCGTTTCTCGGTTGCTGGGGGGGTGTGGATCTATCCATGTTTCCGTTTCTGTAGCAGTTAAAGTCGCCAGCCCATATGAATGTGCCTTCCCTGTGATTCGTCATTTTGGCACAGAGCGTTTTAAGGTGTGAGGGAATTCCGTGTTGTGGAAAGTAGGAGTTCACTATACAGACCGCCGTATGTTCAATGGTTCCCCATATTATTAGATACCTGCCTTCAGGGTCTGCCTCCGAGCCCAGTAGGCAGAATGGCATGTTCGGGTTCACCCACGTGAAAACTCCTCGAGCATAGCTAGAGTAGGGTGCTCCTTTCGCGGTGCCTCCCCACCGCTCAGCTAACTTGGTCGAGGACTCCTTCGACAGGTGGGTCTCTTGGAGTAGTGCAATGGGTACCTTCTTTCTGCCGAGATAGGATTGGATCCTATTACTTCTCAAGTATGATCCCATACCACGTACATTCCAAGTTATCACTTTCAATTGTGTCACCATTGGGATGGAGTGTTGGATTCCGTGCGTCTGCCCTTTCCTGTGTTTCTCATCGGTTGTTGATCATCCTCGGTGGTTCCCAGATCTCGGTTCTTAGTTCTGGTTTTGCTTGTGATCTGCGGTGGTCTTGCCCTCTGCCTTGTTGGTTGCGCTAGTGTGAAGACTGTGTAACTAAAGTAACATTTAACAAAACTGGAACTGGTGCGCCCAGCGACTGCGTTTTTCTCGCAGTGCTCAGGCGCTCTCGCGCCGTCAGGTCCCATCCGGGTATCAGGCTCGAGCGGGGTGGGGCAGGCAACTGGCCTGTCCTGGTCTGTTCGTGGGGGCTAGGTCCTGTGCCTGGTGTGAGGCCAAGCGAGGGCCGCATCTGTTTGATAAATAGTGGTGTAGGTTACCTCCTTGGTTGTCGTAGGGTAGTGATGCGGTATGCGCTTATGTGTCAAGTGCGTAGATAAATGGATTTCCTCATTTACCCTTGGGATAGGTGTCCTCATCTTCTGCTAGATTGTTGTCTTCCATCCACATATTGGCGGCTGCTGGGGACTCTAGGAAGATCGCACGGCCCTTGTGGATGACCTTTAGTCTCGATGGATAGAGTAACATATATTTTAGGTTCAGTAGCCGGAGTCTGGCCTTGATAGGTAAGAGATTCTCTCCCTTTGCACCTTTGGGGTATAGTCTGGGTAGAGAGAGATTTTAGCTTTGCCACGTTCTATGGGGCCCTCTTCCCTGGAGTGCCTCAATATGGTTTCTCGATCTTGGAAATTAAGTATTTTGGCGATTATCGGGCGAGGGCGGGATCCTGGGGGGGGTTTCTTCTGGAGGGGCCTGTGTGCCCTTTCAACTGCAAAGCCTTGTGTAAGTTTTCCTGCGCCTACTTCTTGTTGTTGGAAGGCCTCTACGTATGCTGTTGGGTTCGGGCCTTCGTCGCCTTCTGGCACTCCCAGTATCCTGATGTTGCCCCGTCTGGCACGTCCCTCGGCTTCCTCGGCTCTGGCCTCGAGGATGGTGACCTGCCTTTCAAGGTCTGCGACTTTGGATTTCAGTTCGACTGTTTCTTCTGTCGTCTCTTTTATGGCCGTTTCAGAGTTCGTCACCCTTTCTGTAAAGTTTCTAGCATCCTGGCGCATCAGTTGGATGTCTGATCTGAATTCGTCTATTCTGGAATTGATAAATGTGTGCAGTGATGCTATGGCTTCTAGCACTTGGGTTTGATTTTCGGCTGAATCAGCACCCTTTGATTGTGCGGGTTCTGGAGTGTGGAGGTGTGGGGTGGCTGAGTTTTTTGACTTGGTGGTGACGTACGTGTCCATTGTGGAGGGTTTCGGTTTTCTCCTGGAGGACATGTTAAAGTCTTGGCGCTTTAGCGCCGGGCCTGTCTGGTGAGATTCGTGCCTCAGTTCTCGCTTATGGCCCTTATGCTGGGTCTCAGGGTCCGGTAGGTGCGTGGGGGCTGTACTGTTGCAGGTGCCTGGAGAGGCGCGTGCTCCACTCAAATTGCAGCGCCTGTGGCACAGTAGTGTGAGTGCTCCAAATGATTTTGGCGTCTCTTTGTTGCTAATGAGAGTTTTGGGGAGTACCCAATGTTGGGGGCCTGGGGTCTCGCACAGCGGGTTGGGATTATTGTCCTCTTTCCTCAAGTGGTTCGCCGTGGGCTTGAGGTCAGGGTGCCACGGGGCAGTGTGGTGATTCGAAAAGCCCCCTTAGTCTGGTAGCGTGCCCCCCAGGTCTCCTCACCTCAGTGACTTTGGGTCCGCTCTCCACGGGCCTCGGCAACGTAGTGGTCTCGTAGATGGCAGGGAGCCGATGCTGTGTCTCCTCGCGGTTTCCCCCTCACGTCCCGTGTTTCGGCTCCCACGGTTGGACTCGAGGAAAGAGCTGTGTCCGGCCGTCCGATGCCCGGTGTGTTTCGTGTTGTAGGGGGCGGTAAAGCGCAGCGGTCTTCAGTGCGTGCCTCGCCCGTGGTCTTGGTGCCTCTCTCCTCCTGCAGGCGCTGCGGCGGGAATAGCTGACTGCCTGATCTCGAGTTGATGCAGCGTCATGGTACGGCCGCCATCTCGAGTTGATGCGGCGTCATGGTACGGCCGCCATCTTAGGTGTCGGCAGGGACGGGGGTAGGGCAGAACGGGTGGGATTGTGGACGTTCTGCGTCCCGATTTCTTATCGGAGGCACTGTCTCTTGATGAGGATCGGTTTCCGCACCATCGTGGTTCGATGTGGCCGCGGAGGTATGCCTGCTTATGGCGAAAAAGGATCAAGATGCGGCGTCTCGGCCGGAGCTCGGCGCCTCAGCCTCTGTCCACCATTAGCTCCAGGCCACGCCCCCTTAATCTTCTTGATAGTTTCTTGGTTCTGTCAATCCTACTATCTCTACACCTCTCGTCTCCTCTTGTTTCTCGATTTATTGTTCAATTAGTCACTTGGATCTGCTGCATGCTTATGAGTGTTCAATTTGTTTGCATATAACCGATGTCAAGATTAGCTATTCTACCTCTTTCCTCGCTTTCTTCTGCTTGAAACCAGCTGCATTTATTTTCAATATCAGATTAATTACTGATTATTCTCCTTTCTCTTCATATATACTATCTGTCACTGCAATTATCTGGTTCATGGTTCATCTTCCCTTGTCATGTCTGTCTCACCCCTCGTTTTCCTGCCTATGTGCCGACTGGCACTCTCTCTTCTGTCCTTATTTCTGGGGTGATTGAGTGGAAATATTCATCTCTGTCGTTCTTACCACTGGTACGTTTCTTCTTTCTGCTGCTGGTTTCCTGGTGTTTCAAGTGTGTCTTCATTTTTGCATACACGTAATAGTTGGCACAGCCTAATTCACTCTGTTACTTATTTCTTTCCTCTCCCTGCACCCATTACCCGTTCTTACCTTGCTGTTTCTCTTGCCCGCTCGTATGTGAAAATCCACATTGTGCTACGCTTATTTCTGTAAAATGCTTTCGTATCTCTATTACTGCACTCCTTTATCTCAAGTTGTAATTTTAAGTAGATCCATTCTATTTTTCTCTGTTCCTTTTCTTCTACATTATATTACCTCTATTTTGTCCCATTTGTACATGTTGGTCACGGGGAAAGAGCTGTGTCCGGCCGTCCGATGCCCGGTGCGTTTCGTGTTGTAGGGGGCGGTAAAGCGCAGCCTCATTTGCCAATCTATGGGTTTGTTTTCAAACCATGTGGATGTAGGTCTTCCTTGGTTACTCTGTGCTTGGTTTTCCTGCTTGTTGTTAACAAACACATTGGCAACTTATCTCAAGTTGTAATTTTAAGTAGATCCATTCTATTTTTCTCTGTTCCTTTTCTTCTACATTATATTACCTCTATTTTGTCCCATTTGTACATGTTGGTCTCGGGGAAAGAGCTGTGTCCGGCCGTCCGATGCCCGGTGCGTTTCGTGTTGTAGGGGGCGGTAAAGCGCAGCCTCATTTGCCAATCTATGGGTTTGTTTTCAAACCATGTGGATGTAGGTCTTCCTTGGTTACTCTGTGCTTGGTTTTCCTGCTTGTTGTTAACAAACACATTGGCAATAACTCTAGGCCTATCATAAACTGGCTTTCACCTAAATGGGTTGTAGCTGGCCCTGCTGGGGTTTAGACCTGCTGAGCATGCTTGTCAGAAATGAGTGCTCTGCTTTTTAGCGACCCTAGCCCCTTTTCTGATTCTCTTTCGGCTTTATTGCCTTCGATTTCTTTAGCTAGTCTTTGCATCACCTATGCTTCTGTCCGTTTCCTGTCCCCATTTCTCCCTCTGCCGTACTCTTTTCTGGCTCTACTTTCTACTTATGTATGTTTTCTTATTGCTCTTATTCCTGATTTTGCCTGTTTATTGATTGTCCTTCTTCCTCAGCTGCCCCCATCCTTTTTGTGTTGTTTTAAATATGTTTACTGAAATTGTATTCATCTCCATAATTAAATCAGAAGGAAACAACAATAGTGCATTATACGTCTTAGTCAACAATTCGAATAACGCTATGATGTCGCTATGATGTGGGGTTTGTCGATTGTGGGCGGGCACTGTTGCTCTAATTCTACATTCCCATATTTGCCTTGCCCCAGTTTCTCCTCTGATGAATTGCTTATTCCCTCTCTGTGCCATGTTTCAGCTTGTGTTGTGGTTATTTTGTTCTTTACGCTGAGGTGTTCCTTCTTGAGCTTGTTGTTTAGTTTTCACTTTACCTTGTTGTCTTATTTGTGGTTCTATTGTTTTTATTTTTGTATCCTCTACTTTCTGTCTTCATCCTATCAATTTGCCAGAATTAGGAACAGAAAACGTAGAACAAGTAGATGGAGATTATTTGCTCTCACCATGTTTTACCTTTCTTCCCTCCTTCCTCATGTTCTGCAGTTTAGAGACAGCAAGATCTTCCTCCCAAGCAGCCTCATCCTTGTCTCCATCTGATCTTGGAATTACCTTTTCCCAAGCTCCTACCATGCCACAGGCGATCACAATGCCAACGATGGCTGGGCACTCTCCCTCCTTCCTCACAACGCCATACACCTTTCCACTCTCTAACTTCCTGGGAATGAAGCCTTACCCTTTACTAGCCATGGCCCCTTCAGCCATGGCCCCCGGCGCTGGAGGCCTGTCTCAATACATGGCCAAGATTTGTGCCGCCAATGGATCGAAGAAAACTGAGAGGCAGAAGTTCTCACCGTACTAGTCTAATGGAGAGAAGGATGATCTGGGACAGCCAGGAGTGGAGGTGCCGCCCTAGCTGTACACTGAAGATCGTGCCTTCACTTACGACTCAGGACTATAAAGCCATAGAGAAATATTCAGAGGACACTTCCAGCACTGAGATGGAAATCTACTAGGGACAAGTACCCAGCAACTACTGACACTTTTCCTCAGAAACTGAAGAGGGCTTGGAGGAGAGGCAGGGGATGGGTGTCGGCATGTGGAACAGGGATCAGGAATTAGGAAGAACGAAGGAAACGGATAGTGAGAAGTAGACTGAGCAAGTTGTGTGTCTTTCTTACCAATGTATCTCTGAATCTGTGTTCAGACCATTATGCTGTCTGTTTAAGCATCTCATCTGTAGTGGTCACACTTCCCTTGATAGGAGGAGGCTGTGCACATCTCTCCCGTGCCCTGTGCTCCTCTGTCTCACATTGGGAGGGACCGCCTAATAATCCCATTTCACCTGAAGAGCGCCCTCTGTAGCACATAAGAAGATGTGGTTTCTTTTTCTCACGTGATCACATGAGGGTAGTATTGACCCCTTCTTCCACCCCATCCTTTTTTGTCATGCATTGATGTGGGCTGTCTATATCTCTCTCAACCCATTTGTCCTCCTGTCCTCTACTAGAAGAGACTGCCTCTTTGCGTTTCTCATTCCCATAGCCACCCACTTACAAGAGGCTTTTCAATCCATTTTTTGCGCATCATAGGGGAGTTGTTCTCTCTGAGAGCTTCAGATCTCCATCCCTGAGTCTTTAACACTAGATCTCCATCTGTCTCACTCTTGCAGGGGCTATCCCCCTAATGCTCATAGGCACCCCTTTCCATTGGGCAGCTAATAGCCAGAAGGCATGCTGTTTCTCACACCATGAGGCAGCACAGTCTCCATTCCCAGAAGGCCATCCAACCAAAAACTTGGAGGCGTTTTCATTCCACTTGGCGCTTAGTCTCACTCTCTTACAGACTGGCAGAGACCTGCATCCATCAGTCTCAACATGGCTCTCCGTGTCTTACAACAGGGGAGGTCTATTTGTAGCTCTTGCAACCCACATCTTCCTTTGCCCCATCCCCATTGGTTGGGAGCCTTCCCCCACACTCTAATAACAGAACACCTTCTGTCCATGTGTCCCCTCTCATTGACTGCACAGACATAAAGTAAGTCTTCATCTCTCCAGAAGTGGGATCAGGGTTCCACTTACAAAGCATTTTGGGTAAGGACAGGTCCTGCCGCCCTTTCAGCATGATTAATTCTTTTGTAGCATTCCCCATAGCTTTATGTTTACCCTTTGCCAGGCAATTTGCATACTAGCACCCACAATGCTTTGCACGGCAGGTTAGGGTTGTCTTCCTCAGCCTAACAGACGATGCCCTACTTTCTGGTCCTAACTTGTTAAGGGCTTCATCATATTTCCTCCTTAGAAACATTTTTTAAATAATTTATTTGTATGGATCTTTGCTTCCAATTATTGTACGGTAATAAAAGAGATTTTTTCGATAACTTGGGTCCGATGTGTTTAATATTTCAGATCTATGAGTTGGAGCCCGTAGCTGTTCCCGCCTTTTTAAAAATGTTTTTACCAGGGTTTCATTGGTTGGCCTGTATCACTGTCTGCCAGACAGAAACACAGGAATGCAACTACACAAATATTACTTCGACAGACACGCTAGAAGACCACAAATACACCAATTCACACACAAGACATTTCCAAAGCATATCAAGTAGGGCGTGGAGGACAACTGGAGAAGCACAATTTCTGAGTAATTTTAAAAATGGTGACCCCACTGAGGAAGAGTTAACATAAGCAACCTTTTCGGTGGAACACGCACTGGCAAAGTCAATAGCTATAGATGCAAACTGTGAGATCAAGGACAGTCAGGCAGAGGAGAAGGCAAACAGAGAGGTTGTTGAGTGGTTGCAGAAAGAGAGGGAGATTGTCACTGCAACTCAGGATAAAAAGAAGAGGAGTATTGGAAGAAAGGGAAGGGGATTGCAGAGAAAAAAGGAGATTAATGCTGCCTACGGGAACTGCCATTTTCATGTCTCCCACTCCAATGTAATGGGATTTTATTTGATATTTTTGAAGCCAGTATGGCACCCGTAGTCCCCTCACCCCTCTGTTAGTATCAGCCCACGGGGCTGCCCACAATGCCCTTATTATAGTACTAACCCTGCACTGCAGTAGTGGGCACAGAGGAGCAGCATTGTGCAGAAGCAGAGAAGGAAAGGCACTATGTCCCGTCACTTCTATAGTTCAGGAAAGAGCTTAAGACCTTCCTCTTCAAGGGATGGCTCCTCCCTAACACCCAGGGCGGCACACTCTGCTCCTCCCACTGTACCTGAGACTCAGTCATCTGCTCCCTACTGTCTTCCCTCTTTGCTGCCCTTGCCGGTTAGCTCCCTGCAGCTTTTTTCCCACACTGGGCCTCATTACGACCCCGGCACTAAACCATGGTGCTGTTAGCACCATGGTCCATGCCGGGGTCCGCCATGGTGAATGGCGGAATTACCGCCCCATTCCAAGGTTGGCGGGGCGGTAATTCCCCATTCACCATGGGGCCTTCCCCATTCCCATTTTTGCCCCATAGGGCTCAATGGGAATGGGGAAGGCGCTAAGTACGGTGCCGCAAATTGCGGCACCGTACTTAGCACCAAGGTCCCTTTGCGGCACCCTACTTTAACGCCTGCTAAAAGCAGGCGTTAAGGTCGGGTCCCGCAAAGGGAACTCGTAATGAGGCGTTAAGGGTTTAACGGCGCCGACACCTTTTACGGCGCCGTTAAACCCTTAACGCCAGGGTCGTAATGAGGCCCACGATGTTCTTCTCCCTATGATTGTAAAGTGCTCCATTGCTTCCCAAAGCTAGGTTCGCGCTCAATAAATACCCTAGTAATAACAATAATAATAAATAATAATAATAATAATAATATGTGCATGAAAGGGCCGGCAGCAAGAATGGGAACTGATGTAAGGAGTTGGACAGTGATACTGCAGAACAGGGCAGAAAGGCAAGGGGCGGAAGGTAGAAAGTGGGTGGAAGAGAAGAGCTGTGGCACAGGGCATGTAGAGAAGATGGTACAGAGGTAGGACGGTAGCGGCTGGAGCAGAAGAGTGGCATTGTAGCCCCAAACAGAGATAAGTAAAATAAGATGTCTGTGTACCACAGATGAAAAATGTGGGGATGTGTCTGATGAAATGTAGCCAAGAGTCAGCCAGGGTAACTAAAAAAAAAACAGAGACTGGTAAACATTTGCAGCATCCTGTGAGTGGAAGGTTATCTAAAGACAACAACTAGTGATGGATTTATTTATTGGGTGACTAATGGCAGAACTGATTGAAACTAGGTAGCTCTACTCAGCCAGATGTTCTCAGTTGTGCAGGCTTGCCTCTTGACTGCAAAGTGGACCGTTACTCTTGCTGTAACCTGACCTTGTCAAGAGCGGATGGGAACTCCTCTCAGCCTGGGGTAGGAGGCCTACCAGGCTGGAAGCCAGGGCCATTCCTACCCAGGTGGGGAGTGGCAGTTTGGAGGGCCCCCACTCCCTGTCCCCTCCCTAAGTTCTTACATGTCTGTCAGCAGTACACTTGTGGAGCACCCCCTACCTCCTGAGCACAATGCTGGCCAGTGTTTAGTTTAGGCTATTAGGTGTTGCTTGCGACACCTATACACCAAAGCTATTGCATTAGAGTACACAAAGGGGAGAGTGGCAAATGAGGAGAGACACACAGTCTCTAGGTGTTGTTTGGTTATGGGTCCACCCATTGACTGCCCATGGCTATACTAATCAGTATGGCTATTCCCACCCATTACTTTCCCTCCCTTCCAAAACACCTCCTCATGGGAACTCTTTGAGCTTGCTTTAAACAAGGCTTACCATCAAATGTTGCCCTTGAAGTGCCTACCAGTGTTTTTTCAAAGCAGTTTTCTGAGAGTTCTTATTGGAGTTGTAAACCTGCTACTGGTGTAATACAAATGTATTACCTGGTCTGCCTTCTGCCACTGGATTTATAAGCACTCGCCAGTCCTTCACCGAAGTCCTATTAAATACAAACATTGGCAAAGCAAACAGATTTGGCTTGTGTATAAGTATTACGCTTTTGCCAGGCACTACTATTAGATGCCCAGGTACTCATATCATTTTGCACCTGCTACCATCAATGGCCAGTTAATACCACTAGAGCTGTGCCTGGCAAGTGCCTTTCCCATGCCTACACAAAAGCCAAACTGTTGGCATTGACAATGCTTGTTTTTTGTCCTTCCAGAAAACCACAACCTGCAACCAAGATCTGGGCAGACTGCCAACAAAGCAGACAACCCACCAGGGCCTTCCAGATAATAGCTCTAGTCAGTGGATAAGCACATCCAGCAAGAGAACTGTTATGCCAAGCAGTGGGAAGTATGCAGGGGAGCCAAAGAAGCCCTGCACTGCTTTCAAGTGTATGCCATGCTCCACCAGCTGCAACAGAATCTGACTAAAACAAGGGGTTGACTACAATAAGGCATTGTCAGGCAACTGATATTTACATGAAAGGACACAGGCCTACTTACAAACTGGGGACCTCAATACACATGCCAGAGGGTTCCAATGTGAGCTGTGACTGTTTACCTCACATCTACTGCACAAACTCACTGGGCAAGCCTTTACTGGCAACATCCCTTAATACTGCACAGCTTGCCACTTGATACCTGGGATGGGGAACGTGCACTTGTAAGCACACGCTTGCGTATTGTCAGATGCAACCTCTGCTCCTTAGAGTTGATTTTACTTGACCTAGGAAGAATGGCCTTAGAAAAAGAAGACAAATTTGGTACCGTTGATCCCAAAGGCAACTCCGTACCTTATTACTTCAAACATTATGTAAAGGAGGGCCATGCTATGTTTCTTAGCCATAAAACAAAAGTAAGTATGCATCAATAGAGTTAATCAATACTTATTCATTTTATCACAAAGTAACCCAAAAAATAAGACACACATGTTTATGTTTAAAAGGTGGAGATTTACCTTGGTTTATCTTCGTGTCCTCCTAATCTCGTGTTGCATTCAATAGAGCATGCCACAATTTTAACATGGCCTCCCAGTTCGTACAAAAATTGGGGGGCTGTAATGATGTCATAGGGATCGATGAGGCATGCTTGCAGTGTTAATCTTGTACTCTGCCCGTGTGCTCTGCTGATGAGTGAAGGAAAACTCCAGCCACGCACTAATGCAATAGTTTACCTCTAATAGCAGTAGCACACAGCTTCAAACAAAGCTAAACATTGATTCCCTATCATTGCAGCCCTGAATAAGGGCAGCACACTTATACTAGCTTATGGTGTGATGTGCCCTCACACAAACAGATAATTCCTGGCCGATGTAACCAGAATTGTTAGTACCACCTTCCACATGCATGGTGGTTATTCACCAGCACTGACACAGAACCATATGCAAGAAAACATGTTTGTTTAAGTAGCAGGCACTTTAAGACTCGAGTTTGTAATGATGGGACCAAGTGAAGCAGAAGCCTTTTATACCGAGCAGACAAAACCTGTACATATTGTGCACACTGTGCAGATTTGCACACGATACTATTATGCTTACAGAGATGTTGGTAATCCTAAGCCAAAGCATGTACAGGACTTTATTATTATAATTTTGTTATTTTGTAATGCGCATCCATGAACCCTGAGGCGTGAGGGCGCAGACGAAGACAGACAAACGTGAAGAACAAAGAGAGGATAGCAACCGCATGTGCGGAAGGCTTGATAGCTAGAGGAACAGTTTAGCGCTCCCTCTCTCAATTACCTGTACCATAAGCTTCTCAACAGGTTGTGTCCAGCATGGCGAGAGTGGGGTGTGAACTATGGAACTATTCATTTTTATTAGTGGGGGTCTGGTTGTACCATGTGCTGTCAAAGAAGGTGTGGGGGTGGACCTTTAATCACCTTAACCAAAACCAGGCCCTCCACTTAAGAAGAATGAGTGCGCAGTTGTACAGAAAGCAGGTTTATTGTACAAAAGCTCCATGGAGCGGTTAGATGGTGTTTCAGGGCCAAACTAACCCAAGTCTCAACAATACAATGGCCCTCATTACGACCCTGGCGGAAAGTGACTGACCGGACCGCCACAGCGTAAATAGCGTTTCCGCCATTGCACGAAGGAGCAAAGTGCGGCCCATTCCGACCCATCGGGCACGAGCACCACGCCATGGCGGAAGTGCAAAGTCCGCGATGGCGGAAATGACCCCAAAAAGGCCCACACCGCCGCCGTACGGCGCCCTAGGTGCAATACCGCCACCCCTCTTAGCGGTCACCGCAGTGTGCGCCTACCGGAAAGTACGGTGACCGGAAATATACGGAAACGGAAGCAAAAACATGGGCCCGGAACGGGAAACATCCCGCCGTACACCTATAAAACCACTAAAACCACACAACCACTAAAATCACTACCCTGAAACACACCCCAACCCGTCATCCACCCTAGCGAAACCAAGAAAAATGGGAAAAGTAGCGAAGAAAGCGTGCGACCGCAAGCGGCAGGTCCACTTCTCCCGTGAGGAACTCACCGTGCTAACAGAGACCCTCCAGGAGAATGCTGCCGTCGTCTTCTCCACGCAAATGACCAGAACGGCACTTGCAAACAAGAAGGCCATATGGGCTCTGGTGGCACAGCGGGTAAGTGCGGTGGGGACCGCACCCCGCACCCCACAGCAATGCCGCAAGCGATGGGACGACCTGCGGATACGCGTCCGCAGCATACTCTCTGCCAACCGCAACATTGCCACAGCCACCGGGGGAGGTCCTGAATCACCCATCAAGTTGACCCCCTGGGAAGAAATCTGTGCCTCCACCATCGGAATGGAGAGCATAGAGGGAGTCGGAGGGATGGAGAAAGGAGTGCAGACATCCGAAGATTCAGGTAGGTGGGCCAAATAAAACAATGCCAAATCCACACAGTCCATCCATGTGAAGTACCATGCGTCCACATAGTGCAACAGAAACACATGTCCATGAGAACGTCCACACACATCGGCCTGATAGCGCACGTTAAAACCCACAATAAATACATAAATAATTAAAAACCCCTAAAACACCCACTACACGTGCAGCAGGCACACCCTAACTGCAGGCTGCCAAACAACTGCACCCTCACTCCACACACAAATGAAAGCACCTCCAAGGCCCCGACCCAAATCACCCTCAGGTACCACCCCAATGCATGTGATACAATGCCATTCCAATTCCCACAGACCCATCAATAACCCTCGCCCTCCTTTACTCCACCACAGGGTCCGATCCAAACGACGAGCTACAGGACACCCCTACCAGCACACCTGCAAAGAGGGCCAAGACCAACGGCCAGAGACCCTCCACCTCAGCTGCACGCATCAAGACACGGCAGCAGCACAAATCAGGTGGCAGCACAGAGGAGGGAACATCAACAGGCACCCCAGCAGCCAGCATGCCCACACCACCACCACCACAGGTCCCCCCAATGGATGCCACAGAAGGCACTGCCTCTGGTGGCAGCAGCACCATAGGTGACACCCCATTGATGGCAGCATGCTCGGACACAGAAAACGGGGATGTCGAAGTCAGATCCATCCATGACCTGTCCCAATCCCCCTGTCTGTCCCATCCCGTACAACATGAGGATACCACGCAGGGGCACCCACAAGACGACGACTGGCCATCCCCCACAAGCCCTGTGGCAAGGCAACATGAGGACAACAGCCCCTCTGTGACACCCCCGCAAATGGCCATGGCCCAGCAGAGGCAACAGTCCCTCGACCAGTTAATCGTGCAACAGCAGCAACTGGCCACGCTCCTCAAGGACCATGCCGATGAATGTGGGGGCACTAAGGCAGACATAGAAACATCAACTGAGACACTTAGGGCAGAAATGGAGAGAGGTACAGAGACGCTAAGGGCACAAATGGAGAATAGCACCGAGAGCCTGAGAGTCCAAATGGAGAGTAGCACCGAGAGCCTGAGAGTCCAAATGGAGAGAAGCACCGAGAGCCTGAGGGGGGAACTGCATGCGACGTCCAAAGACGGATGTGCCGAACTTGCCGCAGTGCGCCGTGTGCTCACTGAGCTCTCGCAAACCCTTAGGGACATGCATGGACGTGAGCAGGCAGACACATCATCCGTTGCAAGTTCCGTCCAGGGCAGCCCCCAACGTAGATCTGGGAGGAACCTGCGCTCCACAGGCAGGGGTGCCCCTGATACCCGCAGAGGGGGCTTGCAATAGCGACAGCCCACTGACAATGAGCATCTTTGGACACTGGTGTTCGGGGGGGAGGTAGGAGGGTGGAGGGGGTGTGTTGGGCTCACTTGGGTGGCGGGTCGATAGGGTGTTCAACATGATATCACATATGCCATAAACAGTGCACGATCAACCAATGAGATGTGTGGACATTGATCTTTGTGTACTAGGCCATCATAGGCGTACAGTCCATATTGTGCATGTCCCAGACACACACAGTGCCACGAGTCCCGTGTCCATGTATCAGCCACCAGGCGTGAGTGCTAGAAGCATGCATCAATGAGATGCTGACGAATGTCACGGGCCTCCGGTGCCTCGCAGACTCCATGAGGTGCTGCCACATCCCCACCCTCATCATGACCATCATCAGGTGCTTGCAGTTCTGCGTCAGGGGGCATGGGCACATTTCTACGTACGCACATGTTGTGGAGCATGACACATGCCATGACCATCTTTGCAACCTTCACATGGCGGTACAGGAGTGCCCCGCCAGACCTGCTGAGGCAGCGGAAACGACCCTTCAGTAGGCCGAATGCCTGTTCAATGACTACACGGGTACGTGAGTGGGCATGGTTGTAGTCCTCCTCATGCTGGTCCCGTGGGTTCCGGACTGGTGTGAGGAGCCATCTCTTCAGTGGATATCCAGCATCACCTGTATGTGGACGAGAAACGTATGATGTGGAATGCCATTGCTACGTACGCACACCCCCCCCCTTCCTGCCAGGTCATTGCCAAATCACATACCCCACATAATCATGCATGTAATGAGACTCACCGAGTAGCCAGGATCTGTTCCCTGCGTGTCGCTCCATGTAGCGTGGTATTGTAGAGTTCCTCAAGACCATAGAATCATGGGTTGATCCAGGGAATCGGGCACAACAATGTGTAATGATCCTGTTGGAGTCACACACCATTTGTACATTCAGGGAATGAAATTGTTTTCGGTTGCGGTACTGGGCCTCCATGGCATGTGGGACGACCAATTCCACATGGGTGCAGTCGATGGCACCAATGCAACCCGGTATGCCGGCAAGTGCATGGAATCCCACTTTTGTGTTGGTAATTTCCTGCTCCGAGCGTGGTAGAGAGATGTAGTCGTCTGCGTGCTGCAGGAGGGCATCGAGCACTTGAAATAGTGTCCGTGAGAACAGTGGCTGAGAAATGCCATGCAACTGTCCGACTGTGTGCTGGTAGGTGCCTGTGGCCAGGAAGTGTAGTACAGACACCACCTTCAGTAGGGGTGGGATGGCGGTTGGGCTATCTATCATGCTGACAAGGTCAGCCTGTGTCATGTCCACAATGGCGGCTATGGTGTCCCGGTCCAGACGGTAGAGGGTGTGGATCTGCTCATCAGTGAGGTTGAACGGATGTGCTCGGAGGCGTGGGATTGCGGGCTGCCTGCGTGGTGGTAGTGGCTGTGCTGGCGGCCCTTGCTGGCCCTGCCTTGGCCTCCTCCTCCTCCTGCGTCTCCTCCGTGCGGCCGGTTGTAGTTGGTGTTCGTCTTCTTCTTGGAGTTGGAGTACTTGCAATGCTATCAGGTCCCCCAGGGCCAACATCGCGAGTCCTGCCGGTAGCATTTCGGTGTGGTTGTGGGAGGAGACTGGCTGTGCAATTTATGTGTTTTCAGGCTGTATGGCCTCCACCTGTGGTGATTAATTCCACCTGTGCAAACTGCTCTCCCCTTTGGCCGAGCACGTCCCGCGCACAACGCTGCAATTCGGGGAATGGCATCTTGCTATTGCAATCATGTATTTGTACCCGATGGCCGTGTAAGATTGGTTGATATGTTCATTCTGCTGTGGTCCCATTGTTTCACATACTATCTGTGCAGTCGCGAACAGACTTGTGAAGGGTCAGTGGAACGTAGTACTCGAGTAACGGTGGGCCCTCATGCATCACTGTACCGAGTTGCAACGACGGGCGGGGCGTCCCATTTGTGGGTGAAGGCAGTTGCCATTTTCACACACAGCCGCACTCGATGGAATAATTAGTGATTTCAAACGGCCACAGATGCCTCTTCGACGTGATGTTGCAAATGAGGAATTCGAAGGGCGGCGCTTTCGGTTTTCAGCTAGCGGCGAGGAAATGCCCACAGGTCTGACTGCAAATATAACGTACTATTGTTCAATGTCCTTGAGACAGGGGCCATGGCGAGGATGCAATGATTGATATGAATAGTTTGGGATGCGCAATTGCGACGTGGGCGATGAGGCCGGACGTTCCCAAATACATGTTACTTCACTACACTGGAATTACGGGCTGGGGCACTGTGGATTTTGCAGGCTGCATAACGCACAGACTCAATGGATATTTCTAATGTTATGTGAGTAAATATTCAGGCGTTTTAATCCCGGGATGAGGGAATGATGAATGGATGCATGGGCAGGTGATTTGATACAGAGTTTGCCATGTACAGGGCTTCTTGGGATCTATCCGCCTCCCCTACGCTATGTGATGCAGGGCTGCCATAGTGGGACCATCGTCTATCTGGCCTTGTTGAGCCCTCCCTGTCTCGACGCGCCCTCAGACACTTGTGTCCATGCACGTTAACATTCCCATCTGATGGATTCTGTTTTGACAGACGCATGCACAGGTACACTCGTTTGTGATGGTGTTTGCACCTCGATATAGATGGTTATGAGTCGCAAGTGGTTTTGGGGTGGTGATGATCCTTTGGAGTGGGCTAGCATGCATATGGCTGTGGATTTAGTGTGATCATTGGAGTGAGTTGTTCGAATGTAGTTCTGATGGCCATTCTGTTCTTTTTCTTTTCTTTTGGTTGACAGGTATCTCCTCCCCTTTTGCCACTGCCATCTGTATGCCACTCCTGCAGATGGGTTTTACTCCCGACACCTGCTGCTTCGTGTTAATCAGTGGAGCAGCATTACGATCTTATGGGACGATCGCCAATGGGCCACATGCCCTTACGCAGTACTGGTGGCTCGGAGCAACATTTCGGCCTTTCAGCTGGACTAGTGCCTCCCCATTGGGACGGCCCTGCGGTTCTGTGCGCTTCCATGTTGCCTTTTCGTACGTGAATGTGGCTCTGTGTACCATGAGGGAACAGGGCGTCACACAAGTAGTGGCTGGTCATTTCTTGCGGATGCAGCCCACAATGGTGAAAAGTGTTTTGGAGTTCATGGCCTGATGGCTGTATGGGCTTGGTGATTTTGATGTGCATTAAATTTCTATTCTGATTTGGCCCGTGTAGCGTTTTTCTTTGCAAGTGATGTGGCATATGCCTATTTGGGGGGCGATGTATTGTGAGGAGATCTGCATTGGGTTCCAGCTTCGGAGTTTAGTTGCGTGGTACTGTACTGGGCGCGTTTGCCTACGAAGCCCGTGAGGTCAGGGATGGGGGCTGCCAATATGACAGTTTGAATGTTGTCATGCTCAGGGGCGGGGGATTGGGTTTTGTGTAACAGATGCCGGTCAGCCAGGTGGACTGGTGGAATGATGTGATTCTCGGAATATTGCTGGTCACAGGTGCCTGTGTTTGCGAGCGTTTCTTGGTGGGGGACTGTGGTCATGTCCATTGGGATGGCTTCTGTATTCGTGCCATCTGTGCCCTGCAGCTCCCATTGGCCCCTGTTGTGTTTCTTTTGTTCGTTGGCATGCATGGGTGACTTGTACATTTCACTGGTTGCGTTGTGACTTCATTGCACCTACGGGGAGTTGTACTTTGTGGGCAGGGAGCGGTGTACAGGCACTCAGTGGGGCCGTTTACGGTTGATTCGCGATGCCGTACTTCTCACCATGGCGGAATGGTACATTCCGCCATGCTTGATGGCATTAGGTACATGTCCGCTAGGGTCGGAATTGGCGTACCCTTGCGCCATGGTGGTGTTTGCGGTTTGGCATGGCGCGCGCGCGCGCGTGCTTGGTGCAGTTAGCGTTGGCGTTCACTACGGTGTCGCTAATGGCTTCGTACTTTGCGGTGACGGGTCATAGTCGCACCGAGCGCTATTCGATGGCGGTATTGCATTTCCGCCATCGTTTTCCGAATTCCGCCAGGGTCGTAATGAGGGCCAATATCAGTTGGCAGTTTATATACTTTTTTGCAACAAAAAACACTCCTGGATACATGTATTACCCTCCAGCGACCAAATATGATTAGAAAAAACCTCTTCAAAGAAATCCCATCTTTACCCAACTCTTCCATTTTCATTGATCAGGCTTAATTTCATTATTATCTTCAGATCATATTTTAAAACACACCTCTTCTTGGGATTCGTTGTAGGTCCTGATGTTTTTGCATGGTGTAAACATTACTATTGAAAACATAATTCATTTCTAGCAATAACATCAAAATCTTCACACCAAGGCTCAACCAGGGAGGTACCCATGCAAACACAGAGTCTATCCAATCGTCGTTGATGATCCCAGTCTCAGTTTCCAGGACCTCTTTCAGTTTATGCAGAGCAGCGATAGTTCTGGTGAGCATGTCACTCTCAGTGTCATTTGGAGGCAAAAATGTACCGTAGGTACTCCCTATTTTCCAGCATACTCCACCCTCCATTGCCATCAAAAGGTTGAGTATGTACCGGTTTTGCAAAGTTATGAGCCTCAGTGCTCGAAATTCTTCCTTAATGGCACTAAACACTTGCTCAGAAGTGTTCCCAAAGAGTTCATACCTGGTCAGCTGGAGCCATTTGGCATTTGCCACTGCTTGAATGCCAGGTGCCAGGAGGGAGGAAAAAAAGGTTTCTGGTTGGCTAAACAGCCGATACTGATCAGGAATGTCTGCTAAGGTCTGTGAGGATGCTGCTGAGAGGTAGTTGGACATTTTCCTTTGTAATAATTGTCCAGAATTTCCTCCATTAAGAATAGTCTCCAATTTGTCCTTATGTGGTGATGAAGCGGACACAAGGGGTGCAGGGGACAAAGGGGGCACCGGTGTCATTTCAGGCATTGGATGAGCCAGAGACACATGCTCTTCATGGATTGCAAGGATGGGCAAATGAAGGGTAGAGAGACTGCACACACCTCACCAGGCTGGAGGCAACTGCCTGTACACACGCTGTCCACAGATCCTGAAATTGTCAAGAAGGGCAGCCGTAACTCCAGCCAAATCCGCAATGCACAGAGTGTTACTGCAGTTCCCATTTAGGCCAACGGGCACTGTGCCATCACCCTTAAAACATTGAGAAAAATTAGTAAGTGTCTGCATCTTAACAGGTTTTTTTGTTCTTTGAGTCATGTCAGATACTGCAAATGATTTTTCCATGTTGTCCCACACTCTCTGTTTATTTGTGACACCCTTTCTTCAGAGAATCCCCTCATTCCTCCAGCTCTGCAACTCTTCACCCCTTGTTCTGATGGGTTTTTAGATGTAAGACAGACACCTAATATTTGTGTGCTCTGCCCACACGGCCATTGAACAGTTCTCATCACTGGGTATAACTGATGCTGTAATTGGATGCCCTTTAAACTGCCCTCAAACCCTGTACAGGGCTAAGTGCACTAAGCATAGCACATCTGCTACATTCATCTCATTTGGAAGAAACACCCTAGGAACACCAGAAACATGGGGAATGAGAGAGCAGAGGTAGAAATATCTAACGGTTCTCTCTCTCCCCACCTTCCTCATATGACTGTAGCATACATTGTCAGCTGCAAAATCATGTGCATCATTATGGGATTTAACTTATCATCATTATAGAAAAAGTCATTGTCAACATTTCGTTTTCTTCTTAACATTTTCTCCTCATAATTTATAAGATTAGACAATTCTAATTGGTTTCCATTTGTCATCTTCAGACACGATGACCCAATGACCAAAAAAGCCAAAAAAACATTAATTGTTACACAATTCACAATCATAAACATTCCTTTTCTTATACTTAAATGATTTAAACTCCAGATTACGACCCGTACCCCCCCTCGTCCTGAAACAAACAGTGAATCCCTAGGGCGTACTTAACTTCTGTGCATTCTCCTGCTGCCCTGTGCAGGTGGAGGGCTGCCGGTATCCCTTCAAGTGTCTTTTAGGTGGATCCAATTCTTATTGTCCTCCACCTTCACGGCAGTCAGAGTTGCATATACTACTGTGCGTGGCCCATCGAAACGCTGTACATTCCAGCGATGCACAAAGGAGCAGATGTAGACTATGTCCCCGGGGAGAAGCTGTACCTTGCATTGATCATCAGTATTCTCTGCGCTTTCTCGTGTTGTCTGTTAGTGAGAAGACACAACTTGTGATGATATAATCTTAACACTTTTTGTTAGTGCTGTAAAATACTCCTTGAACTCCTCCCCTAAGACCACTGCAGTCTTGTGTACATCTGATGTCATACATGTAGGTGAGAAAGGTGTATCTAGCCTATGCCCAGTGATAATTTTGAGAGGGCTTAAATGGTTGTCCATACCTGGCAGATTTTGTATGTAAAACAAAGTTAGTGGAAGGCAGGTTAGCCAGGATTTATCTAACTCTGCACACAATTTGGCTAACTGGGCCTTAAAAACCCCATTGAGCCTCTCCATGTCTCGTTTGGCCTGCGGATGGTACACTGACCACAACCGATGCTTTATTCCTAGCAGAAAAGTGATTTCTGTGAACAAGGCATTAAAGAAGTGGGCTCTGTTGTAGGATTTTAGAACTTCACAAATTCCTCACCTCAGAAATAACTCTCTCACCAGAAATCTCGCTGCTAGTTTAGCATCCGGGTGTATGCAGGGATCAAACTCAAGCTACCAGGAAAATGGACAAGCCACCACAATAAGATATCTATAATTACTGAACCTCTTTATCAAGTCCACAACATCGATATGGAGCTCCTTGAATGAACCTGAGGACCCGGGCAAGATCCCCCTCACTGACCTCATGGTATTTCCGGAATTGAACTCATTGCACACTACACAATTCCCTACAAATCTACTTACCTGTTCTTGTAAATGAGGGATAAACCAATCCTTCTGGAGCTCTGCTGCAATTTGTCAACGAGAATTATGTGATGGGTAATGCAGTTGCTCTAGGGCCAAAAGAAGCAGCCCTACAGGCATTACTACCTTTCCCATTACCTCCTGTCTCCAAAGCAAATCTGTGGGTGAGAGAACACATCCTCTCTTTTTCCAGAGCTCCTGTTCTTCTCTAGGGGCTTTCCCTTGTATTTTTATTATTTGGAGCTCTAGAACTGGGGTGTACGGGGCTGGTAACTGCACTTGTTGGGACATGGTTTCCTTTTTCTGAGAATCTATGAAAGGAAAATATGCTGCTTCCTTCACAGCCTTGTCTGCAGCATTCATTCCAAAAGCTATTGAATTTGTGTGGTTAGTGTGGGCAGCGCACTTCACTAGAACTATCTCTGCTGGCAAGGTTAACGCTTCAATTAGCCAGGGTAGCAGCGCAGCATGCTGTACAGGGACCCATCAGACCTCGTAAATCCTCTTCTCTACCATCTTGATAATCCAGAATGGATGGTGGTGGTGACGTACGCAGGGTCAGAATAAACAGTGACCCCCCTTCCCCTTACACATTTCTAGTGCCTTTATAATTGCCACCAGTTCCGCTGCTTGTGAAGAGTAATCAGAAGGCAACTGTTTCTTCAATCTGACCCTGTACTCCCCATTCCACAATGCCCACAGCAGCTGCGCCTGCATGCCTCTCTCCCATCTCTTGGTTGATGATTGAAGACCCATCAACAAAAATCACCTCACCCCTCTCCAGGGCATTCTCTTTCACATTTACCCTCTCTTCCTATTCTACTTCATATGTGGTACAATCGTGAACAATAGGTCTCATTACAAGTGTGGCGATCTGGAAACAAGGGTGCTGATAAGCTTACTGGCACACTTGTTTCTGGACCGCCACACTACGAGTCTGCCTGGCGGGGCAGCTGCGCCCGGCAGGTCTGACCCTGCTGTGTGCAGTGGCCCTGGCAGGCAGAGTTGCTATGGAAACACCAGCACTGGCAGCAACAGTGCTGGTGTTTCTGAGTCTCCATTCCCAGGGAGTCCTATAGGACTCCCTGGGAATGGGGACTTGCACGATCTGCCACCTGACTTCTCGCTTCACCGGGACTTGTAATGTCCCTGTGGCACCGGGACGCCAGGCGGCAGATCCGGTGTTACAGAGTCGGCGACAAGCCGCCCATCCCACCAGCCGGTCGCTGCCGACCTCGCAATGAGGGCCAACATCCTTAGGCTTTGCCGGCTCTACTACAAATGTCACAAAATTTACTACGTGATATCACACTACTGAATTTATGAATTGGATAAGATGACTTCATACCCTGACTCTCTCGGAGTGGTCAATGTGGATTTAGATTTTTCTAGAATCGCAAAAATAATGCATGCTCTATGTACAATGTCACAGGGCAACACATCGTAATGGTTGAAGACTTTTGAATTGTAAAAGCTGCTGCCACCAGAGTTTGTTCGCAAGGGTACTGTTCCAAGGACCGGAGCATTGTTGATTGCAGCCTTAATTCCCAAAAGCAAGTCCCCATTCTCTCGGACCACTCTATCAGACTTTTTTCACCTTCTGTGCTTCCTTTAAACCCTGCAATAATGGACTCGCATAACTAGAGTAATCAAAAGTCCATGATCTATAATAGTTACAGAGCCCCAAAAACGTCTGCATTTGTTTCCCTCTGACTGGTTGAGGTGTATTTTGAACTGTGTTGGCTCTCTCTGGCATTACCTTGCTTCCTGTGGCTATATTACTTGCCCCAAATAAATTACCTCTGTCTGACAGTATTGCAATTTCTCTTTGTACACTTTATACCCCTTCTTCGCGAGCAGGCTGAGGACCATTATTGAGTCTCCTGGACACTGCCCCTCTGAAGTGCTGCAGAATAATAAATCCTCCAGGTACTGAATTACAGTACTGGACACATGTAATTTCCCCAAATCCATCTGAACAACCCTGTTAAAAATACTCTGAGATCTGCAGTTCCCCTGGGCCACCTTGTGTGTTCGAATCTCTGACCATGATACGTAAATGCTGTGAGGTACTGAGAATCTGCGTGTGAGGGAACAGAGAAAAATCAACTACCGTGAAGTGGGTTGATCCAGTAGGGATGTTACAGAGAATGGTGGAAGGATTCGGTATCACTGGAAAGTTCACCTCAACAATATTACTGAGGGGGCGCAAATCCTGGCCCATCCTACAACTGCACCCCTTCGCCTTCTTCACAGGATAGATATCTGTATTGCATGGGGACATATATGGTTGTATTAGGCCTTGCTTTAACAATCCCATAATGGTCTCATAAATCGCTTTGTCTGCCTCCATGGAGATGGGGTACTGCTTAACCTGTGGTAATATTGCATCAGGTTTAAATTGTATCCTCACTGCTCCAACCTTTTATAGCAGCAATACATCATGAGGATTTCTGGTCCAAAATGGTCCGGCACTCTTCCCAAATCCTCCTTCTAAAAAGACAGTGGGCCTTATTACAAGCGTGGTGGTCCAGAAATAAGGGTACCGGTAAGCCTACCGGCACCCTTGTTTTCCGGACCACCACACCCTGAGACTGCCTGACAGAGCTGCTGCACCTGACAGGTCTGACCCTGCCTGGCACAGCGGCCCTAGTAGGCAGACCGATCACAGAAGCACCAGCACCATTAGCAACGGTGTTTTTCGTGAACCAATTCCTTCAATAGAATTCCTGTGGGGTCCTATGGGACTCCACGGGAATGGGGACTAACATTTTCCAGCACCTAGCTTCCTGGTCCACCGGGACTTGTAATGTCCGATGGCACCGGGAAGCTAGGTGCCGGTAAAATGTTATGAGTCTGGCGGCAACCCACCAGAAGCACTGGCAGGGTTATCGCCTGACTCGTAATGAGGCCCAATGTATCTTTAATGACAAGCATCGTCTGTGATACTTCCCTTTGCTCTATTGATATCTAGCAAGGCACCCCAATTTCAAAGACCATCTCTCCTGTGTCTTCAGTGTCTTCGAATAATTGCTTGTCAATGTAAGGAATGCATGGTATCAAAGTAAGACAGACACAAGTGACCACAGTTCAAGGGTGTTTATTGAATGTTCACAAGCGGGTGAAAAACACCTTTCTAAACCTAAATCTACAGATGGGCGCAAGCTACGACCATCAAATAACAATAATGCAGTCCTAGTGGAGTCTTGTCAGAATAAAACAGCCTATACTAAAAAACCTATTGCCAATCCTTACTGCTACTTTACAAATAGTGTGGAGAAATGTTCATGAAAAAGAACGAAATGTTCACAAATAATAAGTCACGATGTTCGGGCTATTGGCCTCCCTTCCCCATGTTTTCAGCACAGGGCACGGCAGTCCACCCGGGCCAAGCACACACTCTGGTTTCCTTGACACGAGGATACAGTTCCAATTCCAGCGTCAGGGCCTTCCATCAAAATCTCTTGATTTGGCGGGCCTAATGCACAACACAAAAATAGAAAGTTCTTTTCTTCTTATAACTATATGATTTGGGTGTCTCTTCCTGTATGCCCCTCAGCCAGGCTCAGATACCTTTATTTTAAGATTCCAAAAACATTCCTTCTCAGGTGACTCATGGTTCACCCTGGATCCCCTCAGCGGCTCAGATCCCTTCTTCACATTCAATTAGTCTCCCTCAGCCGGGCTCAGACCTATTGCAGTTCACTTATTCTTATCGAAGACGTTTTAATGTGCACGGAATTTAGCTTGACCCATTGCAGGACCACTTTGATACAAAGTTTCCTTTTTTAATATTTATTTATTTATTTATTTATTGCATTTGTTAAATGCTCAACCCCTGAGGTATCAAAGTGTTGTTACAGACATCTTACAATTGGTTCAGCAACATACAAGATACATACATATAGAACACATTGGTACAGAAGATTACATATTAAAGTACCATTGTGAATACATAGGTTAAATATGTTGCATGATTTGTGTTGACTATTACACAATCTAGTAATAGTCTGCTTTGGGTAGGCATCTATCTAGACCTGAAGAAGCTGGGTAAAGTTGGCTCTATATCGATTAGCTAGAATTGGTTCAATAACCATGTTTTTAGCAATTTATTTGAAACTGTGAACGGAGTCTTCATTTTTTATGTTTAGTGGGAGGGCATTCCAGTGTTTAGGGCCATGATTGGGAAGCTACTGCCCCCTGCTCTGGAACATTTGAAACCCGGGACCACAAGGAGCAAATTATTGTCGGTTCTAAGCGTTCTGTTGGACAGTTTTCTGCTTATAGAATTATTTAAGTAGATGGGTGCTTTGGTAGCGAGGCATTCATGGGTAACACATAGTGCTTTTTTTTTTTAATTTCTTTATTGGTTTTAAACAACAACAAAACAACAGAAAACAAAACACAAAACGTACAATCTGGCATGACACAGCATCACTGGCGCGTTAGGATGTTCCTCAGAGCCTGCCATACTTCCGCAGCCTCGGGGGTCTCAGGTGACCGTACCTTTCGTGTCCATGTATAGTTCTATACGGAGGTGTCTCGCCACGGCGCTCGTGCTGGGTAACCTCATTCTTGCTCGTTATTCTGCCGTCCCCACGGGGTCCTCACTATCTCCCTCTTCTCTCCTATCGAATAAGTCCTGCATCAAGGAGTTCCATGCGGCCAACTTGTGTACTGTTTCCCCTTCCCCTCTTTTCACCGCTCTTACCCACACCACAGTCTCTGTCTGCGCCCACTTTCGGAGATCTGACCACCATGCATCTATGTTTGGGCCCTCCTTTGACTTCCATGACATTGCTATTCTTCTTTTAGCCAAGATGCATATCAGGTCCTTCATTTTTGCTTGGTGCAATTCGTGTCTGCTTCCTCTCGGGAAGAGGCCTAGTAGGTATCTCTCTGGATGCTCTGCTTGTAGTTGAAGTCCGCCTGGTGCTATCTTGATTCTGATTCTGTCCCAGAAAGTCTGTATTACTGGGCATGTCCAAAACATATGGAGCACATCGGCGTCCTCGGCCAGGCAGCGTGGGCACCTGTTTTGGTTCTCCGTCCGCATCTTGTGCATCCTCTTGGAGGTGAGGTATGTTCGGTGTGTGATGTAGAGCTGTGCCTGCCTGAACCGTGCATTCCTTGAAACCTTTTTTGGGTATCTTAGCACCCTAGCCCATTCTTGATCACTAAATGGCCTCTGGAGTTCCTCCTCCCAACGTCGCCTCGTATTTGCTCCTTGCGGGTCTGCTGCTTTTAGCAATTGTTCATATATCCTGGAGGTTGTGTGGGTTCCCTCCGAGATGTCGTACCATACGTCTAGCTCCATCATCTCCTCCTCCTCCGGGTCTATCCATTCCGGCCATCCTTTCTTGATATTTCGTATTATGCAGTTATAGAGGATGAATTGGCCTTTGTGTATCTCGTGGTCATCTACTATTTCTCGAAAGTCTGCCCACCTCTCTCCCCTCCTCAGGTCTCCAATGTGTGCTACACCTTTGGCTTCCCAGTGCATTCGATACATCGCCAGCATGTTCGTGTTCCCCCCTAGGAGGCCCGCCAAAGGGATCTGTGTCGAGCATGGGTCCTTCGTACCCTGGAGTTTCCATGCCCTCTTCCATAGCCCCACTGCGATCTTAAGCATGTTCGGCAGGGTCCTGAGCTGGGGTGTGTCAAGCCACAAGATCTCTCTCAGATAGTATCGTTTCAGCGCTGGCTGAAAGACTATTGTGTCTATCGTTTCATCCCCTCCTAGCCACTTGACTGCGAACTGCAGTTGTCCTGCTAAGTAGTACTTTTTGAAATCCGGTAGCCTAATGCCACCGTCCTCGTAGCCTTTCTGGAGAGTCTCCATTGCAATTCTGTTTCTCCCTCCTCCCCATAGGAAATTCCGTGTTATCGTGTTTAATCTGTTGAAGAAGGCTCTGGGAATTGCGTGTGGGATGTTTGTGAAGTAATATAGTAGGCGCGGTAGCACCACCATTTTCAGGAGGGCCGCCCTCCCCATCATCCCTAGTGGGAGTGTTCCCCAAAAGACCATTGATTTCTGTGTTTTTTCCAGTGCCGCCAGTGTGTTCATCCTATGGGTGTCAGCAGTGTCGTGGTGTATTTCTATTCCGAGATATTTAAAGGAGTTTCGTGCCCATGTCAGGCCCAGGTCCGGGAAGATGTCCGGGGGAACTTGCCTTAGCCCCGCCAGAGGGAACACCAGGGATTTATCCTTGTTAATTGCTATGCCCGATAGTCTGGTGTATGCTCCGATCGCCTCTAGGCACCCCGTTTATGTTTATCCCGGTATCCCCGTATTCCGCTCTAAGGAAGGCCGCGAGCGGCTCTAGGGCCAGGATATATAATAATGGCGACAGTGGGCATCCCTGCTTGGTGCCCCTGTGTATTCTCCACTCCCTTGAGATGAATCGCCCCGTCTTCACCCTCGCTCTAGGTTCGTTGTATAGCAGTTTGATCCATCGGAGGAATCCCTCACCAATGCCGAAGTGGACAAGTACGCTCACCAGCCACTCCCAACTAACCGAATCAAACGCTTTGACAGCGTCCAAGGACACTATTGCGCTCTCGCCTAGTCTTTGATTTGTCTCTTCTAGTACATGGTGCAATCTGCGAAGATTCCACGACGTGTTCCTCCCCGGGACGTAGCCCGTTTGGTCCGAGTGGACCAAGGTGGGCACAACTCGTTTCAGGCGGTTGGCTAACACCGCCGTCAGAATTTTAGCATCCTGATTGATCAGGGAGATTGGCCTATAGGAGGTACATTGCTTGGGCGGCTTCCCCGGTTTTAGGATCGGGCCTATCGTCGATTCGGACATGCTGGGTGGCAGCCGATTGCTCTCGTATGCGCCATGATACGCATCAAGTAGCTTCTGGGAGATGGTACTCTTGAATGTTTTATAAAACTCCCCCGGGATTCCGTCTGGGCCTGGGGTTTTCCCTTTGGGGAGCTCCATAATCACGCCCTCTATTTCCTCTACCGTGATAGGTGCATCCAAGGACTGGGCCTGTTCTTCCGCCAGTTTTGGTAATCTAATTTCTGCTAGTGCGTCCACTATGTCCTCTGAATCTATCTCTGGGTTCGGGGCATATAGTCGCTCATAGAATTGGGCAAATAGGTCGTTAATATGTTCCTGATTTCTGATCTCTTTCCCTGTGTGATCTTCTAACACTGTTATGGGGTCCCTTTTGTGTTCCTGTCTAGTGAGCCATGCTAAAAGTCTACTGGGTTTATCCCCTTCCGCATGTAGGCGTTGTAGATATCTCCCGTAGTTCAACCTTCCCAGTTTTTCCCAAAGTACCATACAGTCTGACCTCAATTCCACTAGCTCTCGGGACTCACTCCCTCCCGTTCCCGCTCGCCGCTCTTCCTTTTCTATCACCCTTTCAAGTTCGCCGAGCTCTTTCATAGCAGCTCCCGTTAACCCCCCTGTTCTGCCTATTGCCGCTCCCCTTATCACCACTTTGAACGCGTCCCAAAGTGTAGAACTTCTTTCCACACTGCCCTCATTCTGCTCGAAGTAATCCTCTATGGACTCTTGGAGGTGTTCCTCCAGCTCTCCCTCTTTTAGGGCCTCTGCCCGGAGTCGCCAGGTGGGTATCGGGGCTTTCCTATGGGTGTGCGCCCATGTTGCTAGTACTGGGGCGTGATCGGAGAGTGTGCGTGCTTTGATAGTGATTTCTGTGAAGTTATGTAATGATTCCCTGCCCGTGAATATGTAGTCTAACCGTGTAAATGCCCCATGCGGTGCACTGTAATGTGTGTACCCCCTCCCCTCTCCATGTACCTGTCTCCAGATGTCGACCAGTTGTAATCCCTCTAAGGTCCTATGCAGTTCCTTCGCCGGGGGCGCTGGCTTCCGGTGCCTATCGTCTGACCTGTCCAGCAACGGGTTTAAGGTGCAGTTGCAGTCGCCGGCCCAGATGAACGTCGCTTCCCTGTACTGGGCCAGCCTGGGCGCCAACTTTTTGAAGAAATCTGCTGCGTCACAGTTCGGGGCATAGGTGTTGATCAGGCACACTTCCTTATGTTCCAGCATTCCGTGCACCAACACCATCCTCCCCTCCGAGTCCGACTCCTGCCGGAGCATTTGAAACGGTACCCCCGGGGCAATCCATATCAATACTCCCCGTGCATAGTTCGAGTATGTGGCGCTGTATGTTTGTCCTCCCCATTTCTTGGTCACCTTGGCCTGCTTTTGTGAGGTTAGGTGTGTTTCCTGGAGCATCGCTATTTTGACCTTCATTCGATTTAGCCATGCATAGACCCTAAGTCTCTTGATATACGCATTGAGGCCTCGCACGTTCCAGGTGACTATTGATACGCTGTCTTGCCCCATTGTACTTTTTCGCAGTCCGGCTTCCTCATCCCACAGCCGGGTCTCCGTGTCGTTCTCTCGACTCTCCTTGTGTGGGAGTCTCCTGCAGTTCCTGTTGCGGGGCCCCCGCATCTGGTGCGGCCATGACTGTCATCTATTACCACTTGCTGTATATGCTTCTGGTCACTTTCTGCTCGTATCTTCCCTTCATCCTTCGCGGTCGTTTTCCCGTTGCCTGCGCCATGTGCTGTCCATTCACCACACTCAACATTTTTAACCCAAACAAAAACTAATAAACAAACGCCCAGCCACCCTTCTCCTGCTCGGGCTCCACCGCTTTCCTCCTCGTACTCCCTTGGAAGGGGCCGATTTGCAGCGGCGTGATGCCTTAAAACTGGCATCTAAACTTGGTGATCACACTCACTGTTCGGGGGCGTCGCCTTTCTCAGCCGACCTTGACTTGAGTGGGATTGATCGCTCCTTCATACTTGTCTTCCGGCTTAGTTGCTTATCAATTGTTAGGTGACATTGCGCGTGACTGCGTTTTCTCTCCCTCGTTTCGCATTATCAGGGTCTGTTTGTATTGTTGTTGGCACTTCTCTGCCTTAGCTGGGGGATGCCCTGCGCGTCCATCCACCTGTGGGCCTCCTCCGCCGAATCAAAGAAACATGATTTGTCCTGGTGTATCACCTTGAGTTTGGCGGGGCACAACAGCATGTATCTCACCCCTGCACACCTAAGTCGTTCTTTCGTTGGGCCAAACTGTGCTCTCTGCTTTTGGACCAAGGCTGTATAGTCCGGGTAAATCGTAATCCTAGAGGAGTGTCTAACAATCTCCCCCCCCCCCCTGAGAACGCCAGTATTTTGTCTCTATCTTTGTAGTTCATGATCCTGGCAATTATCGGTCTCGGGGGGGCGCCCGGCTGGGGTCTTTTTGTCAGTGCTCTGTGTGCTCTCTCCACCACAAAGCCCTGAGACAACTTCCCGGCCCCTACCTCCTGGAGAAGCATGTTTTCTATCTACTCCGTAGGGTTGTTGCCTTCTTCGCCTTCCGGGAGTCCGATTACACAAATGTTGTTCCTCCTAGCTCTGCCCTCTGCGTCCTCTGCTCTCCGTTCCAGGGCCTTGACTCTTTGTAGTACTTCCGTTAATTGCGTCCGTGTTGTGGCGACTCCTGCTGTGTTTTGCTGCACCTGTTGCTCTGTCGCCCCCACCCTCTCCGCCAGGTTCCTCGTATCTTGACGAAGGAGGCCCACATCCACCATCACCGCATCCAGTTTGTTTTCTAGCGACACCTTTAGGGCCCCTATTGTTGCATCCATTTTGTTTTCAAGAGATGCCTTCATGGCGGCTATTGCTCCTATGATTGCGCCGTCATTTGTATCTTCTGTCGCTGGAGGTGCAGCCATTTCCGTGTCTGTTGGCGTTGTCTGTTTTTGCCCTGGTGTCTTGGTGTAGGTGTCCATGGTGCTCTGCTTGACCTTCCCTTCGTTTTTCTTATTTGGCATTGTGCCCCTGCGTGTCCGTCCGCCCTAGGTCCCGTGGACAGCTGGGCCGAGGGTGGGGACGACGTTTCCAAGGCGGGTTGTTAGTCCTGATAGTTCCATCTCAATTTTCCCGACCCGGCTCCTCCTCTATCTCCTGCGGGTCTTGCACTGTAGCCCTTCACCTTATTGCCTAGGCGCCACGTTGGTCCATCGGGGGCCCAGATTTGTCTTGGTGGTGTGATGGCGGCAGGTAGGCAACCCCGCCTAGTGCGTGTTGGTGTCGCTCCTGCGCCGGGAGGCCTGTCCCCTATGAGCCGGGGGTCTTACCGCTTGGTCCGGTGTGCACTGCCCGGCGTCTCCCCCACGGGCCCTGGCTCGTTCACCATCTGAAATCCGCTGCGCGGCGACCTCCCTTCCGCTGTCCGTGCCCGTCGGCCTCCCCACGGGGTCCGTCTCCTCCGGGTCTCTCCTTCCCCCGGTGGGGTGCCCACGTCCTTTTCTCGCCGAGCCTGTTTCTTGTTTCCTCCCCACGAGGGGGGGTCGGCTGCTGCGGGATCGCTGGCTGGTCTACTCCTTGGCCCAGTTGGATTTGCCCTTCACTTCGAGGTCGCGGCTCCGTCCGCCATCTTGGATTTTCACGGGGCTTTCTTGCCGTCGGGCGTTTTACTATATAAACACTCCGTTTTTTCTCGGGCTTTCGCTCAAATGTTGCAGGAATACTTCTTCCTCCTTTCCCTGCGCTCGGGCCGCTGAAGCGCGCCCCAGGATGTCTCTAAGTCGGATATGTGCGCGGATCATAGCGGGAGCTCCGTCTCAAGACGACCTCACTCCATGGGCTCAGGCCACGCCCCCAACACATAGTGCTTTAAAGATGATTCTTGCCTTAAAGGGAAGCCAATGGATCTCCCTCCTGATGTTGGAAATATGGTCATACTTCTTAATTCCTAGGGCTGCTCGTAGAGTTTTGTTTTGCATTAATTGTAGTTTCCCTAAATTAGTATTTGAAGTCCATAGTAGGAGTATGTTGCAATAATCCAACTTCGATAGTATTAGCACTCTAGCTAGTGTAACACAGTTCGTGGGTGTGAGGAACTGGCGACTTAGGGCACTTAGTTTGGAGGTGTAAGAGGTGGATGACGATAAAGTGCTTACATGTTTGGTCATCGTTAGATTAGCGTCTAAATACACTACTAAGCTTTTTACCTGTTTCAATACTGGAATCAGGATACCATCAATATTGATTGATTAGTAATCTGGGTGAAGGGCACTAATTTTGGATTGGGAGCCCACGATGAGAATTTCTGTTTTCTCATTGTTAAGTCAAAGGCTGTTCAAAGCCACCCAATTTTGAATTATTGCGTATATCTTATTGATGTTCAACGTATCCTGGTCATAGTGATCGGTATGCGGATCTGAGTGTCATCAGCGAAGTTGGTGTAGATGGCACCCATGTCATCCAATGCTGAGAAGAGAAGCTTTGTGTATGCATTGTATAAGGTGGGCGAGAGACAAGACCCTTGGGGCACCCCAATAGGAACTGGTATGGGATCTGTAGCCTCTTTGCCAATGGTTACTCTCGACGTACGATCGGCTAGGAAGGATTTCACCCAGATAGTGGCATCTTTAGAGAAGCTGAAGCCATTTGCTAGAGTGGCACATAGTTTATCATGATCCACTAGGTTGAATGCTGCAGATAAGTCTAACAGCAGTAGTATGCATAGTTTACCTGAATCCCTAAGGGAGTCCATCTGGATTTTCAAGTCCAGGAGAGCCGATTCTGTATTATGGTTGGGCCTGAATCCAGATTGTCTAGCTCCTTGGAATTGGTTTTGTTCAAGGTGGGCATGAATTTGATTATAAGCTATTTTATCTATGATCTTGAGCAGAAACAGGACCGTACTTATTGGTCAGTAGTTGGTGGGTACAGTCGGGTTAAGGGATGGTTTTTTCAGCAGTGGGGTCAACCATGCTTCTTTTATACTTGCCAGGACCATACTCATGTTGAATGAGGCATTCACAAAGTTAGTGATAATAGGGTTGAGGGTGGGGGCACAAAGATTAACTAGGTGGGCTGGGAAGTTATCCCCTTTACAGTTAGAGGCCTTTAATTTAGAGATGGTGTCTGTCACTAGATCTTGGGTCACTGGGGTAAACTGAAATAGCAAGTTTGCATTATTCTTAGTTTTGTTAAGATTAGTATTAGGAATGTTTTCTTCAGCTAGGATTTTTCTTTTTGTGTGAATTTTCTTTTGAAGAAGATCAATTTTAGAGGCCAGCACATTTTGGATTGTGGTACACCAGTCTTTACTAGAATTCACTGGGTGGTGACTGGGGTTGGATTTTCCAATTCTTTAAGAATGGAAAAGAGATTTTTGGAGTTTGAGGTAGCGTTGCTAATACGCATGTTAAATGCCTTAGCTTTATGGGTTATGCTTTATATATTTTGTTAGCGGTTCTGAAGGCATTAGCAGAGTCCATTGTATGAGATTTTGTGTGGATTTTTCAAGAGATCTATTAGTTTGCCTTAGTGCAACTAATTCCTCATTGAACCAGAAACTCATGCACTTGTCGGCACATCGTATTTTGGTTGTTATAGGTGCTATTCAATCAATAGTGGTGATAAGGCAACTGTGGTAAGTGTCAGCCAGGAGACAGGGGTTGTCGCTAGTAACCATATTGGATGACAACACTTCGTTAATGATAGGGGCTAGATACTATGCAGTTGCCATTCAGTTGGATACCTAACAGAGGCCTTCGGATGAGCACACATGTGGCGCCGGACCACTCTGTACCCAGTATCTGATTTGGCTTTTTCAAAATACATTCACTCCTTTAGTTTCCACTTGTTCACGCCTCTCATCACATGTGCTTCAAACACTGTCCTTTGTGGATTCCTTCATACAATGTTGCCGCTTGCAACTTTGGTTGAAAAAGAAGCTGATTTCATATCAGTTTCTCCGACTTACTGGCTGTGCTGCTTCTACTGGTGTGGCTTTCTTGCAGGAGCCGAGAACAGGACCACAGCGGCAATCGCTCCACCCAGCCTGGGATATCGACACAGGAGCGCCCCAGATAACTTTGGTGCATAGTGTAGGTTTGTTCAGCTTCAGTTCCCGGTCTTAGGCTTTTCACTTTCCAAGGCTGTAAAAATAATGGTATCTAGAGGTCATGGGTACTTCCCTCCTTGCAACTCTCTCCGGTCTCGTCTTTCTCCACGTGTTAAATTGCCAACTTGGAACTTCTTCTTCCTCATGTGCTTTTCCTCGCTCAGAGTGTGCTTTCGTGCTCCACCTTTTATCCATGTGGGGAAGAGTGATGGGAGTCAGGTGTGTATAATGATTAGCAATTGCCTGACCTTGCCTGACCAGGGTGTTGGGACATGTCAGGTATACTGCTCTGGTGTTAGTCTGTTGTCGCTCACAATAAAATGCCCATGCGAAAGTGTTTGTGAGGGGTGTTGAGCTTCTAGGAATCCTACCTGGTAGGATGGGGAAAAGGTGTTACAGGAAGGGGGATACCACATCTCACTGTTCGGTGTCCCACTTCCACTCACTGAGGACCCCTCATCGAGGTGATTGTCCCATACTGGTCCACCCCCACAAACTGTATCCAATAGCAATGGCAGTGTCCTGGCCACCTGGATGACAGATCCCCGGGGACTAGCGGGTGAGACACCTTTAGGTTTCTCACGTCAGACACGTCCCTTTAGCGATAAGGTTGGATTGATGCACATAACTGTGTGCCACTCTCTGCCTTTCTCATCTGTGCCTGAAAGAACAACCCTGTTCTTCTTAATCACTACAGCCTCTAAGAGAATTGTAATAATCGTGCCTGGTGTTATTTCCTGTGGCACATCAAGCCAAAATAAAAACTCAAATGGTACTCACCAGGCCTGATTTCTGATACCCGGGACCCAACTCAACAAAACCATCACCCCATAGAGAAACAATGCTGTATGCACTGCAAACCCCCCTAATTGCTCTGTCACTACAATAGGTCTGAAAACATGTTGCTTCCCTTACCGAATACAACTCTGGGGTTGAACATACAATACCTTCCTCCGTGAAGGCAATCAACATCTGCAATTTGCTCAGGTTGTCCCTTCCCAAAAGATTTGCTTGGGTATCCATACTATAAAACAAAGGTGCTGATAAATTTTGATTACCCACATCAATACGAAGATTTTCAGTGTTAGCTACTGACAGGAAAGCCCTAGAGAATCCCAGTGTGTCCATTATTTTGCCCGACAAGGGGAACTCACCTTCCTTAATACAAGACTTGGTATCTCATGTGTCAACCACAAACGAAAACGTTTGCTCACCTACCTGCACACCCATCCGGGGTCCCTTTTCTGGATCCATAGTAATGGACAGGACTGGACACATCAGAGATCCCTGTGGGCTGTCCTACTCCTGGTACATATTAGCACCTAGGAGAGAAAAGGGATTTCCCCAAAAAACACTTGCTCCAGTGCAGTGCGCAACTATTCCTTGGGGTAAAGGATTCTTATTGCATGTCTGCACTGATGCTTGTGCTTGCATGGTCAGAGGGATCCCAAAGGTCTGTGCAGCCCCAGTTGCTTGGTTCTGTTCAACCTATGCCTGCTGCAATTGCACAGGACCTGGGATATATGGCCGGGTCGGGGCCTGCATCTGTTCAGCTCTTATGTTAAAGTACTGTGACCATTCACAACAATCCCGTGACACGTGCCCCAACCTTTGCCAATTTAGTTTGAATGAGCTTGGCCTCTGCTCTTTGTGCCTGCTCTCTTTCATCCTCTCTTTTTCCTGTCTTCTGTTGCAGAAATGCACAATGTGGGCCTAAATTTCTGGCCAACCCTTGGCCTCCATCCCTACTACGAGAATCTAAAGTCCCTTGTTCAGCATGTGTTCAAAAATTGCACATTCTTGTCCCATACCTTGCACGTTCCTGCCCTCCACATCTCCTGAATTAACTGGATTTGTGCGGCAGTATCATCATCTAATTTCATTGTCTCGACTAAAATCGCATTGATATCAGGCGTATCAGGGTACATAATCCGCAAGGCCACCCATACCTGTGCCCTAAGATTATTAAAAGCTGCTCCATCATGGGTATTTGTATCCAACTGAACTCCCGGATACCACAACCTCTTCTAAAGTTTGTCTGACCACTCCCGCATTAGGGCCATGAATAAGCCCTTCATGTCCCCTATGACAAACATCAAACCGGCAGTGTGTTTCTCTTATGCATAAATCCACTTCTCTGCCCCTGCAGTGAGTGAAGGGAGTGTCTTCATCAAATTATTCCGGTCCATGTGTGACTACTGGACATAATACGCCCTTCCCAGATCCTTCAGGAGCAACGGAAACTGAGTTATACCTGTTTTTACTGGGGCTTCCTCCATCTCTCCCCTACCACTTACTACAGCCATTCAAGTACCCTGGCTTGTCCTATAGTCCCATGGTTTGGTTCCTATCATTGCTATAGCAGCGGGAGGTAGGGTGCCTACACTCTGCTCTCCTTGCCTGACATCCCATGCCTCTTATTCTTCATCGTCTATTCCAACTGCTACATACCCTACCCCTTCTACAGGCACAAAAGCATAATCAGCACTACCATAGGGTTCCATCTCCCGTCCTCCCTGCTCAGCCTCTGTACGCCTGGCAGCATCCCTGTTCTCCATGTACACCTCAACTGTTCTGATAACCAAGCTGTCCAATTTAACAAGTACCTGCCCATTTCACCACATTCCTTCTTCTATGTTCCTTACCTGTCTTCTCACTTCCTCTTGCTCTTCATCTCTCTGCCACCATAACAGCATTATCTCTTCATCCGCTAACCATAGCGCTTCCTTTTTTTTTCCCATTCTTGCGCATCTACTACTCTTCGCAATCTATCCTCTATCCTTACAGGAAGAGGTCTAACCTCTTCATTCTCACTCATTTCCATGCCTTCCACTGCTCTTATAACTATCGGTCTCACTCTCTCTTGCTCCTCCACCCGTACTCTCTCTGCTAACCTAGCAGTTGGGGGAGTATCCCCTTCCTGCTCTCTATTTTCAACCTTTCTGCAGCCCTAACCATTGATGGAGTTACCCTTCCGCTTTCCTCAAAATCCCAGTTCTTAGAAATGGTAACTGATGGAGGCATTACCTGTGTCTGTCTTACAACCACTGGAGTAGCTGCTGGGGAAAATGGTGGTACAAACTCAGGGTCTGTGTATCCCTCTGCGGGCAATAAAGGAAAGCACCCAAAACCAAGAGCCCTCATTTCCCAATTGCTTTACACTCCCAACTGTGTACTAACTTAAACCTGAGGTGCTCCAATGTGGTGCATCAAATTGTTCTGCACTGCTACGTCATGGCACCACGTCTCCGGGGAGCAGACGAACATTTAACCAATTTGGCGTCAGCAGACCTTTTTCTCACCGTGTACGGAAGGCCGGTGCCCGATGTGAGGTGTTGCAGCTGAGAGGTATGGACAGAAGACCCCCAACATCTCAGAATGCCCAGGCTCCTGACTGGCTCGCCAAATGTGGGGGTGGAACTTTAATCACTGTAACCAAAAACAGGCCCACCACTTAAGAAGTGAGTACACGATTGTACATAAAGCAGGTTTATTGTACAAAATCTCTGGGGGAACGGTTAGATGGTGTTGCAGGACCAAACCAACCCACGTCTCAAAAATACAATATCAGTTGGCAGTTTATATACTTTTTTACAACAAAAAACACTCCCAGATACATGTATTACTTTCCACCCACCAAATATGATTGGACAAAACCTCTTCAAAGAAATCCTATCTTTCCCCAACTCTTCCATTATCATTGGTCAGGCGTATCTTCATTATCATCTTCAGATTATATTTTAAAACACACCTCTTCTTGGGATTCGTCGTGGGTCCTGAGGTTGGTGCATGGTTTAACCCCTTAAGTGCCGAGGACAAATATGCTTGTTCTTTTTGCATAGACTTGCATAATAGCCTGCCACAATAGCCTGGCACTTACAGGGGTTAAACATTACTATTGAAAACATAATTCATTGCTAGCAATTACTGGCCTAAAACCTTTTAACTATGATTGCACATGGCCTTGCTGACTAAATTTAGCAAATAGAGGAAGGTCTGTTTAACCATTAGTTCCCTTAAATTATAGATAGCAACCTCCATTCCAGAGACTTGTGGCACCTTTAAAAGACCTTCTAAGTTTGTGTGGCTACATACAATTCCAAATGACCTAGAAAAATATTTAACCAAATGACTAATCCCCTCTAAAGATTTAAATCCAAAGGGAAAGACAACATCTGTTCCCTTGCAACTTTTCCAATCTGCAAGACTCCCACTTTATCGCACAAGTGAAACTCCTAAATAGCTTTAGGCATTTAGCTTATTCTGTGTGTTACTACTGACCAGAATAAACAACAAAACTCTTTTGGTCACGGTCTGAAATTTCAGGAGATTATATCTACTTTCTACAAGACTAACCAAAGCATAAACTCAAGGCTATTTCTGCAGCTGATGACCATAAAAGTTTGGTATTACTCCTTTACCTACCTTTTGTAATCTGAAAACCTGTTTAGACGTCAAAGTGCATTTTGCAAGAGAGCCCTAACCTCTATGGTCTGATTAATTGCAAAAAAGGGCATTTATATCGAGATTCATACATTTTGCATAGGTACATGTATGTTTTTGCATCTGGTAGATTTGATACATTATCTTTGTGCATGTGTGCACTGTGCAGGCTAATATGTATCAGTTCTGAACAAAAAGAAAACAGCGCTCAGTTTGCCGCACCCCCAGTCATGAATGTGCCACTCGCAACATGAACTCCTCCTAATAGAAGGAACCCTCCTTGACCACCCAACAAAAGCAGTGTGGCTCAACCAGACATCTTCTTGGCCTCTCTGTTTACTACTCGGTCAATACCACTAGAGTTGCAGTGGTTTCGGGTGAATTTGTAAAGTGGCGGTCGTACATTTTTAATTGTCCAGTGCGAGTGATATCGAACCACGCTTTTAGGGAAATAGGGCTTTACTTGGCAGAGAACATTTAAAAAATATTTTGTTCAATGGTGTATTTTGCAGTCAAATTTCGGAAAAAACAACTAAAAGCCATATAATTTGACAATCAATGCTGTTGCGCAACACATGAAATAATCCAATAGCCCCCACCCAAATGTACAGGCCGCAAGAGACCCATAGGTCGCCTGGCTCAAGGATGAAACTTCACATTATTTTGGGGATTGTCACTAACTTCATGGCAGTGTAAAGCATAGATGCAACTACTGCCCCACTAAATGACTCTCGTTTCATCAACTGTATAAGGACCAAAGGCAGATACCCACATTTTCATGCAAGTCGCACAAAAATCCCTGGGCATCTAGATATTTGTGTGCCTGGGTTCATGGGTTCAACCCACTGCAGAGGTAAATTTTTGTATTTCTGTCTGACGACTGTCACCACCATGCAGAGTAGTCGAGCAATGTGAGAATTCTAAATCCCACCAAGGTTTGGAAGACGGATAAACCACGCCCCCACATTTCTCACCTAAAAGCAGTAATTCATTCACATTCACGTTTTTTTTTTTAATAAATGAGAATCATGTTCTGTAAATGTTGACGTTTTTAGTGCATGTCATTTTGCATTCCTGTAAATGTTGGACTACAAGGAGCAGGATAACATATGATAAGACCCCTTAAAAAAGGAGTGGTTGGTCATATCACACCTCACATTGGGCAAGGTGAGCTCTCTGTAAACTGTCCATTAAGCCTCACTAAGTTCAATACTTGTACAGGCCCCAAAAGGGCAATTTATATAGTCGATATGCTTGCAATGACCTTTTGACAAGGGAATCCTTCTTGTTGCTGTGCAAATATGGTTCATATTATGGATGTAAAAAACATAATTTTCATTTAACATGAGCTATGATTTCTTTTAGAGGAAATGGCCACTGTTTGTGGTGTCACGTGCAGCCACTGCTGCCCACCGGATTTGCATTCCTGGAAATAAACACTGTGTGAAAACAATAGGATTCGTCACCCAGGTGGAATGCCCTAACAGAGGCCAGCACACTTTCCACCACCTGAAGGGTTTTCCTGACAGCCCTCTCAGAGGCAGTAGCTGGGCAAGAAAGTCTAAGACTGCTCCGAAATTCCCCGTTTCTTTTTGCTGTGGGGCTTTGGAAGGGGCAAGCTTCTCACCCCCTGGTCAGTAGGCCATTGGTCCTCATCATGGTGGCACTGTGGTGCAGAGCTGGCACCTTTGCTTTCTTGAGAACTATTCCCAATTCTAAAAGCTGATGGGATCGTGTCAGATTCTCTTGATAGATATGGTAACAGAGCCGAACTTGGAGCTGGTCGAAGTCTTTAATTGTTACTTCACAATAAAGAGGGGGAAAACATAGCAGTCTCTCATTCTCTGAAATTAGGAAATGTCTCTGTTCCTTTGTTTTGCCATAATGCGCCGAAGCCTACTCAGCTACGTCTTCAGCTGAAAACAGCGAAACAAAAGGGAATTCTTCCCAGTGGATTGGTCCTCTTTTATACTCTACTCTCTCCTTAGTAATATTCCCTTTGGTCCTCTCGGGGCAATCGTCCGCTTCTGATAGGGTAAATGAGGCCCTATCAGATCTTCCTTCTGCACTGGCCCCGCCCCTGAACATAAATGATTGACTCTGCCTCATTCAGTTCCTTTAATGCCGTAATTGCTCCTCCTCAGGCAATGCCCCTGCTTATCCGGTAAGTAATTACGTTTTTTTTGTAATTGTATTGCTCTGATCCCTGGGCTCCTACGTCTCTCCATGTCCCTGATCAAAATAGTTTTTCAAATTTAAAGAAATTCCAGAAAAGGGTATATATTGTTTAGATTGAAAAATACATGGTGTGCTCAGGATATTTTCCCCATTATAGGGGTAAAATTGTATAATACTGTAGAAAGCTTTTAAGTTAAGTGCATTAGTTAGAAACTATCATCTGTGGACATCTTACACATTTAGCGTAGTGGTGCTTAAATCATCTTTTATGGAGCTATGTATGCACTTTCCTGAGGGCCTTTGTGGTGTAACACTCAATGAGTAATGCACATGGCTTTCAAGGTGAGTCGCCAGAGATTGGGAGCCTGAGTAGTACGTAGAGTGCAGTTGAGATGTGATCCCTCAGTCCTAGGCGTAGGAGTAGTCTTGCCGCTCCGCTCTGAATGCACTGTCATTTTATCAGGAGAGATGAGGGGGCTCCAGGGAGCAGCACATTGGCATAGTCTAAGCAGGCGAAGATGATAGCAATAATTGCTGATACTCTGTGCGCGATAGTACGAAATGGGAAGATACGTCGCAAGACACAGATATGATGGAAGCAAGTTTTCACCACCAAGTTAACGTGGGGTGTGAGAGAACGGTTGGAATGCATCAGACAGCCCAGGTTTTTTACTTTCAGAGATGGGGTAGGTGGGTATATAGTGAGGGAGGACAAGGGCTGGACTAAGAGAAGATTGGAGTTTTTCCACATAGCATGATTTCTGTTTTCCTTGGGTTCCGGAGGTTATTGGAGGTCATCCATAGGTCTTCTTCAGATAGATAAGATGTGAGGTTTGGTGTAGGGTGGTAGAATCGCTGGGGATTTTTAATATTATTTTGGTGTTGTTGGCGTAATTGTAGCAGGATAGTCCATAGGACTGAATTAGTGCTGAGAGAGAGCTAAAACATAGATTAAAGAGAAGTGGCAAGACTGATGCTCTTCGGGGTATGCCTTGTTGAAAGGGGCGAAGGGCAGATGTGAAAGGTGCAAGGGATCAAATTTGTGATCTGTCAGAGATGAAGGAGGAGCTAAATCTCAGGTTCCTACATTGTGCAGTCTGTCCATGAGGAGGGGTGATCAATGGTGTCAAATGCTGCAGAGAGGTCTAGAAGGATGAGTGCAGCAGACACGTCAGAGTTTGAGTGTCATTTAAGATCATCCCATATGGAGACTGAACAAGACTCGGTTCCTTAAAGGGGTCTGAAACCTGACTGAGCTTGGTGAAGTATGTTATGGGATTCTGCGACTGCACATAGAAGAGAGTAGGCAGCCTGGTCCACTAGCGTGGCTAGGTATCAGTTGTTAGAGATAGGTCTGTAGTTGTTGACATCTAGTGTATCAAGGAAAGGCTTTTATAGAAGAGGTTTGTGAATGAGGTTTTGAGTTCTGAGGGTAAGATGCCAGAGTCGAATGAGGAATTGATAATAAAGAGGGCTATATTTCCAGCACACGTATGACACATGATTTCCTTTAGCATGTGCAGTGGGCAAGAGTCTTTGGGTGAGCCTGATGGTTGTTTGTAAGACAAGAAGGGGAGAGTTTAGTGAAGGAAGTGGCACATGGAGGGCTGGGTACATGGGTGGTCATGGGATTGCCGAGTGAAAGGGGGAGGGAGTCAATGATTGCTTTCATAGATAGCGTTATTTCTCTCTATAGCTTTATAGTATAGATGTTTGGTTATGTTTGGATATAGCGTTGCAGAGGATTTGTGTATGGGGTGGAGATTTAGTGGTGCAAGCAGGAGAGCTAAATTCGGTCATTAATTTGAAGAGCTCTCTGGATGGGACACTGGATTTGTTAATCTTCTTTGTGTAGTATGATTTTTTGGCTTTGCTCACTTTGGCCCTCAGTGGCATAGGCAGTTGTATTTGACGATTAAGGGTTTGCAAGCCAATGGTGTTTCAGAGACCGATTGTACGTTTTCGTCAGTTTATGTTGTCTGGGCAACCAACTGGCTGAGTGTTTTTTCCTCATGTTGTTGAAAGTTATCAGAGGTGCCAAGGAGATGAATGCTTTGATAAGCCGTCTTGGAATGGAATGGAGATTAGATTTGAGGAAATAGGGGAGGAAGGAATGGATTCTCTAAGCATATTTGAGAGGTTGAGACTACCTTGATATATGTCCAATTGCGTGAAGTTGTTCTGTGACTTGGGGCAAGGTCATGGAGAGGATGATAAGGGATAGGTAGAAGAAGATTGCAAGATGGTCAAACCATATGAGAGGGCGCGGTGGAAGGATGGAGAGGATACTATGTCCCTATGTGCCCATTGTTCTTACTGTAACCTATGTCTGCCTGCAACTGTGCCTTGATCCCTATGGGTTTGATGCGCTATACAAATACACAAATAAATAAATAAATGCTAGGTGACCCAAATATGGCATCTAAGGTATGACCGGCGGAGTATGTTGGAGCAGAGCTTAACTGGGGAAGTTGCATAGGTTCCAGGTTACTTAGTAGCGTGTGGGTCATAGGGTTATGTGGCATGTCAAACCAGATATTGAAATTGCCTAAGATAGTCAGGAGAGGGTGTCAGATCAAGATTGAGACAATTGAGTGGCATAGTGAATTTGAGAAGAATCCATTATGTCCCGGGGGTCTGTATATAAGCAAGAATGAATGTGAGGGTGTGGTTGAGAGCAAGAATTTAACTAGTAAGGATTTGCAATCTGGAATATGGAGGTTGGAGTTTTTAAGAGGGGTGGAGATGAAGTCTTTCTAGAGAAAGGCAATTCCTCCTCCTCTGCTGGTGCGATTCTGGACTATCAGTTTATTATCTGGAAGAAATGCTTGTGCTACTGGAAGGAAGTTATCGAAGAACCAAGTTTTGGTGATGAGCAAGATGTCTCGGGTGAATTTGTTTGTGCCAGAAAAACAAATCCTGTAGTGAGATTAAGTGTAATTGGGAAAGTAGTGGGTTAGGGTGAACGTGGTAGGCACGGCAGAATGTGGAATTCTCTGAGAAGGCAGGAAGTTTAACAGTAGTCGCCCCTACCGGGGGAGAGAAATCGGTAGACTGATATAAATTGAGTGAGAGGTTAAAATTTGATGTTTGAAAGGCTCAAGGTTTGTATAAGCAGTTCATTTTCCTCGAGTAACTGGCTCATGATTTGGTTATACCTGATGGTTTTGGGAAGTGGCCACTAGATGTCACTGTGTGATTGGAAGAGTAGGTCTTTTACTTGAGCAGGGATGCATGTCTGGGCAGCGGAGTCCCTTTGGATCAAGGAGGCAGGCAACTGAGTGGATAGGTAAATAAGTGGGATGGACGTGAGCAGAGAAGCCTTTAATGCCTAACCTGTGGGCGGGACTGGAGGCAGTATTGTGTAATACAAAGGCAGTAGATGAAGAAGTTGCTCTGGAGAAATTAAAGATAGAGGGTCCCTACCTTGCTGTTTTACGAAATCCTGTGTTCCAGGAATTTGATCTGAAAGGAATTTCGGAGGCTCAGGGATTTCTAAGCAGGAGAGTTAACAGACCAGAGCTGGTTAATTACAATGAAAAGTGAAAAAGAGGAAGAGGGGTGTCTCCTGGACGTTGGAATCACCGTTTTGAGTGGGGAGAGGGGATCGGATAATGGTATTTAACGTGAGCGTGTGGGGGTTATCCCATTGAGGACGTTTATGGTGGGCGGGGTGAACATCTGAGAGAAAGGGGTGGTGGGAGGGAGGGAGGTGTGGTTGTAGAAAAATGTGATGGTATCTGGGATTGTAGCAGTTTGCTTGAGGCATGGTGTCTGTGTGAGAGGTGCGAAGAGTGCAGAGGGCAGAGGGGTTCATTGTGATGGAGAATGAGGATGGAGTGAGGAGAAAACATGTGAAGTGTGCTTTAGGAATGGGTGTACGTATGAGAAAATGTGTTTCAAGGGAGGGGGAGGTAGTGTAGTGCTGTCCTGTGAGTGTTAGTTGGCAGCATTGACAATGGAGGCAATGGTGTAAAGAAGGAGCCCTGATGAAAGAATGAAAAATGTCTCTTGCACATTGGTAAGCACAGAGGCAGCACATAAATACCAGCAAACAGGGCTACCCCCCTGGTCCCCAACCCCTTCGAGTGAAATGGGTCTGGGCATCACATATGTGAGCAAGAGACACCTGGATGGGGTATCCACAGGAAGGGTAATGTGACGAGGTAACCTCTAGAAACTATCTAGCAAAACCCACAATTGAACCCCCACTAAATGTCTCAGATCAAGACATCAGATGAACGAAGACCATGTACATAACATATCTCAACCTTTCATGGCCCCTGGGTGGGTGAAAACACCCAATTTTGTATTTGACGGGTCAACACCCATTGATTCCTATGGGCGTGTAGGGAGCTTGGTGGGTGAGAGAGCTGCCTAAGTGGCGGGAGACACCCACCAAAAGCATGTGAGTTGAGAGGTATGATCATAATGCAGCCCTAGAACCCAGGTACATGCTGCCGATCCTTACAACACAAAGAAATTCATAGGCTCTGATACACGCACTGTCCCAGCACACATAGGCAATATAGAAATCAATGGCGCGGCAACAATGAAGTGAGGCCACAGAAGCCAATAGGTAGAAATTCAAATGCCAACAGGTAGAACATTCATTTGAGTACTCACCGAACCCACAGACTGCCAGCACAGTATCAGGCACTCCCCCCAAACATCCAACAATTGATTAATCCATCGACCCAGTGATCCAGGATAGACCATCACCCCAGCACACCGTCCCGCAGAATGATAAATAGGCCTTCTTGCGACTCCACCCCACAGGCCCACCATCCTAAGCCTTTCCTGAGTCAGTAAGGTCTCTGGTGTCGCAACCGACACATTTCCTCCGTCCTTGCATAATCGATCTGCTCTGATTGGCCCCCAACACCACAAACCCCAACCGCATGTGCTTGTTCTACTGAGACACCTCGGACCGTAGTCATCCAATAGCGCATTCTTTTTTCCCCATGCGTTCTCCACAATGGCCAAGATCAGGTCTGCCTGTGTTGCATTCCCCCCCCCCAGCCATTCGACACTGAACCGCATGCACCAAAGCGGCGGCATTCCTGCATCTGACCCAAAGGTGCTCAGAACAGTGGAATACCCAGTACGATAGTAATGTCTCGGGAGGATAGCTCGCAGGCAACACGCTCGTCTTGGAAGCAACACGACGTTGAAGCAACACAGGTTCGATCCCCGGGTCCGAACTTGAAACCTCTTGATATTAAGCGTGTTATAAATAACCAATTACCAATGTAATGTATTGCGTCATTTATACAGTGCCTTGCACCATTAGTATGGTCACAATGCACCAGGATTGGACTGGGACAAGAAATAGGCCCGGACACCCAAGAAATAGTGTCCCACCCCTCGCCTCAAAAAAGTGGCCCACCCCTCGCCTCACAACCCTTGACGTCCGATGACATCACCGGAAGTGATGTCATTTGACCCCACCCGAAAGTGACATCCCGGGAAGTGATGAAACACGACCTTTCACCCCTTGACAAAACAGGAAGTTGCATCAAATAGCCTTCAACCTAAGAACACTACGAAAATATGGTTATGATTTCACTAATGTGATATACATTTCATACAATAATGGATCACCATATGTATCATTAATATCTGTGTGTATAGATCATATTGGCAAATTACTGTGAATGCAAGCAGACGTCCAAGGTCAAATTATAATATGTTATTGTATAGCACTTACGCTTAAGCTCTTTTTTATAGAACAAATATGCATACAATATTACCCAACCTGTGTCGGTACTGATTTATCAACCTCAGAAGGATGAAAGGCTGAGAAGGCCTTGCTGGGATTGGAACCTGCAACCTGCAGATCACACACACATCACAGCAGCGAGCTCTCAACCCACTGAGCTAACAAATCTACTATAGTAAAATGAGCAATTATTCTGTAGTTGATACCATTAAATTTGTAACTGAGATTTAACAGCAGACCAGTTAAGTTCATCGGCAGGTCTGGTGCAAAGTTGGCCTCATGTGAAGCCTGCGTGCATCTATTTTCAGGCTTCAGAGGTTGGCAAAATAGGGAAAGCAGCGCACTCACAGGCCATCCCATACTCCATAGTGTATGAGGTAATGAGTGCTCAGAGTATGCAAACAAACATCCTGAACAGCATGCCAGGGAGATGGGAAAGATAGACACATTACAGAAAAGCATTCATTGTGGCACAATGAAGTCAATGGCCACTTGATGTGCTCTGGTCAAATATTTCTACTCTGTATAGAAGCTTTTAGGCACAAGGACTTTGTCAAGTGACCGAGGACACCGAGATGGAATGTCTTGTGATGATCGTAACAGAGACAATGGCAGAAAAATAGCATGCGCTCAAATTTCTTTTTTTTTTTCAAACTGGCCTAGGCGTGGGCCCAAACCGGCCCCCAGGGACTACACATGGGCCAATTCAACCCTGCAACCCTGCAACGCACTGTAGGTTGAACGCCCTTGATGGGGACCGGAGTCCGGCTATGGGAACAGATTCGAAGAGGTGCTAGTATGCGTGTGTGCATATTGGCCAATACGATGATATGAGAGGTGGCCAAGTTTCTGCAAGCCACCTGTGTCAAGCTGGCATGTGGGTGGGTGTTGATAAGTGTTCTAGAGGGGTATGTCAGAGCAGGAGAGAGATTATGTGTGCAGCTTCTTATCGAATTTTTGTTGTGAACGGTAGCTGCATTCTTATGGCAGAGGTGTTGTGCAAAGTGTTTTCAAGTGGTGTGTGATGGCATATGCGTGCGGGTCTGTGGCCGTGCCTTTGGCTAGTTTCCCTATTTATAGAGAGTGAGAGGTTAAATGCATTGGCCCTCATTACGACCCTTGCGGAAATCGGAAAACGATGGCGGAAATGCAATACCGCCATCGAATAGCGCTCGGTGCGACTATGACCCGTCACCGCAAAGTACGAAGCCATTAGCGACACCGTAGTGAACGCCAACGCTAACTGCACCAAGCACGCGCGCGCGCGCCATGCGAAACCGCAAACACCACCATGGCGCAACGGTACGCCAATTCCGACCCTAGCGGACATGTACCTAACGCCATCAGGCATGGCGTAATGTACCATTCCGCCATGGTGAGAAGTACGGCATCGCGAATCAACCGTAAACGGCCCCACTGAGTGCCTGTACACCGCTCCCTGCCCACAAAGTACAACTCCCCGTAGGTGCAATGAAGCCACAATGCAACCATTGAAATGTACAAGTCACCCATGCATGGCAACAAACAAAAGAAACACAAGAGGGGCCAATGGGAGCTGCAGGGCACAGATGGCACGAATACAGAAGCCATCCCAATGGACATGACCACAGTCCCCCACCAAGAAACGCACGCAAACACAGGCACCTGTGACCAGCCATATTCCGAGAATCACATCATTCCACCAGTCCACCTGGCTGACCGGCATCTGTTACACAAAACCCAATCCCCCGCCCCTGAGCATGACAACATTCAAACTGTCATATTGGCAGCCCCCATCCCTGACCTCACGGGCTTAGTAGGCAAACGCGCCCAGTACAGTACCACGCAACTAAACTCCGAAGCTGGAACCCAATGCAGATCTCCTCACAATACATCGCCCCCCAAATAGGCATATGCCACATCACTTGCAAAGAAAAACGCTACACGGGCCAAATCAGAATAGAAATTTAATGCACATCAAAGTCACCAAGCCCATACAGCCATCAGGCCATGAACTCCTAAACACCAATCACCATTGTGGGCTGCATCCGCAAGAAATGACCAGCCACTACTTGTGTGTCGTCCTGTTCCCTCATGGTACACAGAGCCACATTCACGTACGAAAAGGCAACATGGAAGCGCACAGAACCGCAGGGCCGTCCCAATGGGGAGGCACTAGTCCAGCTGAAAGGCCGAAATGTTGCTCCGAGCCACCAGTACTGCGTAAGGGCATGTGGGCCATTGGCGATCGTCCCATAAGATCGTAATGCTGCTCCACTGATTAACACGAAGCAGCAGGTGTCGGGAGTAAAACCCATCTGCAGGAGTGGCATACAGATGGCAGTGGCAAAAGGGGAGGAGATACCTGTCAACCAAAAGAAAAGAAAAAGAACAGAATGGCCATCAGAACTACATTCCAACAACTCACTTCAATGATCACACGAAATCCACAGCCATATGCATGCTAGCCCACTCCAAAGGATCATCACCACCCCAAAACCACTTGCGACTCCTAACCATCTATATCGAGGTGCAAACACCATCACAAACGAGTGTACCTGTGCATGCGTCTGTCAAAACAGAATCCATCAGATGGGAATGTTAATGTGCATGGACACAAGTGTCTGAGGGCGTGTCGAGACAGGGAGGGCTCAACAAGGCCAGATAGACGATGGTCCCACCATGGCAGCCCTGCATCACATAGCGTAGGGGAGGCGGATAGATCCCAAGAAGCCCTGTACATGGCAAACTCTGTATCAAATCACCTGCCCATGCATCCATTCATCATTCCCTCATCCCGGAATCAAAACGCCTGAATAATTACTCACATAACATTAGAAACATCCATTGAGTCTGTGCGTTATGCAGCCTGCAAAATCCACAGTGCCCCAGCCCGTAATTCCAGTGTTGTGAAGTAACATGTATTTGGGAACGGCCGGCCTCATCGCCCACGTAGCAATTGCGCATCCCAAACTATTCATATCAATCATTGCTTCCTCGCCATGGGCCCTGTCTCAAGGACATTGAACAACAGAACGTTATATTTGCAGTCAGACCTGTGGGCATCTCCTCGCCGCTAGCTGGAAACCGAAAGCGCCGCCCTTCGAATTCCACATTTGCAACATCACGCCGAAAAGGCATCTGTGGCCGTTTGAAATCACTAATTATTCCATCGAGTGCGGCTGTGTGTGAAAATGGCAACTGCCTTCACCCACAAATGGGACGCCCCGCCCGTCATTGCAACTCGGTACAGTGATGCATGAGGGCCCACCGTTACTCGAGTACTACGTTCCACTGACCCTTCACAAGTCTGTTCGCGACTGCACAGATAGTATGTGCAACAATGGGACCACAGCAGAATGAACATGTCAACCAATGTTACACGGCCATCGGGTACAAATACATGATTGCAATAGCAAGATGCCATTCCCCGATTTGCAGCGTTGTGCGCGGGACGTGCTCGGCCAAAGGGGAGAGCAGTTTGCACAGGTGGAATTAATCACCACAGGTGGAGGCCATACAGCCTGAAAACACATAAATTGCACAGCCAGTCTCCTCCCACAACCACACCGAAATGCTACCGGCAGGACTCGCGATGTTGGCCCTGGGGGACCTGATAGCACTGCAACTACTCCAACTCCAAGAAGAAGACGAACACCAACTGCAACCGGCCGCACGAAGGAGACGCAGGAGGAGGAGGAGGCCAAGGCAGGGCCAGCAAGGGCCGCCAGCACAGCCACTACCACCACGCAGGCAGCCCGCAATCCCACGCCTCCGAGCACATCCGTTCAACCTCACTGATGAGCAGATCCACACCCTCTACCGTCTGGACCGGGACACCATAGCCGCCATTGTGGACATGACACAGGCTGACCTTGTCAGCATGATAGATAGCCCAACCGCCATCCCACCCCTACTGAAGGTGGTGTCTGTACTCCACTTCCTGGCCACAGGCACCTACCAGCACACAGTCGGACAGTTGCATGGCATTTCTCAGCCACTGTTCTCACGGACACTATTGCAAGTGCTCGATGCCCTCCTGCAGCACGCAGACGACTACATCTCTCTACCACGCTCGGAGCAGGAAATTACCAACACAAAAGTGGGATTCCATGCACTTGCCGGCATACCGGGTTGCATTGGTGCCATCGACTGCACCCATGTGGAATTGGTCGTCCCACATGCCATGGAGGCCCAGTACCGCAACAGAAAACAATTTCATTCCCTGAATGTACAAATGGTGTGTGACTCCAACAGGATCATTACACATTGTTGTGCCCGATTCCCTGGATCAACCCATGATTCTATGGTCTTGAGGAACTCTACAATACCACGCTACATGGAGCGACACGCAGGGAACAGATCCTGGCTACTCGGTGAGTCTCATTACATGCATGATTATGTGGGGTATGTGATTTGGCAATGACCTGGCAGGAAGGGGGGGGGTGTGCGTACGTAGCAATGGCATTCCACATCATACGTTTCTCGTCCACATACAGGTGATGCTGGATATCCACTGAAGAGATGGCTCCTCACACCAGTCCGGAACCCACGGGACCAGCATGAGGAGGACTACAACCATGCCCACTCACGTACCCGTGTAGTCATTGAACAGGCATTCGGCCTACTGAAGACTCGTTTCCGCTGCCTCAGCAGGTCTGGCGGGGCACTCCTGTACCGCCATGAGAAGGTTGCAAAGATGGTCATGGCATGTGTCATGCTCCACAACATGTGCGTACGTAGAAATGTGCCCATGCCCCCTGACGCAGAACTGCAAGCACCTGATGATGGTCATGATGAGGGTGGGGATGTGGCAGCACCTCATGGAGTCTGCGAGGCACCGGAGGCCCGTGACATTCGTCAGCATCTCATTGATGTATGCTTCTAGCACTCACGCCTGGTGGCTGATACATGGACACGGGACTCGTGGCACTGTGCGTGTCTGGGACATGCACAATATGGACTGTACGCCTATGATGGCCTAGTACACAAAAATCAATGTCCACACATCTCATTGGTTGATCGTGCACTTTTTATGGCATATGTGATGTCATGTTGAACACCCTATCGACCCGCCACCCAAGTGAGCCCAACACACCCCCTCCACCCTCCTACCTCCCCCCCGAACACCAGTGTCCAAAGATGCTCATTGTCAGTGGGCTGTCGCTATTGCAAGCCCCCTCTGCGGGTATCAGGGGCACCCCTGCCTGTGGAGCGCAGGTTCCTTCCAGATCTACGTTGGGGGCTGCCCTGGACGGAACTTGCAACGGATGATGTGTCTGCCTGCTCACGTCCATGCATGTCCCTAAGGGTTTGCGAGAGCTCAGTGAGCACACGGCGCACTGCGGCAAGTTCGGCACATACGTCTTTGGACGTCGCATGCAGTTCCCCCCTCAGGCTCTCGGTGCTTCTCTCCATTTGGACTCTCAGGCTCTCGGTGCTACTCTCCATTTGGACTCTCAGGCTCTCGGTGCTACTCTCCATTTGTGCCCTTAGCGTCTCTGTGCCTCTCTCCATTTCTGCCCTAAGTGTCTCAGTTGATGTTTCTATGTCTGCCTTAGTGCCCCCACATTCATCGGCATGGTCCTTGAGGAGCGTGGCCATTTGCTGCTGTTGCACGATTAACTGGTCGAGGGACTGTTGCCTCTGCTGGGCCATGGCCATTTGTGGGGGTGTCACAGAGGGGCTGTTGTCCTCATGTTGCCTTGCCACAGGGCTTGTGGGGGATGGCCAGTCGTTGTCTTGTGGGTGCCCCTGCGTGGTATCCTCATGTTGTACGGGATGGGACAGACAGGGGGATTGGGACAGGTCATGGATGGATCTGACTTCGACATCCCCGTTTTCTGTGTCGGAGCATGCTGCCATCAATGGGGTGTCACCTATGGTGCTGCTGCCACCAGAGGCAGTGCCTTCTGTGGCATCCATTGGGGGGACCTGTGGTGGTGGTGTTGTGGGCATGCTGGCTGCTGGGGTGCCTGTTGATGTTCCCTCCTCTGTGCTGCCACCTGATTTGTGCTGCTGCCGTGTCTTGATGCGTGCAGCTGAGGTGGAGGGTCTCTGGCCGTTGGTCTTGGCCCTCTTTGCAGGTGTGCTGGTAGGGGTGTCCTGTAGCTCGTCGTTTGGATCGGACCCTGTGGTGGAGTAAAGGAGGGCGAGGGTTAATGATGGGTCTGTGGGAATTGGAATGGCATTGTATCACATGCTTTGGGGTGGTACCTGAGGGTGATTTGGGTCGGGTCCTTGGAGGTGCTTTGATTTGTGTGTGGAGTGAGGGTGCAGTTGTTTGGCAGCCTGCAGTTAGGGTGTGCCTGCTGCACGTGTAGTGCGTGTATAAGGGGTTTTTAATTATTTATGTATTTATTGTGGGTTTTAACGTGCGCTATCAGGCCGATGTGTGTGGCCGTTCTCCTGGACATGTGTTTCTGTTGCACTATGTGGACGCATGGTACTTCACATGGATGGACTGTGTGGATTTGGCGTTGTTTTATCTGGTACACCTACCTGAATCTTCGGATGTCTGCACTCCTTTCTCCATCCCTCCGACTCCCTCTATGCTCTCCATTCCGATGGTGGAGGCACAGATTTCTTCCCAGGGGGTCAACTTGATGGGTGATTCAGGACCTCCCCCGGTGGCTGTGGCAATGTTGCGGTTGGCAGAGAGTATGCTGCGGACGCGTATCCGCAGGTCGTCCCATCGCTTGCGGCATTGCTGTGGGGTGCGGGGTGCGGTCCCCACCGCACTTACCCGCTGTGCCACCAGAGCCCATATGGTCTTCTTGTTTGCAAGTGCCGTTCTGGTCATTTGCGTGGAGAAGACGACGGCAGCATTCTCCTGGAGGGTCTCTGTTAGCACGGTGAGTTCCTCGCGGGAGAAGTGGACCTGCCGCTTGCGGTCGCACGCTTTCTTCGCTACTTTTCCCATTTGTCTTGGTTTTGCTAGGGTGGGTGACGGGTTGGGGTGTGTTTCAGGGTAGTGATTTTAGTGGTTGTGTGGTTTTAGTGGTTTTATAGGTGTACGCCGGGATGTTTCCCGTTCCGGGCCCATGTTTTTACTTCCGTTTCCGTATATTTCCGGTCACCGTACTTTCCGGTAGGCGCACACTGCGGTGACCGCTAAGAGGGGTGGCGGTATTGCACCTAGGGCGCCGTACGGCGGCGGTGTGGGCCGTTTTGGGGTCATTTCCGCCATCGCGGTCTTTGCACTTCCGCCGTGGCGTGGTGCTCGTGCCCGATGGGTCGGAATGGGCCGCACTTTGCTCCTTCGTGCAATGGCGGAAACGCTATTTACGCTGTGGCGCTCCGGTCAGTCACTTTCCGCCAGGGTCGTAATGAGGGCCATTGTCTAGATTCTAAACAGTGACCCAGTATACATATGATGGCTTAACTATAAGTCAACTTCCTTTATTTTAGAGGTTCAATTCTACATGCTCCTAGGTTCAGTGCAGAGGTTACCATGACCATTTTTCTAATGCCTCAGATGCCTTGCAGCTATGGACCCAGGAACTTGATGAACATTTGACACCTGATAGTTGGTCAAGATGCTGCAAAAATATTAGGTACATTTCACTGTATTGGGACCTAAGAGCCAGCCAGATTAAGCTTCTGCATTTTGTATATTGGACACCTGATAGGATGTATAAACATCTGTGACAGTGATTGATGCTGGAGATGCTGGAGATGCAAGAGAGAAAAGGACACGTTGACCCACATGATCTTGTTGTGTTCCAAGATAAAGCAATTCTGAACAGAGATATCAGAAATAATCAATCTGGTCCTGGCAACCGATATTCCGATGAAAGCTTCTGCCTTTATCATGGGTGATGATAAATTGCTACGTGACTTACCGAAAGCATGGAGGGTCTGGATTTTCAGAGGCTGCATGATGGCGAAGAAGTTAATTCTACATGATTGGAATTCAGCTAAAAGTATTGATATCGAGGAACGGTTAAATTTTATGTTAACTCTCTCTACCTTTGAAACGAAAATCTGCAAATGCAAAGAAGACCTTGATTCATTTAGTGCTATCTGTGGTGCTTTCATGGAAGCATATGGCTATTTTTCTTTTATTTTACAGTTGGAACATGCTTTATTCCATGCCCTACTCCCTGTCATTCGTCTACTGAGTACTACCGTTACACTGTTGTGCATCACTTTAGGCTGCCTATTTTTGAATGCAAGGCCTGCACGGAAAGCCAAGACACTTTGGGCGCTTGGGCGAATCTCGCTGTTTAACTATGAGTACTTTACAATGCATAGTACAAAGTTTTACCTGAATTTGTTGATTATCAGCATCCGGGTTAGTATACTTGTCTTGTCTATTTACTTTTACAAATGCAGGATTTTAGGAGAATTTTATTTTAATGACCTTTTTGCTTGATGTAGTACTTAGATTAATTATTTATTGAGCCAAATTTAAAATTGACTGTACATTTTGTTAAAGTTGTATAATATTAATTTATGTCATCCCAATGTATTGTGTATCACCTTGTCTGTAGCAGAGGTGTACTTGGTGTTTAACCTTCAATTAAAACAACATTTAAAATGAAAAACATTTTTTGAGATTCCACAACTGGCTGCACTCCAGGTTTTTCCAGATTCAAATCTTGGCTAACGTTCATCATTTTGCTTAGATCCAGTATTCATGCTAGATTCTTCAATTAGGTTAGATTCCATAAAGACTATTGTGCATTTGCCTAAATTCAGTGCAAAGCCTACATTCTAGGATCACCTGGAATGAATATAGTGGCTGCATTCAGCAAGGGCCTGGAATAAAGTGATGGTTACTTTTCACAGGTACCTAGAATCAATACACTGGCTGTATTCTTAATTCCTTAGGTTCAAGCCTGGCTGCATTCTGCAATCCGCAAAGACCAGGAATAAAGTGAGGCTGCTTTACCCCAGGTATCTAGAATCAGTACACTGGTTGTATTCGTCATTCGCCGAGATTCTAGCCTGGCTGCATTCCGCAATCCCCTAGTGTTGACACACTGGTTGCGGTGTGACTTTTTTTATTTTTTTTTATTTATTGCTTAAAACAGTAAATACAAAACCTTTAGCAAATAGCGTCAAATCCAAATATGTTCACCCAAGTTACCTCCCCTGTTTGTTTTCCCGCAGTTGCTCTTTGGCCTAGGCCCCTAAAACGCACCTCAGACTTCAGAAAAACAGTATTCAAGAATTTGACCATGGCAATCGTCAGATTGTTTTTGTCCGCTCTTAAGAGCCGGCCTCACCACTCATCAGCTGAGAGTGATGGAGCAGATACCACAAATTTTGCAAAGTGTAGGGACCTCAGTTCCATTAGACCAGGACATTGAGTGCAAAGATGAGACAGAGTTTCCCAAATGCCTAGTTCCTTACAGAACCTGCACCGCGCGGGTTTCCAAACTGCGACACACTCTTGCCATGATTATTTCCATTGTCGATACAAGTTAATTCTGATCCTCATCAGTCGAGCTCTGGGAATATTCGAATATATTCCGTTGTGTGGCCGTATGGTCTTATTTCCTGTGCTAGCTGTCGGAATAATTTCTGTTTATTAGCTTCTTCACAAGTTGTAATCCAGTCTCTCTTTCATGGTTTTTTCTTAACCTTTGGTGGATTGGCTAAAAGTTCTTCCACTGAAGACGCAAGGTCTTGTAATAGCAATCTTCGGGCTTGGTCCCACCGATTCCCCACCTCACTGCTTCTTGACAGTATTTCACTCTTTATTATCCTGAAGATCTGCAGGGAGGTGGGGTCTGAGTATTTTCCAAGCAGGTTGGTACATTTCCCAGTCCACAATTCCCTTTAGTCAGATCAGCCCCATCTCTCTTCTGACAATCTAGATTGAAATTGGATATTGACAAACCCAGCACTTTTTTCCAGAAGCGCCCTTCTAATAATGGCCATTCAGTGCTGGAATAGCTAAAAGGATGTCCGCCCCATAGGTCACCAAAGGCACCACTTTAGCTTTGTAGAATTCAATCAGAGGAGTTAAGGAGAAGGCACAGAATCTCTGCTTCAGGACTTTAGCTTGGTTTGCCATGGCGCTCATTTTTTTCTTCAGGATTTTAGTTCTTTTGCCATATGTCAAGTTTTTACAGATTGGAACTCCTAAATATATAAAGGAGTCAACTACTTCAATGTTCGGACTCCCTAGTTGCCAGGTGAATACATTTAGGCTTTTCCCACCCTTTTTCTGCATGGCCAGGATTTTAGTTTTCCCTGGGTTTATTTGTAAACCATTTACCTTGGTGTATTCAAACAAGTTATTTAATTGCCTCTGTAATCCGATTGGTGTTGAATAAATCAAGGCCAAATCGTTTGCGTACAGGAGTCGATTTACCTCAACTCCTTCGATTCTTTGTGGGAAGCACCTGATGTTAGCCATAGAGAGAGCCAGATCTGAAATATATAGGTTGAATAGCGCCGGAGCCAAGGCACAACCCTGTTTAACTCCTCGGTCAATTGGGATCTTCTCACTTCATTGACCAGAGGCGTTCAGCCGGATTCTACACAAGTTGGTATGTATAGATTTGATCTGATCGACCAAGTCCATAGGGCAGCTCCATGACAGAAGCTCGAGAGGGTTTTGAGTGAGTTATTAGGTCAATCAGATCAGCGACCTCGTAGGCCAAAGTCCAAGTTGGCACAATGTAGGTGGCCTCTTTAGTTCTGTGGCTTTCTGAAAAAAGGTTTGTCAGAAAGAAACCCAGGAGCCTTCTGCAACTCCATTGATCAGTGTGGGCATCATACCGAGTCCTGTTGAGTTAATTATAGACCAGATGGCAGCTTTGTTTTTATCTTTTAGAGCATGCAAAGTCCTCTGAGTATCGCTAGGAAGCAGCTCCTTCCTTCGGCCTCTTATCCAGTTTGCATAGGTATTCTTTAGGCAAGTGATAGTTGCCCTCACTGAAGTAGCTTCTGAATGTTTTGCCACGGTCACCGATTTCCTTAGAGCTATTTTTTTGCAGCCGTCTCCCTATTATGGGCGTGCAGATGATCACGTGTCCGGCACACCCGGTTACCATTCTTAACCTGGAAAGGGACCAGAAGTGGCACATAGTCCCCTGTCAGGTAACCGTCGGAGGAGGGTTTGTACAAGTTGTTCCTCATCAGCGACTTGCTCAGCTTTTCCACATCCAGTTTTGACATCTTCAGCCTTGAACCGTTGTTTGTTGGCTCAACCTTGATCATCAAACTACATTAGAGGTCATTCTCCCATCATCAGACATTATCACGCTCTTAAAGTCATTAGCAAAGTTCCAGAATTGTTCCCGGTGATTTGGGATGATTTGCTGATTACTTAAAGAGTATCACAACTTTCGTGTAGCTCAGGATAATACGCTCCATAAGCATCTCAAGCATTTTTGTTCAGCTTTTTAAAAGTTGTCTTTCTGGTATATTTATTTTACATTTGTTTGTAAGCAAGAATAAAAGGAAAACGTTGATGTTATATATTGATAGCTTGAAATCTGCACACATCATAATAAACCACTGCGCCGTATATTTATTTATTTATGTTCATTTATTTTAATTTTTGAAACGCGCCGCACACCCTAGGACTCAGGGCGCACATAAAAACACAGGCAGACAACAGAGGTCAGGAGTAGAGCAGGGAGGCGAAGTTCAGTTATGCAAGGTTAAAGAGATGAGTCTTGATCTTTTTCTTGAAATCCAACAGGGATATTATCTTTCTCGGATTGGGAGGAAGGGCATTCCATGTCAGGGAGGCCTGAACATTGCCACCAAAACCTTTCAGTTTGAATTTCGTTTTGTTGGAGGCTCGCCTGATCGGAAGATCGGGGTGAGCTGCAAGGTTGGTAGACCTTAGTTTGCTCACTGAGATAGAAGGGGGCCTGGAGATTCAGACATTTGTGACTCAGCGTTAGGGCCTTGTGGGTGACACAATGTTTCACAGGGAGCCAGTGAAACTCCCTCCTCGCATTAGTTATGTGAACTCGTCTGGCAAGACGCTTAGTTGCTCGGACTGCCCCATTTGGAATCACCGGGAGAGCTGTAAAGTACGCCTGGGAAGTGTCCAGAAACAAGCTATTACGGTAATCCAGGCGCGAGTTAACCAAGGCCGAAGCAAGGAGGGACATGTTCCCAGGAGACAAGAATGGACAAATGTGGCCAAGAAGTGTATTGATGTGTTGATTGTCTCGGGCGGATTGCTCAGGAGCAACGTGCTCGCCTTGGAAGCAAGACGACACAGAGCCTCATAGGTTCGATCCCTGGGTCCGCGCTTAGAAACCTCTGGGTATTAAGCACGTTATAAATAACACATCATATCATATCATATCATATCATGTAGCCACAGGACACCCGGAGGAGGGCAACCTGGGGTTTCATGGTAAGTTCAGCACTGAACATGATCCCAAGGGTCTTTACACTTCTCGCCACTGGGATGGTGGAACCCGCGATATTGAAGCTTTGAAAATCTGCAGGTAGCTTTTTCAACCAAGGCCCCGAGGCAACAATTAGAAGCTCAGTTTTATCTTTGTCCAATGCCAGCGCATTGGCTGCCATCCAGGCCTGGATGGCGCCATAGACCACGTTAATGGTTGCTGTGTCTTGCGTGTAGATGTCAGAGAGCTTCAGGACAACCTGGGTGTCATCAGCATAATTAGCATATTGGACATCCAGGTCGTCGAGAAATGTCAGAAAAGGCAGGATATAAATGTTAAAAAGAGTCGGTGAAATACAGGAACCCTGCAGTATCTCACAGGAGATGGCTTCAGGAGTGGATCCAGCACCATCCACCGTGACTCGAGTATTGCAGGGTCCGAGGAAAGATGCAATCCATCGAACGGCAGCCTCGGAGCAGCCTGCCACCTCTCGCAGCATAGTGACCAAAGGGAGTGATCCACAAGGTCAAAGGCCGCACAGAGGTCCAGCAGCAATAGGAGGGCGGGTTGACCTTTATCCACAATAAGGGAAGGTTGAATTTTAAATCAAGAGGGCAGTCTCAGTGCCATGGACCAAGGATATTATTTCTCTCAATATGGCTCTGAAATTGTAGGAAAGCCACTCGATCCATCACTTTGGGCAGAAAAGGGACATTTGTGATGGGCCGATAGTTCCCGGCTTGGAAGGAGTCGAGGTTACTCTTTTTGAGAAGGGGCGTAATCCATGCTTCCTTCAAAAGCTGGGGCACCAGGCCTTCGGCAAAAGATAGATTAGAAACTTAGTGACCCATGGAATCAAAATGTCTAAGCAGTTTTTAAAGACCCTTGAGGGACAGATATCACTGTGACAAACGGTAGGTTTCATGAAACTTATGATTTTGGATAAGTCATACTCAGAGCAGGGGGAGAAAGTGAACTCATTAATTTTAAGGGCTGGCAGATGCCTAGGATTAGACCCAGGGATGGACTGGAAGTATCCACCCCAGAGAATGGATTAGCCTTCCTATAGGCACAAATGGCCTCCTGATGTTTACCTGTAGAGGCCTATGTGAAGTGATATGGGAGCGGGAAGGGGGCAGGGTCTTGGAGTATCAATGGTCTGCCCTGCTCTGTTTATGAGTACAGTTATGTTAATGGAGTCAGAGTCCCATTGAAGGTAAAGCGAAAATTAGCAGCTTTCAGAAAGGTTTTAATAATTCCATGTGGTATGGTTAATACAGCTGACACGTGTTTCGACCCCCACTTGGTCGTCCTCAAGGCTGTTTATGAAATATACATAGTGTCATTAACAAAAGAAGAAACCAAATTTCAGCATAATGAACAATAGAAACAAAGCAAAGACATTGATCATTTTATTATGAATTCCAAATTGCATTTCAAGATAAAATAAATAATTCACCCACGGTGAATGGTAATGAACTCAATAAATTATGAAGTAAAGCAACTGGTATACTGGAAAAGCAGAGAACAAGTGATGGGTGCATACCTCTCCAAGACAAGCACACCCGATTGGCTCAGGGAATTGTGGTATAAAGATGGTGAATCAAAATAGATAGTACTGAATAAAGGATGATGAGAGTCCATTATGGTATTATAACAAACATGCCGCACGTTCCTCTACAGTTCGGGCGTGTGACATCACACATTTTATGACATAGGCCGTATTGTATATAGTGCGGGTTATTTTTCCCGCATTCCCGTTACGCTGTGGGAAGGAGCATCGGCATTTACTTGGTGCAGGTAATTTGCCCATTAATCTTTGTAGCTGGATAATGGACGCCGAACCTCTGGTATGTTTTTAAGGGTTTCCTATTTTTGGTTGTGTTTTTCTTGTTCTAGGGATTTATCCCGTAAATTGACTACAGATTATTTCATCTCCTGAATATCAAATATTGAACAACAAAAGTATTTGACATACGGTAAGAGAGCACTGTCATTTTCCTGTTATTTGTCGCTGTTATACTAACATTTCTAATGGTTGCTCCATTCAGTACAGCAACTAGCATTATAGATAAACTGAACACATTTTTCTATACATTTTTGCCTTAAACTACTGCTGTCTTGGGGTTAGGACCCAGTAATACAGATTTGCCTAATTTGCTTTTTTACACAGTATTGCATGGGATTTCCCTGTGAACATAGGATCGTTGTTGACTTTGAGAAGCATGTATCGTTGGTATCTAACCATAGAAGTTGTCTTGGAAAATTAAACCTGGTACGTCATGTACATACCCTTATTTCTTACTATCCTTATAACTTTTTATTCTGCAAATTCATCAGTGCCACCAATGTGCTTTAATTATCCTTTAGGTATTACAACTAAATTTGGATCGGTTAAGCTGTTTCATGTCATGTTCGGATCAGACTTCTGTATCTAGACACACGAATAGGATGCAGTGACTGTGGCACGGGTTGGTCTGTTGTTATAATACCATAATGGACTCTCGTCATCCTTTATTCAGCACTATCTATTTTGACTCACCATCTTTATACCAGAATTCCCTGAGACAATCAGGTGTGCTTGGCTGGGAGAGGTATGCACCCATCACCTGTTATCTGCTTTTCCAGTATAACAGTTGCTTTACTTCATAATTTATTGAGTTCATTACCACTCACCGTGGGTGAATTATTTATTTTACCTTGAAATGCAATTTGGAATTCATGATAATATGATCAAGACCCAGCCCCCTTCCCGCTCCCATTACCTTCAAATTCCTTTAGGATCGTAAAGAGCTCTTTAGAGCTAGACTTAGCCTGGGAGATCCTATTGTTGAAGGTGGCAGTTTTAGCAGCCATGATACCTGACTTTAAGTGATGTGCAGCTTGTTTACAAAGGGCAAGCGTCAGTAGCGAGGGGGATTTATGCCAGTTTCTTTCTGTTGCCCTTTTAGAATGCTTCCAATCAAGATTGAACCAGGAGTTCTTAATAGAAGCTGGTTTGATTACTCTGGATTGGAGGTGGACGAGAGAGTTGACTGCTTCATTCAGGGTTCCCACGAGAAAGGAGGCTAAATGAGTAACATTATCAAATTTTTCAAGCCCGAGCTTGGTTTTATGAATGGGCGATAGGTTCTCTGTAACAACTTTTTTTAGGTTTCTTGATGTTGTGGTATGACTGGGGTGCTGGGCCAGTGAAAGGTATTTTGCCACCCTAGGCAAACTGTCAGATTGGCGCCCACCCCCTCCACTCCAGATCCTAAATGTTCTCAACCAACTGTCCTCATTTTGTTACTGATTGCTGCAAACCCATTACCTCCACCTAACACATTGCCCACGTCTTCTGCTGTGGATGGAGCCCATTGCACTTTCGTCACCTTGAGATCTACTCAGAGTGTTAGGTTTCAGAAGTCAAATGAACGAAGGTTGATTAAACAAGTCAGTGATACTATAGCAACAACAAATGTAATGCTGAGCATGTGGATCTAATCCTTTCTGTAAATTATATAAAGGCAATACAGGTAGTAGGAAAACGATTTGGTAATACATACTAGACACCTGTGAACAGTTATGCCAGAGGGAGATTAAATTAGTTGTCCACGATCACACACTTTGGGTAAATAGCGAAGCAGTGATTTTAACCCACTCTGCTCTTTAAGCAGTTGGCCACACACCTACAAAGATTTTTATGGTGCAAATAATATGTTAGGTTTTCAATTTGAATGCAAAATAATACAAGCCTGAAACAATTCCTTTTAACACCACTGTACTTTCATCACTTTCAGACACACACTGAAAGAAGTTTTGTAATAAACTTAGTTAGGTATGGAGATTTTGTCACAAACCTCCAGCTCTTTGTTATGCACTTTTGTTGCATATGTTCGTGTTAGGAACATGTTACTATCTTCATAAAGATAACCTTTTCATCGTGTGTACCTCCACAGATTGCAAATCCCAAAATATCTTCCTCCCTGGATTCCATCTCCTGTATCTCCCCTCCCCATGACAATAGTTTCAACTTGTAGGTGGCACTTACAGTTCTACCTAATAGCCAAAACTAACGGTGAGATGTGGAGGGCTAACCAGGATGAAACCTGGAGGCCCACCACCCTCACGCCCTCATTGTGAAGGATGTCCTCAGGTTGTCCTATTCTACCCTCACACTGGAATCTGTGCATTTATGACACCTTTTCTAAATATCAGGTCACCCTCATTCTGTGCCCTACAGCTTCAATGATCCTTCTGTCAGAAATCATGTCTCGACATTTGCAGGTCACTGGAATACCAAGGAACTCTCAGAATCCTTTACAGGCAAAGTTTCCAGAGGTGGCCTGTAAAGGTGACGCCAGCACGAAGCACAAGATCACACATCGCTCTGTTGTCATGGAGTCTGTCCTCCAAGGTAAAGGAGGAATAATGTGTTGATGTCTGTGATCAGTAGAACAAAGTCAGCTCCATAGCACTCTCATGCCAGATACAGTGAACTTGAGACCTACCATCTCATTTGCGTAGCATGCAGTGCCTCTGGTATAAGTCAGAACTATCAATAGACTGGCATAATACTCACACTGTGAATTACAGCTCTTCACACAGCATGTGAAGGGTCAGCCACCCACAAGCCAAAATCACCCAAGGCAATTCTGTGGGAAACATTCCTACATGTGAGGCATGGCCACACTGAATAGCCCTGTCATAATACCCCTGATTCCCAAGCGCTATGGTGAGGTCCAGAGCCTCATGCCTGGGTGTGGGACGGCCAATGGGTTCATAGTGGCCTGGTAAACAGGTAAGGCAATCAGTGCCAAAACCAGATAAAAAAATCATGACCCTCCAGAGTGACAAGTAAGGACAGAGGTCTTTCCCAGCACAGGTTACCACATTACCACTCTTCCCACCACATGCAAGAGCCAATACCCTCTATTGCATCACTCTGACACATCCAGAAAGATAAAAGCGACAGGCACAAGGGGGCAAAATATTTAATAAAAGATAGAGTAAAGATCAAAATATAACATTCTTAAACACTCTAGCAACCAGCACCTCATCACAGCAGTGGCACAGTAGGAGGTGGCACCACGTTGATTATGGAGGGAGCCACCATTGGCCAGTCTTTTCCCAGGCGTGGTTCATTCACTCTGAGGCACCAGTCTGCTGGTCTTTAATGGATCTTTAATGGGCCACCATATTTTGCATAGCGGCAGCATAAATGTATTAAAGGTCTGTGTGATCAAGAGTCATCCCTGCTCCTGCCATTACACTGGGAAACTGACAGTGGAAAAATCAGGAATGCATTTATAATGTAGTTGATGGAACCAGCTGATAAAACACCACAGTGAATACTGTAATTGTGCAGCACAAACATCAAGTCTAGGCATGGACTGATGTGAACAGTGGTTCTGGATCTTGTGCTTGCAAGCAGTGGCAGATCGAGAAGCCAGGGAAATAGAGTGACATTTTCCCTAGAAGACCCTCTGCCCTGATGCACCAGAGTGCAAAAACTGTTGAGTTAGTTTAAATTGAGCTTATTTCGGCCACATGGTTTGCTTATTGGTGTGCCAATAGAGAAGACATTGGCATTTTTAGCTTTTCCTAGTAGGGGATCCTAAGCACCACCAATATGCGGAAGCTATTGCTTTGAAGTACAGCTAGGCGGGTGATGGGATGTGTTGAGGGACACAAAATGTGTAGGTGTTGTTTGGTTATTTGTCCACCCATTAACTGCCCATTGCCATGCTAATCCCCATGGACATTCCACACACTTTCTGCCTTTTCCCGCTATAAGCACATTTTCTTGGGATTACTTTGTGCTAGTTTTTTCAAGAAGTAGCATTACACTTTGGTTGAAATGCCAGTTAGAGTTATTGCAATGGAGCCTTATGCGAATTAATGGCTTTATTGGATCTTTACATGCACTACTGGTATAATAAAAATGTCGTAATCAAGTGTGCCTTCAGCCACTTGATTTATATGCAGTGTGCATGTCCTTCACCGAAGTTCTGTTAAAAGCAAATATTGCCAAAGTCAACAGGTTTGGCCTGCTTATAGATATTAAATAATCATTTGCCAGGCACTACTGTTATATGGCCAGGTACTCGCATCATTTTACAGCAGCTGCCAATAATGGCCAGTTGGTTCCATTACAGCAGTACCTGGCAAATACCTATCCCTATACTATACAAAAGTCAAAGCGTTTGGCATTGCCAATGCTTGTTCAGCAGTTGTAGTGGCTTTTTTGGAAACATAGAAACTTTCCATTTACCAAATGCACTACTCGCAAACTCATTAAGAAATTGCTACCAAACAAATCACCAGGTGATCGAGGACTTATCACTGCCCACTCTGTAAATCACCACCAAACCACTTAGGGCCTCATCACGAGTCTGGCGGTAACCCTTAAATGTAGCGGTAGCGCTATTACCCCTGCATGTAAGGGCCCACCAGATCATGGCTTTGGCGGATTTTCCCCCAGCTCTGAGCTGGGGGGAAATCTGCGTTAAAATTACCGATTTTCGGCGCGATTACATTGGGCCCAATGGGGAATGAGGAATTCCTGAATGGGCCCAATGGGGAATGGGCAATAACCCTTCCGCCAAACCCATGATCCGGCGCTAATAGCGCCGGGGGGGTTGGCGGTAGGGCTATTAGCGCTGGCGTAGTTCCCGAGGCTGCATTTATGGAAGGCTCATCTCCCGGTAGTTATTTATGTCTTTTTAAGATTATTTCGATTTGTGATGCTCCATAGGCAAGTACACACCACTTCAAGGCCACAAATGCAAACACTCTCAAATGGAAGCCCCGGGAGGTGCTGCTGGGCAACTGTGGCTGTCCCCTAATACAGAATGAGGGGAGCGGGAAAAGTGTGAGGTCTATGACTTTAGCCACACTTGCACTGATTTCTTCCCCTGCGGGTGGTATTGCCAGTTTCTGTGTTCTGTGTATACTTATTCACTGTGGGTAATGCAAGGCGGGTACTTCTTAATGGCCCGGAGGCAAGCATCCCTGAACAGCCCACCAACAAACCTTGTGAGTATGTCAAAAAGCCATACTCATCTGTATTCTCAGCCAGACTCATACCTTCCAATTTATGTAAAATGCGTGATTTTTGAAGGCCAGACTAGCAGCGTTGCCCTTGGTGCTTCGTCACAGATATGATGGACTGTGATCCCTGCTCTGCCGAGGATTTGGAATTTGTCCGGTTAAGGATCAGCGCTGGTGTTTCTAAACACAGTTTTAAGGCGCTTCATGAGCCCATGGGTCCCGGACTCCATGGGGCGCTGGTCCGCTGTACACAAAAGGCCTAAAATACAATCATATCACAAGAGCCAACCCAAGTACAGGGGTCAAGTCAACCACCACGTGGGGAGGGGGGCACTATCCAGAGGTGGTAAACATGTACACACTGATGGGAGGGGCCGATGGGGGCGGGGACGATTCATTTTGATGGTCGGATAGAGGCATTATTACAAGTAACAGGTATGCACGGAAACTGCGGAGGCACCGTAGAGAGGGGTATCAACAGCAACAGGGATAAGGGTATGACACAGAGCTGGGGAAAGGGCCGGGTTGTCTCACCTGATTTATCTGCTCCTCTGCCAAAGCACTAGCTGGAAACTCTTCTTGTTCAGCAGCTGCCTGCACCGCTTTCTCCACAAAGTCCTTTTGAATATCGTGGGATGCCTGGTACTTACTTATAATGACGCACAGAAGACAGACAGAGCAGAGGGGCACGTGGGGTGCTCTGTTTGTAATGCGCAGGTGCCAGCCAGCGCTGCCACCCCCATGATGCCACTCGTGACCCAGACCTGACCCGACCCAAATTTTCACGGCGTCGTCCAGTCTCTGATTCTGCTGCTGCTGCTGCCGCCAGCACCAGCCTGCAGACAGTGTACAGGGGACTGGGCCGGTGCTATCACAGGCAAGGCAAGGCAGCACAAACGTAGGGTGCGTTAAAGCAGCATTTTGCCACTCTAACATTTTTCACATATAGGCAAGCGCCTAACCTTGCCTAGTGATAGCACGGCCCTGCTGGGGTGAGGGGGCAGGAGGGTGAACAAGCGAAGACACAAGAGAAGACACAAGAAAGTGATTGGACAGACAAGCAGTGTGAGAGGATCCAGTCAAGAATGTGAGCTGTGTGTGCATTGGTTCGGTCACAGATTAGGAGTACCCTATAATACCTAAGAGTGACATAAGAGAGGTGGCAGGTTTATCAAAGGGGTCATCTGCCCAAAGGTTGAAGTCACCAAGCACGATGATGGGAGTGCTGGATTTAGTTAGCTTGTTTAAGAGGCCGATGAATTGTTCCTCGAAAGATGGCATAACTCTAGGTGGTCGATAGAGGGCAAGAATGGTTAGGTAGACCTTGCGTTTAATATATATAAAAGCTTATAGAAATATGATAAGCAAAAAGACTGATTGTAGTGTTATTTTTCCCGATTTTGAATGGAACATTAAAAGTAACAGAATGTAGTTGAGTGTGGGGCTAAAAATGGCTTCTGGGTTTTGTAATTGTACCTTCAAGATTTAGATGCAAATCAGTATATTGTGTGATAAGGTCAGCTGGCTGCCGTCATTGTTTCAGAGACTAAGAGGCCGATTCATGGAATAATTAGCGCGGCGCAAGTGGGCAAAAACGTGCGAATCGCAGTGGAATAGCGAACATCGCAGTGCAAGTGCGAAAATCGCACCAAAAGCAGCGCACATCGATTCATGGAAGGCCGTGCCCGAGAAAACCAGCGGATGTGCGATAAAACAGTGCGCGGCGCACGTTGGCGCACAGGCCATCTAACAGCGTGCGCCAGGTCACAGCGAAAATCGCACAGGCCACAGCGAAATTCGCACATAGCGCGGCGCACGCAACAAAAGTAGGCGGAACACGGGCGTAACACTCGGAATGGGGAACAACTTGCCAAAACGTGGGCGTCACGGGGGAAGTACAGGGCACAAGTGCACGGAACGCCCACACGCTCGCCTACAACACGTATTCATGGAATAGAATAGGGGAAAAAAGCGCACGCTCAAACCAGCGCACAGGCACAAACACGGCCGCCACAAGAAAGCAGGCGGTAGCGTCTCTGCGGCTGTAAGAAATGTGCGCCAAAAGGTGCGCCAACAAATAGCACCTATATACTGCCATGATGAATGTCCTATACTGTGGCCCTCCAGGACAAATGACGTGCAAAGGGGTACCCACAAACACGGACACCCGCTGACAAAAAATATGTGTGCGTGTATACCGGGGTGCGTGGGAAGTCTCACACGCGATTTCAGCAGGGTACGTGTATTTCAGGGGTGCGCGGGAAGTTCCACACGCGATTTCATCAGGGTACGTGTATTTCAGGGATTCGCGTTAAGTTTTTCACGCGATCGGGCCTGGGGGAGCGGGCTACGTGTATTACAGGGGTTCATGTGAAGTTTTTCACGCGATCGGTCCTGGGGGAGCGGGCTACGTGTATTTCAGGGGTTCGCGTGAACTTTCTCACGCGATCGGGCACGGGGGAGCGTGCTACGTGTATTACAGGGGTTCGCGTGAAGTTTTTCACGCGATCGGGCCTGGGGGAGCGGGGTACCACTCACCGTCTGCCTTGCGTGTAGAAGAACGCGTAGCCAACACCCGCTGTGAAGTAATAGCGTGTGAACCCCAACGGATGGAAAACACACGCACCGCACGAAAAGCACGTACAGAACATAAAGGCACGCGGGATCACCAAGCCCTGCCAGGGCAACGCCCGTGCGCAAAACGTCACAGACGCGCTTACGCTGTAAGGGCCTTTGGTCCAATGAAATCGCGTACACGTGCTGACGCGCTTACGCGCTAAGGGCCTTTCCTCGATTTTCACGCTGACGTGCAGGATTTTCACGTGCCAAATCACTCCGTATCAAGCTGGCCACGCGAAAACACACGGAAGACCACGCTCCTGCCCAGAAGGCCGAATTACTGCCCCCCAGTGCCCCGAGCAGCCTACCACGTGCCATCTGCTGCTGCCTGCCTGCCTCCCTGCCTGCTGCCACCGTGCCCTGCCATTTGGTGCCTGCACCTCAGACATCTGCAGGTGTCCAGTTGCTGTGTCCACCCCTGCTGGAACAGAAGACTCCCGACTCGGATGACATCGCTCCACAGCCCAGCCCCAGGACCCAGTTGCCCACCCACTCCTGCCCCTGGGGTTGCCATGTCGGGCACATCAACATCTGGCACCAGTGGCAACCCCCGGCCAGAGGGGCAGAGGGGCACCAGCTTCACTGCCACCGAAGTTGGTGTCCTGGTGGAGCAAGTCCTGGGGCAGTATGATGCCCTCTTCGGATCGTCCCGCGCCAACAAGGAAGGACGGGAGAGGATCTGGGCCGACTGTGTGGTTGCCATCAACGCGGAGGGGTGGCAACCCGCACCATCCAGAAGGTCAAGAAGCGCTTGGAAGACTTGAGGTCCAGGACCCTCATGAAGGCCCGGCACCTCGTGGAGGGGGGCCGGGGCCGCATGAGTTCCATCCAGTTGAGGGTCCTGGAACGCGCACACCCAGCCCTCCACGCCCAGGTCCTTGAGAGGGAGACCCATCTGGAGTTGAGCGGTAAGTGGCCAAGCATTGCTGTGAGAGACAGGGCATGTTGCAGTGTGCTGGTTGTCTGATACTTGCCTGCATGTGTGACATAGGTCATGTACGCATGTATGTGTGCAGGGACATCATGGGAATGCATGTGCGACCTGTAATGTGTGAACCGCACGGTTGTTGCATGTGTTTGAATGCAACATGGGGAGCCCTGTGCAGATTGCACACATGAGAGCATGGCAGTCTCTGTTTCTGGACATGGGTGGGGGTGAGGGATGGGTGCTGATGCCAGATACATATGTGGTATCCATGTCTGTGTGCCTGACCTGCGTGTCTGTGACTTGTGAGTGCCATGGATGCATGACACATGTCTGTGACAATGTACAGATTCACTGATGCAGCCTAGTCATCCTTGTATGCACTGTGATTGGGGTGTACGAGGCCAGATGGATGTGACTGAGGTGAAGTGTGTGCATGTGATAGGCATGACCCATGATGCATGTGAGTCCCATTACATTGTATGATTCGAGAGTCCATTGGACATGCATTGAAATGTCCATGGCACGCACCATGACTGTCACTGTGTGTGTTTTGCCTGGACTGACACATGTGTTGTGGTGTGACATGATGGAAGTGTACTTTGACAGTGGCACTCATCTGCTATTGCTTCCTGTCTAGGGGACCATTGTACAGTACCCTGATGCTTGTGTTCTAGGTCTCCCTCTACGCAGCGGCTAGTGAAGGAGAGGGCGGAGACGGCGCTGTGGAGCAAGGCGGCGGGGATGCCCCCACGGCTGCAGCGGAAGGGGTGGGTGAGCCCCCACAGGGGCCTGCTACGGCGGTAGACGGCGAGGAGCCATCCAGGTTGGTGGTTTCCACAGAGGAGGAGGAGGCCGCCACTGAGGCGCACATGGGGCCTGGTGGGGGCATCCCTGCTGGTGCAAGTGGTGCAGTCCAGGGGCAGGGGAAGGAGGCAGCACAGGTCACCGTGGAGGGGCCTGTGCATGTCGCTGTCCCTGAACCTGTGGGTGCACCACCTTGCACCAGCAGGGATGCCCCGTCCCAGGCCCGTCCGCAGGTAGAGGGGATGTCCATGTCATCTGACTCCCCTCCACCTGCGGACGAGGGGACCCCTAGCCGTGTGGAGAAGGTCCTGATTGGGGTCGCGATGCGCACGGCTGTGATTCGTGATGCCGTGCGTGCTTCCCAGGAGGAGCACGCACGTCATCACGAAGAGCACCGTGCCGACGTGGCCCAATTGGGATCGGCCATGTTCGGGGGTTTCCTGCATGTGTCGGCCAATCTGGCGGCCCTCTCCTCCTCTGTGGAGACTATACGCCGGTCGTTCTCCTTGCCGTCTTCCGGCCTAGATGCCACGAGGGCCCCCTGTGGACCTGCCCTGACCAATGCAGCCAGCTCGGTGGGGATCCCATCCCTGCCACAGTCGGGAGTCAGAGGTCCAGCAGGGGTGGACAACACAGCAACTGGACCCCAGCAGATGGAGGATGTGACGGCATCATCGGGCAGGGCACGTGCACGACGGCGTCGGTGGTTTCCATCATCCTGGATGCCGTCGTGCTGGCAGAGGCAGTGGCGTCGGAGGCAGCAGCAGGCTCGACGTGGGAGGCATCATGGCTCGGGGCCATCAAGATCAGAGGGGCAGGCATCGGCCGGAGGGCAGGAGAACCCTGGGATGGTAGTGTCTTCCGTGTGGGAGCAGTTGGTCCAGCGGATAGGTGTGGAGCGGCAGCGGGCGGAAGAGGAGCGGCTCACCATGGTCAGGGCGGAGTTCTCCATGCATCGGGCGTTGAGGCGGGCTGAGTGCCTCGAGGAAGCTCGCAGGGAGTTTGAGGTGAACATGGGGTTATCCCTGCGAGACCTCGGGGCCAGGACAGAGTCCCGCCTCCAGGACATCGACATGGAGTTCGATGATGCCCTGGCCGGCAACATCACAGAGTGAGCCGCAGGACTTGCCCGCTGCCATTGTATATAGTTCTTTAGTTAGTTAGTGTTAGGTTTCCTTTATTTTTTGAGATTTTTTCGGACCGCTCGGACAATGGCCACTTTTCTGTATATAGTTTTTTTATTAGGTAGTAGTAGGTTTCATTTATAGTGTTGGGCTCATGGACCCTGGAATATTCTTGTGTATAGTTGGATTTTTTAATATACATTTTTTTGATTTCTATTTGTGTTCACCATGAGGCAATGGTTTTTCCTTATTTTTTTTCACCATGATTTTGCTTTGGACAACATTAGTTTTTGGATTCCTTTGTTTTTTTGATTTTTACATTACTTATCGGACATGGACAATTTATTTTGTTATCCCCATTGTTGTATGTTTGATTAGTTTACTTCATTTTCTTCTAGAATACATGTTTTTATAACTTTCTTTTGTGGTATTTTGTCATTGGTTTCATGCATGTCATGATATGGGTTTTGACATTCACTTGCACCCATTGTGTATGTGTGTGTGACGGACATGTGTTCATTTACATACTTGCCATTGGGGTTGTATCATGTAATTGCATTTGCTATGTGGGTGGATGCAATCCTTGGCTGGGTGTTTGTGCTGGGTATGCTGCCCATTACTGCCATGATTGTGTATCGTCAGGACCTGGGGGCAGGGGGACATGGGTGGGGGCCTGCTGGCAGGTGCCCCACAGTGCTGGGGGGGTGGGGGTGGTGGGGAACATGAGTTGGACATGGGTGGGGGCCTGCTGGCAGGTGCCCCACAGTGCTGGGGGGTGGGGGTGCAGGGGGACATGAGTGGGGGCCTGGTGGAGGCTGGCCCTGCACTGCTGGGGGGTGGGGGTGGTGGGAGACATGAGTGGGGGCCTGGTGGAGGGTGCCCCTGGTGGCTGGGGGGTGGGGGTGGTGGGAGACATGAGTGGGGGCCTGGTGGAGGGTGCCCCTGGTGGCTGGGGGGTGGGGGTGGTGGGAGACCTGAGTGGGGGCCTGGTGGAGGGTGCCCCTGGTGGCTGGGGGGTGGGGGTGGTGGGAGACATGAGTGGGGGCCTGGTGGAGGGTGCCCCTGGTGGCTGGGGGGTGTGGGTGGTGGGAGACATGCATTGTTGATCAGTAGTGCAAGGTGACATGTGGGTTGGCTGGGGGGCATGCCCATGGTGGATGGGCTGCCTGCGGGACATGAGCAGGGGTGCAGGGTAGTCCCCCGTGGTGTGGGCTGCCTGCAGGGGCCATGGAGGTTGTGGAGCGTACACCTGGGAGGACCCACACGGCCAATTCACGTGTAGTACTCCCCAGAACCCCTGAAATACACATACCCTGCTGAAATCGCGTGTGGAACTTCCCGCGCACCCCTGGAATACACGTACCCTACTGAAATGGTGTGTGGAACTTCCCGCGCACCGCTGGAATACACGTACCCTGCTTGCACGGGGCCAATCGCGTGAGAAACTTCACGCGAACCCCTGAAATACACATAGCCCGCTCCCCCAGGCCATACACGAAAGTTCACGCGAACCCCTGTAATACACGTAGCCCGCTCCCCCAGGCCCGATCGCGTGAGAAAGTTCACGCGAACCCCTGTAATACACGTAGCCCGCTCCCCCAGGCCCGATCGCGTGAGAAAGTTCACGCGAACCCCTGTAATACACGTAGCACGCTCCCCCAGGCCCGATCGCGTGAAAAACTTCACGCGAACCCCTGAAGTACACGTAGCCCGCTCCCCCAGGCCCGATCGCGTGAGAAAGTTCACGCGAACCCCTGAAGTACACGTAGCCCGCTCCCCCAGGCCCGATCGCGTGAGAAAGTTCACGCGAACCCCTGAGATACACGTAGCCCGCTCCCCCAGGCCCGATCGCGTGAGAAAGTTCACGCGAACCCCTGAGATACACGTAGCCCGCTCCCCCAGGCCCGATCGCGTGAGAAATTTCACGCGAACCCCTGTGATACACGTAGCCCGCTCCCCCAGGCCCGATCGCGTGAGAAACTTCACGCGAACCCCTGTAATACACGTAGCCCGCTCCCCCAGGCCCGATCGCGTGAAAAACTTCACGCGAACCCCTGTAATACACGTAGCACGCTCCCCCAGGCCCGATCGCGTGAGAAACTTCACGCGAACCCCTGTAATACACGTAGCACGCTCCCCCAGGCCCGATCGCGTGAAAAACTTCACGCGAACCCCTGAAATACACGTAGCCCGCTCCCCCAGGCCAGATCGCGTGAGAAAGTTCACGCGAACCCCTGAAATACACGTAGCCCGCTCCCCCAGGCCCGATCGCGTGAGAAACTTCACGCGAACCCCTGAAATACACGTACCCTGCTGAAATCGCGTGTGGAACTTCCCGCGCACCCCTGAAATACACATACCTTGCTCGCACTGGGCCAATCGCGTGTGGAACTTCCCGCGCACCCCTGAAATACACGTTCCCCGCTTGGCGTTTGATGTTTGCCAGCCCGGTGAACTGGTCCAGGGTTAGCGCAGCCCTTTGCAATGATTTAGCGATTTTGATGGCTTTTCCTTGCGCGAGGGCGTTCTTGGGGGCGTTACTGGCGCTGCTGCAGGGTCGCTGCAATTCTCTGTGCCACGGCTGGTTTGGGAGCCTAAAATCCATGAATACGCTGTGCGCGGAAATCGGTGTTAGCGCACATGCCTGGCGCAGACAATCGCACGCGGACACTCTGCGCCAGCCGCTTGCGACACTTTTCTGCGAAATTCTATGAATTACCCTGTAAGTTGTTGGGGAAGAAAGCAGGGGTAGGAGAGAGAGTGGGAGAGGTTTGGGCTGAGTGCTAGGGCAGAGTGGTGCTGGGGGGAGATTGAGTGGCGGTATAATGGGATTAGTTTGGTTGGATGAGGTGCTGGATGTGGCTTTGAGGGAGAAGGCTTTGGCGAGTTTGGGTGCAGGGGAAAGATGGTTGGGTGATGTTGGGGGTGACATGCTGGAGGAGGTTTGGTTGTGGGCTTCAGAGATGTGGGTATGCTGATGTTAGGTGGTATGGCAAGTGTGCTAGGGTGTGGTTGAGTGGTAGTGTTTGGTGCTGACTAGAATCAGTGGTCCCTACATTTTTGGCCTGGCATAATGTCACCTGATATAGCAACACTTAATCTAATATTACATAATATGAGATTACTAGGAAATACATCTGGGGAAATGATGTTTTGCATTGATGCAATCAAATAAATATAACAGGAAAAGCACAAATCCCAGTGCAGGTGCTCTGTTGCATAAAGTAAAAAACCAATTGTACATTATCACAATACATACGTTTAATTCATGATAATGTCCATTATCACATCAAAATGATTTACATGTGTAGGTTAGCAAAGGGAAAGAATATTAGAGTCGTATAACAGCCAGTTGCTCTGAAATGATGGCATAATCAGTAACGTCGCCTACATGGCCATGATTTTACCCAATCAGCCTTTTACAAGGCGTCATAGAAATTAATCAAATCTGTACATGCAAGACCCCAATGTATTCAGTAAAATGTACTAGCATAATGCTACTGAAATCCAAATATATCCCGTTTCCTGGACCCGGTCGGTGCAAGGGTCTGCACCTCTCACCACAACCCAGGGAGAGTCCCCATGGAAACCCCCACCCCCACAATCCAGCCCGCTGGGTAGGGAGGGGCACTGCACCTGCTAAATAAAATTGCTGTTAACAAGAGATGGCCCACACCCTGAGTTCCTTGAATACTAATAGACACATACATCAGAGTGCATTTTATAGGGATCTCAAAGGGGGCCCCTCTTTATTTAATAGAATACACATTCTTTTTTCCCTTTTTACTGGGATTTCCCTGGGGTGATCCGCCAACTGTCTGGGAAACCTGCTACATCAGTTCACCCTTCCTTGGAGGGGTCTTGTGGACCCTTACAGTGAGTCTGCTGCAACAGATCCCCTGCCTAACCTCAGGTACCACCCAATTGGAGTGTGAGGCCAGAGGGTGGCCTCTGTGGGTGGTCCGATCCTGCTAGGCAGCCTCAGGCAGGCCGCCACACAATCCTGCTACCTCATGCCAGGGTACTTCCCCTCAATCCCCTTCATAAACTAATGGCCAACGTCCTACCCCTACTTAACCCTACTTAGCATTCACCCATACCCCCCTACACCGTACATAACGTTTACCCTCCATAACAAATTTTTAAATAATGATATACATATAACTATACAAACATATATACATAGACTTACACCATATATACACCATGAAATGCTGTGTCACAATGGGGTGACTGCTGCAGTCAGTCACCCCTATACAGTACCTTGAGGTCTGTCCATGGGCACTGGCACTGTGCAGGCTGGTGCAAGGCTGATGCAGGGCTGTAATCAGGGATGCTCTGTTGATACTTTTCCTCCAAGTAATGACTAGGACTTAGCCAATCCTCTTTTGACATATAATGGGGCCCTGGCCTCTTCCCATTCTTCAGGGTTGCCGTGTCCACCGCATGGGGACACATACACTCACGATTCAGCCCCCACTCTTTTTAAAGTTCTGGCCAGGCCTCTGCACAAGTGTACATTCACCTGTGCAACCCGTTCAGGGTGGGCCCGTTGGCTGGGGCGTCCGGAGGGGTCCACCCCCACCAGTACTCACCACTGCACCTGTGATAATCTGTTTATGTTCAGAGTGGGCCCTGTTGGCTGGGGGACCCAGCTGCCATCACTGCTGAACCCGCGCCACCACATTTGTATTTGGTGGCGTCCCTGTTGCATTTGGACTCCAAGCTCACCATTGCATCACTCGTGGCCATTTTTGGGTTGGCGGCATCCCCATGGCAACAGGGGCTGCCGCTGTGCCCACTGCCGGTCTCCTGGAGCTTTGATCTTCATGCCCGACCCCTCCGAAATGCGTTGTTAAATGCAGGCGGCAGGCCGCTTACATTCACTGGGGCAGCTCCGCTGGGTGGTCCAGGGCTTTCTTCACCCGGGATGCTCAACGTAATAGCCCAGGACTCCTTTCCTCCGCCTCTTCACTCAGGGTGGCCTTCGAGGCCAACCCAGGACTTAAGTCTTCACCGCTCCACCCTCTGGGGTGGATCAGGCTTCCCCCTTCTTCGCTTCACTTCCTGGGCTTCATCTGCCATACGCAGCCCGGCAGGACTTCATTGAAGGGCCCGCCTTGCTGGGCACGGCCGGCAGGCCAGTCTGGACCGCCCCCCCACGCGGTCTAGGCCGTGCTGTTCTTTGTGGGCCCAGGCAGCCCCTGACACACTGCCTGGGCCACAAATGTATCTTGGCCTGTCCGGTCTGGCTACCAGGTGCCGACAAGTGCCACGACCCCTGGGTGGCTGAGCTGCCCCTGGCATATCGGCTCAGCCCTCCTGTGTTAGTCTCAATGGGCTGCTCCCCATTCGCCGCTCAGCACCATCTGCTGTATATAGATTTTGGGGGGGGCTCGAGGCAGTAATCCCTCTCCCCCACACATAAGTCTCTTTCTGCTTTTCTTTCACTCCCTTCAAGTTAACTTTCTTTTCTCTTGTGTGAAACCTCAGGATTCTTCTTGCCTCCTCTGCCCAGCCTCTCTCTCTCATGCACACACACACCTTTTAATAAAACCTTTATTGCTCCTGTGTCTGTTTCTTTCTTTTAAGATATTCCCTCAGAGGACAAGCATGTAGCCGCATTAGCAGGGCCCTGTGGGGCCGTGAGCTACACAAATATACATGTGCTCATATTGAGGTCTAAGGTATATCCAATGAGGTGCTAAATGCGCACACGTTCACTCATTCATTATAAATATCACTATTGTTCAAGGAAAAGTATCAAGGGTTCCTGAAGCAGAGTCCACTCGGTCTATGCCGTGTTCGGGGTTGGAATAGTGTTCCAAGTGGCGTCCCAAACGCCATTTTGTTAAATAAATGTGACGCACTGTGATTTTTCCTAAGTGAACAAGATGGCCCCTAGATATTAGGTAGTCTATTGAGTAAGATATGGTAACAGAAACCACCTGAACATCATTCTCTCTCCCACCCTAACCAACGACCAATCTCTAACACAAATTACCCACCAAACAACACAGGTTACGCAATGCAATGCACACCATGAAAAGCAGGTTGTTAAACTGCCTGCAGCCCAGGATGCTGTGGCCAACCTGTATGGTCTTAGCTGCAGTGTCAACAATCCCAATGTACATGTAATTCCACATGCACATATGTATCATAAAATAAGTGGACAAAAACAGTGAAAAGCGACATCAAAATATTATGCACGCCTTTGGGCTTCTTTTTGCACACCATCGATTATAACAGGTGCACTTGGCAAAAGTAATGAAACTGCCGTCTTTATATCTCCAGCTGCTGGAGTTATAAAGACACAGTTTCATCTGTGAGTATTGTCCATCCCTATTCCGTGCCTACATCTCCCAGTATGCAATGCGCCTCTCTTGGCCCCCTCTCCTCCCAGTTCCTAACATACCTGGCAATGGCGCCAAGCAAGGGAAGGTCAATGCTTTCGTTGGTGGAGCATTCTGTGATGAGTTTGAATGGATGCTGGATTTCCGATTGCCTTGTAGAGTCTTGTGACCGCAGTGAGGTTACAGGAATCATCACTATAGACTTTGATTGCCGAGTTTGTGCCGGATACTAGTAAAGGGAGCGGGAGGGGACCTGAACCAGCCCTTCATAGATGGAGGAGAAAGAGTGGCAGGAGTCAGAGGATAGCTTGGGGAGAAGCAGGAGAATTTGGGGGAGGGGGAATTTTGGCAGAGTGGGGGCAGTTGGAGAGTGGGCAGTTGAGAAGGGGAGAATCGGAGCCAATGGGAAGGAAGAAGGGGGCAGTTTGGGGAGAAGTGACAGTTGGAAGAAGTTGGGGTAAACTGGATGCTGGGGGAGCTGAACGAGAGGGGGCAGTTGAGAGAAAAGGGCACAGTTGAGGGATAAGGGGCAGTTGGGGAAGAAGAGGGTCGGGGAGAATGAGGCATTTGGGGAGAAGAGGTGTAGGGGCTGTTTGGGGGACAACAGGGGCGGGGGAAGAGGTTAATATGGGAGATGAGGGATGGAGAGAATTTGTGGAAGGGGTAGAGGAGGGGTGGGGCCATTTGGAGCGAGAATGGGTGCAGTTGGGGAGAGAAAGGGACAGTTGGGAGAGATGAGGGGTAGGGCCGTTTGGAGAGGGGATGGGTGCGGCAGTTGGGGGAGGACAGGATGAATGCTGAGTGTCTGTGAGGGGATAGATGCTGTGTGTGGGGGATAGCAACCTGGGGGCGGAGTGTGTGTGTGGGGGGTAGCTGGGTATGGGGTGCTCTGTGGGGGATTGGATGCTGTGTGGGGTGTTGGGTGCTGTTTATGGGGGTTGGGTGCTGTGTGTGTTGGGTGCTGTGTGTGTTGGGTGCTGTGTGTGAGGGGGCTCGTTGTGTGTTTCGATGGAGGCGGGGTGCTGAGTCTGCGTTCTGGGGGTGACTAAGTGCTGTGTGGGGAAATAGGTCCAATATACAGATGTCACACTTCACACATGGGGGGCATTGTCTGGGGGCTTCATGCTGCTGTCGATCACTGAAACACACATGCTGCATACATAAGGGTGTAACTACAAACATGCAGGCCGATGCACAACACACATGCACACGGGTATATAGCTTTGGGTAGAACCTTGCCAGGACCTGCATGTTGTAGTTGGAAAACCTGCACCTGCCCGCATGGTGCATCTCCCCAGTGGCACTGGCCTTCAGGGTGCGCAATGCGTTGGTGTGGGTCCTGGATTTGAGGTCCTCCCATCGCTTATGAACGCTCTTGGTGCAGCAGACTGCCATGATGTTCACGCACATATGATATGATAGTTTATTTATATAGCGCCTATACACAATGTGTTTCAAAGCACCAGATCTACTGGCGTCCTTCTTTCCCCTGTTGCTTGGCTGGGTCGAATAGAGCATCATAGTTCTCCAGGACCTGATCCACCAGGATCCCAACTTCCCTGGAGCTGAAGTTGGCAGCCCTCTGCTTCGCTGCCATGGGGGGTTGTCGCTCCGTTCAGATAATGGTGCAGACATGGCAACCCATGAGGCAGGTGTAGGTGGGAAAAGTGGTCCTGAAGATGGGCTGTGGAGCAGTGGTGGTGGAATTGAGAGGTGGGAGGCCGACACTGCAACTGAGGTGGTTGCAGGGCCAAACAAAGGAGCATTGGCAATGGCAGCTCAGCAGGCGCTCCCAACGCCGTGTAGGATGGCAGCAGGCACACACACTGGGCAGGCGGCAGCAGATGGCAAGGTGGGAGGCAGCACAGGGCGTGAGAAGGCAGCTACTTTTTGCATGGAGGCAGGAGAGCGGTATCTTCTGTGTCCAGATTGGAAGGCAGTCGTAAACAGAGTAAAGGCCCTTAGCACATAAGTTATGCGACACGCACCACATGTGCATTTTGAGGCCTAAAGTGTGTCGTGCATACAATGTTTGGTTTGGGGGTGCCTCTGTGCATCACGTACCACATTTCTTCACCTTTTTGAAGGTTTCGGGGCATCGCGTATACAATTTTTGAATTTAGGAGTGCCTCTGCGTATCGTGTACCGCTTTATTCAGCTTTTGGAAGCTTTCGGGGTATTGCGTATGCAGTTTTTGAGTTTAGGGTTGCCTCTGCGCATCACGTATGCATATTTTTGCTTCTGGGGTACATTGGAGCCTTGCTGTACCACACATTAAAGTCGCACATCTCATAGACTGCTCCCTTCCTCATATTGCCCAGAACAATATCTTGGTGTGCCTTCCATTTCTCCTTAACATCTGCAACATGAGTGGAAAGCCCCCAAGAGGGAAAGGGAGTTGACAGGGTTTGGGTAAGGGGCGTGGTGAGGACACATTAGCTCCAGCCCCAGGAGGATGCAGTGGGTCTGAGCCCACAGGTGACCCGGCACCTGGATGTCGAAGTGGTCGCAGCCAGACAGGTGAAGCAGCACCACCTAGAGCCTCTAAGGCCAAGAAGGGAAGCCCTGCAGAGCAGGAAGAGGCTCCAACCCAACACACAACCCAGGAGATAGGTCCGCAGAGGAAGAGGCGCTTCATTGATGAGGAGCTCCAGATCGTTGTTGAATATATAACTGAACACCATTGTGAGATGTTTCCATATACGGGTAGCATGTTTACAGCGGCACATCGATTGGTGCGGTGGCGGCGTATCACTGACCTCATCAATGCCTTAGGTCTGGAGATACACAATGCTGAACAGGTCTAGAAGCGGTGGAATGATCTCACGCCGAGGACCAAGCATAAACTCAGTGCCAACCTGGCATCTGCACTGGCCACTGGATGGGGGCCAGCAGAGGAGGAAGATCTGACTCCAATAGAAGAGATCACGAGTCAACTCATCAGCATTGAGCAGGTGGAAGGCGTGGGAGGCATGGAGACCTATGAGGACACATCTGGTAAGTGTCATTTTTGTGCATAGTTTGTGTGGACAATCATGGTTGACATACCCAAATTTGCGTAGCTGTACAGCTGGCTGCAGTTGTCAGCCACCCTTGGCAATGCATGTTTTCTAATGTGTACACTTCTGTCACATGGCCTGCGTTGATTGATTTTCCTATGTGGTCCACATGTGTGGCACATGTCAGATTGACTTTTCACATCACTGTCTGCTGGCCCACATAGCCGTGCCAGTACTTGCATGTAGTATTTGAATGTCTGACACATGTGCATATTAAAATACCCCATGACATGCACCCGTGAAAGGCACACATAACCCAAAGGGCACATCTCTGTGTATCACGCAAATCAATGCCACATCCATGTGTATCATTTCTTGCCACAGTTTTGGGTCCTGTCTCATTGCATGTCATGTAGGTGCATGGTTGATATACAGATGTGTTCATATAGTTCTAAACAGTAATACCTGTCTCTCATGATAGCCCTGTATGTGTCCGTCAATCGATGCCTGACAGACGCATGCCTTATCCCTTGCATCATTGTGTCCACCACTTATGTACATCTATGTGTCTACTAATGGCATGGACTGGACTAGGGGTGGGGTGGTGTTGC